>NW_027466849.1:500000-1237500 GCF_046128005.1 Genypterus blacodes
TGTATGTGGTACTGAGCGCTGCAGCTGACCAGCATCGGGGGAGGAGGAGGGGGGGCGGCGTGGTCACTCTCATAGCCGGTCCCATGGCCACTGCTGGGCAGAGGGGGGTTACAAATGATTCAAACACAATTAATTATCATTAATTAGACAATTAATTAATTCTTTGACCAACAAAAGACTCCATTTGAGAGAAATGACACTAAAGTCCTGCATGTGTATGTGTGAAAAGTAAAGTAAGTGAAGTAAAGACGGTAACTTGTGATCTGTGTTCAAAACAAAACAAAGCAGAAAAATGCTTTGCTTTATCTTAAATTATTGATGTTTCCACAATAGAAGCCAGTGTTTCCTGTACCTGTGCCAGTGCCTTCTCTTCCAAACTAGGGATTTTTTAAAAAAACCGTATTTAAAAAAACAAAAAACCAAACAGCCATTGTAAGGTTGTTATGGGATCAAATGACTGTATTGCAATTTAGTCGCAAATTTCCTGGCTTATAATTACTTTTATTAATAACTTTGAAGAATAATGTGTACAGTAGAAAAAAAATAAACTTGTATCATCTGGATTATATATTAAATGTTGATATCTGTTTTGGTTTTCAGCTCTACAGCAGGCAGACACATCCGTCAACCATGAATCCAACACCTGGGCCTCAAACAACAAACAGAAATGTCCCAGCATTCATGACCTCACAATGTCCTCCTCAAATGATAGAGGTACACACACACACACACACGCACACACACACATACACCCATACGCACAAACGCACACACGCACACATGCACACGCACACGCGCGCACACACACACACACACACACACACACACACACACACACACACACACGCACACACACACACACACACACACACTATTATTGCTCTCCCTCTGCTGTAGGCCAGCAACCATCTGGTCCAATCCTCCTCTTCCTCCTCTGCTGCACCCCACAAATGCAGGTGAACACTCAGACTGGCTCACCTCTTCATGGAAGATGCCAGGGAATTCATTTGGTTCCATGTCACACACTCCAGCTGAGATGCCATTTGGTACAGGTTGTCACTGAGTGAAACATACAACACAAACATTTAGCATTTAGATTTTGGTTCAATAAGGGATGATTGACAGCCAGACTGTGAAATATCAAGATCCAATTCTCATGATTTCTTCAATACTTTCATAGATTAAATGGATAAGGAGCAAAGCTAGCTGTCAGTGGTGTCATACATAAAAAGAACAAGGTGTATTTTGGTTCTATTTCCTTTATTTAATTCTAAATCTGTTATTCTTTCTTTTGGGGAGAGGGGGTCATTAAATTAGTCACTGCTTCTTCTCTGTGTCTTCTGCTCCCTTTTTCCTGAAGACATCTCACTGAGGGGAACTCCAAATGGTTGGCTTATTAACACATCCTGTCCACCCTCCACACTCCTCACTGGCTTCATTAAAAAACATGGGCTCCGAGCCATTCTTTACCTTGGCACGTCCCACTGGTGCACACGCACACGCTCACATCATGCATACACACACACTCACATACGGAGACGATGGTGCGCTCTGCAGGGATGAGTGCATCCGTGCCTAGTACACCACGGACCAGTGCATGACATCACTCTGTCCTCAGTATCATTAAAGGCATGAAAGTTTCGGGGGAATTCTGGAAGGCATTCCTGGAGAAGTCCTTGAGGGAAGGATCGTGATGGCTCGCTAATCAGCTCAGAACTTTGGTAAACTGTGGAAAGGCTCGCTGACATCTACCACACACGCACTGTGTGTCCGTGTGTGTGTCCGTGCACGCGGATGCATGTGTCTGTGCTCGTTTGAGCGTTTCCAGTTCATGCCATGAGCTCTAATAGCACTGAAGTCTTCCCCCTCTTATCAACTGTTGTTTCAGTATTTGGGTTGTACATGTTCTTTCTCCAATAACAACATAGAGTGGAATTTAAGGAATTCCGTTTTCATTTGCCCCTTGGGATGTTTTGCATCTAAACGAAAAGTTGAAACCACAGGGAGATGTTAGAGTAAGTATATTCCCAGCTATTATTACCGTTTCCTCTCTGTCGGTGCTCACTCTGACTGAACTCCTCTCTTTTACTTCTCCTCATTTTCCCCGGGGTGGACTCAGACACATCAGCCGTATATCACTCAGTGTTTGTTTTGGCCTGCTGTGCACCAGTGGGCAGCACTTAACCTCAGAACAAATTGGGCTTCACACACCAGACAGTTGAGAGCCAGACACAGGGCTTAACTGGGGATCAGAGAGAGTTCACACCTCTATAAAATTACCAGCAGAGCAGCCAGTGAATAAGTTGCATGTGGTGTTGAGTGGAAAGAATCTTCTAATCATTAATGACTGAGGAGTCTGAGATAAATGCGTACCTGTTGTAGTTTCTCAGCAGAAGCGCCTGGCTGCTCGGGCAGGATTCAGGAGGGTTATGGCAACCAAACATGGGAGGAGGAGCCGAGTACTGCTGGTCAACTGAGCACAACAACATAAACAGCTTGAGAACAACAACAACAACAACAACAACAACAACAGACGGGAGTATTATCCTCATTTCTTATTCCCATCTATGAGAGCTAACACCAAACACATCCAGATATAGTTCATATATTTCATGTATGCATGTCTGTGAATGGAGCGATCACCACACAGTGCTCCTTTTCAGGTTCATATAGTATATTGGTCCCCAGACAGTTTTTGACATTCCAGCAGAGCCGCATAAAGCTGTTTCCTCCTGTTATCCTTTCCAGAGTCATTAACCATATGCTTAAAGAGCGATGTGAGTGCGTGGAGATGGACAGAGGTGAAGGAAAGTGGATAAACGCTATTTTGTTCTGATATGACAAACGTCTTCTGGCCTGCAAGTCAATTTATTGGAAAGAGTGTCAGGATGCAGATAATTACCCATGTTAGGCTGCGGTGACAAAGTGTCCTCATGTTTGAAGGACAGGCTGGACAGCTGCGGGGTGTGGTGAGACGGAGTGTGGCCGTAACTCGGGTTACTGTCCAAGCCTACTGCGCCGTAACCTGATAGACAAACAAGGAGGGAAATTATTGTATTTTCCTGGTAATAAATTATGACTTTACCATCCCGCAAATGATCCCGTAACCTCTCCAGGATCCGGTCAGTTTTTTAGAAACCCCTGGCGGCAGCGTTCGGTCCCTGCCAGGGTTACCACAGAGAGCCCTTCATCAAAGCACTAAATCCTCTTTCCTTCTAACATATTCTTTCTTTCCTGCTTCCCATCATCCTTTGGCCTTGTGGTTGCAATATTTATAGCAGGTGGAAAAAGAAAATTGGCAAAACACACCACAGACAGACGACATGAGCTCCCATCAGCACTGAGCTGTGTGCATGCAAACTACAAGACAACACACTGGAAGCATTGTTTCAATCAATGCCAGTGGTCATAAAACGCCACAAATCCAGGTCACATATTTGATTTGATGTGAAGTTGCCTCAAACAGTGACTACACACACATGCATGGACACATGGCCTGCTCCATCCTGACTCAGGCCAGGGAGAAAACGGTCAGAAAGTTCCTGACAAAACTTGACTCATCCATTCTAGGTTAAATCCCTGCGGCCTGCAGAGCACCACACCGAGCACTTTTATCACTTCATCAAAACCTACTTTCCACTGAGCAAACAAGACTCTGCACATCAGCTCACACGTTGGGGCTCTAAAGCGCGTAGCTCTGAGTAATGAACCCCAACAGACGGCACAGGCATTTGTTGTTTACAGAGGTTTTCCATTTTCTCTGTCATGTCAATAATAACGCTGCAGCAGGGAAAAGCTAAATGAAGTTGGAAGATTGATCATATCTGAGCTGTTCTGGCTTGTTTTGTGAGGTCCACTTGGATGTTTTTTTGAAAAATTCCCATAACACCACTGGGAGTAATAAAGCAAACTGATGAATCACAGCTCATCACTTCTTCAATGGGTTGTTAAAAATATTAAACACAAGTGTTTCCATGAGGTCACCACATTGTTAATTCTTGTCTTGGGGATTCAAAACAAAGGTTAAATTAAGATCTCAACATTATAGTGATACCCAAGATAGAAATTCTGGACTTTCTGCTACACAAACACAAGATAAGGGTTTTTAAATGATAGAAAACTTCAACTTCAGCTGAATTCTATTGCGCGGCTATTTTAGTAATTTGGCTTTCCTTTGGTTTACTTGACTACCGCACTACAAATCATCTGAGCAGTCTTTTAGTTAAATTCAATAATTAGGATCACAGTCTCAAATAAACATGAATCATTCAAACAATCCATTATTTCACAAGTGTGTGGGAAGAAATGCAGTTGTGTTGAGTTGAATGTCTACAGTGAACTGACTCGAGGCTTTCTTCAGCTGATATATGAATACGTGCAGTGAAGACACTTTTTGAACAGCAAAGATGTATGATTCATGATTTGATGACTAATTTACAAGAGGTCATTTTACCCGTGAGTATAAATCACTTGATCGAATTTAAAAATCTGTTTAATCCTCCAATTCAATTTAGGTGAAAGTCTCAGCAGACTGCAGGAGGAAAGGAGCTGTTGGCCATCAGTGGCAGCAGGCAGCTGTCAGGCTCATTTCTGACAGAACACAATGACCCAGTGCAGCTCATAACATCCTGCTCAGACACAACACCACTGACAAACACTAAACACACCCCATTACACAACACATCTATAGAATGACACGCATACAGTACACCCAAAGCATTATGGGAGTGATTGGTGAGGTCAAAACAGCTGTCATGATGTGTTTTACTGCAGGGCAAGTCAATCAATCAACCTCCTCTCTAGATAAAATTGAAAGAATCCATGTGTGTGTGTGTGTGTGTGTGTGTGTGTGTGTGTGTGTGTGTGTGTGTGTGTGTGTGTGTGTGTGTGTGTGTGTGTGAGAGAGTGAGCAGCATGCTTACCTTGGCTCCTCGGGGTTGGTGGACTGTCCACACAGCCGGGCAGGTAGCTTCCGTTGGGAAACACCCTGGGTTGACCTGCAGTTGGCTCCCCAAAGGCCCCGACCCGACAGCCGCCCGGGCCTGTAAACTGACCAGCGAAGTGCACTGTGAAGGCCCCGAGTCCACAATGAGGGTCCTCTAGGGGGTCGGAGGGCCCCCAACCTGGTTCCTGCTTGATGAGGGAATGATGGGAGGGCAGGGAGCTGTAGGGAGAGCCAGGGTGCAGGTCCAGCAGTTGAGTCCACTGGCCACCGCCAACAGACATTCCACAGCCACCTCCACCTCCTGGTAAGGAGGGCACGGGGGGCGCTGGAGGTAGAAGGGTCAGGTCTCGAACATCAGACCCCATCGACCCCATGGCTCCGCAAGGCTCCGTCAGCATTGGGAATGGCTGTTAGAGACAGTCCACAAATGGAGAGATGATATCCCAAAAAGCTTCAAAAGTCACAAGACAACACAGTGATAAACTCCCGAAAACTTTAAAAAGAAAAACAGTTAACGACGAAACGATGAGCGTAGCGTTGAGTCGTTGCACACTCGTCTGTGGGAACACACATCAGTGGCCGCTAACAAGCCATCAGGTCCTCAGCGTTTGCCTGTTGAGCATTGTGAGTGATGACCACCAAAATCTGGATGCCGAAGCTGGAGCTTGCTGGGAGTCTCAGTCAGAGTTTGTGAGGGTATCAGTGCCTTGTCCCTGTTTCTCTATGATGTCTGGCTTTCCTTACACTCCTGAAGGCTCAAATACTGCATAAGTCACTGGGCTGGGGGAGGAGCGAGGGCGGCTGAGAGGAGGATGACTCGCTCGCCTTGCCCCAGCGGACACACACTGCACTTCTGAGTAGATTCTGACTAATGTCACATTTGCATGAGCGGGTGTCGCTTCTTAAACCTTTGAGCAAGTTCACATGTTGCTCAGAGATCGTGTACGTGTGAGAGAGGGAGAGACAGACAGAGAGACAGAGAGAGACAGAGACAGAGACAGAGAGAGAGAGAGAGAGAATTTACATGTACCGCTGGTAAATAAACTCATGTAAACTTTACGGTACATTCAGTAAGAGCTGGATTTGGAGGTTCCTAAACTCCATTGACCTGAACGGCTCTTTCACTGCTCTTTGGAATGGTGGATAATTCACTCTCTCTTTGAATCTTTTATTTTCTGCAAATTCCCCATATTTTAAATAATTTGGCAATTGAAGTAGACAGCAAAACATAAAGATATATGTATTTTTTCAAGTATATTTTTCTGTTCTGAATAAGTGTCAATTTCAATTGTACATTCTTACATATCTTATATTTTAACATTAAACTGGATACATTTTAATGATTTTTGGAGAACACCTATAGCAAATTTGATGATTAACTGATAACTACTAAAAATTCCATTTTGTAATAATCTAATTTTATTGCAGATGCGCTGTGCATTTTCTGAGTTTGAGAATAGGTTTGTTTTGCAAGCAACTCACACAAACTGCCTGAGCTTGGAGCAAAGCCACATCACACAAAATATAATTATTTATTAGCAGAGTAGAGGGGGAGTGTGTGTGTGTGTGTGTGTGTGTGTGTGTGTGTGTGTGTGTGTGTGTGTGTGTGTGTGTGTGTGTGTGTGTGTGTGTGTGTGTGTGTGTGTGTGTGTGCGCGTGCCTGCCTAAAAGATAGAGGTGGTGACCTTAAGTCAAGCTTAACTGGATGTGGAGCTGCAGTGGAATGCAGTAACTTGGAATATGCCTGCAGATTCAGCACAGCTGCTGTGGATATTTTACATGATATTATTTGTCATATCAGGGCTTTGGATCTTCCTTTATAAAAGCTTAAAACAATTACAAAACATTTCAATGAACTGGCAATTACATATTACTGATAACGCAACAAGGGCTTTTTCTTTCAGTATTACTATAAAACAGTAATGCAAAAACAGAAACAATTCTGAATTTAAAAAAAATACTTTTTTGAATTTCTGTTTTATCTAATTTTAGATAAAAACTGATTTTCTCTGGTAGAATTTGCTGAAATCCTCATTCCATCCCGAGAGGAATCCATACATGGTGCTCTGTGCTTCTGATTTTGATTTGGGAAAACATTTTCAGCGCCCACCAAAGCAAGTACCACCATTTACCACAAGGGGAATGGCTACCTTACCTGTCAATCATGGGGGGAGGGGTTGTGGAAGCAGCACTAGGGTGCAGCAGGAAGATGGGGAAGGGAGTTGCTCAAATACTCCACTTACAATTAGCATTAACAGTAAATGTGGTGACTATGCTTGAAAAGTTACTTTTTCACTGATGGGACTGTTAAACCACAAGTAAAAGTAAAAGGTCAGGTCATTGTCAGTCTGTCTTTGATCTGGCTATACTCTCTTTGATGTCTTAACAGTCTAAATCTCTCTGGTGATAGAGTTCAATTATAGTTAATTTGTTTTCCTCACTGATTTCAATCTTTATAATCAGTTCAAATAATTAATTTCTAGATTCCAGCACAGTGGACAAAGCTGCAGCGCTGCAACACTGCAGTGAGGTAAGAGTGTTCACCAGTTCCCGTCATCGCCATCTGAAATATTAGTCTAGGATTCCAGTGAAAGTTGCTGACCCCTAATTTAACTCAAAAAGAAGAAGTTGGTAGGGGGGTGGCTCTGGTATTCCATCCTCTCTGTCTCTATCGTGTTTTTGTGTCACAGTTTGAACCAATCTAACAGAATCTGTTGCAAAGTTCATAACCTAGTAGATGCCCCTAAGACCTAAGCCCACATTCAGATGGGCAGTTTGTGGTCATGAAGAAGACAAAGTGCTCTCTGATGTACTCTATTCTGGTACACAAATGAGTGCAAAGGCAGTTCTGTCTCCCTGAGGAACACCCAGTCAGCCTGAGGATGTCCATGCTGTTGACTAGAAAATAGTAGCACAGAAAATTAATTGCTCCCCAAACAACCAAAAACCTTCTGCGGTCCACCCACTACAAACAAACCCAAACCTAAAACCTAAAATAATGCACCGCGTGTACAAAAGGTTGTGGTACAATTGAAAGTGTCTTGTCAAAAAAGCATTGCCTTTGACCCGAGGCGAACGCTGGCTGCTCCTTCCCCAGCGGAGTCTTTAGCAGGGATTCATCAAAGGTGAGGGGGCCGGGAGAAAACATCCATATGACGGATGGCAGCCTCCAAATACACCCATTCTTCAGATCAATCTGTGGTTAACTCAGGGTTTAAAACAACATCACTATGCCGAGGAAGGGAAATGGTCAATACTGCCTCTGACCCTTAACAAGCAATACACACGACTGCATCGTTGTGCAACATGAGCAAATCTGAGAAGGGTTTGGTTTGAGTAAGAGAGCTGTGTGATAAACTGCACAGATATGTGACCTGGCAGGACACATGTAAAAGAAATTACTTTTTTTCCTCTTAAAATAAACACCACTATTCTTGCTACTGCATCGCAAGAGTGACTGTTTATTAGTCGGCGTTTCAATGAAGCACATCTGTGATTTAAAACGGTGGTTCTCAAAGGGGGTTTCAGGGACCACAGGGGGCCCATAACAAATGGCCCTTCCACAGATGCGTCATTAAAAGAGAGCAATTACAGGCATTAATATAACAACCAGAAGGCCCTTAATGACATAATGCTTACTGCTGTTTGGTTGATGTGTGAAAATGTCAAACAAAAACTGTCCAGCTTTAATCCAATGGAAATTTCATGCTGAAATGTTGTGCTTTTTTTCAAACTTACCCCTTCTTCTCATAGTTTAATATTGAGCACACTTTCAGAAATGCATTACGACAAATTCACAGGTCCTGAAATACCTTCAAAGCTTAACAAAGTGATGTCATCGTGCAAAACAGGTGAATTGACCCCTTTACACACCTTGTCAGACACACCCACCAAGTACAAGCATCAGCATGTACGTCATGTGGCCCTGACTGCCTTACCAGCTCAGGCCGGGTGCAGCTGGCCAATCAGAGCAGGCCTTTTATTTTTGAGTGCAGATTTAAAGAGACAGTGTCTAAAATGGCGCACGTTTGTTCAGTCTGAACCAAGGAGATCTAGAAGCTGGTTAATGTGGTACAAAATAGGGCCACGATAAACTACAAAAATAAAGAAATGTCCCCTTCTTCTTCTTCTGTTGTCCGATAAGTCATGAAGGTTTGAAGCACACGAGAAGCAGCCAGAGAAAATAAGACTATGAACAGTTCCTAAAACATTCAAACATATAAGTGATAAGAATAAGATGCTGCGTGTGTAAGTGTTCTCTGTTTTGAGAAGCTGAGGTTTACTTGTGTTTCTTAGTAATCAACCTTGTAGCGATTGTGGGAAGGCTTGCATAGGACGTGTTGCTTTCAAGTGCTGACGGTGGCATAAATAGTTGCTCACTTTTCTGGCCACAGAAATACTCTGTTGATAACAAACTCAACAGTCTGCTGTAATGTTTCATCATTTCCTCTCTATCAGCCTGTGGCCTCTAGAAAATGCACACAGTTCAAAACAAAGCTCAGCCTGAACAATGTTCCTCTGTCTTCCCTGACCGCTCTCTCTCTCTCTCGCTCTCTCTCGCTCTCTCTCGCTCTCTCTCGCTCTCTCTCTCTCGCAGCTCGACTGGGAGTTTCTGCTCTATAGAATAACGGCGCACATTTGTCATTGTCGGTCTTTGTTCTACCGTGCAGTATAAGTTTTTTGGGAAAATTATAAATTAATTTTGGTTGAAAAAGATTGACGTTTTCTGGAAGTCTTTCCAGTCGTTTATACAAAGTGGACATTGTTTCTCTTTTCTTTGACCCGCATGGATGACAACAACCCTGAGTTTTTAATTTTCTCCCACATGGACTCAGCACTCTTTAAAGGGCCTCATATCAGCCGGGAGATAAGAAGGATCTGAGGGAGAGCAGACGTTTCCACAATCAGTGTGTCAGACACAACACTACTCCACTGATGTTTGACACACTCCTTCTCTTTCATGTAGCTGACCACCTTTCTCCTCTCCCACCGACAGCACGACACACACACACACACACACACACTCTGGTGTCAACAAGCGGCTGTTGAAGTTTTCACTTCCACAGATGTGAGGGTAAAGAAATCTCTGAAACTAATGACTAAAAACACTAAGAGGAACAAAACTACTGCAAAGAAACTGTGTTAAGCACGTAAAACGCATAAATACTTTCTTAAATTCTATATCTTCCAAAACATTAATAGTGCAGCAGTGAGGTTGAACATTTTGAGTGGTTGTTTTTTAAGACAGCTGTGTAGGTCTTATTCCTAGTCTTGTACTATGTGCATTCCATTATCGTTACTACATATGAAAGTATCACTGGCTGATCACGCAGTTTCACCCATCAGTACACACTGGAGGCTACAATGGGCCGCTGGTGAATAGTGTCTTGATAAACACACTGACCTCTATTCTTTTCCCATTATGACAATAGTATTTCATCACTCTTCTGACTCTCTTGTCTACCCAGATTCATCACCATACACCATCTGTAATATTTTCTGAAATATTGCATCATAATAACTTGAATTACAGAACCGAGGAGCGTTCAGTAACTGAATCTTGCAGCACAGCCTGTGTCTCATCTCAGCAGGTGTCTGTGAGTCAGGATCAAGGCCGTCACTATCAGTTCTTTACAGTAAACTCCGGCCTCTTCCATGCTGTCACACCCTAGCAGCTGTGACCAGGGGTCATCAGGGAACATTTCACATATCTCTAGCGGTTATTGTGTGTTGTCATACCCTTGAGCCTCTTTTTTGGGGCTAGACTAGAAAATGTTTACTGGATGACTGTGATGTATGCAGTGGTGATGGGAAAGGAAACACCAGTGGGCCACGCAACCTCTGACTGGAGGCACTTAGGCAATCACTTCGCTGTAACTCGCTCACTCCCTGAAATGGATTGTTGAAAATCTTCATTACAGAAACAGAAACAAATTAATTGCTTGAATTTCACCATTATTTCCTTATTAACTTGCCATTAATCATTGAAGCTTCATTCAGATATTTGAAATGCCTTTTATCGTGTTTTAAATAAATATCAAATATTGTATAGATGTACTGAGAACAAGGAAGAGAAAAGAATGGAAAACTTGGTCTTCTATCTGAGCTATCAAAAACTAACTTGGTTGTAAACTTTAAATGGTTTCTCATTCCTCTGCAGCATCTTATCCATCAGCACAGATTAAATAGTAATGAGTCATATCTCAAAGGGTCAAGTAATTATATTTGCCGCTACTGAGATCTGCCATCTTCAAACCCAACATTCTGCGCCGATTCCCTCTGTTGAAGCGATTTTGATTCTCTGTCTGACTGTTCCTTTTAAACTCTTGATGCTCCTGCTATAGCCTGTGAGTGTGTGTAATATAAACACACTCTGATGACAAGAGACCAATTCATTACTCGCAGAGCCCCGTTCCTACTGCAGCGGCTCGATCTATCCAGACGGGAACGTCAGAATTCCTGGAAGAGTGTAGCTTTTTGCTGCAGCCATTAGGTTGAAACAGAGCACACACATTCCACACACAGGGATTAACGACCTCAGATAGCTCAACACCGCCGATGCAAACGCGCTGTGATTGATGGCTGTAGTCTTTGGTGTGATATGAAGCTGGTCATTAAGTGATATGGAAAGATAACAGTGGTATTTCACCTACCAGGTTACTTTTTCTCGTCATCTGGGAGTTTTTTTTTCTTGCAGATGGCTTGCACGGTGCGGCCAAGTGGCAAATAAAACAATACAACTCTGATGAAATTAGCAATAGGGAATTGTGTTGATGTAGCCATGCTGTGTGATTGATGATCCGCAGATAGAAGAGATAACTCATCACAGTGACAGAGGAGCCATCAAAGAAAACGACCCATCAGGACGGGTGTGTGTGTGTGTGTTTCTCTGAGGGTGTGATCTTTCACCTTCATCCATTGGTTAGTTGATTGTTTTTCTTTCGCAGGTTTACACAATAAAAACAAACATGAAGTCATTTTGATGACACTTGGTTGGAAGGGTGATTCAAAAAAGATCCAAGCAAAATCTGGTGCCAATCTGGACCCATGATACAATGAAACACATCTTGTCTGTTTCAGTTCCTGCAATGTCTCAATAACAATTTCGCAACAAATCAAATCCCATCGGTTACATTCCAACCCGCGAAAAAGTGGCAACAAAAACATTAACGGTTGGATCAGCATATAAGTAATTAACAAGCTATTCGCTCCACCCGGGGAAGTTACTCATGCAATTCCTCCTGACAAGGTCACTGGCTGATAGATGAGCCCAAGCAGGGGGATTTTTCAAAGATTGCGGAGGCAGGGAGGACTGTGGGAACCAGACAATTAGTGGGTGGAAGGTAGGCAGCCATGTTGGATGATGACCATGAGACTGATTTACATGGATACTCACCACTTGGCTGGCTGACAGGGAGAAAGCAGACACCTGGGCTCAGCTCTTAACACACAACCATTTATCTTTGAGGAGGCTGAGCAGGCAGAGTGCCAGCAGTTTAGGAAGAGCCACTGCTATCATTTTAAATCAAACATAAATGGATGGATCAGCCAGATAAAGGGCTCATATAAGTACACAGGTATTAGATGTTTTACACATATTTATAGTCAAAACCAGTAAGTGAATACATGCACAGACACACAAATATAAGTATGGAAACCTTGTATGTGCAAAATGTCAATATCTGTGGTCAAATATGTACTCAAATCCTTTTAAAGTGTCAGATGAGTGATTATTAAAAATACATATATTGAAGGGGAGTTTTTAGTGTTGCTGCTACTTAAGAACCTATGACTAGCTTTGACCAGCTATGACCAGCTTTTAGCCTTTGAGATCAGATTTAGAAAAGAAAAAGGAGGAAGTGGGATCGAAATAAGGAATGAAGAACATTGGAAAGGCAAGAAAGAAGGAAGAAGAGAAGAGAGGGGCGTCATATTGATGTTTCTTTAAACTAGTATCTCATGTTGAAACTAGAATCTGCAAAGGAATTGGTTACTACAGCCTCAAGATAATGGTACACACACACACACACACACACACACACACACACACACACACACACCAACCAACCAAGAGCCGTGTGTCAGCCAAGTAACTGTTAGCATGTACATACCATAGTAAGACCTAGAATGATATAAAACAGACTGAATCCACCCTGTAGTTTGGTGCTGGTACCAGGTACAGTCTCCAGTCTCCATGGAGTTCAAAGGTTTAGTGTGGCTGAAGATGCCTCCATGAATATCACACAGGCTACCAAACATCGCAGCAATGTGTCATTTAAAAGAGCTTTTTAAACAGACAAAAACAATGTCTCTCATGCACCTGGAGCTTCAAAGCCTCTTAAACTCTTATTCTGGGCTTGAAACACACCAGGCACTTGACAACAGCTGTTAATCAGATAATAAAAGCCTCAGAGTTACACAAGCACAGTTGTGTAGAAGCAGACATAAATTCTTTGCCATGACAGCATATAAGGGCAGGGAGAGAGTGAGGGTGGAATATGGTACCAGGCACGCGTCTTCCCAACACAATGACGCATCGGACGAAAATGATGGTGAAACACTCCGCCAGAACATTTCACCTCAGCACACTATTTTAGGTATTTATTCTACGGAACACAATAAAATAGAGTTCACTTCCCCATAACTGTGCCGGCCAAGTGAATTATATGACAAGTAGACTTTCAAGGAATTATTACGGAGCCTGATGTCTCTCTGTAGTCTACGAGTTCCCCAAAATACACATATTTCTGTGACAGAGGTGGAAAACACTCCACAGTGTCTTCACCTTGGGACACAGCAGACCTGTTTGACACTTCAGAGGTTGGTAACTTGACTCCATAGTTTGGGGCTGAACCCCAGCTTCACTTACCCTCTTCACCTCGCCCACCTCAATCACCAAGTGACCTGCCATGGTAACAATACACAGGGTCCCATTTGAGCCCCAACTACAGGTCAGCGGATATGTGGTGGAGACGTGTTCTCCTCTGACACTAACAGAGGTTCCAGCGGTTGGAAAGCTCTGTGTCTTACCTGCCATGGTGGTCCGCAGATGGGGCCATAGCTCCATCTGATAACCCCTCAGAGGGATCAGCTTCACCTCTGTTGCCGTCATCCAAGACATCCAGGGTTAATCTCCCCGAGAGGAGATTGATCTGAGGATAAGAAAGAGTGAAAGGATGGGACATGGTGGTGGAGTCGTAAAATTTAGGAGGCAGTCTGACCTCTGAGGGATGAGTCACACTGCTGAGTCTATGCAGCACTGGCAGGGATTTCTTGAATCCATCTGGAAAAATACTCTGTTAAATCAAGTTTATGGGAACGATAATGACATAGCTGGCAGTATTTCAACGTTACAACATGAGGGTTTGTGTTTCTGCTGGTGTTGTGATGTCCAGCGACGGCCATTTCAGGTTACTGTGTCTTTAACGCCATGACCCGGAAATGAAAGCGATGCACACCGGCGCTGCTGCTTTTCCTTTTCCGCCCAGGTCTTTGGTGGTGTAGCGTGGATTCATCAGCTGGGTTACAACAATCGCCTAAAATGAGCGTCCCGGCGTTTATCGACATTACAGAAGAAGACCAGGTAAGACTCGCCTCTGCAAACACAGTTTAAGCCCGATCTTCGGTGGATGACTCGATACATTAAGAAGAACCCTTAAAGAAATTAGCATGCTAGCGAGCGCGCTAACAGGCTTACGAGTAGCATTACTATGCCGATAGCCGCATGCTTAATATGAGACATATGCTTGAACACATGTATGAGGACAGAGTTGTAGTTTGTTTTTAATAAGTAGGATAATAAAGTAAATGCATCAAATTGTTTGGATTGCTAGCTAATCAGAGCCCTTGGTGTGCTATGATATCTAATTTAGCTTTTCGTCGGCTAGCTGCTTAGCTATTCATCTACATAAACAAAGACCCTCTTTGTCGCCAGTAATTTTTGTTGTTAACACTTCAACGCGCAGATCCTTTCTCACAAGTATAGTAGAAAGCTTTGACGACAAATACTCGACATTTTATAGCACAAACACGCAAGAGTGTAACCAATAACACAGGGAATGCCCGCGTTGTGTTTAAGTGGAGCCACTAACATGATTATCACCATGCCGGCGCCCTTACGCCTGTGTAGCTAAATGGTATCGGATCAGACACCAAGCAAAGGGCAGAAATGTGATTTGTTGACATCCTCCATTCTGGTAGAGTTTAATAGATGTGTGTTTATCTTGATTGCAGGCTTCTGAGCTCAGGGCCTACATCAAGGCTAAAGGAGCGGAAATCTCAGAGGAGAACTCTGAAGGTGGTCTTCACGTGGATCTGGCTCAGATCATCGAGGCTTGCGATGTCTGCCTCAAGGACGACGATAAAGGTGTGGGGCAGCGACTGACACAGCACTGAAACACATACACAGATACATTAGGTATCAAGACAACCAGTAGACATTTGTAGTAAATGTAATCACTTTTCTTTCAGATGTGGAGAGTGTGATGAACAGCATCGTGTCCCTGCTTCTGATCCTGGACCCCGAAAAGCAGGAGGCCCTGATCGAGAGTCTGTGCGAGAAGCTGGTGAAGTTCCGTGAAGGAGAGAGGCCCTCCCTCAGGATGCAGCTGTGAGTTCTGCCACCTTTTTGGACACACACACACACACACACACACACACACACACACACACAGAGTGATTTCAGTTTTTAATTTATGTTTTCTGCCACAGGCTGAGCAACCTGTTCCACGGCATGGACGAGACCACTCCAGTGAGGTACACAGTCTTCTGCGGTCTCATCAAGGTTGCGGCTACCTGCAACGCCATCGCCTACATCCCCACCGACCTTGACCAGGTGTGTGTTCACTGAGCCTGCCAGACCGGGGGAAGCACAAACTCTTGGCATGTTCAGTTTTCCCCTTTTACATCATCCGCATCTCCACTCACCAGGTTCGCAAGTGGATTGTTGACTGGAATCTAAACACAGAGAAGAAGCACACGCTCTTGAGGCTGGTGTACGAGGCGCTGGTGGACTGTAAGAAAAGGTAATTGCCCCCGTACGCATGATGTCGTTTGTAATTTCTCATCTCATCGCCGCCTGCCACCCGATATGATGCGACATATTGAACCGACACGTGTATCATTTCACAGTGAGCCGGCGGCAAAGGTGATGGTGGAGCTGCTGGGGAGTTACACAGAAGACAACGCGTCCCAGGCGCGCGTGGACGCCCACAGGTAAACACGCCGCTCTACGTTCTGTCGTCCCGTCCCGCAGCCTCGAGGCGGATGCTTTTCTCTTCTCTCTGGCCTCACTCGTCCCCTCTGCCGCCCCTTTCTTTCCCCTTCAGGTGCATCGTCCGAGCCCTCAAAGACCCCAACACCTTCCTGTTCGACCACCTGCTCACGCTCAAGCCCGTTCGCTTCCTGGAGGGAGAACTCATCCACGACGTGAGTGCCCAACTGCCCTTTTGACGAATCTCGCCATTCTTGTAATCGTTGCAAGTCAACTGTTGCGGCAACCAGATTTCGCTCAACTCCTTTCCAGTATATGTATCATGATAATGGTATCATAATGGTGACCAGTTGGAATGTATGTGCCCTACATGTTTATACGGTTGTACAGCTTTTTAATAACCCCCCCCCCCCCCCCTCTGTCTTTTCAGCTATTAACCATCTTTGTGAGTGCAAAGCTGGCGGCGTATGTGAAGTTTTACCAGAGTAACAAAGACTTCATTGATTCCCTCGGTGAGCAGCCTTGACTTGATATCATTTGTGTATATTCTCCAGACACACGCACACACACACACACACACACACACTCCATTTCCATCCACACAAAAATTACTGATTACTGTGAGAACTCGCAGTCCACAGACTTCGATGCACTGCACTCGTCTGGTTTTGCTCAAACTCTTCCTCCTCCTCCTCCTCCTCTGCTTTATCAGTGATCACATTTCTCCTCTGCACGTACTTTATTGCATATATTGGAAGTCTAGGTAAATATGTTGAATCCTTACACTGATAATATACTGATGTGCTCTTTTAAAGGCTTTACACTCATTTAAGGCTTTTTTTGTGTTTTGGTAGCCTAGAGTATACTGACACACACACACGCAGAATCGTGATTTTGAGTAAAGCATCGCCATTTTATGAAGTGTGTTATTTAAATGTCGGTGTGCTAGTTGAGGGTTGAGCCAAGGATTCTGGGTAGAAACCTCAGGTACCTGTAACCGCGGATCCTCAAGCCAGCTGACGGGCATCTTTTTCATTGTGTAAACACAATAAACGGCAGTGGACTAATTCGCCGCGCCGTGTTGACACAGTGCAGGAATGTGTGTGTGTCAGCAGTGTCTCCGTCTCGCACTCCAGTGAAGGCTGACGCGCAATTACAAGCAAAGTGTAGGACGGACTCTGAAAACAGTGTCGAGTGGCGTTTTCTGGGAAACTCCCCCGAGGCCTGAGTAATGGACCGTGCGTGTGTTTAATGACCCCCCCCCCCTCTCTCTCCTGCCTGTCGCCCCTCAGGTCTGTCCCACGAGCAAAACATGGCCAAGATGCGCCTGCTGACATTGATGGGCATGGCGGTAGAATTCAAGGAGATCTCCTTCGACACCATGCAACAGGAGCTGCAGATTGGAGCTGAAGACGTGGAGGCTTTTGTCATTGACGGTACGTCGCCGCGCACTGAACACCAAGCAGCAGGCTCGCAGGGGAAAACCCCCCTAGTAGTGAAGCTCGTACCGGAGCGGAGCCTACATGGCATCCGGCCAAGAACAACATTTTCTTGTATTTTGTGACCGGGGTCAGCTTCCTCCGAGTAAAATATTTACCGCTGAGACTCTGGAAGCCTCAGCGGCGCTTTTTAGATCATTCTGTCAGCGCCGTCGCCTCGGCTCATTTTTTCCCCTCCTCTCTGTCTCTTCTTTGCAGCTGTCCGGACCAAGATGGTATACTGCAAAATCGATCAGACACAGAGGAAAGTGGTCGTCAGGTAAGAGATCACCACCCCGTACATTTAACCAAAGCATAGTAAAGTAGTTATTTTGCTTGTTTTGAGTAAGTAAAGCTCTGTATTTATGGCACAGAGGCAAAATTAGAGTCAGTACCTGAAGCGCTCTACTAGAATAATGGAAAGGTCCCAATCCAGATCAGAAGGGAAGAGGCATAGGGGGGGTTGTCCGGTGTGAGATGAGAGAAAGCACCTGCATTTAGCTAGTTTAGATGTGGCCGGAATCATACCATAACAGGCATGACAACACGGCTGAGGGCTCAGAGGGCCGTGGTGCTGAAAGACGTCACCCATGTGGAATATAGAGGCGTTGTCATCCTTGAATTCCCTATAAGGAAATGTTAATGTGTTAATATAAGTGATAATGTGTTCATCCTGCTTCCATGTATCTGAATTGAGGTCTTTGTGTGTGAAGAATCGTCTTATCTGTTTGATTATAGATACAATTGCAGCTCTGTATTTAATTTCCTCAAGGAGGCGAGGCGCAACCTTGACCCGCTTCCTGTTTTCTTTTGGCTATTTTAACATTCTCCACTTTGTTTCCACTCGATCAGCCACAGTACACACCGCACCTTTGGCAAGCAGCAGTGGCAGCAGCTGCACGACAGCCTCAGCGCCTGGAAGGGTAACCTAGCAGCCGTCAAGACCAGCCTGCAAGCCCTGTCACCCTCCGCCTGATCCTCCCACCTTTCACCCCCCCCCCCCCCAAACTGTCCAGACTGCCTCAAACATCTCACTATTCTCCTGTTTCTCAAAGTTCCCAGGCTGAAGTGGTCAACATTTATGTAATAAATCATTCAAATCATTTTATAATAATTCAATAAAGTGTCAGCGGGGAAATCTTTGCCTGTGATTGCTTCTTTCTTAAACGTCACTTGTTGCTTCATCGTCTTTTTTAGAGTAGCAGTTGTTTTAACCTGGAGCTTCGTCTTCTAGTGGCCCTCCACATCTGGTTTCAGTTCAGGACAGAATGCAAAGTGCTAGATGAGCTGTGGCTCGGTGAGAAACGGCTTACAGCTAAAGCGACAAGGGTAGCGTGACCTTGCAATGACCTTGCTCGCTGAGGTCGGCAGTATTTACTGTAACGCTTGGGAGATGGCTGATTCAGTCCTGCTACAATGTAGAAAGCGGGCCCATAATTATTTATCTGCGTCTCTAATCTGTGTGAGGAGGGACAAGCAGGACTTCTAGCTTCCATTTTGCCTTTTATTTTACTTACCTTTGCCCTATGAGCTGAAGTAAATGGCCATTTCCCCAGCATAGAAGTCTCTTTGGGCAGCGATCCAGAGCATTAGGATGTGAACTCTGATGATATATGGCCCAGGCATTAGGTGTAAAAGGGGTCTGTTGGAGTTCTCTCCCTCTGGGGCTATGATGAAATCAGCACAAACTGACAAAGTGCAGACGACTGACATTGCACTGTTTCAATCCCTACACACACACACACACACACACACACTCTTCCCACCCCCCCCCACCCCCCTCAATGTCCACTCTGCCTTTTCCATGACAATTATAATGCCATAACTCAACCTGTTTGCTTATTTTATGTAGTTATGACGCACTTTTTTCTGTACTGAAGAAATCCCCTTAAGTGGTGTACAGGATGTAGTGGTCGGTATTTATTGTGCAATTTGTTCTTATGTCACAAATCTACTGTGCATACAACAATCTTAACATATCCACCGAGGGAAAATGGGCTTTTTCTTTGCAAAGCCTCTGTGTTGAAGCTGCTTTACCCGTGGAACCACTGCAGTGTGTGGGTGTCGTGATGTCACTCTTCTCCCCGTACGCCTGCAGAAGCTCACCACTCACTCCTGTCCGGTTGTCCGCAGGGAGCAGCATCTCCGAATCTTATCGCAGGGAGTAAATCACACAACACATGCTCAGGAGCGCAACCTCATCACAGCCACCCGCGAGGTGGAGCACAGAGCTGATAGAAACTAATGTGACAAAGGCGCAACAGAATTCATCTTGGTTATTCATTATATGCTCCTTAGCCTCTCATCTACTTCTCTCAGTCCTGACACTGATCCATCCCGGGCCTTCTTGTCTCGCTCTAATTTGTCTCGCCCTCTTGGAAGTTACTGGTTTGTGGATGGTTCCGTCTTGTGAAATGTCCCAGATGTAATTATTTTGCTCCGCGGTGAGCTTATCTGTTGCGTGCGTCATGACCCCTGCTTATCACGGTCGGAGGTAGCTCTGCATTGTTCAGTGATGAAAAGTGCAATAGGTGGGAGCTGAACTGCTGAACTGGCCCCTTTTTGTACAACGCTCACAGATCTGATGTTGTGACTCATGACCAGAACCAAACGAATTCCTCTGCAGTGAGAAGCGCTATTCATCATTATAATTTTGATATTTTAGTGTGTGGTGTAAGCGGGCAAGATCATCTGACATCACACAGCAGATAAAAACATTCCTCTGGGTAAATCTAAGACTCCAGTATCCATGACAGTATCCAGAGACACAGCCAGGCACAAGAGAAGGGGCTCCTACTGCCCTTCAATTAGCACCATCCAGTAGTCAGCAAGATAATATTCCAGTGCCTCCTATCTGTGTTTTACATAAACACAAGCCTAGAGGCCCACAACCGGGACACAGATATGTATATTTACATGGAGAGTGTGAAACATAAACATGATTGCGATGTGGGATGCTTTGTGGGACGGAACAGGAAACGATCCATCTCACCCTCTGGTGGTTTTCTTATTTGTTGTCTGAAGTTGCCATAGTCACAACAAAGCAGAAGCAAACTCTGCTCTGTTGCAAGTAAGACTCTCAAACCCATTAAACAACCTTTACCCATACAAGGCCTGTGTGTGTGTGTGTGTGCGCGAGCAGTAGTTACTAGTGTAACCTGCTTGGTGCTTTTAAAAGATAATGCGTAGATCCTAAAACAGTAATTTACACACTCTCATAAACATAAAGAAGCATTTGAAATGTGAAAATGTCAGATGTTGAGCCTCAGCAGTTTGGTTGTTTATTGTAAAATACAGCACTTGTTCCATTAAAGGGTCATTAAAGGAAGATGACCTCTTAAATACCAGTAAATCTTCCCAGACGAGGTTAACTGAGGTTACGGGACAAAACATCATTCAGACAGTGATGGTCAGTGTCTGATGAAGAGGATTACCTGAAGAAGTTTACGTTTTAAGGCCTCCTAGGTTGACTGCAAGTGCTATTATTAGGTTTAGAAGATGGTAGTTCCCTCAAAGCCGGTGTAGTCCAATCTGACGTATAATGTGGTGAAGGGTTTTGTAGGCCCACACACAGACTGAGCTTGCTGGGTCTACAAAAGGAGTGTGGTGGGTAAGCATGCAGTCAATGTTCTACAAATAAGGGGGTGGGGGTATATATTATACCATGATCCAACAAGAGGCTCTTTCGATGTGGTGAATCCACCCTGACAACTCAGTGAAGTGGGCCAGCGAAGAGAGCAACATGGGGGAGCCTGGGGGAGAGAGAAGTGAGACACATAGTGCAGAATTCTCCTCATATTGTTCCCTTTCCAAGGTCAGTGAGGGACTGGGAAAGATTTATGGACGGGGCAGCTTGGAAGGTATGTGAAGTGATAGAGTTGGTTAAGCCAGATGGTTACTTGGTGGTTGGGAAGGTGGCTTGAATGATTCATGGTTGGCTGTGGTCACCTTTGACATAACGTCGCGATCACTTGTTCTAAAGTAGTCTGTTTTTCAAATATATACAGTAAAAAGCTCATTATATTGTCTTATTTGTCTTAAATTAAAAATGTGACTACTACCACAACACATCTATCTATCTATCTATCTATCTATCTATCTATCTATCTATCTATCTATCTATCTATCTATCTATCTATCTATCTATTCATTCCGCTCGAAGTAGTCATGTAGCTACGTGCTGGGAAGGGAGAAAGTTGCGGTTTTAGGTGGAGTTCATGTGCGTTATCTGACTCAGAGGGTCAGATGATGGTGACTGCCCTGTGAGTGACACACAGAGAGAGAGAGAGGTCGGGAGAGAGAGAGAGAGATAGGCCTTCCCTGTTATTATGGTTTCAGATGCCCCCTAGTGTCCAAAGTGCATTACTCCAACGCACACTATCCAGGTGAAAGTGATCGATTGCTCTGGTCTGGGCAGGTAGTCTCGAAAGATCTTGGGCAACTTCTTGTCAGCAGTAAACAAACTTTTTTTTTTTCTCTGACGGAATTGCGCAGGTTCTCTGCTTCACAGATGGTTTGTGGTTTTGAAAGAATAAATAATGACCCTTGTTACAGTTGATTTAGGGGAGTTACAGCACTCAGGTTTGGTTTGCGGCGGTCGCTCGCGGTAGGCGCTTCCTGATTTCATCTTATCAACGTCGAGGTATGGACACGTTCCTTTCGATTCTGTTGGTTCTGGTTTAAATACTGCTTCCCTGTGTGTATGTATGCTGTTAATGATCGCTAATGCAGTTTTAACAGTACGTGATTGATTTAAACGTACGCACAGACCGTTTAACTCTATATGTTATGGTTTGTTTGCTTTCTTTACTGCAAATTTATGCCCCACCCTCTCTGTACAGGTGAACCATGACCATGTTTTTCGTCTTATTCTTTCTCTGTCAACTCCTTTCCTGCGGCGAGTGTGTTTGTATGAGGCGGCTGCTCTCTGAAAAGCCTCAAGGGTCACAAGATCAAGAAGGTGAGTGGTGTTCTTTGTGGGCGCATTAACCATTCGGCGCAGATCCAGTCAATTTATTCATTTGTTTTTCCACGAACTCGTAGTATTTGTAGATGAAGGGAATGCAAATTTGTTCCTGCGCCGCCACCTGCTGTTCAACCGCCTCGACTTTGAGGTCTTTATGCCTGGAAACTTGGAACGAGAGTGTTATGAAGAGGTGTGCAACTACGAAGAAGCACGGGAGGTCTTTGAAGACACCCCGCAAACAGTTAAGTGATGCCGGGCATCTGGCTGCTCGTTTGGGGTGTGTGTGTGTGTGTATGTGTGTATGTGTGTGTGTGTGTGTGTGTGTGTGTGTGTGTGTGTGTGTGTGTGTGTGTGTGTGTGTGTGTGTGTGTGTGTGCGCGTGTGTGTGTGTGTGTACACCCTTGCTGAAGAGTTCAATCAACAGATGTTCTCTTATTTTGCAGGATACTTTCTGGAAAAAGTACACGGAGGGTAAGATATTAATGTTTCAGTTTGACACACCAAGTTGTAACTTTGAGGTTAGTTTTGAAATTTGAGCAACCCTCAACTCAGCCCTGAGGTGCTCAGTTTCTGTTTCTGTCACTTTACTTTAAGTTATGTTACGTGTTCTTTAGAAACCTGTTTCACTACACGTTCGTCTTGATGGTTTGGTCAGGTGTAGATACTCAGTTTGTATGAGTCTTAGTCATTTGAGTTGCATGAATGATACTTTTTATGTAACGTTTATTATTATTATTGTTATTGTTATTATTATCATTATTCTTTTATTTAGCCTTTTTTATTGAAGAAACAACACTAAAGACATTACAATGGACATGTGGTTATACAACTTTTTAGTGTTATAGTAGTAGTAGTAATTTCAGAGATTGTTTTTACATATAAAGAGGGAAAAACAATCATGATAAGAATATGTAAAGCGCATTAGAAATGGGCGAAAGGGGAAACAAAGCAACAGCGGGAAAACACAGCCAGTTACAGCGATGTGTGTCAGTTTACCTGGATGACATTAATCATTCCAGATAGAGTCAGGTGATAATGTTTTCTTAGAAGAGTTTTGATTAGTGATATTAATAAACTAAGTCAACATCAGATATCCAGAAGCTTATGTGGTCTGTGATGATCCACAGAAAAGGACAAGGGGCCATCACGGGTGGACGTGACATCACTGTTGGTGGGCTTGATCTGTGGAGGAGTGTCTTTAGTTATCATGGGGCTTTTGATCTGGTATTTCTGTCAAGGCAAATGCAAGGACGACTTCAGCCGTGTCAGGTGAGCGAGAGGACCTTTATTACTTTTTATGGGATCATACACACTTGTCAGTTTAATTTCATCAAGGGTAATTAAATATTACAGCTAGGTCAAGCAGGTTTCTATGTGCCAACACACTCCGAGGCAAGTGACATGATACCTGTGTGTACACTTTTAGTTCAATCAGGCGTCCAAGGCGGACTAACGCCTCTCTGATTATGAGACGGCTAGAGGAGGTCTCCCTACAGCCTGTGCACCCACCTGGATCCCCACCCCTGATGGAGGACCCCCCCGGGCTGCCCTCCTACGAACAGGCAATCGCAAAAGCTGGACCGCACGATGCACCGCCTCCTCCCTATCCCGGGTATTTGTGTTTACAGTTTAAGTCACAGGATGTCACTTTATTACTTGCACACAAACAATCTTTCATTCCCTTCACAGAGATTGTTCACACACCTCATTCTTACTAACATATTCTCTTATTGTTGTTTTCTTCCCATCAGCTCACAGCCTGGGACTATTCGGCGGTAGTGCCAAGGGTGAACCACATGTGCATATTTGTCAACTGCAAGACTTACAAGACGATTTACAACTTACTTGCTACTACACTTTGTTGCACTGCCTCTTTGTTTTATAATAATTTTTAAAATCTTAACAAGATTTAGAATACTTCCTCATCCGCCCTGTGCATCATTCTCTCAGAGATTCTCACTTTCTTTGGCTGGTATATCCTTGGACTGTTATTACCAAATGTGTTGTAGCGTGTCCACAACCTCCTTGTAGTATGGAACTACTGACACGAGAGTTGACCTATTTTGCTGCTTTTTATCTAAATGAAGAATCTACAAATTGTTGTAAGTTGGTAAGTAAGTTGGTAAGTTGATGTAATGTCTAACAGCTGAAATCTACAGGTGATTAAAATTTGAGACACAACACTTACAGAAGAGTTAATACTAAATTTAGGGTTGTGTATCATTACATAAGTATTAATTGTATTCTGAGGTAAGACTACTTTAGCCGTCTTCAGCTCTGCTTCAGCTTTCAGAAGGATAAATGCTTTTAATTAAACAGTGTGTTTTTGAAACACGCTGGTTTCGATGGGATTTACCTCAAGATGATAATATCTTTTACCTTTTCTTTCACAACATTTGTGACATCACAACTTTTGTGTCGACTCATTAATTAAGTTCTTTTGTGTCAAAATGATGTGTTTGAGTGATTTTGCAAGTCACCATATTTAATAAATGTGCTCTATATGTCTAAAGTCAGCCGTTTGGGCCCGATTGCCCTTCATTGTTATATGTAAATACTCATGTATACGACACTCATCAAAAGTATACAAAACATTTTATATTGACATGGGAAGATTATAGATTGGATTAATAAGATGATGGAACATTTTAGATGCATAAATAGATACTTCAAAAATATATAACTAATACTAATGAAATATAAATACAAACCAAAAATCCAAAACAATTCCAGTCGGTGCAGAAGTAGCCAGTAACTTACAAGTGCAGAACAAAGTGACTTTGCTATGTCTTGAATTATCAGTACTTTTTGATACTCTGGGTGAAGCAGAATCTAGAGGCTGTTTCTGATTCTTCATTATGCCCCTGTACTTTTCTGTACCAAAGTTTGTGATATTATTGACAAATTACCATTTTTACAATTTACTAAACTACTTATTTTTAAGCTGATCCAAAGCATTACTTGCCAGAAAGGGAAATGTTTTAAATAAACTTGATATTTAAAAATGTTTTTTGTCTCAGCTTTTGTCTTTTTCTTTAGATGCAAGTTGATAAGATGTGTTGAGACTGTTGTTATAACTTTGAATGTCAAAGTAAATGTGACTGCAATCAGTTTGTTGTAGCCCTGTAGGATGAACAATGGTAGGAGCTGTGCATTTAAAGTGTTCTGCATCCAAATCATTGAGCCGATGGGAGGAAACCATCAAATTGTCTCACTGTCCAGATACACACAGGATTTAATATTGAACTGTACTGTGGAGAGACGACTGGAAAACAGCCCACTTAAACAAAGATATGAATTCAAAGCCATGCCGCAGTTCTATATAATGTAGATGTAATCTTTGTAGCCAGTGGTACAAGAGGTTAAAGTTCGAGGGAATCTGTAACTATTTAACCCTTTACACCACGTTACTTTGTGTTGTGGCCAAATACAAGAAGTAGATCTAAATAAATCCAGTCCTCAAACTTCAGACGATCCCCACTAATTGTAGCTTTCATATTTAGATTAGTAATTGTAAAGCTGTAAGGGCCCATTTCCCTGACAATGCACTGCGCCCTCTACAGACACTAAAGCCTCAAGGTTTGTTTTCACTCGCTGGAAACGGAACTGGATGTGTTTACATCACTTGGAGGGCCCTGCTTGTAAGGAAATATACAGTAGAGATTAAAACAGCCATCGATAAAGATCACATAATATAGATGTAGATTCAGCCTCTATTGTATCTGCTGCATTGGTGAGATGTGTTCCTCTTATTCTAGCCCCTCGTGTGTGTGTAAATGATTGTGCGTAAATCGTAGGAGAGTAGGGGGCTCCCAAAACTTGCATGACTCTGAAGAACCCGGCAGGTGGGAGGAAGGGAAGCGACCAAACTTTCAGCCAAGCGTGTGCGGTGCATCCTGGGAAATGAACTAACATGGGGAGGTGAAGCCATGCAGGGCTGCACGGCTCTCCATAACGGGAGATGAACGATAATTGACCAATTCACCCGCGAGGTAAAAAGTCTGCTTTTAAACCTGGATACGGCGCAGCTTCGGGCCGGTTTTGCGTGCTGTGGTTTCCTCTGAGGTGACTGTCCCGGTCGGTCGGTCGATCCGTGCTGCTACGATGCGTGCCCGCTGCTCCACGAAGCTCCGTCGGAGAACCGAAGCTCTCACCGGATGATGGACAGGAACTACCCGAGCAGCAGCTTCGCGGACGGGCTGGCTCCACCAGCACAGACCGTAGCTTCCTGGGCCTATGACCGCAGCTCCGCTAGTAACAAGCCAAGGTAAAAAGATGAGGGAGAGGGCGGGTCACCTTCCTAAGGAAATTTCGGTGATGGAGGGCCTAGCGCGGAATGTAGGAAAAAAGTACAGATGTCCCTTGTTATGGTCGGGAATAGTTTGGAAAATGGAGGAAATGTGTGTTTTGGTCGGAGTATTGGACTTGCTCACTGGTTTCTACCCGTTTGTCTCTGTGTTCCACCTTGCTAGTTTTCGCTAGCACGCCGCCGCCTCCTCTGCATGCCCATGGACAGAGTTTAACTCAGAGGCGGTTTGTTTTTACTCTTAAGTTTGCCATGGAAGGCGTCTAGCTACGTAACTAGCTTCACATCGACCCGCTTTCTTCACTCATAAGTGCCCGCGAACGGCCAAACTCCTGTCAACAAGTTCCGAGCCTGCCTGCCGATGCGGCTTATTTGTTATGATGGTGAAATTAATGGCACATATTGCTGTGGTTGTTGGCTAATGGCTAACAGGCGACGTGTCGAGCTCTGTGAATAACAAACCCACGCATGTTATCGTCATTCTGTCACTGGTGGCTTGGATTATTTAACACTTACATACATATTAAACATGTGAATATCACTGAGGAACGTGCTGCCAGTCTGACTTAGTGAATCAGTTGTCGGGGAAATATATTACACTTTAGGTTTTGATAAGCGTTTTGTCTGTAATAAATTGTTGTTACCAGATTTGTGTTTATAGCCTCAGACATGCTAAGATTGGGTTTGTTCTCTTTGTTTCATAACAATATGAGATTGATGTGTTAAAGCGGATATGATTTAGATTATTATTTGGTCCACGTATTTAAAAATAACTTTTATTGAGAGTGCACATCTTTGTGTTTGGGTTTGATTGAGATAAAATGAGCATTTTACAGGTTTTATCCTGGGAGATGGGATGTTTTGATGTGGATTTGTCTTTTTTTCTTTTATGCTAAATCAGAATAATAAAATTCATTCATAATAACTCAATTACGACTAATCCTTAGTTACAATCTTGTGATTAGCATTTGTAATTGTACTCATTAGTTGCATCCCTTCCCTACTTGTGTTAAAGCTGTGTTGTCTATTTGTCACACACACATATGGGTGTTGATGACAAACTTTTCATGATTCCTATCCACTTCCTTTTGACAATTTTACAAAGAAATAGCTGCTTTTATCGTTTTAACAAGTCGATTTAGGAGAAGTGGTAATATGATACTGTGCATTTTTCAGAAAGTTACACTGACAACTCAGCGAGACAGATGAGTTGAACTTAGATAAGTTTCCCCTAGCGTGTCAGAGGCCACTGGCAGACCTGAGTCCTACAAGTCTAACTAATATTATAAATGAATTCTGACAGGTTCTAGCATAACAAAATAAAACGTGAACATCTGCAAAGCCATCACTAAGCCCAGAACTGAAGCCGGTCAGTATTCAGCTAATTAGTTGGCACAGTAGAGTCATGACATTGATAGGAACAGCAGTGTTGGACTCAATGCAGGATCAGGTTGCCACATAGATCAGGTTGTGCGTTGCATTTAGCACCGTTTCTGCAAAGCATATTTTATACAGCTATCTGTTTATTTGCTGCAACTTGTAAGTTAAGGTCTGGTATTCTTACACTCAGTCGAAATGACTATGGATTGCAGAGCTCAAAAAGAGCTGGCTGTGTGTTGTCTCATGCTTACTTTGGTCCTTCACTGCTGCGTTTGGATAAGGACTACTGCTAAGTGTTTGTTTGTGTGTTCACGCAGCCCCAGTTATGGTGCAGTCCACCTTGACACAGAGCTCCTCCAGCGGCAGAGCTACGCTTCCACCAGTCAGCTTCCCACCTACACTACATCCCACCCTGCTGCTGCTGGTGAGTTCCTGCCTTGAACACTGTTTTTGCTCTCTGCACGTCTGATTGACAGAGGTAGTGCCCCATACCTATCGGATGAATGTGAATCTGCTTGATTTGATGATGGGTAAAGACGTTGTTGTTGACTTTGTAATTTCTCTGATCCCTATTTGGCCTGTCAGGAGTGCTGGACTCGAGCGGCAGTACTCCTGAGAACCCAATCATGAGCTTCATGTCAGCCATGGAGTCTAGAAGCCTTCAGGCTGGTCCTGTTAGTGCCTCGCTGCTTCCTCCTTTTAGACCACCATCTTGGCCTGCTGGTAAGGATGTTTACATTCAATTAGTGCTTTGCTTACACTCTAATTCTCCATTTTGGCACAAACCCATGTTTCCCAGCTCATAAGCTTCTTATTTAATTCAGTGCAACATGAGTAAATGCTTGTCAGTCTAAAAGCCTACATGTGATATCGATCAAAATGCGTAGACCCTGACACTTGTTTACATTATTACACATTTACATTTTTATTGAGAACAATGTTCTCATGGTTATACACTTCGTTCAGTGCATCTGCATGCATTCTGTACTGATTTGAACCAAAGCTCAAGGCTTACATGACGTGGTTTGTAATGAGATTACGATGAGAGTCTGCAAGGTGATGCAATGCTGAGGTGCTTACTCCCATCACTGACTGGCAGCTATTTGATGTGTTATCACATAGTCTACGTCTGTTACTCTCAGTAAGCTCACGCTGGTTTCACTATGTTTAAAAGCAAGAAGGACATTTTTTGAGGACGATTACTCAAAGCATCTAGAAAGAGCTTTTTCTATTAAACAAAGAAACTTAAATTAGCTGTTCCATCTTAAGTATCTATCAGTTATTCTTTGGAAAATCACCAACCGTATATATATTTGATTTTTGATGTCAAATCTACCTTAGAGTAATGTCATAACCATATGCTGTCTTACTTCCAGGTACCAACTCCACCACAGAGCTGTATCTGACTGGTGCCCTGCCTTCTACTGCCACCTTTCCCTCTCCTGCTGCTTTGTCGTCCTATCAGCACACCGGTGCCTTCCCTCCAAGGAGTTACGCTACTAACCCCTCGCTGGCCCTCCAGGACCCTGCCTTCAGCACTTCCACCAATGGCCTGTTCTCTCACCACGACCCTCTGCTTCATCTCAAATCGAGCCAGACTGTGCTTCCCCCTGCCCTGGCTTTCAATCATCTCTCTTCCCCCCCTTTAGGCTCCGCTCTGCCCGTTCAGTCCTCCACTTACCGCTCAGCCCAGGAGTCGGCCCCCCACCTCCTGCAACCCCAATTCAGCCTGCTGCCGTCTACCCTGCCTGCCCCCCACGGCGCCCCACAACCCTACGGGGCCCCGGTTTTCTCAAGCTCTATTGAGAGAGCACTTCAGCGAGAATGTAGTGTGATTAAACACCACCAGAGGCCTTCTAGCAGCCACACAGTGTCAGAGCAACTGTCCAATTCGCAGCACTCAATGCAGGGGTACTTTGGCTCCGGCAGTGAAGTAGATGTGTCCTACCAGCAGGACACGTCCCGCCAGACCCCGGTGTCGTGCAGCCCCTCAACAGGAGCAGATTCCCCTCAAGGGGTTAATGGTACCGCTCAGCCTAAAACGGACTCTGTAACGCAAGCGTATTCATCCACTTCAGTTACAAAGGCTAAAGACTGCTCCTCCAAATTAGCAGCGCGTCGCTCTGTGGGTGGAGAGAGTCACAACCACTCTCAGAGCCTGACGGGAGTCTCCCCCGAGCATTATTCCTCCTCAGGACAAAAGCAGAACTCTGTGATTGCTAATCAGCAGTCAGTTCACCTAACCAGCCTGATGTCCAGCACTCTGCCTCAAACATATATCACCTCCATCACCCAGTCCCAGTCCTCCCATTCCACCGCAGACAAAATGTCCTCCCTTTACAAGAGTCTTCCCTCTCTCTCGAGTCAGTCGGACAACGTGGCGTCAGTTAGTCAGGCTCTTATTTTCTCCTCCGGTCCTGATCTGGGCCAGGAGCAGGAGGCCCAGTTTGAAGCCCGGGTCCAGGGCTTGTGTCAGGGGAGTCTTTCTGAGAGCTACCCCACGTCTCACTCTCAGGGCGCCCCCAATGTGACTTACCCCGCTCAGTCACAGGGGCAAACATCAGTGACTCAGTCGCCAAGCTACATTACAGGACAATCTCTTAACTCTTCTTACCCGCCGACCTCCGCACATAGCCTGCCCACGTTGAACTCGACACAGGACTATTCTCTGCTGCAGGCCTCAGTGGAAGGTAAAACACACAACACTCTGTCCCAGCAGCAGACGCAGGCCCAGAAATACATTTTATCCTCACCGCTGCCCATCTACTCTTCAACAGGTCAAATTTTACAAAATAATTGCAGGGCCTCTGTACAGGACATAAAGCCGGCCTACGGCAAGCAGAAACTTGAAGAGCTTCCCATGCAGGACCTTGAGGCCCTGCAGCAGGCGTCCCTAGAGGCTCCTGCTGCAGACGACGGCGTGGTCACTCACAACAATGTCGTCTATGTTGTTTCAAAAATGGATGACCGGCTGAAAACGCAGAGCGTCATCCGCAGCAATTCGCGTTCGGACGACCAGCTCATGGGACTGGGTCATCCAAACTCAGCCCAGGTGAAGGATGAGAGGATGGCTTCCCTCAGCCAGCAGCACATTCAGCTAAGCTGCGCCAACGGTCAAGAGACCACAAGCGCGAAAACTACAAACTCCAGTATTGTACTATCACACGTACCCCTGAGCTCAGAGCAGCTCAAGCACCACTCTCTCTTACTCAAACCTCCCGAGTCGCATCAACAAAACCACCACAACCACAGTCGGGTTCAGAGCCAGAGCCCGGCCGGCCACACCCAGTTCATCACCATCCCCAACACGCAGGTTTTGCTGGAGCCCAACCAGATGATTCTGCTCCAGCAGCCCCCGGTCCATCACGGTCAAAACCTCTCAAAGATGGTGTCCGTGCAAGACGTCCAACCGACCCAAAGTCTGAGCTCTGTCCATGTCCAGTATCTTCAGATGGACAGAGATCTGCTGGGTCCCAGTATCGGCGAAACTCCGAGTCAGCAGGGCGCAGCAGTGTCTGAGCACAACTCCTCAAAGCACCTGCTGGCCCCCAAAGACCACTACAGTCAGCCCGCTAACCAGCAGAAAAGTGACGTGGCTAAGAACCACTTTGCTCTCAACTCCATCTGCTTCCCTGATTCTATGCTTCTTGCAGACGAAAGAAATATTTTGTCAAACGTCGACGACATCCTGGCCGCCACAGTGGCGGCCTGCGGCGTCACGCCACACGACTTCGTCAAAGCCGCATCCTCCGCCGAGGCCGAAATGGGCGTCATGGCCGGCCCGGTGGATTCCAAGGGTCACTTCCAAGCTGTGGATATTACACACGTGTCATCTAGCTTCTCCACAGCACAGCAGTCCATCATCGCCAACACTAACTCCCACACCATGACCATGACACTAAACAGAGGCGAGATGGTGACGGACTGCCACGCGGTTCATCATCACAGCAACAGCTCCGAGCTCGACACCAACGGAGACAGCGGGAGCTCCGAGAACGACTATCACTTAGCTGGGCAAGTGTACGACGCCGCCGCTCTCCACAAATTGAATGCAAATTGTATTAAGACGGAGGACGGTCACGTGGAATGCTCCGGCTCTGAGGACTATACGAAAAAGAGGACTTGTTCTAAATCCTTAGCTAAGTCCGTCGGCGCTGACGAGGAGTGTATCCAGACCAAGGGTAAGCGCGGCGGGCAGGCCAAGAGACAGAACTCCAGGGGCAGCGACATCAGCTCTCCCTCTGCCTCAAGCGCCGGGTACGACGGCTGTTTGCAGCAGGAGAGGATGAGGCAGAAGATCCGTGAAGTGGAAGAGAAACAGCCCGAGGTGAAGACCGGCTTCATCGGCTCCTTCCTGGACTTCATCAAGTCGGGACCCAAGCAGCACTACTCTCCCAATCCGACGCGGACCGTCAGCCGCCCCAGGAAGCCCGGCGCCTCGGCCAAACCGCCCCTCTGCCCGCTGCCCGCCGCGCCGCCCAAGCTGCCGACGCTGACGGGGCCCCTGATGCCCCAGGAAGGTCACGGGGGCAGCGCCCAGCAGAAACGCCTGGAGGAGGACCTGCAGAAGAACTTGGAGACGCTGCCGTCGTTCAGCTCAGACGAGGAGGACAATACAGGGAAGAACCAGGCCCTGAGGAACAGCATCAGCTCTGCTCTGTCCTCTCTGGATGAGGCTTCAGATCGGAAACCTTCAACAGGTATGAACGCTCAATGTAAAGGAATCAGGAGTGTGAGATCTCAACGCACAGCTTCATAGACTCTACTGCAGGATGAATGTGTTTGTGTTGAATGTGTACTTTCCAGTTTAAGACAATATTTAATAATCAAGACTTCTGGAGAAACTGCTTACTATATCATCTTATCTCACCATATAGCCTCTGTGATGTCATCTCTCCCTGTGTGTGTCCTTTAATATGAAAGATGTTAGAGTAGGTAATGGTAATGCTGTGTCTGAAATCCAGAAATGTTATATTCAATGTAACATTTTGACTCTTTACCTTCCAGACACCACAGTCCCTGCTCCTGTGATGAATCCGGTCCAAGCTCCCAGCATGCCGCACGGCGTGGCAGAGGCCTGTATGAAGCAGGTGGCCGCTCCCGCACAGATTGCCAGTCCAGCTGCGGGCGGGGCGGCGTTCGCGGCCCAGGAAGGACCTAAAGCGACGCCGCCGGGCCAGCTGGCCGCACAGCTGCCCAGCGTGGCCATGGAAGGCCTGACGGACGAGGAGCTGTCAGACAGCGGAGGGGAGGGGATGTACAGGGAGAGAGACGAGTTTGTCGTCCGGAATGAGGACATCGAGGTCCTGAAGGTACAATGAGGACAAAATACCGGATTGGGAAATGGATGCTTGTCCCCTTCAGAGTGCTTGTGCTTGTTATTATCCTGTGCTTAGTCCAGCAGTGTAACCCTGGGTAAAGTAGACTCTGAAGCTCATGTGGAAAGGTTCAGGTTAAAATTTGGGCCCTGTTGATAACATAAAGGACCTTATTGAAGTCTGTCATCAATGATACATCCGCTCTCACCCACACTTGTGTCTCTCTGAGTGGCTGCTCAACTTGTAAACACATGAGGAAGAGTTATGTTCAGTTCTACGCACTCACACGTTCATCTGTGTTCTCCAGGTGACGATGAGGGCGGGGACTGAGCCTCCAGCCATCTGGAAAGTTCAGAAGGCCTTGCTCCAGAAGTTTGTGCCCGAGCTGAGGGACGGGAAGCGAGTCTTCTCAGCCACCAACAGCGTAAGTGACGGCGAGGACGCGCAATTGGGACGCATTGAAGCAGCAGAGCGACGTTTAGATCATTCAAGTGGTTTCTGTGTTTGTGTGTGCGTGTGTGTAGTATCTCGGATACTTCGGCGACGCCAAGACCATGTACCAGAGGGTATACGTGAAGTTCCTGGACACGGTCAACAAACGGGAGTACGTACGAGTCAGCAGTCGGAAGCCACGCTGCAAGCCTATGAACTCCCTGAGGTACGTGAGCGCCCGGGTTGTGTGGCGGGGATTTCTTTGAAGCGTGGCTCTTCCTCGCTAACTGCCTTTGCTCTGTGACTCAGGGGTTCCCAGGTTAAAACCTTGCTGGGCTTGACGGCCGCACCCTCATCCATCTCCCAGAGCCAGAAGCCGCGACCCAAACAGCCCAAGCCCAGAGCCGAGCCTCCGCCTAAAAAGAGGAGGAAGTGGAAAGAGGAGTTTTCGTCCACGGCCTCGGGCTCTTCTGCGGAGGAAGGCGGTGATGACGATGGTGAGGAAGCCTTTTCATCTTTGGTTATCCCTGGTTCTGTTTGTGTATTTTCTAAATATGATTGTGGTCCTTCTCTCTCTCTCTCTCTCTCTATCTCTCTCTCTCTCTCTCTCTGTCCACACACACAGAATTAAACCCTCCGGTGCCATTTGCCTCACGGCTCCTCAACACGCGAAATATGAAAGAGACGTTCAAGAGCTTTGTGGAGCTCCTCGTCAGCGTCGCCTTGGACGAAGACATGATGATGGCACTGGAGCGGGCCAACGGTGAGTCGCTCCACTCTCAAGGCATCTGACTGGTCCTGAGCCGGAGCCCGCTCACTAGAGGCAAACATGTGAGGTGAGAATGCGGATGAGCGAGTCGTATGTCGCTAACTGGTGCTTTGCGTTTCAGACGAGTTGCTGCTTCCTCACATGAAGAGAGTAGATGGGATGATCACTGACAACAGGAAACGCCTGCTTCAGAAGCTCCACATGGGGCAGCTGCTGAAGGTGAGAGAGGCTTTAAAGATTTACAACGCCTCAAACTTAATATCATTTATCAGCTACATTAGTTTGCTTTAACCTGTGTTTGTGTTGTACCTTTGAGTGTAAACCAAGTGAAGAAAGACAATGTAAGCTTAGATCAGCAGCTTTTTCTGTTATCCGTTATTCAGACTCAGCAATTCAGAGCCACTTTCAAGAGCATTACTTCCACTTTATATCAAAAGAAGACGAGTAAACAAACCTTCAATTTGGATCTGTGTCACTTCCCCCTCTGGCACAGCTGAGCCATCACAACATGAGACACACACACACACACACACACACACACACACACACACACACACACACACACACACTGTGTAGTTGGGTGATGTAAAACAAGAATGTAGCAAAAAGAACAGCGAGCTCCATGCTGAACACTGTGAGTTCAAAGATGGGACAGACTGTACGTCTCTCCCCTGTGTTATGTAAACCATCAACCTGTGATCGCGGTGGACGAGGCGTCTCACCGTGCTGGTTACAGTTTTCCAAGCAATGTGGAAAAACAACTTAATTGGTCTTCTTGTTGTTCTTGTTCTTCAGACGGCGCTGGACAGCTTCCCAGAGATCTCAGTGGTGACTGAGCTGAAGAAGGACGGGGAAACCCCGGCATTTAAGGTGCGCCTCAGTGGGAAGGCCTACAACAAAAAGACCATGAAGCCCTACAAGATGCCTAATAAAGTGCCACAGGTAAAAGATGTGGGTCTCTTTACGAGAAAACCAAACATACAAACCTCTCAACTCTTAGAATGGAAGGTCCAAGCTTATTCAGAAGTCAGTATTATTATTAGATTCTGTCATGTGTTTCACTGAGCATTGCGAGGTTTTCTGGGCCGCCAAGATGTGTGAAAGCTTTCACAGCTCCACCGTGTGATTCTATGTGTGTCCAGCAGAGGGCACTGTGCTTCCATTCTGTGCCATTGTAAAGCTGCACTTCCCTGAGAACATTGGTCACTGCAAACCTCTGTGTATTCATCTATGTTTCCTCCCATATGTTTTGCTTACTGTGCAGTGAAGGCACACACACATGCATACAGGCGACCCATCTCCCAGTGCCTCTTTAATTTCACGCCAGTATTCCCTGCTCACAAACGGCTATTCTCTTTCTATTTCCAGGAATATACAGTGGACCAGCAGAAAACGCAGTGGTTCTCTCTCTACCACTCGCTGCAACATTACAAGTACCACACGTACCTCATGTGTAAGGACGAGGTGAGCCACCCTGCCTCCCTTACACACACACAATTAGGGAATGCATCTTCTGTTTCCTCAACAAGCTATTTATTCCACACATTCTATCTGCAGTTTATCCATTTGTTTAGCAAGTTTGATGTTGTTTTTGTTTCGGAGGCTCATTCTTCTGCTGTATGAACCTGTGACGGTTTCCCTGTGTGTGTGTTCCTGCAGATAGCGTCTCTCCGGTTGCAGGCGGGCGAGCTGGGGCAAGAGGAGACCGTGCAGAAGTGTCTGCAGAACGGCACCTGGCTAGAGGGGCTCTTCGACCGCTTCGGAGAGCTGATCAATCAAGTGCAGCAGGCCTGCCGGTAACCCAGCCTGGATGGACTCATGGAACAGGTTTATAAAAGCAGAGGGACGCTGACAGAGGCTCTGCTCCAAGAGACACAGAGATCAGAATCGGGGGGGGACGCGCCCCAAACACTCTCTGCGGCTTGTAGGTGAGCAGCGGGAAGGCAGGAGAGCAGATAGTGGGCAACACTGCATCTCAATAAAAAGCAGTAAAGTTGCCCGAACAGGGGGGGAGGGGGAACAGGACTGGTCTGGACAGGACCGGTCTGGACCTCCTCACAGTGCTGCTCCTGGCCTTTGTAGGTTTTTATAGTTACAAACCCCACTTGCGACGGGGCCTTTTTTCTAGATTCCCTATTGTTTTCTTTTGTAATTTGTAGTTCAAGGACAGATCATAACCAATGAGCATGCACTAGATAGAGCAATCAGCATAGGAAGTAGAAGACAGCAGATCACAACGCAGACATCTGATTGCCTCCAGGTTTACTAAGCCTCATCAGTCAGTCGGTAATTGGCTAAAATACAGAGACGTCAAATTATTGTTTTAAAAAAAAAAAGATCTATATATATATTATATAATCGTATGGTAGATATATATATACTGTATGTAAAACGTCCATTTTGTAATGGAGAGCCAACTTCTATATATATATGTACATTTTGTATAAAAGAAGGGGGGAGGTGGGAATAGTAACAGTTCTTCTAAGGAGCAATTTGATAGCTACATAATCTCTATTAGGGTTTAACTTTTGTGCTTACAAACCCCCTTACTACACGTTTGGGGCGTCAGTGAAGTTCCAATACTGCTTTTTATGAGTTTTGTTTCTCTTCTATTATGACCTTGACTTTATCTGAGGTTAAAGTGAAATAAATGAATGCTGTCTTTGTACTCCTTTACAGACGTAGCCCACATTTTATCACAAAATATATATTTTTCACCGAAGTAAATATTGTAATAATGTCTGATTATTCATGAGCGTTTTTTTTTTATATTGTCCTTCGTGGTTTTTTTCCTAAACGGGGACGCTTTCTAAGTCGATCGCAAATTTGATGCTATATCTCAAATCATCAAGTTCTTTACAGATGCAGTTTGTAAGTTGTAAATAAAGTGCCAGGTATATTAGATATTGGTTTTGATACATTTTCTTAACGTTTTGGAATTAACATCATGCTAATTGTCTTGTTTTGGAAAAAAAAGCTGTAGTTATATAATATTTGATATCAGTAAGTTTTCCCATCAGATCTCATGATAAAAAGCAGAGTGAACTCCATGCTCAAAGTCTTTTCCTCTCAATCAAGGGTTACAAGAAAAACATTACATCATTAGGTTATCTTCTTATGGGACTGATATAGGAAGAGCGTACACATGATGAAAGGATTTATAAAGTGTAGCATGATGTCACAGTTTCAGAGCCATTGGAAGGGTCCTCAGGATGGTCGGAGCTCAGTGTGCAGGATGTGATCATATGAACACAATGATGGAACAATCTGTGAGTGGTGGGATGACCATCAGTTCAAGTAGAATTGAGAGATTGACTGACTCAAATGAGACCATTGGGGGGGGTTGTCGTGGAAACGGCCTCTGTAAAAGGACAATTTTAACACTTTTTGATTATGCTTAAATATACACACAGCACGTGCAAAACACTCAACCCCAGTCAGCAACACTGCCCACACAATTATCTCCATTAGACTCAGCAATAAAACAAATACAAAGGAGGAGGCAGAGCTACAAAACCGGAAAAACAAAACACTTTTCCCACCGACACAAAGAAGTCTCTGTTCATTTTCACCTGTTAGTTTGTGCGAGCGTGCGCTTAGTGTTAGCCTCTAACCTTAGGTGGGTGTACAAGGCTAAGAGGGGAAACTGGGGGTGATGCTCTCCCACCATGCTCTCATGACCAAACTATTCGCCCTCGATGCGTTGCTGACTTTGTGTTGTCTGAGAGTCTGGGGCCTGTTGAATAAAATATGATTGTCCATGCAGGCAGCCACAATGCAGAATTACTGGCAACCCCTAAAAGACAAAAGCATCTCTGTGCAGTCGAGGCGGCTCTGTGAGGAAAGCCACTGTCCTCTGTCCTTTGGAGTCGGAGAGGAACGGGGGTGGAGGACGGCCCGTCAGGCAAGCGTTTGGGATTCCAGTACGGGCACGACTGGTGGAGACGGATACTGAACGTCGGCTCTGTAGATGAAGAGCGTATGAATTTTAATGCACTGCATTGTTCCATAAGTGGGAGGCGGAGGGAGAGGACGCTCGAGGCAGTGAGCGACTGAGAGGGACGCACAAACTGGACAGAGACGAGAAGACAGATAAGACTTGAGGCCGCCTTTGGTTTGGGAATAGCCTTTTATCAAATCTGATGTGTGTTTTAAAGCAGTATTTAACCAGGCCAATACACACTTAAAGCCCAGACAGACTAACCTGTACCTGCATGTACCATCCACCGACTGGCATTGTGGGAGATTTGGGATACTGCCTTGCACAAAAGCTGTCAGTCCCTCTCAATTTGCGTGACCCACCCGGTTTCAACAGCTCCACAGAAACACACACACACACAAGATGCCTGGAGCGTGAACGTTTCCTGGAGTTCTCCACCATGTTACCTTGAGAGTGGCTGAGCTGTAACTTGTTTGGTGGGTTGGCTTTCATTAAAATGTTGTCACCACTAAAGAATCCCGTAGAGTGTTTTGTCATTACCACACTTGCAAACAAACCGCAGACTAACCTAGCATGACCGATAAGTATGAAGGGGAGAGAGGAGGAAGTGTGCTGGGATTCCTATGCACAGGGAAAGAACCAGGAGTGTGTACATATTGCTTTGACCTTGTCCATTATCTTGATTGTATTAACTGGCATTTTCTCCCTCTCCTGCTCTCACTCTTACTTTCTCTTTATGTGTCAAACATTATCCATTTGGCAGCAGGGAAGCCATGACAACAAACCAGCACATCTGACTGCAGTGCATTGACTTGCAGAGTTGTAAAACCAGTTTTCCCTCCACCAAAAGGCTCCACATGCTAGGCGAGGCGACAGAAGGCACAGAGTTTCCTTCCTCATTTCTGGTGTGGATTTCTTTCCTTTTGTTGTAATCTGGACATGATAGCTGTGTAACTTCTCAACGGAACACACAAAAGGTGAGTTTAAATGGGTTCATCTGTTAAGTTACACGCTCCTATGGATTCAGTCAGTCTTTAGATGTGTGTAAGGCTTGTTTTTGCTTCATGCTGTATAGATAGTGTGAAGGAATAACACTACTTTCACACTAAAATGACAGGATTGAATATAAAGTAAATATATCCATATAACTCAAGACATTTTTATTTTTCTAATTCATTTTATAAAGCGTGTTCTTATTCGTTGCTCATCATCTCTGTAGTTACCAACCTGTAGTTTCATTCAATCATCAGGGGGTCTTACCTGCCTTGCTCAAGGGCAGCCTAAGTGAGACAAAACTAATATTCCTACTTGAGTTTGGTGTTTACAGACTCTGACTCTGCTCTCTGCCTTTTCTTCTTCTACATAATAAAAGGTGAGGCGACCCAAACGTTGTGTCACAGATGTTTCCACTGTGTGTGTGTGTGTCTCACAGATAACTGCCCTCGTGTTTTCCTTTCAGCCAGTGACCGACATTGTCACGCAATTGTGCCTCACGTGTGTAGAGTGTCAGTTTACCAGCTTTCCATTGTCAGATTACACCTCAGGACCGACGGCACTTTGTTAAAGTCTCAGATAGGAGACATCTATCCCCAAAGGCAGCATTTAACAGACTTATTTCAGTCTTCTTAGCCTATGTGATGATTCCAGAGGGTGTTAAAGCCTGATGTGTTGCAGTGTTTAGGCCTCTCTGACGCCCGTGGCACCTGGGATCAGGTGTTTACTTTAACAACAATGTCACCATTGACGTCTTCTTCTGTTGTTATCCCGTGACACCTGGTTTTCCCTAAGCATTCCCACTCTCTGTTTCAGTTGTAAGTGCTCTCTCACCTCCTCCCTCCTCTCCCCTCCTCTCTCCTTAACTCTCCTTGGTCTTTATCAGATTTAGCCTATCTGGTGTGTGTGTGTGCTTTCAGGGAGTGGTTTGGTGTGTGAAAGGTTGTGTGAAAGCTTCATAGATTTCTGGGCACTGAAGGGTTAAGCTCAGTAACATAATTGTAAATATAATAAATCAGAGTATCGCTTGTGGGAAAGTTGAAGGTGCGTTCAGGGACCCTTTTTCACCAACCTTTCAGTGAAACTTGCTGCTTGCTCGAGATGCTGTGTTGTTGTGCATCCTTTGAGGGAAACAGAGAGCTTCATTCTCACGCTAATGAGCAGGCAGCGCGCTGATTGGCTCATGAATAATGGATCAGTCAGTGGGAGGGGACGATGGTTTCGGGGGAGGACCGTATAGTTCACTTACGTGCGTCATGATGTTGGACTGAAGGCGAAGGACGAGGTCTGTCTGAATGGATCCACACAGTTAGGGAGGACAGAGTGTTTCAATGCATCGACCACCAGGTAACAACACAGATCACCTGCACTATTGAATGATTATAGATAGATTATGGATAGAATGTTCGATTTGTCTGTTTGTTTGAAATGTAATTTTGCAGTGTAAAGAGTTTCACTCCTATGTTTTGCTCCAAATGTATACACCGGGCATTGTTTTGATCAAGAACAGACTTCAAATATTGAAAGGTAGCTGAAATGAAAGTGATAATTAACTCATTCGCGTCGGCCACTGGAAGTATTAATGTAAATATGACGTCTAAATATGACGTATGATCTCGTTAAAGATCAACGCCAAAGTGACTGAGATGAATATTGAACTTTACCGTCGTTATGGAAACAATCTTAACCTTCTTGTACGGTTGAACCAAAACCAAATCTGTGCATATACGAAATAACGTGAGAATAGAATTGTGTGTGTGTGTGTGTGTGTGTGTGTGTGTGTGTGTGTGTGTGTGTGTGTGTGTGTGTGTGTGATCAGCTGAAGTTAAGATTCAAACGTGCCAATAGCCTCATCGTATTCGGTGCATCGGTTGTAAATGTGTTTCCCGCGGGGCTCGATCTGTCTCGGCATGTAGTTGGAATGATGGAGTCGCGTACTCACAGCCTACAGGTGGATTTGCTCGGTGCCACGTACCTGCCTCGACCTGTGCTGAGGGCCATGAGCAGGTGTGTGTGTGTGTGTGTGTGTGTCAGTGCAGTAGCAGGTAAATGAGTTGATGTTGTGTTGTGGTGACACTGGAGCCTAATCAGCCCCATGCGCTCTCTGCTCTGCGCCCTCTGAGCTTATTTACCCGCGCTCATGAGTGCAAACACACCACACACACACACACACACACACACACACACACACTGCGCTCCAATCCCAGTCCGACTGAAAGTGGAGACGTTTGGTTCTCAGGAGTGTTTGGAGCCAAATTTAAGCTCTCAGGCATAAATAAGGAATAAGCCAGACGGTCCTGCTGAAACTCATCTATTCTGAATAGATTTGATTCTGAATAGTACAGTTTGTGCTCTGTGATAGTTCCATGCTTGTGCCTATTTTGAGCATAGTCGATTATCCAGGTACATACTACACACACACCTTTCTATCTATCTATCTATCTAGAAAGACCAAGATTTCCAAGATTTCCCTCACAATGTATTTTTAGTAGTGAATTTTTCTGGTAATCCTTGTCCTGCTTCCTGATTCCTGACACTTATGTGATCATTATCTTCATCTTCCAACCATTGCAAAGCTTTAAACCTGTCACTTGTTTCCTCCTTGTTGCATCACGGCCCTGTGCTCTAACCCAGGCATCAGCACAGCTTCAGATCTGTGTGTCTGAGCCTTGAGCTTCAGCCCTCAGTGCCATCAGCTCTTCCCTCCCTGATATCCAGATCCATGTTTTTTCCGGCCCTATAAGAGAAACACACAGTTTGACGCAGATGGATCAACAACATGCCGGTCCCCTGCTTTCAATGAGCCGTTGTATTCCTTGAATGAGTGGGCGAACATCTGCTGGCTGCTGTGTTTCTCCCACCAACGTTTGTGTTTTACAGATGGGGTTGGTTATAGTATTTGCCGTGATGTCTTGAAACAACACGGCGTTTAGCAGCTGCCGTCAGGTCCTGATTTATGGACTCTGACCCCCCCACTACTCCCTAACCCCCCCACCTGACACTAACATTTGCTCAGCAGACTTTTAGATGCGTCCCTTTGTGGGATGTAAAACCCCAACACACATTAACGTCACACCAGCCGCTCCTCTTCCATCCATTTGGTTTGTCTTGGATGCCGGTAATTGGAACTCTCCACTCTCTGATAGAAAGACCTTTGAAACCTATAAGGGCCCGTGGTTCCATCTATATGTGTATTCAAGTTGTCGTAAATCCTCTGCATTGCTTTCTTTGTGTGTCTTGTGAGAGGAGGCTCACAGTGTTTACAGCTTCCGTGTTCATACGTGACTATAACATGTTTCTGTTATGGACGTGAGCTGGACAGATGAAGCTCTTTGCCTTTGTCCTGTTGGAGTCTTAGCCGTTATCAGTGTAGGAAACAAAGAAGAAGGGAGATGGCGGTAGATTATTTCTGTCACGAGGAGCATTTATCAGAGATCTTATTGTTGCACCCACAGATCTTGTAGGTGAACTGTGCGATAACGTCTCAACACACAGAAGAAGTGGGGAGTTGAATTTGTTACAAATTCTCCATTGAAAGGCTTCTGCTCCTCTTTGTATTTTCGCTTGGTTCAAATGTTCATCATCTCTCCTTCTGCACTCACTTCCTCCCTTTTTTTCTGTCCACTAACCCTCTGCTCTCCTCCTCCCTCAGGACGTGACATGGCCGGGAAGCCGTTCCGAGCCACCTTCATCTGGAGTAGCATCATCTCCAACCTGCAGTCTCACGTGGAGGTCAAGCGCCGGCGCCACAACCTAAAGTCCTACCACGACTGCTTCCTGGGGTCAGAGGCCGTGGACGTGGTGCTGGCTCACGTCATCCAGAACCGTTACTGCGGCGATGAGGAGGTCCCTCGCTACAAAGCTGTGCGTCTGTGTCAGGCCCTTATGGACTCACGGGTGTTCGAACCTGTAGGCACTAAGGTGTTCGGCAAGGAAAAGAGGCGAGCCACGTTTGATGACAGCAGTTGCAGTCTGTACAGGTTCATGAGTCCGGCGTCCAGCTCTCCCACGCTGGCCAACACCAGCTCAAACTCCACCAGCACCATCGAGAGCGGCTATGACTCCCCAAGCATGAACAGGAGCAAGAATCACGGCAGTCCACCATGTGAAAGGTACAGGCATAACATCTTTAAATCTCATTTAGATTTGCTTTGTTCCTCTTACTCCATTAATCCCAAATCCCAAGATTGGCTGCCTGACATAATAAACCTCTTAATGCTAGTGACCATAACTGTACGCTGTAATCTGTTATGTCATCATCTGAAGTCTGAGTAACTTCTTTATTATCAGTAGCAGACAGTGGACAGAAAAGTCAAAGTACCAAATGTTCTTAACCGTGATGATCTGCTGCTTTTCATGCTTCATATCCCTGTAAATCCATTTCCTCTCTTTGCACTCTTGCTTTTTTAATTTCTTAGATTAAATGATTAACTAAGAAAAGATAAACCAATGAGTAATAACAATAAGCATTAACTGTAGCCTTACAAATTAAACAGTCAAAAAAAAAGGGGAAAATGGTAAAGATGGAGTAATTAGACACCCGTTGAGTGTTGTAACTTGATTCCTCTTGACTTGGAGGGTGAGGCTGTGAGAGGACAGCGAGGACTCATTCCTCATGCGGTGCAAACACATGGCCCAGCACTTAGTGTTTGATGTGATGCTGTGCTGAGACTGACAGCTCCTCGTGCAGCAGCAGCAGCAGCAGAAACAGGCCTGATGCCTCTCATGTGAGATTGGAGATGAAAGAGGCAGGGAGCCATGTGAAGTAACAGTCTTAACCTTTTGTTACGTGCAGTCAAATCGTCACGGGGATAATGTAAATAGAACGAATGCTCACAAGGTCTATTTATGAATAATAATAAACTAGAAATTGGAGCATTTATTTCTCAGCCTTTTGCTCTCTTTAGATATGAAATGACTGCAATCGAAACGACAAATTGAGACTAAATCACAGGCGCTAGAAAACATTTGCAGCCTCGTGGCGCATTTGTTCTTTGAATAAGTCTGTTTTACATTGTTGTTCTTCCTCAGTCATTCCCTCTGATTGTTGTGATTATGTGTCCCTTTAGAGAAGAGGTGCTGAGCTACAACACCCACTCGCCTGTTAAAACAGACAAAGCACTGGAGGACGTTCTAGGAAATCTCAACCTGAACTCCACCATCACCCCTCAGATGGCAAAGCTGGGCCTCTCACATCAGAGTAAGTCGTCTGTCTTCTAACACAGACACGGAGCAGACAGATTTAGATTTGTAATAATAAGTATTCCCTGTTTATCTCAGTTATGAACGAGGTGTGGCACCAGCAGGCCGTGTCCAGGCTGCTGCAGCTGATAGACCTCCCCCTATTGGAGGACCTGTTGGAGGGAAAGGAGAGCTCTCGTCCTCTGCATGGCATGGATAGTGACCCGGACCTGTTGTATACATCCAGCTACCTGGACAGAGAAGTTCTCAAGGCCTTCAGCGAAGCACAGTAAGTCTCCTGAAGATGACACCAGTGGCTTCTCTGTCCCTGTGTCCCGCTTGAGTTTAACACGATTATGATGATACTTTAACACTCGTAGGGCTGACGAGTGGATGACAGGAGCAGTCGACTGTCTGGAGTTTTTACCTGATGACCTTGTGGTGGAGGTCAGTAGAGGTTTGGCTGGTTGTGCTAATGATCTGCCTGAGTGTAAGAGGCTCCTCTATGAGGTCTTGGCTCAGCATTACGGACACACACAGAACCCGCCTCTGCTCACCAACCACGTTTTTGACATCCACTCTGGCATCTCTGAACTACTAGGTGAGTGGTCAAAGCTCTTTGCTATTCTGTTGTTCTCAGGTTTTCAGAGTTATTTTATTTTATTTCATTTCATTTCATTTCATTTCATTTCATTTCATTTCATTTCATTTTATTTCATTTCATTTTATTTTATTTTATTTTATTTTATTTTTTTAGTGGGCCGGTATAGTCTATAGTCTAGTAATAAGAATTACTTTATAAGGGGTTAATAATATAATACTAAATTTTTAATAGATCAGTAATACCCTGTGAACAAGAATAACATTTAAGATGACATTTGGGATTGTACTACTATTCATGTGTTATCAGTCATCTATAATGCATTAATAAATTCATTACGAAGCAATAAAGCTGTTACTTACACATTATAAACCCTTGATCAAATAACCCAGCTGTATAATACCCATGGTGCTTAACGTAGTGTCCTGTCCTCTTCTGGCTGTCTCCATGCGTGTGTGTGTTGTCAGTGAATGGGAAGCAGGATCAAGCTCTGGAGGCTCTGCAGCTCAGCCTCAAACTGCAGGACTCTCGCAGCAGAGAGGAGCTGCGCAGACTCCTCAGATTCATGGCCACCGCAGCCAAACCAAAGGAGGTCAAACTGCACAAAGAGGTAAGTGCATGAGTGTGTGTGTGTGTGTGTGTGTGTGTGTGTGTGTGTGTGTGTTGCAGCTAAATTCTGTGTTTGATTTTTGCTAATTTTTCCTAATGTGTCTTTCAGATTGAGAACAGAATGGCAGTGAAAAGGTCTTTCTCAAATGCCATCGTGTACAGCAGAAGACTCTCCAAAGGAAAGGTGGACCTGATGGTTCTGTTCATGATGGACAAACACTGTGATCTGTTTAAAGTGAGTCATCTGTGTGTCTTACTGCATGGAGTCTATGTAGGAGGCTCAGAAGGCTTCAGGTAATGAGTCTATGTCATAGACTCATGAGTCTAATAGACTAATGAGTCTATGTCATAGACTCATTACCTGAAGCCTTGTGAGCCTCCTTTCGGCATGGAGTTGGCATAGAGAGAAGAATCTTTATTCTGCTCTACTTCTGCTCTGAATTTAATTTCATTTGTTTTTTGTTCTCTTTCCCCAACAGATTCCTGTGACATTGCACAAACTGGTCCGAGACAGACTAACACATATAGTGAAAGGGAAAGATCCAGACTTACTGACAGGTTGGTGGATTTGACTCTCACGTATTCCTCTTATAGTGTATATAAACTGTATATTCACCAAACACTTTGATCCAATCCTGTGCTGTGAATGAACTACTGTCCCTTCAATTTCTAATGTTTCCTTTGTCTTTTACATCAGGCCCAACATACTGCAGGAGACTTACAGGCAAAGCCCACTCAGAAATTGTACAGAAAACCACAAAACAAGAACTTTGGTCTTTGCTTGAGACAATTCACGAGAACCCCAGACTGCCCACCAAAGAGAAGAGACGGCTGCTGGGACAGTTCTACAAAGGCCACCCCGAGGTGTTCGTCCAGTACTTTGGAAACAGATTATCCAGTGTCAACATGTTGCTACGCTAATATTTATTTGTAAAATGAATGTATGATAATGTAAAAAAAAAAGTAGATGTATGAACAAAGCTGATGAAATGCAGATGTGCAGTAGAGGAATTTGTTTGCTTGTATAACAAGTTTGAACACCAATGTGAATGAAAGTGGAGATGTTTTAATAAGCTACCATATTTAAGGACATATTTACATGTCTTACATTTGTTACATACATTTTTTGGACGCGGGACACTCGCATGGACTGAGACAGGCAAAGTGAACCGAGTGCTCCTGAGGGCTTTCCTGTTTTCAGCGTGCAGTGCATAGTCTGTCTGCAGACGGTCACAAGGCCACAGTCTGCATATGTGTATTTTCAAGATAATATATGTGTTCTTTATTGTGCAATGGAAACAGAGATGGGATTGAAATGTGCCTGTTTATGTGGTTTGTTGTAGACAATGAGATGCACAGCGCAACTGCATCTGAGGTTCCCACAAGTGGAAATTTGAACCCCGAAAATGTCAAAGTCTGGTTCGTGAGAATCCCCCCTCGGGATTTGTGTGTTTTTTGTCGCGACACATCGGCCCAGCAGATGTGTGTGTGTGTATGTGTGTGGGTTCCCTTTGACTGAAGTCCTTTGGTTAGTTTCTGTGGCGTATTTGAGTTTCTGGATTACGTAATGATCATATCTCCTCTGATATGCTGGGGAAAGTGCCTCCAATGTACCAGGTGAAGAACATTCCCAGACTTATAACTAACCACAGGCATTCTAGCAGATTCTGGAAGGTCATGACATCGGTCCAGTGCCAACTGTGTAACACTGAGACATGAACTGTCCTTTTCATCGCAAGTACAATATGTATATTCTGATGAATGCAGAAATCGGCATTTGACGTCTGGAGCGTCATCATTTATCCCCAGAACACAGACCGTATTCAACCAATCTGAATTTCCATCCTTGACCTGCCCGTTGACAATAAGCAGCTATTTTAAAATGACAACAAAACAAATGTCCTGTATTGAAAAGTGAAATGATTTGTAGCAGACCTTGTTAAATACAGATACACATCTTTGTTTTGTTTAAGAATTGTAAATCCCTGAAATCTGTGCATTTCAGTCAGCAGGCTTTGTCATGAAATGGACTAATCTGTTCTGTCAATAAATATGTGAAACAATGTTTCCTTTTGAAAAAAATGTAGACCTGGTGAACTGTTGTTATTCCTAAAAACTGTTTGTCATGTTCTGTTATTGTTTACATTAATCATTATTAAGTACCTACTGTTCAAAAGGAAATGTTTGAAGGGTCCATTTAGTCTTAGATGTGTAACTACGATCCCTGAGGAGGAAGGAGGTGTATTACCATAATTGATAAAGTACTCAGAATTCCAAACAAAAAGCTAGGTAAATATTCCTTCCTAAGCATAAAGTTAAGTGCTCCTAATTTTGTACGTACTTGTCATTTACAGTCACACAGGAAGACGCACTTCATCATTTGGCATGTTTAGCTGACCAGGTGACTCATAAAATGCTGCCCCTCTGCATTATTTAAGGGAAACAAAATCATCCAGTAAATCCTGTAATGTTTTACCAATTTAAACCAAAGAAAGTTAATCTTAAATCACTGGACTTGCTGGTAAAGGTGTGAAGACCTTTCACCTGTCATCATAAAGGCTTCTTCAGTTCTGGCAGACTGGTGAGGATTCCCAGAGGAGGATTCCCAGGTTGTAGTCAGGGTTGCTGATATTAGTTATGAGATTAGCTCCCCTGGTTGTTGTAATGATCATCATTAGAGTGATTGGAGTCCACTGTGGCCTGGGGATGAGCGTTGTATGTGGGTGATAGGTGGTGAGTCAGACCTCCTCCTCTGTTTAAAGAAAGTCTCTATATTTCTTCATAGCTCACCTCTTTTACATCATCTGTCTTCCCCGTCCAGGATGTGTACGTTGTTGTCCTCAAAGGAGTGTCCCTTGTCCTTCAAGTGTGGGTGGACTGCTGAGTCTTGTCCTGAGGAGCTAGCCCTCCTGTGTTGAGCCACGGGTTTGTTTGTTGGTTGTTTCCTTGATGTATAAGTCTGTGCACTGCAGTGGACTGCATACACCAGGCTGCTCTTCTTGTGTCTGTGTGTGTGGGGTCTTATGGGTGGACCAGTTCCTCTCAGTGTGTTGCAGGGTTTGAAAGGTACAGGTATATGGTGTTTGTTGAAAATCTTCATCATACCAGTTTAAACACAAAAACATCAAAGGTTGACTCAGTGGTTTTTACTTTGCTACGACACTAAACTGTTTGTTTGCAAACGGTTTCCAAATGGTCCACACTTTAGTCCTTGTGAAGCTGTGGTGTGATCGAACGCCTGCAATGTTTCTATTTTCACAGTTAAAAGCGGCAACATGTAATTGAGTTTGATGTTTTGACATGCAGGAAGTGTAGTATCAACTCCATTTTGAGTCTCAAAGAGGTCGTCACAACCAATACCTGCTAGTATGACGTATCCATCCTCTGCTTTAAGTACATTTAATTCAGTATTTGCCATGTGAAGGTTAACATAATTAACTTTAATCATGAAATAATTTACAAAGTGATTGCGTCCAGCAGCATGGACACAAATATACCCGAGCTATTAATCAGAGGATGCCAGGCACGGTCAGCTCTGTAGTGCTATTTGCTGCCCCCGTGTGGTCAGAACAAAGCCTAACATTCTCAACTTAAGCAAATCTGTATCATACAAAATCACTCCCTGAATCTGAGGGCTTCACAGGATCCCAGCGAGTCACAAAGGCTCAGTCCACACTAAAAAGGGGTTGGTACAACAGATCAACAGTCAAATGAAAAGCAGATCTGATTGTTTCCCACGTTTATTGTAAGGAAATGTTTATCTAAAAAAAAAAGGAAGAAAAGAAAAGAAAAAACTTTGCCATCACTGGAACGTCACAAGGCCAAAACTCAACTGTGTGCCAATGGCTGAATTAAAAACTTTGTACAGTAAACTGGTCAGTCTTTAAAAATAAAAACTGTTAAAATGTGAACGTTTGTTTACCCCATATGATCTGAAGTTATGATAACATTCCTACAGGGTTCACTTGGTGTTTCTCTGGAGCTTATCGGATCCTCTTTTGCTGCCGGGCGCGGTAGATGTCGTGTATGGGCGGAGCTACGGCCCCTTTGTCATCCTCCTCGTCGGAGTCTGCGTTAGGCCTCTTGAGTGACTTGGCGGCGGCGTGGTTCTCCATGGCTCCGTTGCCCTCCCCTCCTGCGTCGGGCTGTCTGCCTGTGATGAGCTCTACAGCAGCGTCTACGGCTATCAAGAGGACACAAAAGGCATCAGTACAATGCAAGAAATGTGACCGTAGAGATGATCAGGACCAAAGAAACTTACTTTCAGGCAGCGTGCATCTCCTGAAAGATTCCATGAGCTCATCCACCAGAACAAAGGGACCCTGCAGCCAGACAAGCACAGACAGAGAGCATGAATCCTGCTGCTACTTGCAGTGCTCTAATTCACTGCTAGTTCATGTGAGCTTGATGGTATTAAGCTGCGGCGGCTGCTACTCACGCTGAAGCACGTAGGCGGAGGAAGCAGCTTCATGAGGACAACAGCAGCTGGGGGGACGGGGAAAACTCCGCCTGGAACAGGGTGTAGACCTGGAGCTAAGAGGAGGATCACAACAGCCAGCAGCAGTGATTAATCATGTTATGCATCAAGCGGAGGACACGCAGCTTGATTTGAACCAACGCGTCTCTTGTATCTGGTTGGAGATCCGGTGGAGGACATGTGGCAGGGAAGGAGCACTTACGGGCAAGGTGCCGTGGCTGGAAAGGGATCATCTGATTGGTGTCAGGTTTGGGGTACTCGGGTTTACGGTCGGCCTCGTCCTTCATCGCAGGCGCAGAGGGCGTCACCACAGCCTCCGGAAGCAGCGCTGCCAGTTTGGCACGAGACACATCCTGAAAACGCGCAGCAAAAACTGGTTAAATATCACTTCAAGCTCCCAGAAATCTAGTGAAAATTATTTACTAATGACAAATGAAGCCACGATAGGTCTCGAAACCCACCTTGTATCCGAGGGCCTTTAGTTCACTTGTAGAGCAGGGATACAGGTCCATGAACTTGTACCTGTCTACGAGCAAGGCTGTCTCTTTCCCCTCGTACTCGTCCTTGAAGGCAGTGAAGCGCCTGCGTTCCACTTTGAGAATACTGGCCAGGTCTCCTATGTTACTCTCAAAAGCCAGAAACCGAGCCCAGATCTCACTGGTGTACAAAAGAAGGAGGAGAAGTCAGCGACCACGGCTGTGCCACACTTACATACATACATGAACATGTGCTCAGAGTTAACATGTGCCATTACCCTGACTTCTCCGGTGACAAGCTCCCTGATGTGAGGACACGTTCAAACAGAACCCTGGTGTTGTTATCCTCTGGAATGAGACAATCACATTTCTTCAAAATGAATGTGGGTCTTATTTTACAGCACAGAACTAAATAAATCCCAGGTCCGTGTGTCAGCTCTGCAGTTAGTTAGAAACTCTTACCGTTAAGATGTGAGAGGTAATCAATGTATGCAAGTATGTACTCTGGAATGTCTCCATATTTCTTCAAACCAAGTTCAAAAATCTTGAAGGCCACCGATTTATCCTGTAGGGAGAGATCACGTGTGTGAAAGGCAAAGATTTGTCTGCAGTTAACTTGTGTCACAGCGCACAGTTAACAAAAACAAAAGCAAAGTAGCATGTGTGTGTGTGTGTGTGTGTGTGTGTGTGTGTGTGTGTGTTTACCTTGCTGCAGTAGTACTCCATCAACGCCGCAGTAACGTACACATGGTGACGCGTGCGTAGATCCTCCCTGGCCTTCTTGAAGATGGTGCGGCCTGATTTAATGCCCTCTGCCCTCCTGGCAAACTTCATGTACTGAATGTACACCAGTGTGGGGTCAATGTCCTCGATGCCCAGCAGCTTATTGTAGATGCTGTGGACCTTCTCGTGTTTCATACGGCTCTATGAAGACAGCAAACAAAGGGTTAATACATAAGAAAGGTGCTGACAAAGTGTCTGTGTTTGCTGCTGCCTTCTTTAGCGCACATGCTGAGGAAGCAGCTGGACACTCACCTCTTCATAGTCAGCAAAGGAGAAGTATAGCAGCATGTTCTTCTTCAGTAGTGTCCCGATGGCACGTTCATAGATGTTAGCAGCTTCATCGCTGAACAGCTTTGAATTGTTCATGTCCTGAGGCGGAGAGAGAAAAGGGTTTGAGCAGCCGTTCCTCCAGTGGGACCACGGCAGTTTGGTCTCCATTCTCAAGCCTTTTGCAGGTTGTTCGTAGGTTTAGACAGACTCCAGATGTGAGAGGTTTCATGTCTTACCCCTTTCTCTGCCAGCAGCTTGCTGGATTGCTCCAGGTACTGTGCAGCCTCATACCAGACATCAGGGTGGTGACCCAGCACCAGCAGGCACTGCTCATAGGCAAACATCACTGCAATACAGGACACAACCACACACACTCATGAGACACAACAGGGAGAGAAAGATCTGCAGGCCGTCTCTGTTTTCTGGTCAGAAATGAAAGTCGTGGGAGGGGACAACGTCAAACTTTGCCCTCTAGTGGTGGCCTTGGTAACAGAGCACAAGCTTCATATGACTCTCCAAACAAACATGAAACCAGAAACACAAACACATGTAAATATGTGGTATTGTCTTAGTACTTGTAATTGAAGGTCATTGTATTTGCTGTTTAGTCTGCGACATCTTCCATTCTTCCAAGTAACTTGAATGTTATTTGCTGGATAAAGTCGAAATGATGTAATTATTTTATGACAAAGAATTCCTAAGAATGAAAAGCTGGTGGATCTGCTCCCACGCTGAGCGCAGTGAATCACCTCTCTTTGTGATGAGGTACTGGTCTTCTGTGCGTAACGGGTTGCTTTTCTCCCACTGGATATATTTCTTCCACATGTCCACTTGCTGGGCTTCCTGTGGGGAGTTCTGTGGAGGCACTGAGGGGGCGTTCCTGTCCAGCCCCTTCATCACAGTCTCATATTCCTGCATTGCAAAGACCAGCATCAGGCATGGGTCACTTTACAAACACAGCCTGACTTATAAAAAGGACCTGTAAGGGATTCGTGCATTGGTGTGAAGTGTACACCGCGTCGTCACCTTTGCTACTCTCCTCGCGTTCATGTAGTCTCTGCTCCGATCCTCTATCATCTTCTTAGCCAAGTGTACATTGATGCCCTGCTCCACAAAAAAGAGAGGTCGGTGTGTTAGGTCTCAATCTACACGTATTCTTCTTAAGGGGAAACCTCCACCACCGCCTGGGTTTCTCACCTCTTCATATTTGCTATAATCTCTCCAGAGTTGTTCAATGTTGATCATGGGATTGACGCAGCCCCTCTGGTAAACCCGCCGTACTGCAGTGATCCTTTGGTTCTCAGCGTACGAGCCCACCGCCTCACTGAGCCAGCACAGAAACAAAGCATCTCAGCCGTTAGGAAGGTGGCCATGGCATATTCTGTGATATTATATACATGCAAAGCACATTAAGGTACTTACACTCCTTTAAGGAAGTTGATGTAATCCACCCAGATCTGTGAGAAGAGATAAAAGCTGTTAGGTGACACTACACAGTTACATAGCACATGCCTGATAACATGCTCATCACTTGTTTACCTGATAAGACATGATTTCCATGCCAATTTTATCCAGAGCAAAGTCATATGCTTGGGCCATCTTCTCTCTGCAGGCAAGGAAACGGGAATTAAGTCCAGTGAACCCGTCACATGTGTATCAGTGCAGGAGGCAGCTTGCCAGTACTTTTCTCTCTGAATACAAAACGTTCTCTTACTTGTAGCTGGGCAGTTTTCCTTTGGTCTCTCGAACATAAGAGAGGTAACATTTCCACAGGTCGATGTGGAACACTTTCATGAGACATCTCTGAAACAGCTGCAGGGAAAGAACAGGGGAAGATTAGGAAATAAGAAGTAAACTGCATAAAATCAAAATAATCTGGACAAAGTTGTGAGAGTGTGTTGTGTGTGATGAGTGTGTACTCTGCTGGATTAGTACTAAACAGTAATATATTTGAAGTACAGCCATTTATTCCATTATAAACAAGAATGTGGAGTTGTGCTCAAGCTTCCGCACCTTTGTGTCAGGTACACATTTCACAAAACACACTGAGTTAGTTAGGGGTGTGTGCTTCACAGTACAGTCACACAACTACCATCACTAATCCTGCTCTGTGAGGTCAGGTTGCATGTGACCTACAGTGTGAACTGCACAAAACAGGTTTCTGATTTCAAGATCATATTCATGATCTATACTGAATATACAAGTCACATATGTATGTTGACATCCAGGCAGCAGCTTCACCACATAGCAGTGACTCATATGGTGATTTTCTGCTAGTTGGTCCACTTAACCTTAGAAACCAGGGATGGATTTCAGGCTGTTTCTGTGAAACACTAAACAGACACACACATTCACAACACTACATGCTCTATGCATTTTGCAGTGTTATGTAACAACAAAAGTGTATGTTCAAACACATTGGATTCCAACCACACACATCTTTCTTAGTCATATTTCTATCATTTTGTTGGATGAAAGGAGAACACTGTATGCGACTCAATGCTGCCCCCTGAGTCGAACTCACAACACTGCAGCCATAAAGTCTGCTTCTCCAAACTAAACACTGTACTGTAGTAAAAATGAGAACATAATCATAACCCAATATAACCCAGAAATAAATGGACACTACTGAGTTTTCTTGAGTGTGATTGTCACTTACCTTTTCTACTTTGTCATAGTTTTTAGCCTTGATCTGGAAATAAGAGTGTAAATGTAAAGTTAATTCAAGGGTCTCTTCTATCTAACAGCAGTCATGCATTCCATTCTCTGTCCCACACACACATACACACACTGACATAGTAGATCAACAAAGTGAAATTCACACAAGTTACTTTGAAAAAAGGGGTTTATTTCTTTAGATAGCGCCACATAACCCAGTAAACACCAGTTACCATGGATTACAGAAATAAAACAGTGACCATACTGTCAGAATTAAGAATATTAATTTAATCCCTAAATGAAATCCTTTCCCAGCCCCTCGGAGTGTCTATAGTTAGAAACAGCATTAAATCATCCTGTAATGCCCGAGCGGATGAGGTGGTCTCCTACTGAAGAGCAGCGAGGCAAAAGGCAGAACTCTTTATGAGCGCTTCGTCTCCTCCCATCGCTTCACTTTAATGCGCCCCACAAAGTAAACAGTCAGCATTCAAACAGCCTGGCTAAGGTTAAAGCTGGTTTGTATTGCAGTAGTTAAATACACCAGAGGCAGGAGTGTGTATCTTAAAAGAGATGATAGATTCAGAATGTTTGCTCGGTTACTGACATGGCGGATTATCTGACTGACCCCGGGGAACAGAAGCATTAAGACATTTACAAACAGATCAGAAAAGTATTCAAGTCATTGATACTTCTGCCATTGGCCGAGAAATAGACAGAGTGTGGACACAGGCAGGTCTCTATCACACCTGGGTTTGTCTTATGAAGCCTGCACTTGTTTCCTAACCATAAAAGCTCATTATGGTGATTTGCTGCCAATAACTATCTCTGTGTAAGCAAAACCCCCCAAGGATTATTCTCTATCTCAAAACAAATATTGCTGTTGAGATTAAATTCAAGGAACAAACAAACCTAAATTAACCCTGAAAAGGACCAAAATACCCTAAGAAAATAGTCTCAATGAGGAAGAAATGGTGCTCAGTGAAGAAGGCAGTGTTGTTACAACAAAACACCTTAAAGAGACAATCAAAAATGCAGCATTTTAAAGTTGTTTTATTAGAATCGTATTGTTTCTTCCAGAAATACTTGAGCAGAGCTTAAGGCAAGACTGTCTATGTGTCCCATAATTAAGAATATTTGGTCAAACTGGATGGATGAGCTCTGATGACTTCAGCACTAACATAATGTGTTTCGACGTATCATTATTCTCTCCCTCCAGGAGGATTTACAAGTTACACAACCGCAGAATTATGAACCAGTTCCACTGAACGTGACCAGAAAAATCCAAGCCGTTCTACAAAAAGCAAAACTTTAACATAAAATGTGACCTAAACAATAAAACCAATAATCAAAAAAATGCCAGCCAGTTCGTAATGCTGACGTTAATCACACACACTAGACTTTTCTGGGGTCCTGTGGGCCTTCAAAGCAACATGTACAAACTATCTAATGCAGTGTGACCGATAAGGAAAAGCACTAGATCTATAATCCAGCAGTGAAGATGCCGATGCAGTGGGAAACAGAATAACTCACGTAGATGCAAGTTCGCACAAGATTGAATTTTTGTAATAACCTTTTGCTCTTCCTTGGAGCGTACTGTGCACACTGGAGCCCATTAAGAAGACAAACGCAGATGGGAAAATATAACTACACAACTTCCAAATTCAGACAGAAGTAGCCTCAACATAAGCTTGGGACATCTAATGTGCTCCACCTTTTCAGTGAGGTCATGCTGTGAATCATTATTTGAGTTTCAGCTGACATGCACAGGTAACCTTGATGTAAGGGCACGTGACATAAGACCACAGCCTTGTTGGTGTGAAATGGAAACCAACAGACTGAACTGGATTGCCTCAGTGTGGACGTCTGCACAGCTCAACACTGACAGCCCATACATAAAAAAAAAAGGGGAACGCGAGTTCATCCACACACTTACCAAATAAGATTTGTTAATTTGGATTTGAAATGTTCAGGTAACAGTGACCTCTATGCAAATACAATACACAACACTATCTTTGGGGTTTGTGTTTCATTGTGGGTTGAAGTTAAGGGAGCTGTGCCACACTTAAAACCAGATAGTCAGGTAATTGAGCTCATAAGCGTCACTATTGTTGCAATTACACTTAATGCAAGTAATCTTAAGTAGCTGTGTGTGATGTTGCATGGGAGAGTAGCGACTAAACCAAACCATTACTTTGTTTGTATCTAGTTAAAAAAGACTACTGTGTGACCTCAGCATTTGTTTGTTTTTTTAAAACATTGTCCATGAAAGTTGAGTGCATGCCCATGAGTTCATTGTGCCTTTAAGTAACCAATCTCGTCTTTAATCTGTGCCTCTGTTTGGTAAAGCAGGCATTGAGGAAAGCTGGTAACGCTCTCTCTGCCTGTGCATGTCACAACAATGATTCTCTTGTACCGGGACTGATGTGTGACTATGTGTGTGTAGCTCCACAACAACCACAAACCACAACATGGAACACTCAGCAACATTGAATAAATAGCAGAGGTCACCCAAAAGGTTACCTGAAGCTTTGGACTTTAACTAGCAGCCAAACGGTGATGCATGAGCAAATACTTGCTGTCAGTGACAAAAAAAATAAAACTCATCCTATCAGTGTCTGATGACATAGGAGAAACTAGTGGCGGCGTTGGACAAATGGGTCAGTGGTTATATTTTGACCATCTTTAGGAGAAGGTGGGAGGCCGTGAGGGGACGGGGAGAGCTGACTCATGGAGGGGAGGGGCCACAGAATCAGTATTTGTCATGACAAGTTACCCAAAAAGAAATGACACAGGAGGCAATAAATTGACACGACAAGGGAATAAAAGGCTAATGCACTCCAATACTATTAAAAAGTAGTTTTAATACTGTTGCAGATCACACATGCAACAAATGCACTTTTACCCCATTTAGAAAAAGGCGCAAAGAATATTTTTGTTTGAAAACCCTGCAACATAAAAAAAACTGTCTGAAAAAGACATGTAAGAGCTAAATTCCCCTCTAAGTGTTTAAAGGCACAATCCTTATTGAGCCCAGCTAAAACCTGAGCAGTTGAAATGGTTTACATCATTAGTGTCGTGAATATATACTGAAACGATTATTTTTTGAAATGCTGTTCACTTGATACCCCTTTGGCACATAGATGACATTTCAAATCTGTGAAGAAAACACCTGACAACTTTTTACCGGAGTGCCTACGGCTCAGTAACCGGGCCTTGTGGTCCAAAACAGGATATCTAACTTTGAACTTCATCAGGAGACATTTGTTTGTGTGAAAGTCACATTGTTGATCATCATGTCAGATAAATACCCAGCCATGCACACGGAAGAAGAGAAAAGTATTAACCTCGGCTTCAATGAATAGTTTCCAGAATCGGCCAGAGCTTGGGAACTGTGTGACAAGGCGCTCATAAGTCTTCCTTGCTTTATCTATTGGTTGGTTCTAAGGAAGAAGAGTGCATTTACATTCAAAAACTGTGCAACATGTGAAGAAGCAGTCATGTGGAAAAAGGAGGTGATAGGTCATTTAGTACTTTAGCAATCCTTAACCCCCCCCCCACCCGCACACCCATTTTGATTAACCCCAGGAATGCAACTCTGTGTCACTAAACCTGTGCTTCTCGAATCAGAATGCTCCATGCGTCAAGGTCATAGGGGTTTTCTTCCAACTTCTTCTCTGCCTTTTTCACCTTCTCTGGAATATACTCTGTCGCCGCCTGCAAAACAGCACAAGACATATGGGCCATTACTCAGCTGAAAAGACATACGCAAGTCTGCCAGCACTTTATGTGGCGTGAAAGTGGCTGCCAGATGATGTGCATACAGAAAGAAAATGACCATACAACACGAAACTTCATTTATTAGTAAGGTAAGAGGGAATAATCATTTACGAGTCCCAGCAGTGACATCACAGCAAAGCTATTTACTCTGAAAATGCAGGACATACTCAGGAAATTCCAGATGACATCATTCAAAACTTCCAAAATGTTTTCATTTTTCAGAATTCTAGAGTTAATTTTGTTACTTATACCTTTGGGGACAGACCCAGGTTTTGATATTATTCTCATGTCTTCACTTTCTGAATTTTTTTGTTATTAATTAAAGGGATTTCTGTGCCTGATACTTCACTTTCTGTTGGGATTTTTTTTTTTATAGAGTTTATTCCTACTTTTGGGGCAGTTGATCTGGAGGTTTAGAGACATTCCCGTCGTGCCAGGATTAATACAGGATATCCGCTAAATGTTACCGACACTTATTCCACGGTACTTTCATTTTATGACTTTCATTGTACCTTATTTTTGAGTCATTTTAAACTATAGCGGGGATACGCCCCGTGCTTTCCCAGATTAATTAGCAGAGTTCAATCATGCCGCAGGAGATTAACACTCCTCTTTCCCTAGCCATAATACGGACTGGCACGTTAAAACTTCTTTCAGTACCATGAGGGCAACAGATCAGCAACAAATGGCGGTAGACTGGGATAACGGCGGACCTCACGGTGTGGCAACGCCGCTGTTGGGCAGCAAAACATTGGCTTCACGATGCCGCGCGACTCTAGCGACAATGCGAACTAGCTAACACCAGTCAGCAAACACATTACGCTGGGCTTCGACAAAAGTCCGCCTCAGAAAGTAGTTAGTCAAAGTCAAAAAGTGTCCATTTAATCGTGTAACAACAACACTACCGCACGTTCTTGCATCGAGACTAGCGCAACATTAGCATACACGGGACGCTCGCGAGCTATAACATGCTAGTACTTTAGTTAGCATTAGCTTTGCGCTAAATAACATCTTGTAGTTACCTGGTCGGCCGGGGCATCGGTGGACATGGCTGGGAGAGTAATTGTGGTTAGAGATGTAGCTAATATTAAATAAGAGCAAAACGGAAGGATAATGGGACTGCAGGTTTTTACTGCGGTTAGGTAATCGGCATATCTTCAAAAGGCTCGAACAGTCTGCACACTTTGCAGCCCAGTGGCGAAATCTCTCAAAATGGCGTGAGTGTTTTTCTACTTCCGCCTGAAAAGCTTCAGGGGTCACGTATCGGTTCAGCTTCATTACTCATATTAATGACAAGTTGTATGATTAAAACAAAACTGTTGAAAGTCAATATAGATAGTCATAGATAGAACGATATAAAGAAATCATGCTGCAATATTAAAAGCATATAAGGTAAAAATTAACCAATAAATTAAATAGCTCCAACCAAGTTAACAAGATGATTCAGGGATACGGATAAAATGACGAAACCATTAATTTCAAAAAATAAACCCTATCATTATAAACGTTAATTGTTATTGCTAATATTTGACAATATATACTTTACAACCAAAATTCAATTATTATGGAAATTTAAGACGTATTTAACAGCTAAAACATCACATTTCGTGTCTTACAGAAACTATCCTCTGAGCAGCAGGATGGCAATTTAAGCTTTTCATTCCCCTTAATAAGTAAAATGTCTATATAATTATTGTCTTTTCTGAAATTACTAAAGGCATGTCTCAAAATACTTCATCCAAGGGCCACGAATGACGGTTATCATTGTTTGTTTGTTTTTTTGCTATGTTTTTTCAACCGTTATCTGTGAATGATCGATTCATTTGGGCAGTTTCTTCTGAAGCCTTAAACTCTTATTTTGAAATAAAGGCAAGGTCAATGGAAAGCTGAAACCAGGATGAGTACCAAAGCGAATGCATGAGTGGTGATCACGTGATTGCAATCATATGACCTGCTGGTATTGCGCTGTGGAGCAAACACCCTTAATGTTATCCAGCAGTTCACTCAAAGAAAAACTAAACACCAACAACGGAATCAAACCGGATTTTCTAATGAACCATAAAAAAAAGAATGAATGAATATTTAAATAGAATCTGTATAAAAACCGTGATCTATTCAACTGTGTCAGATTCTAAAGCTACTTAGATAAGTGATGTCATCAAACAAACAACGTGAAGTCACACAGAACAGGACAGGGATGTAATCCAAACTTCCCAAATTTCTACTGTAGTGTCATTGGTTTATCTTCGGCTCATACGTGAGTAATCTGACCTAAATTTGTTATCATTCATAACTATCATATATAGTTTATGAATATATATATTGAGGCAGATTTAGTTGAAATGATTTCCTTGCTTAAATCCAATGTTATTTAATTTATTGTTATAGTGGAACTACATTTAGTTTGATTTATCTCCAAAAAAATCATCAAGAAAACATGGTATTGTCCCATTTTCGCAAAGGCGCCCTCTACACATGATATCTGCAGAACACAGAACTTTACCACTTTTTATGTGTGTTTGATGTACATTCACAAATAATAGCATCAATTTTCTCAATTATTTAGTCAAGTTTTCCATAGCCGAATCATACCCATGTCAGACAGCTAGAGATCCTCAATCCACACTTACTTAGTTTGTAAATTAGCACAGAATACAGATTGTTAATATCCCTATATCTATCTATATCTATATCCCTAGCTTTCAATGTTCCTGTGTAACTGCTATTGCCCTGGACATTTGGAAGGTAAGAAGCATACATCCCCACAACCAATAAAAGACAATTATCCTCATCAACAATTATGATGGAAAACCATAAAGCAATATATTCATGAAAATCTCCATAAAATAAGTTTGCTGTTTTTGCTTTTCTAAGCACTGTAATTTACAATCAACAACAATCAACAAGGCTCTCTCAAACTGGTCGCCCTCTAGTGGCAGAATGTTGGCGTCGCTATAATAAAATTAATAATACAGGGATCAGGTGTCAAGACGTGCCAATATTTATGAATGACTGTCCGAGTGAGATGACAAAAAAAAAAGGATTTGTTAGGCCCGTGCATCGTTTTAAAAGCAAAATACGTTGTAGTAGCAGCTTGAAGCGGTTTAAAGTAGAATTCTCGTATTCATTTTTAATGCAGACATTACTGACGATACATACGTGTGATCTGGCTTAAACTGCAGTAAAACAAAAGATATGATCACAAACAAGATAGCGAATTGAAAATCGCAATAATCAACCAATACGCCAAACTTCAAATAAAATAAAATAATACAAAGATACTTTCAATCGCGTGCATTTTGTAAAGCATTACGACGCTATGCTCGTCGATCGATTGGTTGGGTCTGGCCTATGCCGTCAGTTCACAAACATTCTCTTCTCTCCGTTTTGCTAGAGAGGAAAGGGACATGTTGTTAGAGACTGGTTGGGCTGAGGAACACTTCGTCTAGAGGGGACGCAGACACCCTTTCAGAGATGGGCTACCGCGCCCAGAGACGACGGAGAAGAATCTGAAAAGTGTCGCTACGGCCTGGGCTCGGTTTGGTGCTGCTGGACGTTCGCATGTAGGAGTTATTCCATGTTGAAAATGTGGGAGATGGTGGCTTTGCCGAGAGCGAGCTCTCCCTTCCTGTCGTCTAGGACAAGATGGCAGCAGTGCAGGCGAACTGTGCATGCTATGGCTTCATAAGTCCATAACATGTTCAGAGAAGCCCTGGATTCTACACACTGTTACTCTATGTGAAGGTACGTGCCGGACTGACAGCTGCCGATGGCGCTGCTTCTTTAACCAAAGCTTTTAAGATAGAGTTTAGTTGTGACGTAATACAAAGTCATAACTTAGCCCAAAACTTAGCTAACGAGCTGTCGGTTTTAATATTACCTGCTTGTGTACTGAGCTGTATTTGTTTTTAATATTGATTGTGACGCTTATCTTTGGTGACGCGGGGGACATTTAGCGATAAGGATCGGCGTCACTGAGCTGTTTGTTATTCCTGTGCTGTCACGGCCACTCGTTGCTTTATTATTAATACGCTGATTACATGTCTGCTGCTGTATTACGCGTTGTAGGTATTTTCCTCTTTTGTTATACTCGACACTTGACTGCATAATTATTGTCATTAATCTTACTAGTGATATACCGTTTGCATGGAGACGAAATCATTGCTTAAATTGACCTTTTGGACCCCTTTAAAGGGACAAACTGTATTTTTTTCTACAGTGTTTGTACTCTGCCTTTTGGAATTTAAACAACAACATTAACCACGTGGACTTTAATGTGGTTTGGTATTTAGTTTTTCAGTGGATATGTGGGCTTTGGTATAGTTTCTCACAGAGTACTCAGAGTATGTTTAAGCATTTAGTTAAAATCCAAACATAACTAGGGTTGCTACTTTTTGATTCATTACTGTTTATGTAGAAATAGAACATACAGTTTCTACTTTGAATTGATTTCAGCAATCAGTTATTAAAGCATCAAAACTGTGCCTTCTAAAAGAGTTCAGCGTCCCTGTGTAGGGCTTTGTACAAGTTGTTCTTCAGTGAAGATTACAAGAATATAATACATGAAATGGCAGTGTTATGATGGGTGTCAGGAGAGAAAAACGAATATAACAAAGCTTATTTAAACATAAATAAAGCTCCTGTCGCTTACCATTTATCTCACACCAGGCACCTTCACAGAGATATCAATTTAGACACAGCTATAATAAAAAGCTGTTAGTATAATTATATAACACATTGGTTTCATGTTCAAGAGGAAGTTCATGGCCATGCCTGAGGTTCTGCTGAAAGGCTTGGAAACAATCACCACACACTAGCAAAACAAACAGACCCAATGTATTTTGGTTGCTAGTGGTTGATCTATTCTGCAAATTTAGGACTGCGCTTTGACTCAAAGACACACAAGTTAAATGGCTTTTGTGCCTGCCCGTGTGTATGTCTGTATGACACAATACCCATTATTACTGTTGGTTTCTGATAAATTTGATGTCATCATACCATGGAAACTGTTGACACAGTCGCGTTGCCTTGGCACAGAGCAGTAATGTAATGTCATTGTATCCCAAACAGCAAAAGTGAAATGAAAAGTTTGATTTGTTTTGCTTTCATACCAAACAAAATGACCCAGCAACCTTCACTTTTAATTTTATATAAGTCTTGCTTATTAGGCTAAGGTAAATAGAAGCTAAATGATCATTTATTAGTTTTATTCTTGATTGTATCCAGTGAGTAGTGATAAGATGGTTCCTTTATCAGGCTGTTATTAAAACATCATTGAGACGCTGCTATGCATTTCTCTCTTCTTCATTTTTTCATTTCTTCCTCGTGAACCTTTTTCGGACTGCAAAACAAGCACAGCACTGTACAATCCAACTTTGCATAGACACTCCTGTCTGCTGTCACACCCCAGTACTCAGCTTATCTGCAGTAAGGCTCGAAAAGAACGAGTGCAAGTGATAATGGGAGCAACAATGGCCAAGTTGTCAGTATAATCTAAACAGTCAGTATGTACATTTACATGAACTCAGTACATGAGTATTTATCATTACCTTAGGTAAAAATTTAACTGTTGACATATATAGAATCAATATCATTCTGCCATTCTCTACTTAAACATGACATGTTGTACAGAAAGAAATGAGTCTCATTAGCTCATTGCCAATTTCAAGTTGCATGAAGGTGCACATGAACTTAAAAAAAATATTAATTGCATAAAGAACAACATAATTAAAGTTTGGAAGTGCACAAGTGACGACAGCATCTAATGTGTTTATTAGGTATCATGAAATGCAAAACATGGATTGAATTAGTTCTTCTCTAATCTATAAACATAAACATTTAGTCGACAAATACCTCAGTACTAAGCTTTGGATGTTTTCAGTAGGATCGTACTCAGAGTAACATGGCATGTTGCCTACTTGTTGAAACTCAGAAGGGTAATGATGATCAGTGTTGCGGCTCAACCATGCCACTCCAACATGCCCATCTAGATGATTAAGACTTTTATTACTCTTTGTTACCAAAAGAACAGGTATTTTCAAAGCTTCTCTGTAAGATGCCGACTGTTACACTGTTGTCAAGTCCATACAGCCACATGTTACAAGATTGGAAACTTAATTAAGTCGGAAGCAAACCAAGAATAGACTAGTAAGCGGAGCATTGCCTGCCTGTGCTTGGACAAAGATCCCCAATTTACTCTTAATAAAAAGGAACCATGATGGATCAGTGCTTAAGATGCATTAAAAAGCCTTAGTACAGGATAATAGACAGCAATTATAGATTATATATGAAGAAAACCTTAGTGAGTTGATGGTGAATCGTATATAGTACATCTTCCCAGCAAAGGTAAAAACTGACTGGACAGAATTATAGAAATGAATCACATTTTTGAAAATAGTAACACCAGCGTCTGATGTTTTTTGTTTGGTTAGACCAAATATATAATTTCAGTCAATGTAAAAATGAATCATTTGCCACTGGACGGACAGGAATGGTCCTTACAATTGGGCTAGTCATAATCATAATGTGACTAGTAAGTATCTGCTACAGCATTGCACAACCCATTGAAATAACCAGTTTTACTGTATGTTGCCTTTATTCAGAATGTAGTAGACTCCTAAATGATAGTCATAAGCCCAAAGTTGAAATGCCACGTCGTCACATGCTGAAGGAAATAGAAGGCTCTTTTATCTCGAGCACAGAAGATTGTATTCACCAGACACAGGCAGACTATCAACAGTTTTGTAGCTGGCTGTTAGCACACTACACACAACAGCGCCTGTTAAAGGGTTAAAACATTTAATTCAGTACTCTCCATGTCAAGATATTGCATTATATGAAGCACAAATATGTCAGTCGCAACAGCGGACCAAATTTTACCAGCAGAAAGAAGACCGGGCCTAGAACACATGTTTGTGTCCAGCATGGCAGCCTGCATGTGATGTCGGCATCAGAATCAGCAAGCCTCTTTTGGTGTCATCAGCCCCCCTGTTTAATGTTTTATAAGGCTTTCACCTATTATTACTTCTGCGTCTAAGGGCTTAAGACACACCAAGCACAACCCCTAAGAATGAGCACCAACAATCTGCTGCTGCTACTACTTAGGAAAGACTATCCATCGGCCAGCTGCTGGCTGCCATGCACATATGTCACACCTGTATTGACCTGCGGATTTGTTATCCAAGAAGAAAAACAGCATTACTTCAAGATAAAACAAAGAAACCTACAATTTCCACCCCACTTTTTGTCTGGGAAATGAGTTAAAGATATTGGTGGGGGCGGAGGAAAACACGATTCTGTAGCAGTTGGTGTTTTGAATGAATTATTTTTCAATGAATCTTTAAGTAGAGACCAGTACTCTACTTGACAACCTACACATTGCTTTATCAGAGGGGTGTCGACACATCCAGCAATTTTGTAGTCAATTTACAAACGCCTTGAAAATCCCTCCTTGTTCGTATGTTCAGCCCTGTTGTACCACAAGGGCGTGTTGTTCTTTGTGTTGGGATTTGCAATGCTGTTGCATTTTGGATTTAGGATTCAGCAGGATTTGATTCAACGTTATCTCTATTTTAACTCATAAGATTTGCATCTTTTTGAGTGCTGCTTTTTAATCCCCAAGTTCTTTAAGCTTTGTATAGTTTGTATACCTTTATTGTCTAGATAATACATTAATGAAAGGTAACTGTTACTGCTCTCTCTCACAATACCGCCACACCCACCAATTCAACAACCTCCTTAGACTGGAGAATACTGATGTTCAGCTACAATGCAGCGACAGTTTGCTCGCTGTGTCTGGGCCCTAAGGCACTTCTCTAATGTCTCTAATCAGGACCATTTGGTCGCTGTGGACAGGTGTCTAGCTCTTATTTTGTCCTTAATTTCATTTTGAGTTGGCCGGGGTCAAAAGGTCAACTGTGTGCAATTACTTAGCAGCTCATGGTTGCTGGATAAGTTGTATAGCTTTGAAGGATGTAATGCGATGCCACAGGAGGAGCCTCATGACTGACTAAGGGGTATCTGGCTTCAGCTGGTAATAATAGTAAGGTTCAGCAGCTGCCATCCCCTTGCCTTTGCTACTAAAAAACCCTTTACCCCACAACATCATCTCCAACATCTTATCCCTGTTTAATGTCTTTATGTGCGTGGGCCATCCAGGGCAGTTAGCTGATGCCTAAGAAAAGTTCTGTTTTATATTGATCCTTAGTGTTCTGTCAGTAACCCGGTATTCACAAATGCAATCCCTCAGCTGTTGGGAACAGCTCGAGTGAAAAACCTTCTCTTACTGTTGAAGGTCTGTGCTTCAGACATCAATCTCTGTTCCGTGTTTTGGAGTTATGAACCCATAGTATATCAAGCATTCAAAAACTGCCCTTCATATTACACTACAATGAATTGCTGTTAATTTAAAAGAATGAGGTTTGTTTACTGATGACCCCTGTCTTCATTTTTAATCCACTAGTTGTAGGGTACAGTTGTACATTTATTGGTGCTTTTTAGCAGTAGGGGTGGGAATATGGACTTATTACTTCTACTTTTGTTTTTACTATGATAGGCTTTCAGATTGGAGTGGTCTGATGTTGATTTGCAGGTGCACCAGGTTGCCAATTGTTGTTTTGCAATGGAGCATTTAAAAATGTGTTTTCATTTGTGAAAGCAGTGATTAGCCTTTAAGGGCAGTGTTTGGGAAAATATGCTCAATTGCTGCAAACAGAGGAGATAGTAAACAAGGTTCCCAAAACAAATGATCTGTGATTGTGCAGAGAGCTGTCAGGGGAATAGGTTGACCTTATCTCGCCGCTCAGAATAGAGTCAAAGGGGGAGCTCGCAGCGTCAGTGTTATCACAACACAAGTGTGTTTTCCATCAGACACATTTATTTTGGGATACTTACAGGCTTGAGCTGTTACAAACTAGAGCTCTGACATTACTTACATATATAATCATACATCATTGTTTTATTATTAAAACTTTGGAAGAAGTGTTTAGCGTGAGGCAGGGAAACAAGGCTCTGCAATTCAAAGAAATTCTACTTAGAAGTGCAGTAATGTTTGAAGTAGTAGTTTGTGATCAGGTTAGATGATGGTGCAGGTTAGATTAGAGTTTATAAATAGCTGTAAATGTATTAGTGATTAAAGTAGAGAAACCCTTAGGGACGAGTTGCTTGTCAGTACATAAGACACAGAGGGACATAAGTAGGTCACAGACGGTGTCTGTAAGGTTACTGTGCCATTGTGGTGTATGCCTCTGAAATCTGTGTTCTTGCCTGTTTCTCTTACTGTGTCACAGAAGAACATTTTGGCAACACATGATGGTCTGAATGAAGTGCTTGGTTCTTGTACACGCACACGGAATAAGAGGGGAAGAAAGAGGGATGAATAAGCTGTCTCTGAGAATTGGAAATGTGGGCTTGATGATGCTTTGTAATTTTCCTTTTCTCTGCCTCTTTTATTGGTTGCCTAGAGACCTACAGTGGGATGCAAGGAAATGGCAGGAAAAGGTCACACAAACCTTTGAGAAGTTAGTCATGCACTGCGTGGAGGTGGTGGCTGGGTTGCAGTGAATAGGGCACAGTGACAACACTGTTTTCAACCACCTTTTTTGAGAGGTGTGGAGAGATGTAATGTAATAGTGATGTCATCAAATGGGTTATTAAAACAACATGGTGAGATTGGCCCGATTTAATAAAGACAGGGGAAAGACAGGGAATTGTGGAAATCTTTCCATATAATAAGGGGTAACCTTGATAATCATATCAGAGTGGATGCTTAGTGACTGTATACTTGATAGTCGGCATTAAATGACCCACATGCTCTGTCATTACTGAGATATTAGACTATTTGTATATATATATATATATATATATATTATGTGTGTGTGTTTGTGTATATATGTATGTGTTTATATATGTTATTATTATTATTACTACTGGTTAATTTATCTTGATTAACTTACATTTTTGTGCATCTAAAGTAATGACCCATTTTGCTTCATTCTGTTTCTGTGCAGGTATGGCCTCACAAGTCTTGGTCTACCCACCACACATTTATCAAACCCAGACAAGTGCCTTTTGCAGTGTGAAGAAACTCAAAGTTGAGCCCAGCAGCTGTGTGTACCATGAGAGGGCACACCCGCAGACTTATCTGAACAACAGAACCCTTGGCCTTGCACACCCATCAAAACAAACCCACTCGTTTGTGAACCGAGATTTGGCAGTGGGCGTGAAAGTGCGTAGAGGAGACAAGTACCCAGTACAGACGGTGGTGGTGCGTGGTGTACAGAGGCAACAGCCTAGTAAAAAAGGAGGAGGACTGGGCCCAACTGCAGCCCAGCAACGTCAGGACACAGCAATTGTCCATTTGCTGGGCAAGGGGCAGCAGCAGATAGACACAGCAAGTGAGGGCAGCAGTGGAGCAACAGGAGCAGGAGGAGGGGGAAGGGGAGAGGGCTGCAGTGGAGCAGGTGACAGAGGTGGAGAGGCGGAGGGCGACAGAGACGAGAACTGTGGAGGTTTTAACTCATCTGACAGCTCTCTGCGATGTGGGCTGAAACGTAAAAGTGAGGAACTGGAGAACCGAGGGAGCACCATGCAGATAGTGGAGGAACTGTCCATGTTGCCTGCCATGTTGCAAACAGCGAATGTGGGGAACACGGCCATGACTGCACCTGCGGCTGTCGGAGCTGGAGGAGACCCCTTGAAACAAGGTGCAGGGCCTGGTGGTGCAGGTGGAGCGGGCGGAACGGGAACAGGAGGAGGAGATGGGGACTATCAGCTTGTACAGCATGAAGTCTTGTGTTCAATGAAGAATACCTACGAAGTGCTGGATTTCTTGGGACGTGGCACATTTGGCCAGGTTGTAAAGTGCTGGAAGAGGGGCACAGGTGAGGTCGTGGCCGTGAAGATCCTCAAGAACCACCCTTCATATGCTCGGCAGGGTCAAATCGAAGTCGGCATCCTCGCCCGTCTGAGTGGGGAGAATGCAGACGAGCACAACCTCGTGCGAGCCTTCGAATGCTTCCAGCACCGTAGCCACACCTGCCTGGTGTTCGAGATGCTTGAGCAGAACCTGTATGATTTCCTGAAGCAGAACAAGTTCAGCCCACTGCCCCTCAAAGTGATCAGACCGGTGCTGCAGCAGGTGGCGACGGCTCTGAAAAAGCTGAAAAGCATGGGTCTAATTCATGCAGACCTCAAGCCAGAGAACATAATGCTGGTGGACCCAGTGAGGCAACCCTACAGGGTGAAGGTGATCGACTTTGGCTCAGCCAGTCATGTGTCCAAAGCAGTGTGCTCCACATACCTGCAGTCTCGGTATTATAGGTAAGCACAAGATGAGATTTGTCTCAATTTTTAATATAACACAACATCAATAATTACAGTCTGTTGGTGTTCAGGCCCACCAAACTCGGTTTAATAAATGTCCTTCCTCTAGCAAAACAAGGAAATGTCTCTCATGCTGCACAACATCCTGCATACTTGGGAGCCGCATACCACAGGCCCTAAAAAAATGTGACCGTGACATCTTTACAAAGTAACGACTGTTCGTCTTCCTGTGCTAAATCAAAAAGGTTCAGAGGAAAAGACTCAGTGAGAACATTGTGATTAGACAAGCTTGTGAAGATTGTTGGCGTTACTTGCATTGAAAGCAAAACAGACGACTGAGATGACATTAAGAGAAAAGAAACAGATGGGTAAATACTTGAAGAATAACACAAATACACATTTATAGCTTTGGTGAGTTGGATTACATTTCAAGAAAGGTTACCAAAACTACCAAAACACAACTATTTAGCCAAAGCCTCTAGGTTATGATTTTGCAGTGGAGTCCCAATGTTTATGTTAGAGAATACTTTTGTATCTGGCAGTTTTTGGCTTTGCGCTTGGAAAGGCTGTGGGACAAATGGCTTTTGATTGAGACCAACAAACCTGAGATGCTATCAGCTGTTGCATAACAGGGAGTGGGTATGTATAGTACAGCATGTAGGTAGCTATTTGTGTATTCATGAAAGCTGTTCATAAACTGTTTTGGCTCAGCACATTTCTGGAGATATAGGCAGCAGCTGGAAAACATCCCGATGTTTGTACAAAGCGTGTGATTAATTTGCGTTGCTATGACGGAAGGCTTAGTTTCTGGATCAGATAAATAAAGCCATGAAAGTTCTTGGAGCATAGCCGGTCAGCTTGAATAAGAAGGGACGCTGAAGCCACCGGTGCTTGTCTGATAGCCTGACCTTGTATCTACTCTTCTCTGTGAGTGTGTGTGTATAATGACGACAGGCAAGCACGAGTACAGCGAGTCTATTTGTCTGCTGTGACAGAAATGGCAAACCACGAACATAACAATCCCACCTTGGGGTTTTCTTGCAATAATTAGCCTGCACTTGTCTTCACACAAGTAAATACGTTTAGATAATGGCATTTGAGAATGTACTCGTAGAAAATGAATGCCTGTTTGCCATAGTTTAAACACTGGACGGTAAAAGCACCAGTATCACACGGATGAAGGCAGTCACTTTCTTAAACGTTTAAAACTGTATCCACATAAAACCTCTGGGTCTTCTGGCTCAGAAGGGCGTGTGACTGGAAAGGTCAGCGGAGGTCAGAACGATGACTGGCACAGCTTAAATTCATGTGCGTCATCCAGTTTCAGCTCTTTGCCATATGTCATCTCAAGGCATGTCAGAGGTTTGGACACGTGCACGTGGAGCACACACTCACACACAGACACGCACTGTGGCTTTCGCTGTCTGTGTTTCTGTTTTTTTTAAATTGATTACACCCAAGTGAAAGCATAATGGCTAACTCATGCTAATTATTTCAGCAGCAAACACTCCTCCACACTCACTGCCCTTGTTATTTCTGTTGTTGAGTTCAAAACAATGGATCCTTTAATCCATTTTGGATGGTAATCATGCATATCACAGGGAATAGTTTTTACCCCCCGTAATAAACAATTGTACACAAATCAACAAAAATCTTTAACAATGAAAATGTTTGTAAGATTTGGACACTTTGACGGTGGCTCAGTCTGAAACCTTCTACTCTGAATGAGCATGATGAAGGGGGCTTATCAGAAATTCATCAATAGTATGATATGTATGTAAGAGTAATCAAAGCTCAGTGACACGTTATGAAGGCCTTATTAGTTATTTTTAAGTTGTGTCTTGTGGGCTGAAAGTTGTAAGTAAACTCACTAACCAACAAGCTGTTTTTACTTATTGCACCTTTGAACATTTGACACGTGATCAGAGTAAACAGCGCATTTGTTCCTGTACTGTGAAAATGCACAAAGTACACACCTGACTCCGATTTCTTTGGCTTCTATATTGCGATTCAGACAACAATGGTAGCAAAATGTATACACTGATGGAATTAATAGATTTTCACTGTTGACGTGTGACACATGGCTCCCAACTGTTGAGACGCATCTAATGTGATGTTAGTCAACAAATGCTTACTTGTAAAAGGTTACAACATACTTTAGCATCATTGTATTACCACAAGCAAAGTCGCAGAGATCAGTAAAAGCTGACTTGCTGTTGATGGATACAGCAGAGGATAACTTTAGGTTGGAAGCACGTAGTTACTGATGAGTTGCTTATAGCACCGTACATTATGGGAAAGGACATTTGGAATGATTGATTGTCCACAGGCGACAGACGGTTGCTGCTTCTTGTCTTGAGGCCTTGGAGGATGCAGCAGAATCTATGAGTCAAATTCATGTGGAAGTTATCTGTTTTAGTGAGAGACATTTACATGCTATTTAGATGACATTTGTTTAATCATACTACCAGCACAGTGACTCAATGGAGCAGTATCATATGTAGAAGTGTGATTGCAAATACATTTGCATTCACTCTAGACCTCCTCTATGTAGTAGGAAGTGACATTTCTGTACTTAGCTGGCTGAAATTCTTTGTGAACAGTCCAAGATGACGGATATTCTGTTTTATTATTTTATTGCCTAGGCTAAAAGTACTTTCAGTTGAGTATTTGGCTGAAAAGGGAGCAATTGAAAACACTTAAAACAATCACCCCATGCACGTTAAAACTGTGATTCAACTCAGTTTTTGGCAATAAATTGATTAAAATTAGCAGAATTAAATTGAAATCAGCATAGAGTTACTCAAGATGACTCAACATAATTAACTTTTCTGCAGACAGGACAAACGCAGCACCTGAAGTGTGGATATAAATGACTTTGCCTGCCACTTACTTATTTGGAATTGGCACATAGAGTGTGTAGCACGTGCTAACCTCATATCCATGTGGTGAAATTTAAGAGCACTGCTACATGACTACATAAATGTCCAATCCATGTTTAGAAATTGTGTCCTCATGTTGGTTACCCATTAAAAAAAGTACCATTATCTATATTTAAAAGCACTACAAATTTTTTATTCATACGATTGGAATACCCTCAACTGTTTGGGTGTTGACAGATGACTTATTACTTTCATTCTCATAGTCTACATCACAATATGAGGCACAATGTAACAACAGAGACATAAACCAACCCAGGTCCAATGCTGAAGAACACACATAGATACCGAGACAAACAAGGAGACGTCTGCGTTTACTCACATCTAGTTAACGTCACATATTTCAGGAAATTACTCAAAATAGAACTGTCAGTGTAATGCGGCGCTTCTGTGGAGGAAGTTCAGTACAGACAACAGAATCGGTACTGATTCCACTCTTTAACACGCACAGGGACAATACACTGAGAGACATATCCTGTGGTAATGTCTCATCGTGGCAATTCCAATGAAGATATAGATTTATTATTTTGATTATTGGTGTTCAGGTTGGTATTATGTATGCATAAAGAAAAATTGAGATGGCTGCTCTCAATTACAGCTCACACAGAGTTGTATATACTATATTATTTTCCATTTATTTTTGACGTCTTAGCACTGTATGTTTTCTTGCTCATTCAGGTTCATAGAGATTCTGATATCAGTAGTAGTTCTGGGTTGACGTATACAATGTTGGACTGGAGTAGTTCCATTAGATTTATTTTTGATCAGATTCTGTCAGTACAAAATGTTCTGAGTGCACTGTTCTAATTGCGACATTGCCAAACATTGTAAATATGTTGTGCCCCGCTACAGACGAAAATATGCAGACCATACCGTGAGGGTACAGCGTTGCTGAGGCTGACAGTGAAGGCTCGCTTAAAATAGCTCACGGGAAACTAGCCAGTGTGCTTCGACTTCTATAGATGGTGAAGCACATAGGCAGCCAGAATGAAATAGGGACAGCTTGAAATACTAGAGAGCTCTCACATACTCGCTCAAGGTCAAACAACTTTAACATCAGCTGTTTTGCTTTTCGTGTTTCCAATTGGTTGTGTGTGTGTGTGTTGGATGGTGTGCGCAGCTTTAAATATTTGTTGGCCAACTGTCCTAGTCAATAGTTCAAATCCACTAGCCTCCATTTTCATATCCACTCTTTGAATTTAAATGATTTGTAGATTTTGTTTATATGACAAAATCAATTGGCCACAGTGTCAAATAGTTTTGGTACTAACCACATAATGACATCATCTTAAAAAGTCATTGTCTGTGTGTCAGGATTGGTTCTGGCGCTACCTTTTTATGAAAACAATCAATTTGACTTTGATGTTCATAAATATGTGTAAAAAGGTTATCAGGAATTTACAAACCACTTTGAAGCACATGACTTTAAACAACAAGTATATGACCATGAGTTATTTCCAGTCATTGTATGGGAGAACTGTTAGAATATTAATATGCCACTAATGGACATGCCACAGCGGGACAGCAGTTCATAGATACAGTATTATAGTGTATTGTGAAACTGCTGCTTCACAATAAAGGCCCTATTTTCATGTGAATGCATGTTACATGGTGCAACATTTTGTCAGCAGAGAGGCATTTTCCTGAGGCGCAGTAACTCTGCTTTCTCGCATATGCCAGCTCAGTATTTTGGAATGTTTTGGTCTGATCTCTCAGGCTTTATAGTGGAGCTGCGCCTTTCATAACTCACCTGAGTCTTTACTTTATGTGTCTAACACACACACTCATCACATCCTCACCCCTCCACCCCTCCAAACTCCACGCCCCCCTCTGAAAGCGCTGAGCTCTACATCATAGGATTAGAGGTTAATTGATTAGACATGTTTGTTTTGCTTATATATCAGGAAAAAGCAGTGTAACGTGTAGCTCTTATATACAGCAGCTTATTGGCTTTCGTCTGGTACACCCTTTACAACAATGCATCACTTAGATTACAGCAGTGCACAAAGTAACATAAGAGATAAAGAAGTAAGTGTTGTTGCTGAGACTTTTCATGAATTATCCCAACTGTGTGCCAAAGTAGGAGAAGTGCAGTCGAAGCATGTTCAAGGCAAGGCTCTTGTGTAAGATGCTGGTACAAAGCAATTTCTTACACCCGTAGCCACGAGGAGGCTTTGATGCATGTTGTACTTATGAGCTTTGTGTGCTGTGCAGTCATTCCGGAAATAAATATATGCCTTTCTAGCCTGCCTGCCTGCCTGAATTTGTAATTGGGTGATTTAGATTAAAGAAAGGAAGGGAACCACAGGTGCTACAGATTCCATTATTGGGTTTTTATCCCAGAATGGCTCTGACTCGCGTTCTTATCAGAATGAATGGCTATGGTGTGAAAGGCTCAAGAACCTTTTTGAGGCTTTACCTTGAAAATCCCATCCTTCATGACTGAAGGCCCCACAGATGCTAACAGCTGGCAGTGATATATTACCAAGGCCACACACCGGCTCGGTTTGCTATGTATTTCAAGCGTGCATAGCCCTGACCTGAACATTTGATAAGCTACGTTTTATACATGTTTTGCAAACTGTAAAGACTTCTATTTTGTCCTGCTTGAAATAAAAATAGCAAACATGAACTTAAGCTTAACAATACCAAATGACTGAGGGTATTTAATTCTGTAACACTGTTCCTGTGCCAGGTAGCTAGTGCTTTACATGTGCAAAACATGGCTAAAGCTCTGTATCCTTATCCAAGGTACAAGTGCTACTTCTACCTCTGCCACGCCTTGGTTAGTTCCACTGAATAATCCAGTTACAGTTCCTGGAAGATCATTTTTCTGCCACATTTTTCTGCCTGATCTGTGTCTTAGTTTTTTTGCCACCTGCACTGGAGCCCAAATTTGTGTGTGTATGAGAATAATCTTTATGAATGAGCTGTCAAAGCATGCAGTTGTTCTCTAGTCGACAGTGGCCTCCACTCTTTGAGGATGGAGCCAGTGTGGATCAGACAACTATTTCTGGAGTGTTAGATCATGGCTGGGAATTAGAAATGTAGATGATTTCTCTCCTTTGCCTTTGCTCTCCTAGCCAACAATACTTTTGGTAAACGTTTCTATAGTAGTAGAGAAAGTTAACGTTTGAGCCTGCATCACAGGAACACACACAGTACATAATGCCCTCTTACTCACAGCCGGATGAGAGAATAAATCTCTCCCCACCAAGTTTTGGACACCTTAAGCTTAGCAAAGCTATTAGAAAATGGGTTAGTGGAAAATGTACAAATGGAAAAATGACCTGTGGTGCTTAACAATTCAAATATTTGTATTTACATTTTTAAGCTTGTTAACTACAAGCAAATCAACAGAGAATCGAAGAGAAGCCCAGGTTACTGCAATGTGCAAAGCTGGCGACTTCACTATGAGAAGTGAACTTTTGATGTGGTGTGTACAGCCACTGGAGAGACAAATGACAAATGTGTTTCCTATTGAACCATGTCACCATAGGGGAAGATGTTGTGGGAAAACCTAGATTTATAATGTCTGTCACCATCTTATTTAAGATTGTTGTTCCCCTGAGTAGACTTTTGTGCTGACTTGCACGAATGAAACTCAGAATTGATCCCACATGTTAATGTCAGCTTCAGGAGACGAGTCCTGAATACCAAGTGACTTCCTTCTGCCATTATATTTTGATCTGTTTAATGAGGTGGTGTGTTTGTAACGAACATGGAGGGATTGTGTGTGTCTCTTTCCCATTCCAGTGTGTCAGATTTGTTAATGCATCCCTACATATATATTTAATGCCTGAAATGTAAATCTAACACAGTTTCTTTGAGTAGTTTGGCTGGAAATAGCGTTGAAGTAGATCAGTTTCAATGTTTCTACTTTCCGTGAAGTGCAGTTTGTGCTGTATGAACTATTAAGTCTGCCGTATGCTTCATCTGTCACTCTGGATATAGAGCGGGACGGAGGTCAGAATACCCTTCCTGTCAGCCAAATTATTATTATAATTATTATTCAATTTGATATACATTTAAATGTAACTAGCCACCCTGCCAAGCACGATTGCTTCACAGAGCGATTGACTGCATGTGGCGAGGTGTGAATGTTCGATAGGGTGAGATTTTTCTCTCACACTCTTCTTGCTTACTTTCCACGGAGACATGTTGAACCATTATAGATTTGCCTTTAACCATCACACACAGATTACACAAGCACAGAAGATGCTGAAATCACGTAAACAACCTTGACCCCCTCTGAAAATTGATGCTGTTTATTGTGAATTGCATTGATATTACCAAACACACACACACACTCCACCTCCTCCTCCATGCTGGATGGCAGCGAGCTTGTCACGTGTAAACACATTTACCTTTCAAATCATGTTGGACAGGTTACATTTGCTGAAGCCTACTGCAGCCTTTAGACCGTCTCCGTTGTCTTGGTGACGTGTAAATAATGGAGTTAAGTGTCTCCTCTTCCTTCTGCAAAACACTCGATGCTTCATTATCTGTCTCCTCTGTGATGATTTGTTTAACATATGATGTGCCATTTTTGACACATATGTGAATATTGTTATGAATATGTGTCCCGGCTCTTCAGGTAATATTTACATAAAAGATGTTAACAGTGGCAGCCCTGATTCCTTTCGGATTTGAGGACTTCTTACAATATTTTAGCACACGTGAACCCTTACGTTGTTTGTTCTTCTGCACATCCAGTTAGTTCTTCCAGCAGAACGTTACCGTGTGTATCAGCCACTTAGGGATTGAGAAAGACAAACAGAGGGGGGAATGAAAGCAGCTGTTAGGGTTGAAGGAGCAATCTGTTGAACTCAGTGACTGGGGAAAGATTTCATTTCTTTGGCCAAAGATGCTTTGTGAAGGAGCTGTAAAAACATAGTGACATATCCAGGTTGTGTGACAGAAACATTGGTTAGGCCAAGTAAAAAGGCAAGCACATTTTGAATTTTCCCCAGTGTTTTTGGAGGCTATTTCATGGCCATAGAGTTGGTTTTCATTCCAAAACAAACCAGCAGGCATTGCGTTGAGGTGATTAGTCTTATGTGGGTCTTGAAGTGACTTCACCAAAGCCGAATGTCACACAATCAAGGTTCACTGAGTGTCAAAGGGAAAAGCCTCTCCTGAATCTGGTTTTGCTCTTTTCTGTTGTCTTCAGTGAGGCATGGGCGAAACCCTAGAAGTGAGCAGTGCACAGGAGAATGTTTTGAACGGGCGACTGACAGCACTGCTAGCGGGCACAGAGAGCTCTTTGAAGATGAGCCTTCCCCTTCTGCTGCCTCCGAAGGTGTTTTTCACCAATAACTCGTGAGATTCTATGAAAAACGTTGAACTCACTGATGCGTTTCATTTATTCATTTTGCCATATTATTCCCCCTTTCTTCTGTGACTGAAAGGAAAGTGTGCTCAATGCTTCAGGCTTTTGAGTAAGCAGTATGAGTTTTCTTCCCTTTTGTTGTTTTCATTTATTGGAATTGAAAAGTGATTATGTGCTGTTCACTTAAGAGTTCATGTACTGTAGATAGTGAGATAAATTGAGTTGAGCGGTTACTTCTTGGTTGATGGGATAATGATCTTACATTTAGCTGTGCAATATCGGCGCCTCCAATCGTAAAGGATGCCTGCAAAAGATAGACCAAGTAATACATTATAATACAGTACAATAAATGATTTGAAACAATTGCTTGAGATTTTCACACATTTATTTTGACAATACAAACTGAATGCCTTTAAATCTGAATATAAATCTGAAAATACATTTAGCATAAACGTAAACACCAGAGACTGAACTCTTCTTTGTGATTCAAATTCAATGTTTAGTATTCATTACTATTACACAATGCATTGTAAAGTGACTAACACACTTTTTTGTGTACGAACACTCTTCATACAGCTCCTTTAGCGTGTATTTTAACTGGTGGAAGAGGTTAGCTCCCTCTGCAAAGGGACCAAATAAAGGATGCAACATATCTTGGGGTATGATGTAACTCATAACCCGACTTGTCTTCATAAATGGAGTGCAAGTTGTGGCTTTGAAAACATGCAAAGGAATAAGTAAGTAGTGCTGGTCAGGAGTTGCTGTCTCCCTCAGATCTCATCCCCTCGAGGCAGACACCCTGACTTGAACTGTGCAGTGACACAGACTGGTGATCCCCTCTGTGAACAATATTTGATGAGCCCGGTCACGCCTGGAGCACCACAGGCAAGGATGAGATCCAGACCCTGTGGTGCTTTTTCTTCCTTTCGCCTTGATACCCACACCGGTATTCAGGATGTAGCGATGTAAAGTCTAAAACAGGACTGTTGTAGTTCATGGAATCCTGTGTGTGTGTGTGTGTGTGTTTGTGTGTGTGTGCGCTCTCAGTTTTCTTGGGGCCTACGCACATGAGACTAACAACAGTCACGAGGTGTTCCTCTAGCATCCAGAAGCCCCTCAGCTGTATGTATATCCTTAGTATAGAAAATAGATTGAGTTTCATGGAGGAGGGGGGAAGCTTGTGTTTCGCTCATTAAGACATAGCTATGGAACCATGGCAACATCCACTCAAACGAAATGAGAGAGACCTGCTGTTTTCTACGAGGCTTTCTTATTGCACTCCCTTCTTTACACATTGTACTGGCAACAACAGACCAAAAGCACAATGCAGGATTTTAAGAATATTACAAAGTAATAAACAAATGAGGAAAAGCAAGGGAATAAATGTAATCTTCTGATTGTAGCACCTCTGCTTTCCCTTCAGTGTTTTCTTTGTCATCTTCCTCCTGAAATTAATAACTCTGTGACTACCAAGCCACCTGTTTCTCATAACAATTGTTATTTTACATCGTATACTTCAACCATAAGACTCAACCTGCTTATATTGATGTGCCGATGAGGTCGTGCTGGTCAGTCCGATATTCCCCTATTACCTAATTGTTCCTTTGAATGTCCAGGATGTAGCTCTCTCCGCACAGCTCCAGGGAAAACTTGTTTCTTATAAATAGGACCTGTCTGTGCAGCTGACAGTGTTGGCATTACTTCCTCATCTGTTTTCTGCTGCTGTGCCAGCTGTTACCAACATTTGTTAGACCACAAGATAAAATTGACTAAAACTTATTTTAGCAGGTCTTAACTTTGCTGTTGCTATCCACACGCAGCTTCAGCCACAGTTCAATGCTTGGCTCAGAATTTTCAGAGATCAGTTGTCTGTTAGGAACTTTAAGACCATATGGATTGTATATGTTTGTTTGATGCGAGTTCATCTCGTGTAGCCGCTGAAGTGAAGCGACGTCTGTGTTCACCCTCATGCCTCACTGAGATAATAACACGGCTACGCAATGCCAAACAATGGAGTCACCTCACTATGGTTCGCAGTGTTGTTATTTTGTCAGACAACAGCTATGTAGAGAAACAATAAACAATGATATTTAATGTCCAACGTCTGCACAATTGAGTGGAATGTTACTTATGATTCCACTGCAGTTGTAGCCGGTCCCTGATTGTACCATATACATGTAAGATATGAGCCTCAATCTCTACAGCAGTGGATGTCAAACCTTTTATAAGCTTTATGGCTACTGCTGAAATTAAAAAGGCCTTGTGATGTGTTCTAAAACAGTTGTCAGTGTGTCTTACCCAGATTGATACTGACAGGACAGTGTCACCACTTGTTTTGTGTCTGACATGGTATTGCAGAACTAGTCTGGACTCACCTGCAATTACACAGAGCTCACACATAGCTGACAAAGAGGTGTCTGTGCTTCTGTCTGGAGCAGAACAGCCTGTCAAAGCTCTGATCCCAGCCTGACTGACCTGCTAAGTCATTGGCTTAGCCTGCTGATGCTTGGTTACGCTAGTGCGCACACAACACAGGTCACTGAGGAGTGAGTGTTACACGTGTGTTATACATTCCCAGGCCATTGGTAATAATGCTGTGATATGATTAATAATGCATGTTTATTTGCTCTAGATATCAGTACCTGCATGAGTAGTAAAAAAGCTTTTCATCACAGAAGTCCCATTTTAGAAATTTTGAAAACCACATATTTAAAAGATAAATTACCCCACTCAAAATAATAGTGTGAAGCAGCGCATGCTCCACTAAATGGTGGCGCCAGCTGAATGTTGAATGGTATGTGGAGCTGAGGCATCGCAAAATCGACTTGGCAATCTTCACAGTCAAGTCTACACAAAGCCCAGTAAGCATAAATCAGACTTATAAAACCCTGCAGCAAATACTAGTTGTAGATTTGTCACATTTTGAAATCTGTAACAGACGGAAAACTCTTTCAGTGTTTTAATCTAATGCCTTTTCCCTAACGTCTCCCCCATGAAACACAAAAAATAACTCTGCTTCATGACGTTCACATACTTTAGCGTGTGCTATAATTATGACACATTTCCCTGCAGCATGTGTTCTCACTCCATGTAAAAAGTACTGTACATCTAAAATTAAACTGACCACATGAGGCACAGCACGGTGTCGTCAATAATTAATCTGCGTTCACACCACACTCACACATTCAGTCTATTAGCTTATGTGATGTAACACAGACCCTATGCAAAAATGAGTTGTAAAATTATTGTAAAAGAAAAATACATATATGTCATCTCAATGAAGAAACATTCACTTTATACTTTTTATTAGTTAACACAGCTAACATTATTTACTGGAGGCAGTTTCACCTCTGACTCAGATCACCAACCACACACTTTCTTTTATTGGTTTATGTTAAAGTGACAATACACATTTTAAAACTTTATATTAGGTCAGTGCCCCTCAGTAAAATAAACATGCAGATATGTCAGGCATTTGGCAGTGTTGGCACGTGTTAAAGCTGTCAATACAGCACCAAAGGATGTGTAACGCAAAGAACACGCAGATCTAAAAACAACACATAAATCATGCTGAAGGCTGAGCTAATGTCACAGTTAAACAAAGAGCAACAGACAAGTAGACACTTACTTGCGTACGCGGTCTCATTCCTAATCCCTATGATGTCATATTGTCATACTGTTTCATATTGTGATGTTTAATGCTACGATTGTATGATTGCAGACTAACAGGCGTGTTGCTTGTGTTCTCCACAGGGCTCCAGAGATTATTTTGGGATTGCCGTTTTGTGAAGCCATAGACATGTGGTCCCTTGGCTGTGTGATAGCGGAGCTTTTCCTGGGCTGGCCCCTCTACCCCGGGGCCCTGGAGTACGACCAGGTAACTGACCATCTGAACGGAGCTTCCACCTCTCATTTTCACCCTCTGCCATCCTGTCTTCTCTTGCTGTCATACACCCTCGTCATCTCCCACCACATACCGCTCTTCACCTTCCCACTCTTCCTGTGTTTTCCGCCTGGGTTCTATGACTCGATCTTTCCTCTGTGTACTGTCCCTACCTGGGGAAATCCATATTTTAAAAGGCCCCGTCTCCTTTACCTCAACCTCCCTCAACTTCCCTCCCCCGCCTTGGTATTTGTTATACCAAAAGCAGCTAATTTACCCACCCAGAACTATCTTATTTAGAGAACCACAGATCAGCCCACTATCATCCCCCTCATACCCATTCTTACACTGCCCTCAGTTTCCACTCAGCCTCTTTCTCTTTGCTGTCCAACCTACGGGTACTCTGCGTAAGCTCTAGTCATCTCTCTCTTTTTTTCCCTTTTCATTTGTCTGTACAACTACATGCTTAACAATCACAACAACCCACTCACACTGGTTAGTGTAAATCTCCTTAAACATGTGTAGGGGAAAATTATCTTGACAAATGCTGAAAAAGGAGGACACTCAACATCGGTAACATTTAAACATCCAGCCAGAGATTTGAAGACAGATGGCTTCGAGCTAGGGCACAAACATGCCATTGTTGCCTTGTTGAAAGCGCCCCCCCAAACGGTTATTTTAATCTGTTTGAGATCAAGGCCTCATGCTGTGTTTAAAGGTACTGAAGGGATTTTGTACACAAGGAAGGCATGGATGGGGGGAGGTGGACATTTTCATGTTTCAGATGAAAGAAACTTGCCACAGAGAAGGAAGAGGGTGATGGAGTGTTTGAGGAAAGGATGACGGAGGACCAATGTGACCAGGGAGTGTGTCCGTTTGAGTGCTGTGTTTAGTGCTGTGTTTCCCTCTTGGTGCACTGTACCTGCCCTGTGGATTGTGTGGGCTTAATAGTCTTTGCATGCTTAGGATATCTGCTTGGGGCTTTTGGATGTCTGCCCCTGTCAGTTGTGTCTTCCTGAGACTAGACTGATCTGGGCTTATGTTGAGTGTCTATTCCTTGCTCTGCCATGCCTGCCAGCAGCGTCTCACCCAGATCCCGCTCTCTTATCCAACACACTGCATTACAGCACTCCACCATTCTGCAGACTACACTCATACCACTGTATCTTTTTGGCCTGGCATAGTGTTTCACACTCCCCAGGACCAAGACAAGGAAGGATAACACAACACCTATGAAAGAGATTTGAGTTGAGCACAGCAGTACTCAAATATACAGAAGCTGTTTCATTGCCAGAGTCCATCAGCGTGATGCAATTTTGCAAAGCTGCTTTAGAGACATCTGGGGCTCACTTTAGTAAGGGATTTGGGGTTGATGAGGAGAGACGGGATAAAGATGGAATTGATAGGGAGGGTGAGAGAGACGTGATGGCAGTAAAAATGGAATTCAGCCATTCTATTGTGGAGGCTGTGTTGGTGGTTTGTGGGAGAGCGTGTGAGTAATTCATGATGAGAAAGCAGAGTTCGGTGTTTTAGATTTCAGCCCGTCGACACCAGCTCTCCTCATGTTACCGTCTATTATTATGTGCTGATCCAAATGCTCATAGAAGCATACCAGGAAACACTCAAAACAACCTGATCCATAGAGGAGGTTGCAAGCACATCTTTCACCTGAAACACTTGGGTTCAAGTCACGTAGATCTCTGAGAAGAGCTGTTGTTTGAGAGCATACGTTGGTGATCGGGCCGGAGCTGGAGCAGAGGCCCACTCGGCCATGCTCCTCTCCGTTTTCTTCCCCTTATCCTTCCTAACGGGGTCTTGTTCCATCCCACACAGCATATCGTATTTATAACTCTTAACGCCTCCTCCTCCTCCTCTCATCCCCCCTTCTCCCTCTCCCGTTTTACCCCCATCCCCCTGTTACACCACCACAGCTCACCTCTTACATCTAAACAACTTCACAATTTAGCCAACGTGGCTGTGATTGCCTCAGGAATGAATTCTATGTCTTGCAGATCTCCTTATTTGTGCCCTATAATAGTTTTATGTCTTAGTGGTGCATCCATGTCAGTGTGTGTGTTGTCGTATTGTCAAAGGGAAGGTGCCCATGCTGAGTTTGTTTTTTTAACCTACTGGGCTCGGCCATGCTGGCACTCAAGAGGAAGTTGAGTTATGTAGGGTGGGTCAGGGGAAACGGAAAAGTATTATCTTGGAGTTGGAAGCATGAACAGTGAAATGTAGCCAACTGTTACAAATGTGCTGGAGGATCTTTGTTTTGTTGTTGCACTATGGACGGGCATAAAAATATATTGCTATCTTCTGCATTGTTATTTGGGTTGTCATGGAAGTTAAGTGTGCCCAGGCTTCCTGTCTGTTCTTGGCCCAGGCTCCTGTTGCTTCTTATCAGTGGCGACCTCGGTTTCCCTCCAAGAAGTGCAGCGACACACCTTCCCGGAAAAACCCAGGCATTTCCTTATTCACAAGAATGCTCCTGCCCACACACTGCCTGTTGCTGTTAACATTGATGCTTTGGGACTACGTACACTCCAGCGGCTTCATGAATATAATGTATAGTATACTTAATTCCAGCGTAACGCCTGCTAAAATTGCCAGCTTTGACAGTGAATTCTCATCATGCACACAATGTAATGGTGCCAAAAGGGAGTAATTGAGACACAATGTGTTATAAGCAACAGGATCTCCACTCAACCATCCCCTGTGAAACCCCAGTAAATGCATAAACGTTATCACAGTCCCAATATAAGCACGTCCACATACATCTAGTAGGCAAAATGTCCACTAGCATTTAGGCATTTATTTTAGGGAGTGCAACCTGTAAATCATTCAAAAATTCATATTTTTCTGTGCCCTTTCTGTTTGCGTTTTAGTGAAATTAGCGAATCTGTTTGTGTGTCGTTAGCTCTCTTTTGTAGCTCCTCTCGTTTAATGAAAGGGTGTTTGTCTGGAGTATCTCTGCCATAAACATTTGCATCTACTTATAAATGTGTGTGTTCCAAAAGAGGCCACAGTGTTATGTCATCCCACGAGCTTGCAACAGAGGTGCCACTTCAAAAAATATCAGCGCCTGATTCATGATCCTCACCTTTCACCGCTAAATCGCCAATGGATGATGTCTTTTATACTGAGGTGTGATTGACGTCAGCCTGGCCTCTTGTTCGTCTCCTCTCACAAACGTGTAACTCTCTTGCCCCGCGGCGTCTGACTGACAAACATCACTGCGGCACACTGCACTTTGCATGAGACCATAAACCATCTGCATCAGAGTTTACCTGCAATGGGACCTGGACACTTTTCATATGATCACAAACACACACACACACACACACACACACACAGGCACAGGGCTTTCATACGAGTTAAACTATTTCTCGTGAATGTGCCATTTTCAAGGTCTCTGCAGACGTCACTGCTGTGTACACAGCCACGCACAAACATCTGCAGACAGTGAAAGTTCATTTGAGAACTGATGGGGTGAAGGAAACACAGGAATCATACGCCACACAATAAATTACCAGCTCTATCAGCACTCACTAACCCCATGGAATGAGAAAGGATATGAAGTCCTAAGAGAGCTACAGCACGATAAAAATGTTTATTATTTGATGTATGAATTGTGATAATGTGTAAAATGGTTATGGAGGTTTTTCCCCTCTGTTGATAGTCTTAATATCCTCCATCTTTCAGATTCGCTACATTTCTCAGACGCAAGGTTTGCCAGGGGAGCACTTACTGAACGCGGGGACAAAGACAACACGGTTCTTTTGCAGAGAATCTGACTCACATTATGCAGCATGGAGACTGAAGGTAAGGAGTGTTTAGAGGCCTGAACTGTTGTGTTAGCAATGAAGGAAAACATTCAATTTTGTCTTTTTATACCAGACTCCAATTCAATCATCAAATATTTTCTTCCTACTTCTGGGCAAACAAGGGCTGTTGTACCTAATGAAGTTGAAGTCATGCTCACTTTCCCTTGAGTTAACTAAATAATACAGCTAATGACTGAGCTCTTGTCAGATAAACTTATGAAATCATTTAGATCATCACAGAAAAAAAGTCAACCTTCATCTCTGTGTTATTACAATGGCATTTGTCTTGAATTGTGCTTGAACTGAAGCTTACACTTTGAGAACAAGACCCAAATATACTCCCTGAAGCTCAAAGTACCACTTATTCCTCAGTTTCTATGGTAGCATGAATAAACCTATTCGGAGGAAGAAGATCCATTAACCTAACAAATTGATGGTGCGTAACAGCTGCTTTTATTGAATGACGTTCTTAAATTGTCACGGAACCATTTCTCTTCCCACAGTCAACAGACGATCACGAGACGGAGACGGGGATGAAATCAAAGGAAGCGAGAAAGTACATCTTCAGCTGTTTGGATGACATAGCGCACGTACGTACACGGCAAAGGAAGAACACACCTACAGATGTTCAGACCACAATGTACTCACAGAAGTTAAGAGGAAGTTCAACATCAACTGTTTTGGAGGATGTAGGGCACTAGGTCTTTGACAGAGGAAGCACAGCCCCAGCTCTACGAACAGATCCAAGCATACACATCTAATTACTTGGAATGTGAAAAAGCACATCCAATCTCACTTCCCCTCACTAAGACAGTGAACCCTTGTTTAGAAACCTAAGTGGGGTTTTCGCTCGGCGGTCTGGCTAGAAAACCACAGGTGAACATTTCCAGGCAGCTACTAGTATTTGTGAAGTCCTGTAATTTTCCATTCCTCATTTATGATTTGTCTTTGGTTTATTAATGTTGTGTTGTGTGTGTGTGTGTGTGTGTGTGCGCTCAGTTATTGTAACAGTTTTAATAGCAAGGTTTTGCTCTGCCAGGTGAACTTGGTGATGAATTTGGAAGGTAGTGATTTACTGGCAGATAAGGCAGACCGTCGAGAGTTTGTGGGCCTGCTGAAGAAGATGTTGTTGATTGACACGGAGGAGAGAATTGCCCCTGCTGAAGCGCTCAGCCACCCTTTTGTGACAATGCAACACCTGCTCGACTTTCCCCATAGCAACCAGTGAGTCCATTTTGCAGAGGCTGTTCAGTCCTTTTGCCATTCTAGACTTCCCTCAAGGCTTGACCTCCCCCTCTCATTCTTCCGCCTGCAGTGTGAAGTCATGTTTCCATATCATGGATGTGTGCTGGACTCGTCCAAGTGCATACGAGGTGGCCAACCGAAGTAAAGGTCCTTTTGTCAGACCTGTGACCACAACCGCTGCTGCCTCAGTCAACCACCCCTTCAGCAAGATGGCTGGTGTCCACGCTCAAGTAAGCTCTATAAACAAACCTAATGACCCCAAACTCAAACGCATTAGACTATGGACCTTTTGATAAAATGGCATGTGAGAATAATACTGAAGATAAACTATGGTTGATCATATGTGGACTATTAAATGTGTGGGAATTAGAGCACTACGTTAGTATTTTGCTCACATACTGTCTAAAAATGCAAAAGCAGGCACAGAAAATAGGCTGTTGACACAGGAAGTCATTTTCTGTTCACATGCTCCTTTGAAGACAACAGACATTTACAATCTTCTATCTTTGGTTTCCTTGCTGGATCCTGACTGGCCTGTCTTATTGCGTCTTAGCTCTGCTGTCATGGCAACTAGATAACGTCATGTTGTTGAGGTCATGGCAACAGTGCAAATCAGCAATGTTGCTGAGGAGAAAGAAAGCAGGTGACCCTCTTTTGCTTTGGATCTTTATAATCAGAAAACAAGTCACAGCACTGATCAAGACCATTGAACGAGGGCACAGCGCTTAAAACACAGTCTAATAGTTACAGCGTGGATATAATGAGGATGTAGGGAGCGCTCTCATTCCTTCGCAGCTTTAACCCTCTTAAAAGAAAGAAAGTACTCGGTCACTTACTGGTCAATAAAACTCATTGGCTATAGATTGTTCTCCCTTGGAGCCATAAAATGAACTGCAAAAGACACACTTTTTGTTCCAAATGAAAGCAAAAAGCCTCACCATCAAAAGCTTTGGAACCTGCTCTTTCACTCTCAAAATGAAAAGTTGTTGAAGTCAATTACCACAGAGTAACTTTAGACAACAAGAGCATCCAATTTACTGATGTGTTCTGATGCTGTACGAGGTTTGTTTACATCAGCAAACACGGCAAGAAAGCAGTGCTGTATTTTCAATTAGGATCATCTGAGAAACAAAAAACAACAACCCCTCCAGCTCTTCATGTGTATATGGATACACAGTGCATTTAATGTATATGCTAGTATACAGCTTAGGCCTCTAAATCTCTTGTTTAGGAGGACTAAACAAGAACATGTTACAGGTTTTTAGTATTAGCTTCTGAAGGCTGCTTTGTGCTTCCTGTCATGTGTTTAACTACATGTCAGAGCCGCCACAGAACAATACAGCCCTAGTTCTTGTAATGGAAGAAATGTGATTATGGCGAGGCATGAGAGGCAGCATGAGTGGTGAACTCTGATCCACGAGTAGAGGCACATGCTGCTCTGTGCTTTGTTAAGCTGCCTTTTAGTTATGTGGCTTCAGAACACTTACTTTAATGATCCCAGATAACTCGTCTCAAACTCTTAACCTATGATTTGTGCATACATTCAGGAGCACCTGCACATAAAGGCTGTGACATTTGGAACATTACAGATCATGAGCGGCATATCCACAAGCGTAAAATATTAGTATTGATTACTGGAGTATGTACGACTCTATATTGGGTTGTATTAAATAGTTTTGGGGCAGTACACTAACCTTTACATCATTTGGAGCAGTTTAGGTATGCAGAAAAAGCAGGTTAAATCTCTTTCACACCCTGTTGCTGAAGCTGCTCCTCACACAGATCTACTGGTTCTTAAATGCTTCCTATTCATCATTTTCTTCCGGAGAAATATCATATGTGTTTTGGGGTTTACAGGGGATAGCCCCCTCAGCCCCCTCGGTGATCCACCCTGGAATACCACTGCAGACAGGAAGTGGTCAGTTTGGATGCAGCGACTCATTTCAGCCGGCACTCATTCTTTGTCCCCCAACCATTCAAGGTGAGACTCGTAAATCATTACACCCATCAGTTTCTGTAGTCTTTGTATTTTATTTGTTTCGTATGATTTATAGTTTTAGCTGTCTGGGGAGTAGTGATTCTCCCAGGCATAAATGTTTTTATGTCCTCTCGTTCTTACAGGAATACCCACAAACACAGCAAAACCAACAGGCTACTCTGTGCGAATGGATACTTCTGTGCCTCTGGTCACTCAAGCACCCCCCATACAGCCCCTACAAATTAGACCTGGAGTCATCACACAGGTAAGGTAGCAGGGATTGGATTTGTCGCAATAGAGGTCACAGAAGAATCCACAGGTTGTGATGAAGTCATCCTTTTTTAGTAGTTTGGCTTTTTCAGTAAGTACAAATCATAACATATCAGGATTGTTTTTTTTACTTTTCTGCTCTTTTGTCCTTCAACAGGCCTGGTCCAACCATGCACAGCAAATCTTGGTGCCCACTTGGCAGCAGGTGACGTCAGTGCCCCCACCACCAACCACACTGGCATCAGACTCTGTGGCGGGTGCACAGAGAATGGGCGAGTGGGGGTGAGTCATTTATGTGCTGCTGTCATAGAGCCATACCACAATGTCTGTGTATATTTGGAACAGGCAATTGTTCTTATTTGCCTATAAATTTTAATATGTTTTGCTGCTGTGCTCCCCCTTTGGAACAGCTGCAGCGCTCTGATACAGCATAGTTGCTCCCCTGAATATTAATAATAGATGACTCATTCATGTCCTTCGGGACCAGTGACTTTGACTATTTTGTCAGTAATGGCGCTAAAGGCTTTTTACTCAATTTGCAATTGTATGTCTTCCGAATGCAGCAAGGTGCGTCCCCATGGTAACCATTACAGCTCCATGCTTGCCCACCCCCAGCCATTCTTAACCAACCAAATGACCATGTCCACACACCAGCCAATCAACATAGGCATTGCACATGTGGTGTGGCCGCAGCCAGCTGCCAACAAGAGACCCAGGCCCTGTGTGAACAGGTATGATGCATGGCTTTCTGGAACCTGGAGGAACAAAAGCACAAAAATAAAGATCACTTCCCTTGATGAATGTGACACCATTTTTCTTTGCAGGGGCAGCAACTTCACCCAAAACATAAACATCCAAAATATAGCATGCCAGTCCCCAAAGATGGCTGATACAGCAAAGAATGTGGAAGAGGTAGTGGAGGAAGAAGCCAGATGTCCAGAGCAAGGGCGTGTTGATGCAAAGCAGCAGGGAACAGAGCGGGTAGAGGTGGACGATGAGAATTGCTGCAAGGTGGAGCCGGACTGTGAGGAACTTTCAGTGACACAGGAGCAGCGTCAGGCCATGGTGATATCTGACCTAGCTAGTCCGACCGTCAGCGTCATCAGTATCAGCAGTGATGAGGAGGAGAACGTGCAGAGACACTCGATGGGGGAGTGAGTACTGACCTCGCTGTCGTCAGGTTACCTCTCACAATATTGCAAATGTTTGGTTTACCTTATTGGCGTTCCTCTGTTTGTTTAGATGTAAAGGTAATGCAGATTGTGATGCATGTCAGAGCACAGTCAGTATGGAGAGGGTGTGTTCCCTCAGCAGTCCAGACAGCACGCTCAGCACCAGCTCTTCAGCCTCGGCCCAGTCCAGCAACTCGCCCTGCAAACACCCTAACAGGTACGCTTCTGTAAATGTTTTTGCTTTGCTGGCTGTGACTCACCACACAACAACAAAGATATTCTCTAACTTCCTTTCTGGTTGGTTTGCGTTCTTGCAGTATGTCAGATGATGAACAGGAGAGTGGTTGCGACACAGTGGACAGCTCGCCTGCCTCAGACGCGTCTGGACATAGCAACAGTCCCTTCGCAGAGCAACGCTACATCGCAAACAGCAACAAGAACTGCGAGCCCCGTGTTGCCTGCGTTGCTCCGGAGACGGAGCCCAGCAAACCAACAGTGCGTACTGTTGTGGTCCCTCCGATGAGGATGCAGAACAACAACAACTACCCTGCTATCGGTGACACACCTGGCCACATAGGTAAAGACTGAACGCATCTGACATGTTGGATTGTTTTTTCACAACAAAAATGCATCTGATATGTTTTGACATGGTGTTGACAGTTTTGTGTAGATGTCAAAGCACTGATCAGATAGTGTCAGGGACCAATACTTGATTAGGTCCAGGTTTTCCCCTGAACGTAAATCAACATTGCGATGTTAGTACAGGACACATTTTCTCCTACACGCTTAGTTTCACGCTCTGTATCTGAAGTACACTTAGATGCAGTTGTCCACTCAGAAGGCTTACTAGGTCATGGTAGCGCAGAGATCCAGTCACCACTGCTGCTGTCTGCTCCACAGGTCACATGGCCTGGGATTACGCTGCCTTAGTAGGCCAAAGAGGTTCTCACAGGTGATTATGGGTGACCTGCCCTGAAGTATCTGCTCTGAACTCTGGTGTGGATATTTGTTTGCTGTCAAATTTCCTTGCTCTGGCTCAAGCTGCCACTTTCAGAGCCCCCTTTACCCCCCCTTCTATCTGTGTGGGTGTGCACGTAATAAAGCGGCATAAGACATGAGTAGTAACTGGGCAATGTTTAATGTCCTGATTTAAATATTCCAAACATTTACTTCAGCCAGAGGACGTTGAAGAAATGTTTTATGAATATTTTCTTCAGACGTTGAACCCGTGTCCCGCATGTTACTTTGTAGGCTTTATAGCGGCTTTGGTCAGTGGGACGTCGCTGTCTTTTTTTTTTTTTTTGCTGACACCACTGATTTCAGGTCATTTGAAGTGTTCTCTATAAATACTTAGATTTAATACTTGAAAATGTAGAAAGACTAAAAATCATCTTTCATTTTAAAGGCATCTCCCTCACTGACACTCAAACTATTGCAGCTAAAGCCCCACATAAAAGGGCACAGCTTTCTATTCTAGTGCTACCGTGGATATTTATAGCAGGTGGTCTGACCCCACTATAAGCACTATGAACAAGCTTACTTACCAACTCCTCCCACATCCAACAAACTATTTATAATCATCTGGATCATCTTTCAGAGGACACACATCCTTCTATGTTTAAAGATTGGGAACTGATCAGTCGCAGCTCAAATCACTGACAAGCTCACAAAGCCTCCTGACACAAATGTTGCCATTTTTGTGACTCGGATTAAGTTGCAGTTGTGGTTTAATTCACTTTCTGTTTGTAGCCGTTGTTGTTCTGTGAAATGGACTCTGGACACTGCGTTATATGAGCACATTTACAGGGCATTATCTTCCTCTCTCCTCCTCTTCTGTTGACTTCTGCTTTTTGTATTATCTTACCACCCCCCCCTCCAGTTTTAGAGTCTGCATGCCACCTCAAAGGGCGAGGCATTCTTGGGCGACAACATCACCACTCCACTCCCCTCCTCAACCGGCCGCAGAAGATCACCCCTGCATTCCAGCCGCAGCAGCAGGCCATGGGCTTTGCGCAGGTCAGCACGTGTAGCCGCAAAATCCATAAACACAATGTGTACACGTAGGGAAGGGAATATTTGAAATGGCACCTCTACTCCGGCCTCGAAAATGGATGTGTATATTCCATTCACCTGCAGAAGTTGTTTTTAGTCTACCATCTATAATCAAACTAACTAACTTTACCGATCCTTTTAAGCGGAAGGCCGCATTTAAGCTCCCTGTTTGCTTATTACATTGTAAAATTAAGAAAAAATGTATCTGTATGTGTCACACGGCTGTTAATGATTAGTCCGTGACACGACACAGACCTGTACAAATATGGCCCATAGCAGCATCTAGTGACTCATTCCCATGAAACTAACGAGCCTGTTATTTTTTGTCCTCAAGGTTCCACATTACGGTTCCTGCCACCAGGAATGGAACGGCAACTTTGCCCACCGGCGACCACAGGCTTATATCCCTCCCACCATGCACGGGCACACGTTCACCCTTTCCCACAGCAGCCCAAACCACTCCACAGGCCCCCATCCCCATCTCGGGGGCCACCCGCACACCCAGCCCACCTTGTTGTCCTATCCCCCATCTGGGCCCCTGGTCACTGCTGCACCGGTGGCCCACATCCTGGCCTCCCCTGGGGCTTCGCGCCCTGTGCTCCAGCCCACCTACAACCTCTCCCACCCGGCAGGCATTGTGCATCAGGTCACAGTGGGCATCAACACCCGATTGCTGCCCTCGCCCACCTTGCACCCGCAGGGCCCGTTCAAACCCCTCTTTCCCCCGCACTCCTACATTGCCTCGCCCGCCTACACCAGTTTCCCTCTCAGCCCTACCAAAATAAACCAGTACCCGTATATTTGAGCGTCGCTGGGCGGTTTCTGCACGACGCTGCCCACATACCCTTCATACCACCTGAGGGCTGAGTCAGCAAGGCAAGTTCCATCCTAAACCACAAACAACATGGTTTTCATTTCCAAAACCATGGCACAACCACAGAGAAAGCAAGCTATTTTTGAAATGTAGACTTGTGTGTAATTGAACTTCAAGCTTTAAAAAAGTTCCAATGGTGGAGAGGAATTGGGCAAAGATTAAGAAGGAAATATTGTATGAATGATTCGAATGAAAGAATGAATGAGTAGTTACACTCAAACTTAATGTGTTTTGCACATTTGATATATCTTTGCATTGGATCTTATACGAATACTCCTCAAAACAGGTAAATAATTGGGGTGGTGTTGAATAGTTAGACTTTGCACCCCTGATCCCAGCTATTTTTCTATATTGCCTTCTTACGTGTGCAAGACACATCCGTATTTGTAAAGCCATCCCAGTCTCTAGCTCTAGATTGACAGATGCACATGTCGTCCACAGTGTATGTTGTACTGCGTTTGAAGTATTTGTATCTTTTCGGTGTCCTTCGGTGTTAGCAATGTCAAGTCTATTAACCGATTAAAATAGGGTTGTTCCTCACGCTGCATGTGGTCTTGCATGAGCAGAAAAATGTAAGCGGAAAGATGCATAGACGTTGCTCTTATTGTTCGTGTCACAAGACTCGCTGCATTGTATAACTGTCCCCAGCCATAGTGCCTTACATATTTGAGGTTGTTCATGTTACTACTTATATATGACTATATACATGGATATTAATGTACTGGACTGCAGCACTTGAAATTCCAATCAGTCGATGCATCCTATGTGTGAGTGTATATATATATACAGTACATATATATATATATATATATATATATATATATATATATATATAAATCTATATATGTATGCACATGTGTATATGTCCATGCATAGCCTGCATGGATGTGGTGTATCGCGGATAGCGGTGCTTGTTTGGAGTCGGTGTATACAGTATTTCAGTGTGTAGTGAGTTACTTTTCTGTTATTTCAAGGAGAGCAGCATGCTTTGCTGTTGCGAATGCTTGCCGTTTCATTTAAAAATGTTTTTATTTGTTCTCCTTCCCCCGAATGAACTAGTGTAAAAAGTGCAAGTACTGAGTATTGCTTAATATTTGATAATCACTTTCTATTTAGTGAAACTCTTATTACTAACAGTATTTGTACTGTTTGATGAAACTGCAATACAATCTAAATAGTTGTTGATTTCTTTGTCTTTGTATTTTCATTTTGAGTGTTTTCACTTTGTTTCGTAGATGTGTAGAAGTGTGTGTTGGGCATGGCTTTGACTAGGTAAGGAAAAAAATGCTAATTAATTCACGGTATGGAAACTTCTAAGCCTGAGCAGACCATGCAGTATTTGATATACACACATATATGGACATATATTATAAAGCTAGACTATTTAGTACAGATGCTTGATAAGGTGTGAGCTAATTGTGTGCAATTCTCTCATTTATGCATGTGTGACAAAGTTAACTTTTCCCTTTACATTATACCATTTGTTTAAGGTTTAAGGCTTATCTGTGTCAACTGCTTATTTTATACATTCCATCAGGGAAGATGCATACATATATATATACATGCTGGTAGCACCAGTCTCTTTATATATATATATATATATATTGTATGTGTATATTTAGATATGCTGTGTGTATTTTTCTGTTCATTATACTAGTTATGTGTGTAATTTTTTTGTCTTTTGTTTTCTAATGAAGTTGCTTGTGCAGCACCAAAGACTGTAATTCGTTTTCTGAGCAAGGTAGCTATTCTGTTTGCATCAACCTCAGTAATACTGTAGTTGTAGAATGGGGTTAAATTTAAACAAAATCGTATTTAAACAAAAAAAAATGGCTGAGGTGTGGTCTAGCTTAATAAGTCGTATCATTTCTTTCTTGAATGTATCATAGATAAGCTGCTATATGATGATTGCCACTTCAATAGCTGTGAAATTAGGTGATTTCTCTGAGTTTCAACCTAGCGTTGCTATTTTTGTATAGGTCCCTAATTATCTGAAATAGAAGTGGTTTTGATTTGTGTTTTGCGTTCATATTTGGAGTGTCATTGTAACTACTGTATTGCTGATGATGAACATTAGTTGCATTTGTTGTTTCTGGGGGTGTGTGTGTTTTGCATCAGTATTTTATTCTTATTAAACTTTCGGGCTCATCACTGCATATAAAAATGATGTATCTATGTAACTTAATTTTTGTATGTTTTCATATTGATGTTTTGTACACATCTAAAGCTGTAGCTTGCAGGCTTGATTGATCTTTTTTTCATGGTATGTAAATGGTATAGCATCAGTACTCGGCTGTGTGAGATGCCAGAAATAATCCAATGTGTTCAATGAAATGCTTCTGATATTTTTCCACAAATCATGCACACACTCACCACTAAGCAATTAAACCACAGGTTTGTAAGGGTTTGGGTGACTCGACTGTTGTCCGAAATGAATTTTGCCCAAGGTATTTGTCCCAAAAAATGTTTTATAACCTGTTTTTTTTTTTTTAATTGATTTGAATCAATATTTATTGCCACCATTTTATCTGTTCAACGTTATATCTGGCTCAGATATCTGTTCCACAATTTGTTTAATTGCCTTGTGTTTAGATCGCTTTCCCCTTTATGAGTATCTCATGTCAAAGTGATGTTTTATCAATGCAAACTGTGGCCGTTGTTATGTGTTCCTTACTGAAATTGAAACAGTGTGAGCAGCACTGCGTATGTGCCTTGAGATTCAGAAAGTAAGGATTGAAACTGGTGGTTGGCAGGGTTCTGTTCTCGTCCACCACCTCTCTGCTTGTTTTGGGGGGAGGGAAGGTGTAGAATCCAATAACAATCCATCATTTGAAGTTATTTAATGGCGACTTGACCAGGAAAACAAATCACAAATCGAAAGAACCTAAAACAGGACTTCATCCCACTGTCATTCCAGGGATCTGTGCTCCTCTGATAAGCTTGCAGACATGACAGAGGACGAGTACATGGCGGCGGCGGCGTGTCTCTCCTTTTAGATGGCCCCCAAAGCCTGACACACTCAAAACACACAGACTTTGAATGATATGAAGCTCAACACTTTGGATAGTCACTCAGTTCACAGCTGAACAGCAGATGCAATACTTTACATAGTGCAGTTATTGCACCAATAAGTGTTCTTAGATAATCTCCATGCTTTACGTTACCTTGCATGTACACCCAAGTTGCTTCACTCGTCTGCCTAGAAGCGGTCTGCTCAGATCATGCAAGGCGAAGCTCAGCTGGAGTTAGAAAAGGTGGCGACCAGAGCACAGTTGACAACACTGGCCTTTAATATTAGAGGAGCCATGCTTTAACCATAAATCGTCTATGATTGTGGCTTCTCTGCAAAGTTGATCACGAGTGTGATAATCCGCATTTATACACTGACATTTAAGCGTTTGTGTGTTTTTAATATCTTTTAAATTTTTAAACCTCTATCCTTTACCCATCATAGTGAAAAATCATTTTGGGAAAGAAGGCTTATGACAACAAGGCATGAACTTGGCAGATTAGTGCTGGAACATAGTTCCCCAGTAATAAGCATGTGAAATGTAATCTGTGTTTTGATTCCTCCAAAGGTATTCACCAGCAATGCGCCTGCATAAACTCTCCCATACTTATAGTTAAAGAATGGATGCAACAGGAGAGAAACCTTTTGTTTTTAAAATTTCCACATGATTGACAGCTGGATTTGTGGATAAACATTTTTGAGATTTAATTTTAACATTAAACAGATAAAAAACAGACATTTTTAAAATTAGTGCTATTAAAATTCTGTCTTTGATATGATAAAAAAAAACAAAAACATCCTGCTGCGGTATTATCTTTTAGAGATGTTAATTCAGGGTCTGTATTAGTCTAATGTGCTACTGTTAACCCATTTGATGCTTTTTGTTTTACTCAGTTCTTATTACTTTTCTGGTCATCTGTATGAATTTCAGAGTTAATCCACTCTGCAAGTTATGGGATCATCCGTTCAAACTGCTCATCTAATAGACTTGATCATGAAATCTGAACTGTTACTGTTTTAATACCTGTAGATTTTTGTGGCTTTGTTTTTTTCGTTTGGTTTCATTTGCTTTTTTTATTTTGTGCTACACTAGTTTGCCATGTAGCAATTGCACTGTGCAATATTTACAGTATGAGGACTGGGAAAACTAACTCTATGGATGTGATGTCTCTTTACAGTTTGCGATAGTGTTTCCTCTCTAGTTCTCAGTGATTTAGGTGTGACCAAGCCTTCTCTACTTTGTCACATTAAGCGGGTTTTCCAGGTGACTCTTTTGGTGAGTGTCAAAATAAGACTTTATGGTGTATTATTGTTAAGATTCACTTTGAATTAAAAAAAGCTATTGATGCAGCTTGTGTTTGACTCGGTCTGTTTTTTCATTCGTTGTAATCTAGTTTTTACACGTAGCTGGACAACAAATGACTCTGTACCTTGCGCTCTACATCCCTAAACAGCCTTTTTATACCTTTGTGATTTCTAAACTGGGCTGTCTGGAAACCTCCAACGTCTCTTAGCAATGTGACTAATATGGGTCAACCTGTTACAGTTCCCCCTGACAGAGAATGAGGCCAATATTTTGAATTATATTATTGCTGACTGACATAATGAATTCATGAGGAAAATATAACTGCACACACATTTCAGAAGGAATTGATTAAGAAGAACAAATGTGGCATCTTCAATGATTACTCTGGAACTTGGCTGCCATCTTGCGGCGGTGAATAGGTACTACAGCATTACGTATCCACTCACAATCCCGGCAGCAAACTCTATTGTCCTCGAGATGAAGTCCATTCATGTGCAGAATAATTTTACGATTAGTTTTTTTTACGTGTCACATTTTAATACATCCCACCTACAGAGTTCAATCGATGAAAAAGGTTTTATCTATTTATTTATTTAAATAAATGACTCGACTTCCTCTTGATTGTGTGGCTCCCACACATCCAGCAGAGGTCGCCCTTACCAACCTTCCTACCTGGCCTATGACTTTTTCTTTTACCCGGCAATTAACAGCAGAGAGGCAATTTGCATCAGTTTGAGGAGGGGCCGGGTGACTCACTGATCAGCTCCCCAGTCCGCCCCTGGTGTTTGATCGGAGCTTCCCTCTCTGAAGCTGTCATCCGTCTCCCACCTTGTCTGAGGCGACTCGCCGCCAGCAGCTAAATGTCACAGCTTTGGCAAACTGTGCGCGCCGCCCTGCGCCACACCGCGCTGGGTGGACCGAGCGGAGCGGATCGGTAGAGCACGTTTCTCGCATTTCATCCCCCTCCGGTGTCGCTTCCACACACCTCCCACCACCACCGCCACCCTAGTACCCCCCCACACCCCCCCTCCAGCCGTGGATACACGACGAGACCCGCGGGACCGCTGTGCTTTCCCGTTCCCACATCGCGATTGATCCGATGTATTATTCACGACGGAAACTTCAGGAACTTGTCCGCTGGATGCGCAAATGGCTCCCGGTTTGAGGAGTGGGCGGACAGGTCATCCCGGAGTGGGAACCGTCGGAGCGGAGCCGCCTGCTGACGGGTGCCCGCCGACGAGCACGGATGCCGGAGGAGAGCGGCGCGGCGTGAGGGGCAGGTGGAGAGCGGGAGCGGGAGCAGGAGCAGGAGGGATGCTGGTGAAGTGTCTGCTGTCTGCGGGAATGCTATCACTTCTGGCCCGGTGCGCTTTGGCCTCAGAAGGTAAGCGCACTCACCACGCTGTCCGCCGATTTATCCACTATTTTGCCCCTATTTGTGGCAATTAAGTCACATCTCACGTCCACTGTGTGACATCTATAGTCAAGAGTAACAACATGAAAGGGGATCTTTTGTTATGACTGTGGTGTCACATGCTTTGTGGGTGCCGTGGACGGCTGAACAGCTTGTTCGGTCATCTTTTAGGTTCAGAAAAAGCAAACAAACTTGTCCGTGTCCTCGCTGCATATGTTCACACCGAGCCTCCATCTGAGGATCCAGGCTGCAGCTGTGTTATTGCAACGGAATTTGCGCAGTCAGGGAATATGTCCAAAAGACTATTCATTTCCTTGCTGAGCGCACCGGTACAATATACAGAGAGAGAGAGAGAGAGAGAGAGAGAGAGAGAGAGAGAGAGAGAGAGAGAGAGAGAGAGAGAGAGAATGTGTGTGTGTGTGTGTGTGTGTGTGTGTGTGTGTGTGAGAGAGGGAGAGGGAGAGAGAGAGAGAGAGAGAGAGAGAGAGAGAGAGAGAGACAGGCTTACTTGTATGTGGTGTAAATCTCACCTGCAACTCTTCCAACCTGAGAACCTCATCTCTATTGTCTCACTGATCAGATTGCACCGCATAGATTTTGACCTTGCTACACACACACACACACACACACACACACACACACACACACACACACACACACACACACACACACACACACAATCTCAACTTTGACTTTCATCTTAAATTCACAGATTTTCCTTCAGGTTGTGCTTTTTCTTTTGACGTTGGACATGTTAGAATTGTGTCAGCAGTGGCCAGAGACGATGCCGTGGAGTGATCCTGTGAGTGCAGTGCAGTCAGGGGAAAGTCAGTGTTTCAGAGCATCTGGGTCAGCACTAATGACACACATACTGTAGGTTCTGTCTGCCTCTGGCGGCATCCAGGGCAGCTGGGGTAAAGCTGGCCGAGATTACTGCCCTTCCACCTGGAGCCTCCGACTTATTCTATGAGTTTATGAGGCAATGTCAGGCATCTCTCACACAACAATCTATTATGGATTTCCATCGTGAATAAAAGATGCAAGGGAACAATAGAGTGTGTCCATCTGGTGAAAGTCTGGCTCACAGAGGTTTACATCACCTCTTCCAGCCTGCACACAGTGATGTAGTGGCTGTAGTCTTACCTCTGCTGATGCACTGCTACAGTAGCACAGCCTCCTCCTCCTCCTCCTCCTCCTTCTCCTCCTCCTCCTCCTCCTCCTCCTCCTCCTCCCTCCCCTCTCTCACCCCCTCTCACAGTCAGCACATCCATTCTTAAACACTGGCTCCACAGCAGCAGCAGCAGCAGCACCTCAGCCATACATATCTGGGGTAAAGGGGCATACCGTTCTTTAGTATTCATCATGAGCGACAAGAGCAAGCGTAGACTAGAATTATAATTTTTGTTCCAGAAATTGGGCATTCAGAGTCAAGTCTTTAATGCATGAATGAAATGATCTTTTTTTTGGGGGGGGGGGGGCATAAATATATAATTCTTAATCAACAGAAAGCCCTTTTTCCCTGATATCAGCACATTGCAACGTGTGTTTGGTTATGGGCATGTTTCAAGGTTAGTATCCATCATAGTGGTAATAGGATATCAAACTGGACCTGACACTCAGACATCTTTTGCATCATTAATATCAAAAGCTAAAAGTTCAACCACATTTGAAATTCCGTTGCCTTTTACTTTTCGGTGATTCATTTTATTCAGATGCAGACGTTATTGAATTCCATTTGGCTCCTGCAGCTGGTGGAGACTTGAGGCTGCTGCTCCCCAACCACTGTGTTTGTGTGTGTGTATGTATGTGTGTGTTTGTGTGTGTGTGTGTGAGCTGTGTAAGCGTGTGTGTTTATACGAATGAATGAAAAACAGCATCAACAGTCATGAGCAGTAATATCCTGACACACCGCTTCCTCTCTTAATGTGTGGTTTCTATGGGAACAACAATTTCCATTGGACAATTACCTTTTTTCTCTGGAGCCCTCAGCGGTCAGGTTTGCAGTGTTTGGGGGCGCTGTGGTATCCTGGGGGACGTGGCTGCAAAACGATGAGGATTTTTGATGGACAGTTAATGAAGTCGCTTAAAGCGGTTTATTACTTTCTAATTAAAACAGCAAATGGCTTGTGGAACGATGCACTGGATCGAGTGTGTCAGAAAATGAGCAAATGAGCGTCACCCAACAGCATCTTTGATCCTTTGTAGATAGAATCAAAAGACTTTCTCCCAACATGGTCTTCTGCTTCCAGCATTTGATTATAAGTGAAGCGTGACTTCCTTTTTGGCCTCACACACCTCGACTGTGTGTGTGAGATTCCCACCCGAGTCATCAGCCTCTGCTTAGAAATTCATTGAAAAGAGAAATGACTGTGAGATTTCAACCGTTTCCTATTGGTTATGTAGTCTGGGCCATCGCTGCACAAAAATGACTGTTAATGCGTTGTCCGGTGAACAGGGAGCCGTGTGTCTCAACGCTCCTGAACCGCTTTCATTATCCTTGCGGTTTGCTTTATGCTTTCTCTCTTGTTATGCTGTGGTTCTGTTTCTTTCCTTCCCTGAGGATGAACCATTTCTGCTGCCACAATGGTTAATGCTCTGATTATTTCCAGGAATTGCTTTTGAAACGCTCTCTGTGTGCACGTGCTGTGTCTCTGGTGTTTTCCTCCATTAGATTTGAGTAAAACGTGCCTCGGTTTGCACACCGATAGCAGACAGATGAGTGAAATTTGGAAAATGTGGATGATTTAAAGAAGAAGCTCAGATTTGTGATGCTGAATGGGCTTTGTTAGTTTGTTTGTCACAGCAGACATTGTGACAGTTGTAGCAATTTAGATATGCCAGTGAACTAGCAAGCACAATACACTCCTATCCTGCTGCTGACACACCTCAATGGAACGCGGCCATTGTAAATAACGTTCGCCTGACAGGTCAAACACAAAGGTCCTCTGTGAGAAGTGTCTGTTGGATTTCCAAAAATGAATTGTTGAAGGGCAGAAAGCGAGTCTTATAACTTGGTTATATTATGTTTCTGTGCTGACAATCACTTTCAGAATGATCGTTTCCTTCCCTGCAGCTCTTTAGCTCGCTTCTGTGTCTTGGGAATTGTCAAAAAGGGTTTACTGTCTTTTCTCCTTCACCACTGTAAACAAAACAGGCAGCATGGCAGCAACACTCATAGACACACTTATAGAGAAAGACAAACAGGGCTCCTAATTAGTATCATGGCCCATCTGGCTCACAATCTCCTGTGTGTTGCTATCCATGTGTATATGTGTGTGTGTGTGTGTGTTCTGAGCTGTTTCACATTTTCTCTACAGTATCTCTTATTACCTCTGTGCCTATCCATCCTCCCGTCTCTCTGCGTAGTGTCAGTGTTTTTGGCTGGCTGCTGCAGACTGGTGGCAGGCTGGGGAGAGCTTGGGTGCAGGCTCGCCTCCAATGCTACTTCACACATAAGGAGAGGCCGCGCATTACATATAACACACACACACACACACACACACACACACACACACACACGCACACGCACACACAGCTCTGTTCAGCGCATTGCATCATGCTGGACCTGCAGACACGCAACAGCCATAAAAACGAAGCCAGGGAGCATCAATGGAGCAGAGGCCGGCTCACACACTCAGTATTACACGAGTCTCCTACAAGGGTTTTAAATCGCAACGCCTTCTTTGCGATTTAAAAGGAGGAGTTGATCCTAACTCTATTTTTCTTAGAGTTAGGCTAGTCTGCACTGTTTTGCTACAAATGAATCCCTAAAAACTTAAGCTGATGCAATCATGACGTAAACACATGCAAAACGACAACATCAACACTATATACACACACTCAAGCCTAATGATGAACCTTACTATCTGAATAAAATATGATGTTCTGTCTGTCGGTGATCTTCGGGATCCTCTACACGGCTGGATTCCATTTGATACCGATTACAATTTGAAACTTACTTAAACCGCCATAAGAGGGCTGCAGGGATTTACAGGTTTATTTGTGATTTGCCTGTTCATCTCAATGCTACCAAAAATAAGGACTAATTTGGAAACTTCCATCTTAGAGAGTGGATGTTTGGTAAGTGCTGAAAACATAATTACACTATAGATGTAATTAGTTTTCAGGGTAAACCCACTTTTGGAGGCACAGTTGCACTCAGGTTTCGTCGGTCCAGATGTCAAAGTTGTGCATATTTGGCCTCGATTTACTGAGGAGAACTTTTAAAATGTTTCATTCCAATTCTAAACACACATTATGATACTTATGGAATTGTCACGAACAGATAATTGCAGACATAAGGCCTGATGTCTAGATGAAGAAGAGCAGTGCCACGTTTGATGAAATGATGTCATTCTCTGTAATGTGCGATGTGATTCTCCATAATTTCATATGAATGGATGGAAGTGGAAGATGTCAGTTCAAGATTTAAGGAGAGAGAGCGACATTTGCTCCTTCACAGATGGTTTCATCAGTCACATTTAATGAGCAACATTAGCGCCACTGTCTTTTATCATTTTATCATATACACTCCATACTGCACTGTTAGTATAAATGGTGATGTGAGTGGGAGCTAGCTGTCTGTCTGTTACACGGATGAAGACATCGACGTTTCAGATAATCCCTTTACACCACCAGAGGATGGAATCATTGACTGGGATCACTGAGAGACTCCTGCACATTCATTACACAGAGCTGTCAACCTGCTGCATGCTTCGCAGCTGGTAGCGTTTCAACATGTACAAACACGTGTAGACTCACTCAATCAGGCAAGGGAACACTGCGCTGCCATGCTATGCTGCGAATCTTATCACCACGTCTTCTGCATCACGCATTCATTTGTTATGTATTTAACTCGAAGCTGCATTCATTGTCTTTTGGCCTTCAGGGACACTAAGTTGTTCTTCCACATCCAGCAGATTTACAGTAATATTAGAACTCAACTGGAGTCGTGTTTCTGTTCATTTGATAGTGTTGAAGTTCAACATTCACTCTCCTTTTACCTTTGTTTGTATCCTGATAGTCCTTATTAAAAACATCTGTTTGTTATCTGGATAAATGTTTACCTCAACCGCCACTATTTGACTTTGTCTGTCACACATTTTGTGGTAGTTGTGTGTGCTTCTCCTATTATTTACTGGGAGAAAAGCTGCCTTTGGTGTCAGAGATTGACAAAACATAACAGTGATCATTGATCACCAAAACCACCTATAAATACGTTAAAGCAGATTGAAGCTTGGCTGTGTGTGAGCTCAGTGTATTCATATTGTGCATTCCCACTTTCATCACTCTTGAAGGTAAATGGAAAGACTTTGGCCTAATTAGACGAGACGGCTTGTCACAGTGGTGTGAGACCGAGTACGCCATTGACATTTAAACGTCTAAAAATGTAGTCAGGGAAAAGAAAAGCCTTATGTTACTCATTTATCTCGTTTCATCGCTCAATGAGTTTGTATATCTGAGTGAGAGGGAAACACACCCACACACACACACACACACAAACAAACAAAGCACATCCAGTTGTAAATGTTCTGGACAATCAAAGATCAATCTATATATATTCCTCTGTGCTTTAAGGCCACGTCCTTACTCCAGTGCTCTGAATTCAGTCCCTCAGTCTTAAAATGAGATGGGCCGCTCCCAGCAGGCCACTTCATTACTGGGATAATTGGAGTGTGTAGAGCCACTGCCTCTGGAGAGTTACCATCTTCCGCACACACACACACACACACACACACACACACACACACACACACACACACACACACACACACACACACACCACAAACAAAGCATTTATATGTGCTCATGCAGACGTCCAACTGTAGCAACTGTGTGAGCTTCAGAATATTATCCCCTCCATCCTTCCCCTTCCTATCTTGTTAGTCTGTCCTTAGTGGTGGACTCAGCACAACAGGCACAGCGGCTGATATTATAATATTGTGCACGCGCGTGTGTGAGATTAGTTAGGATGTGTGTGTCAGCACTTAAATGTTGGGTAAGACCTTTACTTTTGGCGTATTATTAAACCTTTTAAATTATGGAAGTACTCAATGTTAAATTGGTTTCTTATTATCTGATAAATCAATATTTTTGTTGCTGAAATATGACACGAAAACTGATGCACTGCACATGAGACCAGGAGCTCAATAATTAAATTGCGATTGAGGAATTTTTTTAATCTACCAACAAACCAAACAAACCATGCAAACAATTTCCCTACATGGTATAAAGGTACATTTTTTATAGTGCTCTGTGCATGTATGTATGTATGTTTGTGTGTCTGTGTGTGACTCTCTGTTTCCTGTTTGCCTGTGGCACTGTGGTGTGTTTGTTGGTCAAAGGTCAACAGTGTGTCAGTGGAATTAGATGTACCCTTGTGGTACATATACGTCTCGGTAATGATATTGTCGAAGAGGGGACCGTCCTCTCCTTGAGTCTTGGACGTCATTATGAGACACTGATGGCAACCATTAGCGTCTACTTACTGAATATACTGGAGAGGCAGAAGTGAGGAGGACGTCTGAAAGGACAAACAGCAGTCGAGGGCAGCTTAAAGCTTATTCTTCCTCCAAATGAAACAAAATTAAAAATAGAAGAAAACTGGTGCGTCTCAATCAATGATCAAAAAAGAGAACAAAGCCACACTAGCTTGTGCCACAATACAAACACTGGACAAAAAGCACATATGCACCATAACTATAAGGTTCAGAAATCTCCCATTCTGAGGTACAGTATAATGATCTGTCCTGCGTCTCATTCTGTTTACCTTGCTTGCGTGGATAAACCATTACTGAAGAGACGGTTCCCATGGGGACGTTCGTGCTCTTTTCTGTCTCCACTCCATTAGACCAGTGCAGATTAAATCCTGCAGCATTACTGTGACCTTGTAATAGTGGGTGACCTCTTCAACAAAAATAAAATGGATTGCTGGAAAACTTTAAAAATTATAAAGCCTCTGTCCAAAACTTTGAATTAGGAAAAACATCTCCTCTGTGATGCCTGACCCTTTGACCCCTGACGTCTTCACGTAGTTTGTAACTTAAGTGTAAGTGTACATGAGATCTGATCACAACATGTAACTAAGGCCTTAAACTAGATGAGACCACATCTGAATGGGACAAATGGACAAATCAATTCTCATTGATTCACTGTTAATAAAGTATTTAAGCCTCTTCTCCACATTAGTGTCTGAGTGCTGCGTTTTGTAAAAAAAAGAGAAGGAAAAATCTATTAATAAAATATCAAAGCATCATGTCTGGTTATAGTTATTGTTGGTCTTGGTTGACCTTAATGGGGTTCGGAGGAGGTTCTTCCCAAAGTTATCAGCAGAAAGACGGAAATTTCCCCCACGCTTATTAAATGTTTTGTAGTGCTTCTACTTCATGCAGATCTCCCTGCAAAAGTTCAACTCAGTTCTTCCAACCAAACAGAGCTTTGGCTGTATTTAATTATGCTTCCTGCAGACATTAGATTCTGAATGAAATCATGAATTAATCTTGAAAGCCTGTGAGGACTTTCCCCCCCCACATAAAGTCTGCAGATATGAGATGTACAACAGAACCAGAACAGATGGTAATTTAGTTGGCAACGTGAAATTAGGTTTGATTCAAACTCACACCAAGGCGGAGCTCTTTGTGACGGCACCATCATTATGTTTTGTGCTGGTGGGAAGAAAAATTGCCAAGTTGAGGAAGATGGAAAGTCCTAATGCATACTTAAAGGCTGCTTCACCCCACTGAAAAAATAGTTCAAATTACAGATTTAGATTTCAGGCAAAAATGAATATTCCTATCCTGCTTTGACGCCTCATTTCCTTCCCCACACATGAGATTTGCCTTAAGATACATATATATACTGTTTGGGTTGCACCTCGGCAACGACTGCAGTGTGCTGTTGCAGTGACATGAGGACAAAGCTGAGGCCTTCATAGCAACCGAGCTCATCCATCATGCTGCCTGCTGCTGCTGCTGCTGCTGCTGCTGCTGCTCGGGCTCCTGACTATGTGTTAGTGTCAAGGTTAAAGGTGGAATCAGTGTGACGTGAAGCATGAACAGATGTGTGTTTCCGGATTTAATATTCAGCTGAACTGCAGGGAGGATTTACGTTTTCGCTTCAGGTTTTCACGTGTAGTTGTCTGCCAGCAGCTACTGCAGAATAAAGGTGATCTAAGGTAACTTAAGGTAACACAATATGAGTGCAGCAAAGATATTTTATGTAATACATGTCTTTGTTTTAGTAGGTATTTCTCTGTTGTTGTTCACTGTGGCTCATTGTTGCCTATTGTTCCACCATTATTATACTACTGTCATGTGAGGACCAGATACATTAGACTGTGCTGGATTACAGAGGGGATCTTTAAGTCCTGCCTGGCTCGTTTCACCTCGTCCTCACATTGTGCTCCTTCGTCAAGCTTCAGCTAAGCCAGCATCAAGGTCAGAGCCTCATATGTCACAGGAGGAGGTCAAGGCCTCTCAGGAGCTCATTAGATAATCATGCATGTTCACCAGGAGATTTACAGGACAGAAAAATAGTAGAGAATCTGACATGTTGTATGATGTATGATCTATTTTAATATTTATCATTATTTCTTTATTCCAAATTACCATCATTCCATAATTATTCATTATCACTATTTTATCATATTCTTTCTGGCAGTAACAGGTCACTTGCTTTAAAAAAATTTTTTTTAATTTTAATATGAAAACTAGGAACAGAATAAATGAATTCACCACCTATAGTAAATACAAAGGAACCTGTTGCCAATAACATGAAAGAACGTGACAAAACAGTGTTGCGTGTGTGTATGTATGTGTCTGTGCTTTATATAGCCCTGAGGCTGGCTGGCACTGCTGGGTGACACTCTCGGCCAGTTGTATGTACATGAAACACGCATTTACTAACATTGTGGGCTTATTCCACAACATAAATTAGTAAATTCAGCGATCCTACCTTCCATACATATGCAGGTGCAGGAACACCTTGCACCTTCCAGGCCTGTGCACCTGTTCAGATCAGATCATGCATGATTTTTAGAGCAGAATGGGTCAAATCTGCAGCCCAAAGGACATCTGGCCCTAAAAGTTCACCCCACTGCCACATGGAGTGTTAGTATACTGTGTGGGATTAGCATATGTGTATTTTGTAGCATCATTACACACACATACAGTATTATGTTGTGCTCTGATAGTCAAAACCAATAAGCCATCTGTTGGTGATGGCAGCCATATAGGGGCGGTCGTTTGTCTGTCAAAACCGCTTTCACTCATTTTTATTTATTTATAACTTGAAAATGAAGGAGAGCAAATACAGAACACAGCATGGGACCTTTAATATTGGTGTTCACCCAGGACACCCCTCCTCATGGTGTGATGGCCCCGCCTTTGCCCCCTATCTGTCATTTCCTAGTCACAGCCGTGTCAAATGCCCCCATATTCCCCTGGCACATCATCACAGTCCCAGCATGCAACTCAACCTGCCCCTGCCTGCTCTGATATGTTCGCTCTCCGGAGAGGACTGAGTGATCCAGTATGATACATTTCCTCTCTCTCTCTCTCTCTCTCTCTCTCTCTCTCTCTCTCCCACTCTCTCTCTCTCTCTCTCCCTCTCTGTCACACACTCACAATCTCTCTCTCAATCTATTTTGTAAGTGATTATTGATGTTGGCTGAGGTGGGAAAGGAACTTATAGACATTGTTGTGAGAAGAGGCAGCAACACTTATAATAATTTTGCAGATGAAGTAGATTATCAACCTTGTTTTTCCATACAAGTACAGTAGGTATGTGAGTTAAGACAAGGCTGAATCCACTTTCCAGTCATGCTCAACAGAAAACGTTACATTTTGTCAATAACTTTGATTAGGCGGACATGATAGAATCAACAGTTTGTTACTGTCAGTGTGATGGTGGTCTAATCAATACCCTGTTCAATTCCATCAATGAGCGACAGAGACATGCTATAGCTGCAGCATTACTCGTCCTTGACTCTCTCAGTACCTTCTACTTCTTTTTACTTTATTCATTCATCTCTTTCTTTTGTCCCGACCCTGACTCATTGCTTTTAATGAGACTTGACATTGGAACATTTCAGTACCTCATGATCTTCTGTCATCCTGTCCTCTGCAGCCTTGGCTCATGGGCATCTGATCAGGCGATGCATCACTATTCTATCCTTGAATCATTCTTCTGGAATGTTGAATGCACGCTAAGTATTATTCTGTGACTCAAGTGCACCCAGGTTTATTCATCTAAACTATTTTGTTTCTACTCCAGTTAATAGTTTTCTGTGCAGAACTTTGATGATCTGCCTAAAACAACCAAAGACACAGTCATGATTACCAAAATAATTTTCTTCTGTGACTGTTATAGTGCATCAGAGATGTTATTCATGAAAATGTACTTGCTTTATGTGTATATGTATGTATGCTCTCTTTACGTTTATGTAGTATACAATGCTGTTCAAGCTCATGGTTCAGCTCTGTGAACATCAGATAAACGTTTCATTATGTTTTGGTACACTTTTACATCTTTAACATACAGCAACAACTGTGGAAGAATACAGACAGATCTCACATCCAACCAGGTGAGATGTGTGTGTATCCTTTATTCACTTAGCTGTTACCCCTTAACAAGTGAGCATAATGTGGTCCAGAAAATCAAATAACTGACTGCTGTTCCTCCATTTTGATCAAAAGGGACTGAGGCAGCAGATATATGATCTCTCCTCTCCTGAGAGAGGAGCGAACGTGTCCCCTGTCACCTTCCAAAAAGCTTACTAACTAAATAACGGCTCTCTGGTGTGTTTTTACTCACGCTGTGCCTGCAGTGGAGAACACAGAGGCACTTTAAAGGAACATTATCCTAATGTATCAGACTGGCAAATCAGAAACAAATATAGGAGGAAATTAATGTACCATTGTGTGGGGCAAGTAAAATATATCAGTGATCACTCACGTCTCATTTCAAAGGCACCATGCTGCAGCTCTGCCCTCTCTGAACTACTGGCACTTCTACATACATTACACTTTTACATTACATCCAAAAATCATAACGCAGCCAACGCCAACGATTGATTAACACCCTTCTTGGCTTGTTATGGTAAAATGTTGTCAGCAGTTCCAGCATGTAACAGAGGGACGGGTGGGGAGCAGTGTTGGCCAGGAGAACTGGAAGTGAAAATGGTGCAACAGCAAGAAGTGCAAGATCCTGAGCTGCATCAGGGCAGAGTCAGTTTGTGGAGGGTGGGGGTGGGGTGGCAGTGAGACAGTGTTTATGTCTCTGCCAGCCTCCCTTGAGTCAATGTATTGCCCAGTGCTCATTTTTTCTTAGAGGATTTGTTTGCCGTATCCCTTCATCGGTGAAAAAGGAGAGACCGCTGAAGTTGGAGGGCGACTGCATTGTCTCACAGGCTTTGGGTGTGGCACTTTGTCACCCACCATTAAAAAGACAAAAGTAAAAGAAAGGCATTAATGAATGAACAAATCAATCAGTGAATGAATGAACATGTCCTCTGTTGGTAGTGCAGTCTGTGTGTGTGTATGTGTGTGTCCTCTCTCTGCGTGGTCGCTGGACTGCATTTCAGACCGCAGCTGATGCGTGTGTGTGTCTCATCAGCTGTTGTGTTTACTAGCTCAGAAAAAAAATAGTGCTGAATGTGTGACATGCTCTGCGTTGTTCCACACTGTCAGCTCAGCAGTACCTGGCTCCGCTGCCAGCGTCGCCCTGCAGTCCTGCACAAACATTGCCTGGGCTCTGCTTTTTTATTCCCGCATATGATTTGAGGTATAAAGTCAGACATATGAATTCAAGATGCGTCTTCTCATGCTGTTATATGGGATACATCTCTGCACTTGGTCCTTCCATGCACTGGATTGTGTCCTGATCACATTTTAGCCAAATACTGTGCACCTTCAATATCAGGATTATACACTCAGTTGTACTTGAACCTGTATTAAAACACAAACATGCATCTCAAACCAACCCCTGGGGTACTTTCAGTTTTGAGGCTGCCCTGGGTGGATTTGTTTCTTCATTGTTATGTACCTTTCATAATCCACAATCCAAATGAATATCCGGAAAGACATTAAAATGTCAACGACAATAATCAAGTGCAGGTGATGACAGTTTTGACTCTTTGTGGATGATTAATGGGGAAACAAAATGATTTTAGTGAAAAGCAGCGTGAAGACTTGATTCTGACCTTGTATAACCCCTGATTCATCTTCTATAAACTGTCAGATGTTGTTACTTTTGTTTTTTGAGTAAGACTTACACTCAATTACCCCTTGCATTTTTAATGGAACAACAGCAGCTGTAAGTGATCACACTGCCTGAGTCACATGTGGATGGCCGAGCATTTCCAATATGTTTCCGTTGCTCACAGGGTTACAGCCATTTCACTGCTGAATTACACACTCTTGTTTACCTTTTCACACACACAAGGGAACAAAAACAGCTTAAAGCCAAAGCAGAAGCGGATGAGAGACAAGAAGCAGGAGCCCAGCAGCCTGGTGTGTGTGTGTGTGTGTTCTGGTAGCTCACAGATATGGCAGAAATAGTGTGGCCTGTGGTTTGTGCGGCGGTTGAAAGAAGAATTGTGGTTTTCTCACGGTTCATTTCATTAAGCCACACACACATTTGACTGATCATACTTGCTTAAAGTATCTTTCACCTATAGGAGATGATCGTCTACAGTTGAATGTATTGTTGCTTTAGGAATCTTTCACTTCTTAAATATTATAAAGCCGTGTTAATGAAAAACCGCATTCGAGGCAGAAGCCAGATGGTTTGAGGAGATAAAAAAGTGGATTACTTTTGTTAGAAAAGAACTGCAGGGAGTTGATTGCAGTCATTTCAGCCATTTTCCTTTCAAAAGTACTTCAATCATTTTCTTTTACATTGACCTTCCCCCAAATGCTACTTCTCTTTCTCTGGACTCCAGAAGTCCCTGTGATTTTGCACCTCTCTGCTTACTATTACTTTTTCACACCTCCGGGGCCACTTTCTCTCATCACTCTACTTGGTGGCTAAAATTCTCCCATATGCTCGGCTCTGTGAGAGCAGGTGGCAAACCACAGGCAGACCCCACACCTCCGCTCAGACTGGCCTCCATCCTGTGCACCTACATTCAGGTTGCTGCTGGGTGCACTAAAGGGGTAGGCAGGGGGGCAGGAAGTTCTCTTTTAATTTTGATGACTTGTTGGTTGACCTCTCCATGGCCTTGAAGCACAACATACATCCTTTGTTGTAGCACTTCAGAACAGAAATGTTTTTCCCTTAATTAATGGTATTGTCTTATAGTGCTTTGACTAATCACATTTTGCCTCATTAGTGATTTCTTAAATAATGAGTATCAAGCAGACTCTCGAACATATGTGTGAATTAAATTTATGCGATTCTGTGATTAGATAGAAAAAATGTTATGCCAATTCTCGGGGGTTTTGGTGACATTTATGACTATGTTCGGAGTTAGTGACCTGTAACATAGACTTTAAATGAATACGTTGGTGTTAAAGTCAAACATCTAAAGGGAGGGAAATATTGTTAGAGTAGTTTGGCAGCACAGAGTGTGAAGGTACACACACACACACAGACTCAGGCTCATTATTTCCAGGCTGTCATAAAGTGTGTGGACTCTGTGTGTGTGTGCTACTGCAGTGAGTCAGTCAGAATGAAAATGAACACACATAGACGTAGTCTTCTTAATACAGTTTGTTCCTGATTATGTGCATTGAAGGAGTTGTACACTGTGTGAGCGCTGGCTGGATGCACGCCGGCAGGGAAACACACAGGAGAAATGTGAGATGTGACAAGGTTGCAAATCAGTGAATGAAGAGGAGATGGATGTGAGAATGTGCTGAGAATGATGGGAGGAGAAAAGAGGAGCCGATGACTGACGGCTCCCCCCCAGCCGCATGTTGATGATATGCTGTGTGTGATATCATTTCTCTCAGGGCACAACACACCGTAACACCGAGTCCATTCTATGTTTCAAGTGTTATCCTGTATGCTTTATAGATCACACAGCTGCCATCTCAGGAATAAATCTATTTGTTCCGCTACAAAGATTATCTCCTTCATGCTCTCCTTTGGGAATATGTAAATCCTGCCTTTGGCATGCTAGAATTCATTAGAAAGCCATGTTTACATCTCAATCCCAGTGTGTAAGTACCATTTTGGATATTAGATGCTCGAGCACGATTTGATTAAGTCTAGCTTTCTGATAGATGTGGTTCTGTGGTGGCGTCTCAGTCAAGTCATTTGATTTAATGTCAATCCATAAATACATGATTTCTGAATCAATACTTAAATACTGAATCATACAGGTGTAATCACTCGCCTTCCTTTCTGTTTTGTTCCAGACAAAACCACCTATGATGCCTCTGGCTCTGTATCTTTATCAAGTGACCACACAGTGACCGCTCCGTCTCGTCTGTTGGTGGTGGAGGAGGCGCCTTCTTCTGTCATCCATTCGGATGACGAGGCAGAGTCTGAGCGGAGAGGTTTCAGAGGGCGGCCCGCATTCTCTTCTGTCTTAACTCTCCTGGCAGGAAGCGGCAAACACCCACCGGGCCCGGCTCAAAGCAGAACCTCGCCAACCATCACCAGGAATGAGAATCATACCACCCAATGGCCTTCAGATAATTCCAGCCAGGACACAGAGATGTCCTCCTCACCCTCGTCTGCGGGAGCCAATAGGAACGTCCCAACCAGCTCAGGTCTGACTCCCAACTTGCCTCACCAGCACATCACAGCACCTCAGGTTGTTACCATGGCAGTAACTCTGTCTGAACCATCGCACATGCCCCTGATGGTTGAAAACAAGAGTCTCATCTCATTGCTTTCATCGCCATCATCAGCCTCTGCATTGTCCTCATTATCACCACAATCTTCATCAACACCATTCACTGCCTCTGTATGGTCGCTCTTATTCTCTATGTTTTCATCACCACATTCATCTTCGTCGGATTCGCCTCATGGTCGCTGGATGGTGTCCAGCTCTGTCGCTCAGAGAGAAACAGCGACATTACAGTCTCCACGCCACGACAACCTAACGTCTGATGAAACAGTGACCAGCACAGACCACAGCAATACAACATTTAACTCATCAGAGGATAAAAAACTCAGAGTGAACCTATCACCTTTGAAGACTATAACACCAGATATAATCGTGAAACCAGCAAACATGAAATATTCACCATTTTCGGCATCCAATATTCCTGTAACAACTTTATACAGCGTCCAGAAACCAGACATGAACACTGTATCAGTGAAAAATCTGAAAACAAGCAACGGGTTCCTCTCCAGTCAAGCACTGAGGGCATCACGAAATCCTACATCAGCACCGCCGTCTGACCAGGCTAAAGGGTATTCAGCTTGGAGCCACGTCACGTTGAAAGAGGCGCCTCATGATGAAGAGGGGGATAAAACAGTTGTTGACAGTCCGACTTTTGGTCTCCAAAGCACTGCAGATGCAATCATTTTACCAATTCCTCCACATGTTGTAAATCCGAGCAGCTCAGCAGCAGTGACACTCGAAACCTCACAATCATATTTCCCGGTTTCCTCTGGGGCTCCACCTTATGATGCATCTCTGTCTGAAATTGCAATCACTGAGCCAACGCCTATTCACTCTGGCGTGGTGTCCTCAGAGCACGCATCTAATCCTGGTGATTTACTGTCAGCAGCGGGTCACGGCAGCCCCAAAGCTCCCGTCATCAATATAAATTACAACCAAGGAAAGACAGCAGCAGCACAGCTCAGCTCCGTTTCCCCTCCAGCTCACCTGAGTAATTCACTTTCGCTTGCACGGCCGCGACCCTGGCCCACCTCTGCCTCTGTCCTGAGTATGATAGCCAGGACAGAGACATCCTCCTTTACATCACAATCATTTTATTTGTTGGGTAACGGAGTAAAATATGTCCGGGAAGTCGGCGCCATAACCCAGCCGGGGTTTGCTGAGGGCTCAAGTCAGACGCATGGAGGATGGAAGACACTGAAAACGATTTTTGCCTCAAACAGTAAACTCACCAGCTCACCAGCATCACTCGCTGACTTGACAAATATTATGACCTATAAAACCAAGCCTCAAAGTCTATTAAATCTTCGGTCTGCATACGCTTCACCCTCGTTTCTCAGCAACAGTGCTGACCAGAACAACAACAACACCAGCCGGTCTGCCAGCAACCTCTCAGATGGACCAGACGCCTTGTTAAGATCACAAATGACCCCCTCAAGTCTTTTTCTAATAAGATCTTCGTCTTCTATCCCACACAGGTTTTATACAAGATCACAACCCTCTGGTCTGTCTCATCGAACTGACCAGCCATCAATTGCTTCACCAGACATTCAAACATCACAAGCTTCCGTCGGGAGCTTCTACTCTCCAGTTTCTCCTGTATATAGTCGCAATAAAGAGTACGCTACTCTCAGAGACACTATGCCGTATGAGAAGCATGTTCCAACGCTGTTTCCAACAAAGGATTTTGTGATGTTGAGCAGAAGCACTTATGGCCCTGGCAAAGGATTTCCTGCAGACATCTCTTGGCCCTCGGTCACTTTTGATGCAGCATTAGACGATCTTAAAAGTGCTCCTCATAAAGGTGATGTGACACCCGCGGGCCGTTACAAGCATTCCTCTCCTGCCTCCTGGTCGGAAATCATCCTAACACAGAAGATAAACTATTTATCTCGTTCTCAGGCAACGTTCACCGGCTCGACTAGGGATAAATCAGAATTTTATGTAGGCAGGCAAACAACAGTGTTCTCTACGCCTTCATTTGCAGCGTCTACTTACAACAGTAGACCAAATAGTGTTGAAACTACTAACCAGTCTATTTTTAGCTTTGGCACAAGGCTAATGGCAGCATATACAAAGTGGAAATCTGTTAAGCCTGCCTGGAAAAGCACAGCCTTTGAATCAGAAAACACTTCTATTGGTTTGGACAATTCCCATTTGCCAACAGATGGCCCAACACACAAACAACCAGAACTGGAACACCAACAACAATCTAATGTGCAAATATTGAATTGGACTGATCCATATTCAATCCAGCCCACTGTAACAGAGCACTTTGCTAGAGAATATGCCTCCTTTACACATGTCAAAGGAACGCCAAGCGCTTTTCTGCCACTCTCTCCCACAGCAACTGAAACTGTTACATCTTCACAAGCCACAAGCTACAACCCCCCTGAGGAAGATGATAACTCCTCTGCTTCTCCTTTAACTCCTCAACACAACTCTGCACCCAGTGTCTCTAACAGCAACACAACAGACTCAGTACAGGAGAGGTTAACACCATCAGCAGATATGGTGGCATCCTTTGTATTGTCCCATTCATCTTCATCATCATCATCTTCGTTGTCATCAGCAGCAGCCATAACAGTATCTGAGCCTTCAGCGCTGTCACTCCCGGGTTCTCAGTTGTCCTCGAAACATAAGAGGTCCACCAATTCAGTGACTTCTAAACCTTCATCATCGTCTTCAGTGATGTTTTCAACACCAGAGCCTTCACCACTTGCATTCAGCGGTACATCATCATCATCATCATCATCATTGCATTCCTCTTCGTCATCATTGCTACCACCACGACCATCATCATCATCATCATCATCTTTGCATTCATCATCATCATCATTGCTAGCACCAAGACCATCATCATCATCATCATCATCATCACCGCCATCATCATCATCATCATCATCATCATCACTACCATCACCATCACTGTCTTCATCACTATCATCAGCTGCGGCATCATCATCACAATCATCATCATTATCTTCATCATCACTAATAATTGGTGTGATGTCATCTTCCAGACCTTCCATGTACCCCGACTCTGAAACATTTCCTTCATCACTTAGTCTGACTTTGACACAAGATGATGGTCACGCAAAGGGAGTGACTGAGAAGTCTGTTGTTCTTGCAGAGACGAGGACGGACGAGTCAACGACGGGTACGTCCAGGGGAAGGTCAACTGTGCCCAAAGAAAAAGAGGCTAGTCTAAACCCCTCTCAATCAGTCAGTGTTGTCCTTTCTGCTGGGCCCACTGTGAGGACATCTCAGGTATCTCCTCTGGCCCCTCCACGGGACACTACCACAGCCTCTGTCAACCTTACCACCACCACCACCAGTCTTGCTTCAACCATCAAATCTAAGGACCCGTCCACTCCCACGCCTTCCCTAAAAGCCACCGCCACACAGTCCACCACCACCATGGGTGCACCACCGCCTACCTTTATGACCAGGAGAACAACAACAACTACGACTACCAGCAAGAATCAAGTCACCAGGAGAACCTTTTCGCCGCCCGTCCCGAAGACAAGCCCTCCCAGGGTGGGCAGCACCATCTTCATCTCACCTTTCACCACCACCACAGAAGCTCCACTACAGCAGTGCAACATCACAGAGAGGATGTGGGTGAAAACTGGTAAGCAACAATGTTTCTACAGTCTAAAATTGTTTGGAATTGACGTATCCAACTGTTCTGTGCTCTTACAAAGCATCTCCGTGTCTCTACCTTTTTCTCTCTTGTCTTTGTCTGTTTCTCTGTCTGTCTGCTTGTCTTAGTTGTTTCCATTTATGTGAGAAGAAACAGGCTAGACAGCATCCAGAGGCAGAACCTGCGCAGAGGACTGAGTCAAGGCCTCCGGAAAGCTCTGAATGATAGTTCAGCCCAGGCACAGGTCAGGATCACTTTACTTTGCTGTGCAGTTACTGGCGTTTTTAGCTAATGGATATACACTTACCATATTTCATTTATCCAGCTATGTATACTTATTACATTAGTGCCTTCGCTTATAAATAAAACATCAAAGCTGTGAATATATTGGTTTGTATTGCCGAAGCATTCCCATCTGTAATGGCACATTTAGAGTAGCCTGCTTTGGTTTAGATGCAGACATACAGAGGGAAACCTGGGCTGCTGTTTGTCATCTCTAAAACCATCCATCACCATCACTGCTTGGTATAGTTGCAACCAGTGGTGTAAACACAAGATTCCTCCTCACAGGCAGGCTGAACAGTTGTGACAGGTGGCCTACCATCGATCAACAGTAGCTGCCAACTAAAAGAGGATTCACCGACATTTTATTATACAGCTTGATTTTGAAACGCATTTCCAGCAAATTCAGGGGGAAAAAGGTGATGTCAGCTTTTATTTGGGGAGCTGTGAAAAGGCTTTGAAGATTTATTTCTATTTTTTTAAATAATTTATGAAATAATGGTGTTATTGTTGTTAACACTGGCCCCTCCATTATGCCTCACAAAATCAAATCGGGTGGTTTATTGGTGTGTGAATTCCACACTCAAACCAAGGACCCTCATGTAGGCTATGTGAGATGAAATGAGGACTAATATAGAAATTAGGTTGACTGAACATGTCCCAGAAGACAGCGGGTGATGTCACATTTGAATAACTGTACTAACATGTAGACAAGGAGAGTAGCAGTGCTGCACATTATAACTGTTGGGCAGAAGTCCTTGCATTGAATAGGCTTTTATTTATAAGTCAAGAGCCTCTATACAGAGTCCATTCACTGCCACCAAAACCATCATCTGGCTCACCTTATCAGTGCACACGCACACGCACACGCAAACGCACACACACACACTAACAGGTCTGGTTGAACAAAATCAGGGGGGGAGCGCTATCTCAGCATTTCTTCTGCAATAATGATATGGAAACAAACAGATCCGGTGCACACACAATGATCGTTCTGTGTATGTGGATTACTCATTTATGGAACCAATCGTTGTTCCCAGTGTACCAAACACGTCTCTTCTCCAGTAAAGCCTCTAATATTGCCACTCACTCTGTGGGTTTGTATCAGGACACCTCTTGGCTTAGAGACGCTTTGCTGGAGTGTATTTCAGTGGAAAAAGCTGAAATTGGTGTGTTCATGTTTAGAAAAGAGTTTGGAAATGAATGAAACCTCCAGGAAACACACAGACACACACACACGCACACGCATAAGGCTCTCTTTCTTTCTTTACTTCTTTCAGCCTTGAGAGTGTTGAAATGTATCTGTGTGTGTGGTTCTATGTTCTGTTACGGTTTCAATGTGCAATCCAGTGAGATGCTCTTTCACAAAATGGAAGAATCAAATCCTCACAGAGCGATGTCTGTTTATTTGTCCACCTGAAGGTCACCGCTCTCACATGTCCGTCCCCCTCCCGCACTCTCCTGTTCTCCGCAGGTTTCGCTTGAACTCCCGTCACCCGTGTCACCCATTTTGACATTGCCACTGTTCTTTTTAGTTGCACTGCTTCTAGTCCAATGGGAAGCGAGCTGTCGGCAGGGGAAATTGCTCCTGTGTTTAATTATAGGTTTTAGTTGGGCTGGGAGGAGAACAGTGAGCAGTGTGCAGGAACAATTCTAAAAAAGATGAGGAGAAGTCGACCGAATGAATCAAACCCTTTTTCTGAAGCTTTTTGGGGACCTGTTCTGTAGCCGTGTAGTCATGGCTCTGACAGGAAACCGAAAAAAATGCCAAAAGAAGTGGGATCAGCTGGGTTAAGCTTTTGGCAGTCTCTCACACTCTTGAGATAGAGTTGGTGGGTGAGTTACCAATCTCTGGGTCGCTTGAAATGCAATCTCTTAATAACACCTTCACATAGGTGAAGCCTGAGAGGATGAAGTGATAATAAAGGGCTCTGTTCACCCAGCATGTAACAAGGCTGAATTGTGAGCAGGAATAGAGGTGACTCTCACCGTAGGATACTGACACTGTGGGTAGACAGTGTGTGTGTGTGTGTGTGTGTGTGTGTGTGTGTGTGTGTGTGTGTTTGTGTGTGTGTGTGTGGTTGCCAGGGTGGGTCATCCTGCCAACATTGACCTTCAAATGAGTTTTGATAACAACCGTATGTTTTCAAGTGTGGACATACATGGCCTTAGTTTTCTTCCTTTTTGTCTTCGCTTCCTTTGTCTTCTACGGTTCACTAAAAAGGGACACACACTTACACACACATGAGTACACGTACCATGAAGCACTCTGTGAGAATGAGATTGCAGTGATACCTGGCCCCTCAGTGCTGTCATGAATGAACATTGGCGTCTTTGTCCCAAACTTCCTCGTTAACAGTCTCTGCCATATCTCGCTCATCTCTCAGTCTCAGTCTCAGTCTCTCTCTCTCTCTCTCTCTCCCTCTCTCTCCCTCCTCAGCTCTCTCCACATAATTGTGTGTGCAGCATCTTCCCTTCATTACGCTTCAATCAACAAGTACCTAAAGCCTGACTGAAGTGACTAAAGTGCTCTGTCCATCAGTAACTGCCTGTTGGTAATGAGACTAAAGTACATACCGATGCTGCTTCAAATGACCAGACCAGTGCTTTAGGAACTCAACATTTTGGGATTGATTTACTGACAGATAATGCTCATTTTGTGAGTGAAAATATTAGATAGAGCTATATTGGCTTGCTTTTTATTTGTTTTTCCAGAAACACATAAATTACTTTGGCAAGGATCCCAGTAAATCTAATATTGTCAGATAATATCAGCCTGCTAGTATATTAGGGTTGTCCCTTCTTTCCTCAAGCCGGGTTAAACTTTTGCATTTATCGACTTAAGCGCCATTTTAGAATGAATTATAAAACAGATGGGATGCTGCTGGTGTTGTCCTGCTCGGGCATTTAATTCCCCTTTTTATTTAATTAATTTCGTTTGCAGTATTTTGCCTTTATGTAACCAGGATTATCCCTTGAGACAAACCGCTTGTTCAAATGACAGAGCAAATTAGTTACGCCAGCCAGCACACAAACCCTTCCAGAGAGGAAAGGAACAAAGAAAATATACAAATAAAAGCATTTTATTAAGACACACACCATTTCCTGTTTACCTGCTCAGGTGGAGACTGTGTTTGGTTCTCCCAACATGACGGTGGCTTATCACGTGACCGGAGGGGACATGGTTTACCCCCCCTCTGTGGTGCTGGAGGGCTTGGACTTGTACGGCCGAGATAAGCTGATTGCAGACCTGCGGCAGTACCTTCCCATGGTAACAGCCCTGCCCCTCCCAGTTGCATTATGGAGATCCAGCCCAGGCCTCGGCTTCCAGCTGAAGACAGGTCAGCTATTGTACAGTTAGGATGAACCCCAAATCAGCTCAGACTTAACCTCACCTCAGAAGATTGAATTTGTATTATTGCACAGTGAGTCAGAATTCAAGTTAGATCGTCCCTATATACTGTTTGGGACTGTGAAAGAGCAATGTTACAGTGTCAGTGTGTGCTTGCTTGTGTATGTTCATTTGGTATGTGTGTGTGTGTGTGTGTGTGTCGCAGTGCTGCAGTTTGTGGGAGCGGGCGATGATCCGCGCTCCTGTCGCTTCTCTCAGATGATGGAACAGCGGCTTGAGAAGGTTTTCTCTGAGGTGCAGGCCAAAGTTCTCCGCACCAGCAGCAGCAGCAGACTCTCTGTTCAGGTACGCTGCTTTCTGAGGTTTGTGCTGTTGTGACATTGCGTAACACTTTGTTTTTCAGATAATGTCACACCATGAATCCACCCACAACTCAAAGCATAGATAAACAATGCCTGCTAGTTTGGCGATGGATTGAACTCTGTCTGGTCCCCTGTTACATGAGTTGAGCATCGCCATATGCTTTAGGAAGTTTGGCAGAAAGAGTCAAAGGCATAATTAGTGCGTAATTGTCTTTCCTCTGTGTATCAGGCATTTAAATAAGAGCTGCTTCCCACATGCAAAGTTATTATGTTTGTATTCATTTTAATGGGGCGCCACACTGAAGCACATGGAGTATTAAAATTAATTTGATGATTTCGTATTGTTTGATGACAAAACTCTGTGCCGGAGGTTTTTGCGCTCGCTCATGCTTTGCTGCTTTCCCAGACTTATTTTTCCCTCCCATTGGAGCATTTTGAGTTCATGTCAAGCATTTTTTTGTGGCTTAAATTATATTTCTCTGTCTCCTCTTCTCTCTCTTGGCCTGAATCGTTTCTGTTCTGTCCAAGATGCTGAGTGTCTCCCAGGCAGCCGGCTCTCCTGCTGTGTCACTGGTCTACGCTGTGAGGAATGGGACCAGTTTCCTTAATGGCACCGCTGCCTCAAACCTCCTGGGTCAGCTGTCGGCTGAGCTGGTGGGCTACTTCCTCTTCTATCCACCGCTTATCATTGCCGAGCGTAAGTTACAATCTTCATTCAGCAATACATACTGTACTTGACTCAGCAGCCTTTTAAAGGATGAGATGCCACAAACTGTTCTCTGGTCAAGAAAGCACTCAGAGTTCAAACCTCTGCCAAAGCCCATAGGTACCATAAATATAGCTCCAATCTGAAGAGATATGTCAAACCACCAGATTCAGATCATGATGCAGATCCAACTCAGGTGTCACATGTCAAAATATGTCCTTTCTTCATGATAGCTGAAGTGAAAACAATTCCTGGATTCATATTCGAGTGTGGATCTGCGCTAAATCAATTGTTCTTCCACCTTCTCAAAAAGAAACAATCTGTGGTGTATTTGCTGTTTTGGTCCCTTCAGGCTTTATAAAAGCTTATCTCACAGCACTTGTATCTTTGTTTATTTCATCAAACAGCACTGGGACAGGATAGCTCAACCTTCTTGCCCTTGTGTTCCAAAACTCAGGAATCTTTAGAAGGCTTTTACCCGGAACAAAATCAGAAACTACCCACTTATGAAAACTCATATTAAAAAGGTAGCATGTTGGATAATTAAATGACAAACAAACTTTTCAGTACAGACCCCTCACCAATGAACCAGCCCTGTCTACAGGAGCTCCACCTCCATTCATCCCTTCATCAGTCCATCACAGGGCAGACAATTACATTCGTAACTATGAGCACTTGAGTTTTTCATTTGCAGACCTGCAGGGCTTTGGATCGGTACAGTTCTACCAAATCTAATACCAAAAGTCTGGTCTATTTGTAGAGGGCATGGGCGCATCCCACCTAAGAAGGTCTAGTCTAATTATAGAAAAGAAACAGGTTTCTATTTCAGCACTGTGGGAAGTCTGAGTCATGTCCAGTTCCACAGTAATGGGATGTGGTTGTTCTGCTGCTCTCATGATCACAGTGTTTTGTTTCATGATAGAGCCACTAAACACAGTTGATGCAGAGACACCATCAAGCCCATTCCTTTCATCTCAGTCTCCTTTGAGGGCTCATTGAATGCTGTTGTTTTTTCTTTTAGTTTTGCCCAGCTGAAAAACAAATGAAGAGTGACAGGCAATCAGCAGGAGTCTAAACAGCGCTCCCAGTGGAATCCCAGTGTGCAGCCCCTATCAATTCCCCAGTTTAACTGGGAAATGAAACGTAACCTGCTCAGTGGGAGGGGATATGGCAGATGCTGCACTCGGGTGCCTTAATGAGATATAATTTCTATTATATTTTATACATTCCTGAAGGTGAAATTCACCTTTTTCTTGGACCTCCACTACTGAAACATTGAATAAAAGATTACAGATGAGGCAGCACAAGTGACAGCAATTTATTCCTCTTTTATACAGATCAGAGTATGGTGATGGGGGTGTAAAACAATGACACAAGAGAGTAAAGGAAGGCAGTGTGAAAGTGACTTTGCTCTGTTTGTTTTGTATACCCGCCATTAGTGATAATACACTGTTCACAGGAGGTGTGAGAAGGCCCTGGCACACGTCGACTGTGACTGGTTCATCACTCCAAAGCCAATTACCACAGTAAATAATTAACAGTATGGATGCTCACACCACAAAAAAGGCTGCTCTTCCCTGTCTTTTGCCTCTCCAGACAACAACAACAGATAAATTGTGTAAATAAGGAACAGGAAGTGGTAGAATCGAGAGTTTGCTGGTTTGTCGATGGGGGCGGTGGGACCTGACAGCCCTTCGATGTTCGATGTTATCCCTTAGACAGCTGAAGTTCTTATTGTCCCCTATGTGTCTCGAACCGTGTCTTCCATCTTGCCTGTGCGGTGATTCTGCTTTCACAGACTGGTCATACGCTGTTCGCCCAAGCACTGCATCAGCCCCTGCACAAGAGCTTAATCAGGCAGAAAATATATGTAGGAGAACATAAGCAGAGCTCAGGCGGCTGCGAGCTCTCAGTACTGTTGTACCAGGCAGAGCGATAATGAGATTCTAAAATGTGCCAAACTGTGAGATGTTCCATTCTCAACAAGAAGCTACAGACATGTCTATAAATTCGGTCCACTTCATCAAAAAGCAAATAGTCGTCTTGTAAAACACTAAAATATGACTGAAATTTTGTTAGCTATAATTCATAGATATGGAAGTGGAGAGACTTTAATCAAATCTGCCTTTTTAATATGAATGAATCACGTATCGACTCCACAGTATTTGTGTAATCAGTTTGAAGGGGGTCAGTTTTGCAAATCTTTATACTTTTCGAATGGGAAGGAGATGCATCATTTCTGAACGCAACACATTTTGCGGATACAAACACTGATTGTGTTTGTTGTTTCTCTTTGCAGCATTGGAGTATCACAACCTGAACACCTCCATTGCTACTCGAGACTTTTGGGTCATCACAGGTAGGACCTCCATCCTTACACCTCAAGACTTAGCAGATAATGTCTGCAATGTAAACTGCCTGTTTGTTGAGCTCAAGCAGTGTTGGCTCTATCAGTGAGCATATGTATTCAACGACATGAATACACTTCAGACGGCTCAAGGTCACCTACACTACTGTGTAATGGATGAGCCTTTCACATCAGCTGTTAACCCTGCACTTACTGTGATGAAAGGCCAAGTCAGTTCAAGGTCATCCCCTGGGTAATGGGATTTACTCACACTGTACAACATGTACAACCAGGATTATTGCTTTTTAACTGTTGATAAATGGAACAAATTAGTAGTTCTTCCTTGCTCCATGCAATGCATTGTGTAAGCAAAGTGGATGTGTAACAGGACCTGTATTTGCAAACACGAGACACGTTTTTAGACGCCTGGGTCTTTAAATGTTTACCACTATGAGAAAGACTTGCTGCTCAAGTTGTACAGGATGGGGAACCACCCTGTACAACTAGGCCAAAGCATTTAGGTGTAAATGTAAATATGAGTTTCTGTGTAAATCGAGTGTTTCCTTATAATATTTGAGTGAGTTCTTCCTTTAACATTTAGTTGAATCCTCAAAAACTCATAATGCAATTATGAATAAAGTATGATTTCCAACGTGTTTCATGTTATTTACTGGTATGTTTTGGAAGTCACATTACATTTGTACACAGTAGTCTTGTGTTGCATCAGTGTTAGATTGTCAGTAAGGTGCAACAGTGCACTTACAGTGCCTGGATGTTGTGTGTTTGATCTCTTCTCTTATCCCCTCTTTCCTCTCTGTCCATCCGTCCTTCTCGCTCCTATCCACACCTGCAGTAATCCAGGATGTGGACAATGCCAGCCTGGAGGGACAATATCAAAGCTTTGCCAGTCTGATGGAGCTGCGGCTCGCAGAGCTGTTTGTGTTGGCAGCTCAGCAGGGGACTCGCTTCCGAAGAGCCACCTCTGAGGGCAGCTACACTGTCCAGGTCAGACAAGAGCAGCAACACTGTGAACACTACAATGCACCATGTTACACTAAAAAAACCCAATAAAGTGTTATTCTGATAGCGCTCTGTGTCTAATGAGTGCAGAAAATGTTATATTTCTTATCTTATGTCTTGTAGAATTATTATTAAATGAGCCTTTAAGTTTATTATGCACACACTTGCATGATAAGTTGTTGTCAGACCCTCAAAATTATGTGATTGAGATTTTGAATTTTTACAAGAAAATTTGCTACTTGTGCATTTCTCCATCGTTACAATTTTATCTACAGCCTATATTCAGTTTATTGCAGGGAAACAAACGTTATTACTGTTCTTTCACGGTTAGATGGTGAGCATCCGTCGGGTGTCAGGGTTGAAGAATCCAGCAGAGATGACTTACTATGTACAGCACAATGGCATCCCATTACCAGGCACGTCTGCTGCCAAAGTCCTGAACACGGTGGATTCTCAGACCATGGCTCTCACCCTGGGCTACTTTGTCCAGCTGCAAGCGGAACGTAAGCACAGCATCCCTCTAGCATTTGTCAAACAGGCAGGTAGACAGACACACAAATGCATGACTCATGCTGTGTTTAGAAAATAGAGCCGTTGCAAAAAGGTGTAGAAAGCTCTTTGCTCTCTAATCTGTCTGAAATTCTGCGGGCACAATGTTTGTTTATTTGCGCTGCAGTGCTGCTATTCACTGCCAAGAGAAGGGAGATGGTGACTGAAAGAGCGGTGGTCAAGGAAGAATGCATGCAGTGTCCTCTTATAGATTGTTCCCTTTAATATCTGGCACATTGTGTATCAGTCTGGGCTGAATGCAGAGTCTATCATTCAGCACAGGTTTGACAGATGTATCTGCATGTGTTAGCAGGACAAGTAGAGACTGTAATTATGTACAATGTCATTAAGTGTGAAAATATGTTGTTGTTTTTCTACTCAGCTGTGGTCAAGAACCCTCCTAATAACCTTTGGATCATTGCTGCAGTTATGGCCCCTATCGCTGTAGTAACGCTCATCATCATCATCATCACAGCTGTACTGTGCAGGAAGAACAAAAACGACTTCAAAGCTGATGCCATTGGCAACCTTAATCCCCGTGCTAAGGTAGACATCTTTATTATGTATGTCTGTATGTATGTATGTATGTATGTATGTATGTATGTATGTATGTATGTATGTATGTCTGTCTTTCTGTCTGTCTGTATGTATGTATGTATGTATGTATGTATGTCTGTCTGTATGTATGTATGTATGTATGTATGTCTGTCTTTCTGTATGTATGTATGTATGTATGTATGTATGTATGTATGTATGTATGTATGTATGTATACTGTAAGTTCAGATTTACTTAATGATCCAAAGATTATTTCAACACAAAAAAAAACGTTTAAACATTTTGGTGTTTTTACATCCAGGCCATTAATGGGCTTCATTCCAGTGAATGAAGCCCCTCCCCCGGCTACGGGTGATAGCACTCGCGGTGAATTCTAAAAAAGATAATTAAATGGATGAAAAGTAAGCTCTATATTGCTTGTCCCTTGTAGTGGTGCTGTTTTATGCAGTGATGCAAACAGTTCATCAGGACTCCCAGGAGCACTCAAGCCAATAAGACAGCTTTGCCTCTGTCTTCCAAATACATTCACACTGCCCTCTGGTGGCTCAACAACACAAAATGATTGACTGCCTTAAGCTGTCAGATACAAAAGAATAATGGCGATGTTGATTGTGGTTACAAATTTTGGAGGGATTTAAGGCTCTTGCAAAAGCCTCCTGTTGACGACTTGTCAGAGAATGAACGGTTAATGCATTGAACGCACAATGGTCCTTGAATATTAAATATAATCGAGAGAGATGGGGGGGGCGGAGAGAGAGGGAGAGAGTACTGGTTGAGATTGTAAATGGCCTCTTGAAGATACTTTCTTTTGTTTTCAGATGGCGTATCGGAGAGATGTGGGCTATTATCACCAGGTATTTGCCTCTCTGTGTTTCCTCTCATAATCTCTGTGTTTATCTGGGGGGCTCAACAGTAGGATTTGAAAGGGATTGTGGGTAGACATCAGCTTCGATAGATTTCAATAAATACTGGTGCAATGACGGATACTGAGGATGCACAAACAAACCTATTGCAGTGAGATTGTCTTGGATGAAAGGTCAGTATTGCCAATATCCTATGCAGCAGCGGAATTTGATACAGAGATTTTGTGTGTGCGTGTCCCCAAAGTTATCTGTACAACTCGATGCCAGTCCATACAGAAAAACATCATTATAATTGAGTTACAGAAGGAGTTTGGGGAATTAAGGAATTAAACCATTTTGCTCTTCTCAATTTGTGTCGCACAGAACTTGCCTAAATTGTACTTGGCACTCAGTTGGCACTCTAGAAGCCAAGCCAAACTGAATAATTCTCACTGAATTAGGGGGTTCAGGCAATGTAACATTAAATGTTGCAATGGCACCCCCATCACTTCATTCCTTGGGCTTTTATGTACTACTATAGATACAACATGAGGCTATAATGTTCATTACAAGGCAGAAAACAAAGTTGCTGGAATGGACAATTAGCCTTCTTAAGTTCTTATAACCTGTGGAGCAATACAAACAAACAAAGCTTTGGCCTGAGGGTGGCACCAGAGGAAGGGCTGTGTTGTTTACTTTAATAAAATTTTGCAAGATTTTACTTGGCAAATGTCCATCCGTTTTTTTAGGAATGAGAATGCTAGGACACGATCAAAATCAATAGGATTTGTGATAAATGTATTATTTTTGGAATATCTTGTCAAGAACCAAAGTGTTGGAGAAATTGGAATCGTGACTCGGTGGTGGCATGAGAGAATTCAGTTATCCAAGATATGATTAGAATTCAGCTATCCTCTGGAGATAATCAAAGACTGTTCCAAATGTCTTGGCAATTACAGTAATAGCTGTTGACATATTTCAGTCAGGGCCACAATGTAAGACCAGTGGACCTAGGGACAGATGGACAGGCAGACAGGCAGCAGTCCCAAGAGTCCAATTGGTGGTGTGGCTATAATCCAAGCAGAATCCTTAAAATACGATAATAAGATTGAGTGGCTCCTAAAAATGACACATTTACTCACTGTATATTACTCACCTCCCTGGCAATATTGACTGCTTTGTTTGCATGTGTGTGTTTGCGCTATTAAAAAGGAGAGAATGTATCTTCTTTATGACGTATTGATTACACCCTGGCCCGGCTGAGTTGATGCGCCGCATAGCTGACAATTTATGACCCTGTGAGCACAGGCCGCCTTAATATTTTAACAAGATTGTGTGTGCCTCAATGGGATTTGAACACAAGAATCTCAGTGAACCTGTGAGCAACCTTGAGTCCTCTTCCCCACCTCTTTTATCCGGTTTGGACAGCAGAGCTCATTACTGTTTTTCAGTAAAAAATCTCATCTCATCACCACCCACTGTGTGACATCTTTCAGACAGGAATTTGGAAAGAAGATGGAAAAGGCTTTAGTTAAGTCTGTGCTTATTTATATCAAGGCACAACACCGCAGTAATCCCACTTCTGTTCCATAAATCCTCCGCACATCTCCTCTGAATATACTTGTTTGAGATCTATGTGACAGTTCTAGTTGTGTAGTGTGTATCTGTGTGTTTCCATCTTTAAGTTTGTGATTGGTTCAGTTACTGTACGTGTGAGGAAATCAGTCTTAGCTTGTCTTTGACTTTTTGACTCACTCATTACCCCATCCATCAGCCAGTCCAGGGTTTTGACTATGCCAAGCAACACTTGGGCCAACAGGGGGGAGATGAGGAGACCCTGCCTGCCACTCAGGATACCTTAGTGATGTCTCTGCAAATTCGGGACACATCGCTGTCCCTGGAGAAGGCCCTGCGACAGGACGGCACCGCCAACAAGAAGAGCCTCACCACAGAATTACACAAAAGGTAATATCGACACCAAAAATCAACCTTGTAGATTACTTTTGGAATACTTTTGGCTATCCATAAATTGGTTGAAGTATGTTCTGGACTAGGTTGGGTTGGTCCCTGACTAGAGTTTGCAGATAACCTCCCCTTTAAGTGCCTTGGCTGTGTAATGTAATTGAGCATTAGATAAGTACATGTAGGTTAAAGTGATGCTTAATTGATATTTAGTTCAACAGAGGATGTGACTAATTTTATTTTGGAAGTAATCAAGTCTATTTATGAAGCTACAATTCACTTGTCTTGCCAGTAAACCCCAATTTTATTTTTGTTCATAGGTATTTGTTAAATGAATCTCATCTGGTGGAATCTCATCTTTTGTTTCACTCTGAACATCTCCCTGTGTTATTTTCTGCTGCGTATACAGTATGTCATAGTTTTTGCAAAGTAATTATCTCTTGACAGCTGAGGTCTTATAATGAAATATGAAGTTGACAGGACAGACAGGCAACACCTGCATTAATTCTCAATGCTGCTGCTGTTCATGACGTTTATAAGATGTCACTGCTGCATTTGAGTGGAGATCATAATTTGTGCTTAGGGGTGACGTTTGTCTTCAGCAGCGGTCAAACCTATCAAAGAACATTAACCTTATTAAACATACCGTCATCCAGTAATATGTATGACAGGCACCCAACTGGAAAGTCATGACTATATACATTAGGCTGCATTTTATTCATCTCATCAGTGTGATGAATCTAAGCGTATAAACTTAATTATGTCATTTGTTTCATTTATGTTCAGCGGTTTATGTATTTTTACAGCAGAATGGCCTGGCCATTAACAGAGATGGATTAACCTTTTCAGTGCCATGCTCTTATGAGACTTCTATTTGCTCTAAACCACTGGTTCTCGAACAGTAATGATCTAATCTAAATCGTAAAAATACATCAATAATCATAAATGGAAGGGACCATCTATTAATTCAAGTGAGCACACGTGATTTAGATGATCAGGTTTGGTCAGAGCAGGGAGAGAAAGAAGATTTGAAGAAGAAGAAGTTTGCCTGTTATTTTTCATTCTGGAACAGGGCTTTCTGTCTCTTTATTGTTCCTATTTGATAGTTTGTGTGGACAATGGCATTCAAATCTTATGAGGGTCTTATTGGACATTGAAGACTAAGATAAATTGTTCTCTCCTTTCCCAGCCCTCCATGCTGAATGATAGGCAGTCATTAACAGAGTTCTCATGTGCGCAGGTGAATTTGTCCATTTACTTTTTCTGACAGTTAGTGGAGCTGTTTCAGAAATTAATAGCCCTGTTAAACTGTGCAAATTCTTTATTGAAGAACACCAAAGTACATCATTTATGATTCACGGTAATGGGACCAAACATTGTGACAGATAAAGGGAATCTACAGACTGGATTCTGAAATTATATTTCCTTTGGTATAAAATGGGTTTTTATCAATCAAATCAATCTTTTGTCAGATTAATCAGATCAGACTTTGCCATCATATCTTATCACTCCCCTGTCTTTTTATACAGCACACACTGGCAGCCCTGTGTTAAAGCAAATGCAATAGATAGGGGCTAAATGTCTCCCATGATCTGTCTGTGGAGTGTTTAGAGGATGATGATGTACGTCTCCGGATTATGAGAGCTATTCAAGGTTGAGACAAGGTTCAATAACTACATGACATCATTTCCACAAACTGATTTTGATAGATTTTTTTGTTTGTTTATTGGTCAAATTTGACAGTAGCCCCAAACTATATTACATAATTACAAATATAATTAAGCTGTTATGTAATTATGTTTGTTAAAATATAAACATGGGCAAATTGATGAAATATTGTGACAAATGATTGTAATAATCTATAATCTATAATAATAGACTAGAGTCCCAATTAATAATGAGTAAAAAGAAAACTGTCGGCTGACATTACATGCATAGCTTTTCCGCAAGTTTTCCCTTCACAATTATCCAGATTATTTCAAAGATGTAAAGATTGTATAATGTCAGAGATATACTTGGCAGTGTAACAAGAACTTCAGAATTTGGTTGAATTCATTTGCCTGGAGGATACAGAGAATAGAGAGAGAACACCACAAATCTAAAAATATATACAGCAGCATTAACATTAGCCCATACTGCACACCTATACTTACAAAGTAGCTTCATAAGACATCTCTCCCATTGTTTATATCACATGTATCAACACTTCATCAATACAAACTGAAATAAAGTATTTTTTGAATTTACAGCAATTCCTCTTCACACACTACACGTTTTGAGCTTGTTGTATGGGGCATTGTGAAGCATTGCTGAGAGGGAGCGTCGTCACGGTTCTCTTATCATTTTTACCAGACAATTAGAGGATCGACCATGGTGCTTTGATGTTACTATCCGCCTCGCGTTCCTCTGAGCTGGGACTGATCAGCTCTAATTCCAACCACACTGAGCTGCTTGAAGCTTGTTGAACAAGAATTGGATAAAACTATTTTATCTACGGTTTCTATAAAAATGTGTATGTATGTGTGTGACCATATGTGACCATAATGCTCACGTGTATGTTCACATTCACAACTTAGAATAGGAATAGTAGACCTCAGTGGAAAGTCACAGGTTTTATAGTGTCTTCGTGGTTTTGCTGCAATTTTGGTATAATCAGCAGATTCCACAGTGTGACCAGTGTGTATCAATGAAGATCCAAGACAAAGGACTTGGATTTCATTTGGAATGTATACTTTTAATGTGTTGTCGTTTCAGGCATTTTTTGCAAAAGGATCATTTTTCAAAACAATACTACGTCGACATATATAACAGATAAAAGATCATTTGAACCTGAGGTAAAGGCTGAGAGAGGGAGGAAGGTGAGGTTGTTTAAGGGAGCGATGACATAACCTGGCGGCGAGCCCAGCTTCCCAAGAGCTCACCGCCTTTTCTGTTGCTATGGTTACTTGCAGCAGGTTGCCGAGTGAGGACGGTTCCGTCATCAGCAACGAATCAGAGAAGCCGAATTCCGGCAGGAGCTTGACGGTGCCGAAAGTCACAGCACAGCAGAAACAGACAAAGGAGGAGAAGCGTAAAAGGGACGGTGAGAGTCACACACTAGTGCACGTACAAATAATTTATTCAACCAAGCTTAGGTGCTCCACACATGCAAAGATCCTTTCCCGATTCTTTGTCTTAAAACCTTTTTCCAGTCCATCTTTGTTTCTCATGCATGCAGTTACCCTAACAGACATGTACAGCCACTGCAGCTTTTTTTATTGCCAGTAAGGTAGCCAGTCAGCAGAGAGCAGAGATGGACCTGATGAATATGCATGAGAGGGATCAGGTCTGCTGATATAATACAGTATGGCAGACTAGTGGCTGCTGTGACTAACTGGCTTAATAACACAATGCCATGCACAGATTCAACAACAAAACAAAATGTGAACCCTCATGTTGTGAACTCTAGAGGCTGACCTCAATGTTCCACAAGCAGTGGCCATAAATTGAATTAATCAAAATCAAAACGTGTGCATGTAAATAGGATTGAAGTCACTATGATTTTCTTAATGGCTTTTGAGTTGAATAATTCATCAGCTGAGTTAAGGGAAACTGGAACTGACTCCAGTTTGCTTGATGGAGGATAAAGAATGGAAGTGCAAAGTCAGTTTCTCTCATCTATCACAAAGATGCATTGCCACGACCTTGGATGGTCAAAGCTTTGCCTGCGATCTATTAGCCGTGTCCACCACTTCATTTGTTGACAAAGAGGAGTGATGCTTGACAGTCTCACAGTTTAGTGGCCAGTCTGAGGGAGGGGGAAAGCAGTGAGACAGAGAGAGACAGACCCAAATTCACTGACAACATAAATTCACATGTATTTGTCGTCACCTTTTTTGAGTAAACTCCCTCTCTATTCTCCAGATCCATATGACACCTCCTCTGGCTCCCTGCAGCTCCTTTCCATAAAGCCTGTGGCGTCTCAGCCCAACTACTCACACCCTGCATCCTCTGAGCGCAGCCAGGACTCAGCCGTCGTCAACGGAGAGGTGATATGCATACACACAACCACTCAGACTCACTGGCACATCATGTATACTCTACATACACATGCATATCCATGAATGTAAGACTAAATGAATATACATGCACAAATGTAAAAGAGGTTCACTTCCAGATCCACATAAATGGAAGTAATTATAACATTTGAATATTTTCCTGTTTGTTTCATACCACCGTAGCTTTGGGCTCTGGCTGCTCACAATCTTCCCCTCCTTAAATTAGATAACACACTTTCAGTATATGAGCATTTAAGCCTTGGGATGTATTTCACAAAATACGATTTGAAAAATGAAACTAGACATACATGTAAAATGTTAGGTTCCTCTTCTTTTTAATTGTGTTCTCATGAAGCGTCTCTGAGCTCTCATCAATGGATGCCTGTGTGAAGACAAAGAAGCTTTGTGTGTTTTCATGCTGATCCCCCTGCATTTGTTTGCTTTCTGCACTTTGTCCTCTCTGCAGGTGAACCTGGCTCTGAAGCAGAAGTCCGACATCGAGCACTACAGGAACAAGCTGAGGCTGAAGGCTAAGAGGAAGGGCTATTATGACTTCCCCTCAAGCGACACCAGCAGCAGTCAGGCCCTGGCGCAGAGACAGCGGCACGGCCATGAGAGGGCAGCTGGTGAGCATGGCAGACCACTGGAGCCTGATGATGAGCGAGGTTCCACTTATGTCAAGTCTCACAGGAGGTGAGGGGAGAGTGGAAGCAAAGTGGAATTTGGAACCTTGGTTGAGTGTAAACAGAAAACAAATTTCATACTTAAGTGACAGTGTTTTGGGTTTCTAATAATGGCCAGTTTATTCATCCCTGCTGGCTACTGTGATGTGTGTTTGTCATTAGGACCCAATCTGATCCTGATCCTGAGTTGTGTAATGGTTTAGGTGTGGTGTTTGATTGTGCTGCTTCACAGGGCACATAAAGAGTCAGGTTGACTCAGTGAAATGTGTGATGGATTTGATGTTTTGATGTTCAAGTCTAAGCAGCATGATAGATAGACGTGATGTGTTGATTGATACCGAAATTTTCAAAGCATGTTCAGCCATCTGGATCTTGTTCTCTGTAATTGATTTTGCATTGTTGTTCTGTTTGTGTAGATGTTTAAATCAGCATCAATATTGAGTTCCCTTCCCTTAGATGGATTATAAGAAACTGACGATTCAGCACTTGACACAGACTTGATGTCCTTATGAGATATCCTAACTCATCTTTGAGGCCTGCGTCTCAGTTTATTGCATGGGAACGTCCCTCCTCCTCCTACTGCATTACTTTACTGCCGGCTCAGTGAAACCACAGCTGAAAGCAACCGGAAGGATTTCACTGAGTAACTACTGCAGGTCTGAGCTAAACTTATGCTCCTCTTTACTTTAACTGGCAGGCACTCTCATGTAGGGCAGACGGCCTATCGCAGCAGACAGAGCCTGAGCAGCCCCAGCCCTGGAGGAACAGAGATGGACCTGCTTGTGATGAGGGAGAGACCCAGGAGGGGGATCCGCAACAGTGGCTATGATGTGAGTCACTAACAAACATGTCTGAATGTGCAACACTGAGTGAAAGATGACATAACCGATCAATTCAGCAATCGCTCATAAAAAGGGGTTAACTTGTGAACTTCTGTGCATATGAACCAATGATGCAATGCCGATGCGCAGCTATTAAACACATTTGCCTTGCTATGTAAAGGATGTAACATAACCTTAGGCAGAACGCCGTACAGGCACTGAGAAATAGAAGTCAGACTGCTACTCTGCTGAGGTGCAATTCCAAGTGTGTCACGGCAAGGTGAGGACGAGAAGTGGCTCATTCATAATTAAGAGTTAAGATTTATAACGTCCTGTCATTCTGATGTATAATGCCTTTCAGAACGGCTGTTTAATCGTCTTCGTACCTTTATTCTTCCCTTGGGTTACTGCTGCTGTTTACATGCTCAGAATGATGGTATTGGGGCAGTAATGGAAGCACTGGGAAGGCAGCGGGCAGTTCAGTGTCAAAGAAATGCAAATCCCTGAGTGATTTGATTCTGATTATTCCTTTACATCCTGAATATGTTGCCATCTTCAGCATAAAGCTTTCTATAAAATATCTCACCTTTGACTTGAGGTAAATGTTAGGTTTCTTTACAGATAATAGCTCCTTGATCACTATTCCTGTTCTGGACTCATTCCCCGCCTCCTCTTACTGTAGCTATGTTGTACTCCATCAAACAAATGGTCAGTGTTATAGTCTACAAGCTACAAACTCCGGCCCTGTTGATTACAATGATACTACTGTAGCTGCAGGCGCCATCACTGCAGATGCAAGTGTGTGCCTGTCCGTGTTTCACGGGGGCTGATTTATGAGGTGCACTGCGTTGGTCTCCTGTGGCTACCCTCTATTCACACAGGAAGTAGGGCAGCCTCAAGTCCTATTCATTTGTCACTGAATATAGGGGCTGGATAAATGGAGGACCAGACGATTGGAGAGGAGTGGAAGGTGTGAAAAGCTGGGGATACTTTAAAAATGGGTGAGAGGATGGAAAAGATGGAGTGAGCCAGCAGGTAAATGATTAAGACGGTGAAGCAACAAATATAGAAAGAGGGCGAGGTTACTGATTACAGGACGGGAGAGAGGACACATGTGCCTCCAAGCATTCATGTTTCTGGATTGTTTCGTGGTATAGAAATGATAGAGGGCACGAGGGCAGAACTGAGCAAGCTGTCCTAGCAGCACCACTGGATCAAACTCATCCGGCGGACATGTCTCAGTCTCCTCCAGCTCAGTCAGCACCTTGTCAATAACCTGCTGTCAAGATGACTGCAAGCATTATGGAACTCAGCATCCACTGTGTAACTGTGACATCCTGCTATGACCCCGCTGGGAGATTTTCATTTGCTGTCATTTGCCGCAGATGTAAATCAGAGCATGACTTCCATGATGGGCACAATTTATAATCCCTCTGCCTTCAAGTCTTCATCTAATATTTGAAATCTTGCCCATGTCTCTTTTTGTTCTTCTCCATCAGCTTCATTATCATATCAGTGCGCCTGATGTAATTAACTGATATAGGTTAATCACACTTAATATACAGCAGGTATCAGCATGTGTGCTCATGTACAAGCATATACAAAAGGTAACTGCAGTGCATTAATGTTTCATGGTTTGCATTTCATACATATTTGATCTGTATTTTCTGTCTTGATTCAAATGTAATTCGTTTAGGGTCAATTGTGGTTTTGCCTCCCAACTATAAACATCAATGTCAACGCTTTGATAGCTGCTTTTGAGGGATGTGAGCCACAAACTTCTTATGTGATGAGTTTGAGTCAGCCAATTTTTTTTCTTCAGATATCATTGTGGATTTTAGATTGTTTGCGATTTGAAATCAGTCAGTTTCAATCACTCATGTTTTGTTCTTTTAAATCTTGGCTCAAACTATGTAATGCTTTGTGTGTGTTGATACTGGTTCCTCTCTGTTGTGTGTGTTTTAGACGGAGCCTGAGCTGATAGAGGAGACAAATGTCGACCGTCTAATGGGACCGAGAGGATACTTGTATGGACGAGGCTTAAAAGGCCACTCGGAGACGTCTACTCTTAGCTCACAGCCGTCCATTGATGAGGTGCGACAGCAGATGCACCTGCTGCTGGAGGAGGCATTCAGCCTGGCTTCAGGGGGGCAGTCCACATCCGGGAGGCACTCCCACCACCACCATCCCCACTCTGGCCGCTACAGCCCTGCAGTGCCTCCCCTTCCCTACACAGACGTAGTGACCAGTGCACCCGGCACAATGAGCTGTGGAAGGGGAGGCCTGCAGTGGGTACCAGCGTACGGCTCAGACATGTATCAGTGCAGCCTGCCCAAACCAGTAAGAAGGGTTATTTAATTGTCCCTCTCTCTCTGAAGAACTTTATTATCACAGCTGTAGCCTTTAATTCTTTGTACTGTCTGTTTAAGGCCTTTCGCTTCACCCAGCTCCCTGACATGGCCATAGGCTCTCCTCCGCCCCCTTTACCACCGCGCACTGGACCTCCTGCGACCTCCTTAAGACGGTGAGCCTGAATAGGCCACACGCAAGCTCATACTGTCTGAAGGATCCAGAAACACACCAGATATTCCACATTTATTCAGTCTCAAATTCACATCTAGGCAGGAGGAATTCACCAGATAATATGCCAGGCCAGAGTGATTTTAGGCTGTGTATAAATTTGAATGTTGAACTAGTGCATTGAGAGATGGCTAGAATATTAATAAGCAACACACTTTTCAATGTGGAGTGTGTCTTCCCTCTAGTGGTTCTGATGTAGTACTGCACCAAGTCTAAGTGGCTGACTCTCCATTCGGTGTCCATTCTAGTTCCATTTCTGACTTGGGGCCTAAGGGACGGAGCTCTGACGCTGACATGCAGACTCAACATGACAGCAACCCTTATGGGTCAACAGTTAGAGCAGCACTCCCATCTATCGCTGCAGAGCAGCCTGTGTCCAACTACTCAGGTGAGCCTACACAGAGGCTTAAGGTGACAATCTACCCAATACACCTCATCGCACAAACACTGGAAAAGTGGTGCTAAAAGAGTGTTTGTTGCTCAAGAGATTGTGGATGGAGTGTCACTTTAAGACGCAAAGTGCAAAAGTATCACATAATGTATTTTTTGAATAAATGTTCCCCTAAGATGCAATTATCAGAGAAGATCAGTTTCTCTCCTCTTCTCCACAGGAAACCCAATAACAGCTGTCTATGCCATCCCAGCCACCCGGCCCAGCTACCCAGAATACTACGTCTCCACACCACCCACATCCTACCACAGCCCCTCCTGGATGTCGTACCCACCTGAACCGGAGGACGTCCCCCCACAGTGGGCAGACTCCGTAAGAGAACCGAGCATGCCTGACTAACACTGACAAGGAAATACCCAATCCTGCTCGAGGGCTAGAAAGAGAAGCAGGAAGGGAAATGAAACATGAATGATGAGCCATGGATTCGTGACTTAAAATACATTGAGCAGACATATTACCTCTCATACTAATTTGTCCTCATGTTCCTTTATGATAACACCCCACTAAAAATAGCTGCAATATAGTCTTTGTTTATGTGTTCTGTTTGTGTTTGGAATAAATAAGAAATTAGCTCAGACAAGTCATTCAATTATGTTTTTAATGAAATTCTGCTAAAAATCTGTTTCATGGGTGGAACACTAGCAATAGGCTCTGTTATAGCTAATATATTATTTACACGTCACCCTCCATCCTGTTTGTCCCAATTCTTGGCTCATAACCTCTGGTCACCATATTTTACAATGAGGTATGATGTGAGCTTGAATTTACAATGGTGAGGGCCAGCTGGGAAATAGACTGTCTGTTGTAAGGTTCCATTATGGTTCTGACATTGATTCCCAGATCATTTAGCGCTCACGCTTCTGTCTACCCTTCAACAGGATTGGGCCTTTACTTCATATGTCTTCTTTAAAGCACCCCCTTGTATTTTTCATGGAAATAAGACAGCTTCCATTCTTTCAGTCTGATCTGTTATTACCCGTGTGAACCCCCCCGCCCCCCCTTCCTCCCCTCCCCTCCCCCCGCACTGACCTCCTGTCCTTGTTTGTATGGAATGTTCTCTTTTTCCCTGTCTGTTTGCCTGTTTCATCCAGATGCCCTCATGCAGTGTCTTTTTGCAGAACCAGTGTCATTTAGAAACCATTTGCTGAACTGAATTTATGGCTGGCGTTGAGCGGACACAGCAAACTACCGGGGTAGTTGAGCACATTTCCTAAATGAACACCTTTTTCTACTTTTTCTTTAGATTTTATTTTGTTGTCTGTGTGGTATGAATCCTATGTTAACATCCAGTAGTAGTAGTAGTAGTAGTAGTAGTTCAAACACTCAAGTCAATGTCGGAATCTTATCTTTGTAGATTTTCACACTCATTACTTTCCCTGATATTTTGGTTCCTTTATAGTGACTGTTTTTACAGATTGTGTATATTTTCCCAATGTTCGCTCAGCAAGAATGACAAACTAACACATATACCATTCTAATGATGTAATTGTCAGCCGTTGTTTTGGTGGGCAGTGACAGTGAGGTTGCCGTTTCTCTGATGCTCTGTCCAAACTTGTTTCCAGGTACCCCTGCCTGGGTACGTGGAGGCTTTTCCTCACCCTCGCTACCCACAGGGCAGCCCCTCCAGGCTGCCCCTGCAGTACAGCCAGGCCCTGGAGCAGGTGCCCACTGCTCCAAGCACAGCATCCCAGCATAGCCTGCCCCAGGTGATGAAGGATATGGACAGCATGCCCCTGAGCAGCCTCTCCACCTCAGCGCTCGTACAGGCGATCAGGCAGGAGGTGGCCAAGCTGGCCAAGCAGAATGACATGTTTGAGTTCTAGGTTAAGCTCTGCCCCCTTGTGTCCAGGAAATGGTCATTCATGTGTTGGTCTTCGACAGAGGGACACAAAGGCGGTTCTCTTTACGACTGCTTTTTGATGTTTGTACTGTAAGACCGACTTCTTTTCTTTCGACACTGATTACTGACTTTCTTTTCACACGACATCAGTGTTTTTCCAACTCCTGCTTTAAAGGAGCAGAAAGATGATGTTTTTCTGAAAAAAAATATATTGCCATCTTCTATCGATGATGTCTCAGTTACTACATGCATCTCCTCTTTGTAGATATGTCAATAGGATACTCGGTACGAAATAAGGAAAATATCACTTAGAAATTTGTGTTAATCAGTACAAAGGGAGGAGGCAGGGACAGTAGTGCTATTGTCTGTACTGAGAGGACCAAATTATACCTACCAGATGATTAAGTGTAAACCACAGTGTATATGAGCATGTACAGTATAAGGACATCACGTATCTCTTTTTGTAGACCATATTAGATTCAACAAAATAGGCAACATCCACACTGGTCCGTTCAACCATCAGAGTATCAAACTGCCACGCCACTTTTCAAAAATTCTCTCACTGTGTAATTTTCACGTCAAACGTTGAAATCACAAAAGAATAACCAGGCCGTCCTCATTGTTTTGCCATTTCTATTGAATTGCCCACCAATCAATAAATGGAGTATGTTAATTTGTATCAGCAATTTTAAAGTGAACTCCAGATGGTGCATACTTGAACAATCTGAAGATGTATTCATCATGTTACACACAAATATGGAAATGTTTGCCTTAATGGATTTCAAACAGGTAAGCCTTTTATTATTAGTTTTGGTGGACTTGATTGATATCAACAGACATTATATTTGAACAGTGATGAGTGGTTGTTAGATTAATGTGGCTGAATATTTAATAATTGACAAGGAGGCATACTGCACACCTGCTGTTTATGCCTTTGAACTTTAACTGAACTTAAATATTTGTTTCTATTTTCCTTGAATAAATTGCTTCATAATGTCAAAATTTAGCTTTCATAAATCTGAATACGTCATATGTTCATTTACAGATGCAGCAGTATAAACGTCACAAAATAGCAGCTTTAAACTTAACCCAGTGATTTTACGACACACACCTTCCCATGCACATACCACCTTAAATCCTTTGGCACAAACTATGCTATTTGCTGCTGGCAATAGCAGCTCCATGTCCCCCTCCAGTTTTTTTTATTTACTAGGGCATCAGACACTAAATCTCAGTGGACTGTCTTACTCAGTGTGTTTGCAATCTCTGTCCTGAGAGTTTGAACTCCTACCAATTGTACCAGTTTGCGCCTTTTTGTCAATGTGCGCTTGAAACGTCACCTAACTTTCAAGGTAAATATGCAAGAAATACTGAGGTTGACATTATGGGGCAGACCACAGAAATTTTATAATGCAGAGTAGATATAAAAAGTGGCTCTTTATATTATCCATCAATTATTATTCATCAATTTCAACCATTCAACCAAAAGCTAAATGGCCAGGTTTAAGATAACTTAAAGAGAATAGAATGTCGTTAATACTAATCCATACCCAGAGGTGCCGGTGTAGCTGGTCGACAGATAATATCTAACGTAATGAATCACAAGCAGACAGTATATTTTACCATAACATGTTCACAAAGATTTCTAATATCCAACTCCAAACAGTCACAGACAAACCTCATGTGCTGCATTGAAATTACACACAACATTCAAGTATAAGCACAGAAGGGAAGTACACAGCGTGCACACGGGATAAGTTGAACTATTTTAGAAAAAAATAAGGGAATTAAACTCTATTTCTTAATAAAAACACATTTTATTGCTGAATCATGTGTCACTACACTTTCATGTGTACACTCGACACCTGTACAGTCTAATACAGTGGTACTACAGCTTGAGAACCGCTGTATTAGACTCTATACTGTAGGTGTACAAACAGGCCTCTCAGTGTAAGAAGAGCTCAAATTACATCAAACGAAAGACTCAAACCCAGATGAGATGTAAAGTACAAAGTAAAATATAGTGCAGAATATAAGAACTTTGTCAAAAATGCACAACTACATTACGATCATTTGGCAGACGCTTTTATCCAAAGCGACTTACATTACATTAGCACCCTTCGCAGAGGGGGGAGCAATTGAGGGTTCGATGCCTTGCTCAGGGGCACCTCGGCAGGGGCTCGAATCTGCAACCCTCCGGTTCCCAAGCGGAAGCACTACCCACTGAGCCACTGCCTCCCTTACTACATGTTTAATGACTGATAGCCGGCCGGAATGAAGGAGACTCGGGCCCAATATGTGATCATTTTCATTCTAAGCAGCAGCCAGAGGGAAGGAGGGTAAAATGTTATGGAGTGAAGAATAAAGGCAGTCACTGAATTATGATGAGTCATTTAATAAACTCCAGTCACTTAATTCACTTGATCGCTTTGTCAGCCAGAGTGAGGTGACCATACTAATATTAATCCAGGCCACAATAGAAGAAGTAACAGATGATTCAATACAGCTGTAATAAATGAGTCATTAAACCATTGCACAGGAGAAGAAAGTGAGCTCCATCTTTTCAAATCAATGTGTCTTTGTCCTCCTGGCTGGTTTCCACATTTCCCTCATTTGTTTCATCTGGTAATATTTTGGTAATATTTGAAAATGATTTGAAAGAAGACAGAGAGAGAGAGAGATCATGTTACAAGTCAAGAATGGAAAATATTAGCCTCCATTAAATATGACGGAAATTCAATAAAACGTTTTATTACAAAAGTGGAGTCACTTCTTTTTTCAACCATTCGTTTCCTCTACACGTGCCTTTTATTTAGACAAATGAATGAAAGAAAAGAAGAAGCTTTCAAGTAGTTGACGTAGAAAGCACAATGTTACATGTCTGGATTATCATGGTGTGTAATGTTCAATGAATGCATTATTTGTTTTCTACGAGGAGAATTAAGTTAGCACAAGAAATTAAGTACTTAGGAAGATGCAAGAATATAATTTGTAGTAAATTGTGATAAGATACATCATAAAAGTGTGGGTGTCAGGTAAGCATAAGTCCTGTGTTGTGATAGACTAGTTAGATAGTCACCAGTGTGGTATTCAAGGCTTGGAAAATACATTTGAATTCTGCCAAAACCAAAAATACTTCAAAAATAATTTCTTTGTACTATTTGTGTAGTTCACAAGTTTGTGCGTTTGTTACACCCACGCCATATTTGTCTCTCACAGCAGCAACCCAAAGCAGTTTTTTATCGGATTTTGATCACACTTGGCAGGTTGTTTGGGGTTTGGGTCAGGAAGCTTGAATTGATTTGTTTTTCTCAAATCAATCAAAGATGAAGTCAACAGGTAAGATCAAAGTTCCAGCCCAGTGCTCATGCATGGGGAATAAAAATGGACAAATGATGTAAACTTGGTGAACTCTGAATAGGCAGCTGACTACATTGGTGCTCACCTCACAAACACTCACATGTCACAAAACTTACACAATCTTTCGGATCTGTATGTAACTTTAGGATGATGCTTCTTAGAATCAAAGTTCTGCTATCCACTCATTTCTTAGGGCCAAGCTGAGTCCAACACACTTGATGATGTCATAGCATGTTCCATCTTTCAGTCGCATTTAGAAAAAAGGTTTTCACAGCCAAAATGTTAATGCAATTTTCCGAGATCTTTTCTCCCCAAACCAGAGGTGAGGCTTCTTTCAGGTATCAAAAAAAAGGTAAGACATCATCACACGTGACCTGTTTTCATTCAGGCATTGTAGTGTCCTCTGATGAGTGACACCTTTTCTTGACTCTCCATGTGCAAATGTTGGATGAATCTGCAGTTCACCTTGTTTACCACTAGGGCTCAGCCTTAAGCCACGCAGACAGACAATCCTCTCAGAGAGAAAAGCAGAACTCATAGGTTAGAGTTAGATTCTCTTGCCTGATGGAGCTGCTCACCCTCTCATTATCAGGCAGGGAAGATGGAGTAAACAACACAATGCGAGCACAATATGTATCTACGCTTATATTCATACCTCTATCATTAGTGGTGTGTGATTACATTTCCTGTTTCTCATCATGTCTTTTTAAAGATTTGCACATATTTTCCGTCGACCCCTACAGGTTCCCTTCAGATCTCAAGCCTTATCACACATTTGCCTTGAGATAATGAATCTCACACTCACACTAGATTTATGAATTCAATAGGAAGAGGATTTGGGTATTGATATGACATGCCAAGTGGTAGAAGGTGACAGGGGAAGAAAAAAAAAGAATAAATTCAAAATGATGCTCACTGTTTTTGTTATTAAGGACACATGGCTTTTGTAATGTAATTTTATGCCTCATTGTTTCCTTGACACTCTTCCTTTTATATCCAATTATCTGTGTACCCCATCTGTTACAGTATTGACTCTCCATTTTAAAGCCCAAACAATAGTTGTTGATTTTGTCCACTCTTCCTGGTACAGTGTAGGTAATTACGGGCTAATTTGGCCTCTACAGTTTGATGTAATCTATATCTGAAGACCCATTAAGCCCAATACAGGCTACTTAGAGTAACTGTGGTACAATCATCTCATCAGCTCAGATATTAGTGGGTTATTACAGTGGTCAAGCAAGGACAGGTCAAAGGAGAAAAACAGAGAAACAATAAGTGAACAAACCTTTTATGGCACGAAAACTAATGCTTCTTTCCTCTAATGCTCAGGAGTATAGTTGTGCTTTCATATCGCAGTAAAACTTTCAGGCTGAGGCGTCGCTGTGAATCCTGGGGGATCAGACAGGATTTGCAAAATGGAGCGTAACCAAAAGCGCTCCGATATTAGCATGAGTTTGGAAGATCCTGTTTAAATGAGAAGAGATATAAATCACAGCACCCGTAAGCGATCTAATGACAATACAAATCCCGAAAGCTAACATTTTCTTCTCCTTATATCAATATCATTTGACATGGATGAAAACATACACATTGTTTTCCTCCGTCTCAAGTCATTCCCACTGGTATCATTTTAATGTATGAACCCTGTGGGTGGTAAATTGAAAGTCAGTCAGACCAGACTGACTGAGTCTCATTATGAGACGCCTCTGAACTACAAAATGGAACAGAACATTAAAATATTCTGCTGGCTGTCATGCCGCTGCAACAGATGCTCTACTTCCAATGACTCATGCACATGTATTAAGTAAAGCTTTGCAACATAACATTTGTTGTCTCTGTGCCTTTGGGCTCTAAATAGACAAACCTTCAGGGGTTTCATAATAGCGGTTCTACTTGCTTCAACTTGTCCAACTGTGTATTTCTATCGATTATTTATCTGCCTCCTCCATACAGTGCAGCTCAGCATGGTCAAGTGCACCTCCTTCAATCAGCCTCTCGCTATGACTTGGTTACTGTAAGTGTAAAACCAGAAAACAGAAACAGCCAGTTGATGATTGTTGAATTACTTTTTACCTCAGCAATTAGTAACTGACATGCTGATCAAATGCATTTTAATCAAACATCAGTTGGTGCTTCTGCGACATGGGGTTACAGTACAAGTCCCTTTACAAGTGTTGCACAGTTTTCCCTTCCACTGAGCTGTCAGGCCAATGAAGGGCATTGCCGGGCCTAAAAATGTTGAAGAATGCTCTGAAAAATGGCCTGAAATTTGGGAAAAACAAAGGCTCAGGTGCATGAATTTGACAGGAATGGGAGGGATTCACACAGGGCCACAGTGCCGGACCACAGCTTGAGCCGCACGTCAACAGGAGCTGTGATGTTATGCACAATTCCTTCTCAAGGTCTCTGCCTGAGTCCCTTAGGTGTGTGTGTGTGTGTGTGTGTGTGTGTGTGTGTGTGTGTGTGTGTGTGTGTGTGTGTGTGTGTGTGTGTGTGTGTGAGTGTGTGTGTGTGTGTGTGTGTGTGTGTGAGTGTGAGTGTGTGTGTGTGTGTGTGTGTGTGTGTGTGTGTGTGTGTGTGTGTGTGTGTGTGATCAACTGACCCCAGTGATAAACAGCAGGAATGGTGAGCAGTAGATTGGACTCAACACTCAAACAAACACACACAACCCACACCTGTGCATGTAACACACACTGAGGTCTGTTCACTGACTGGAAAAACCAAGACTTTGGCAGGGAAGTTCACGTGTTGCCTTCAGGGCATATTTGTCCGCTCTGAAGCCCACAGTTTGTGATGCATTCAGGTGTTCATGGTTGAAACACAGCGAGTTACTAAATTATTTGCACCAATGGTTTATTTATCCCTCAACAACCACTTATTTTCCATGGAAGCTCTGTGGAATATCTCATGTTTTTGTGGAATATGTCTGTGTGTGCACGCGCCCATTGGAATCATTTTGAGTTAAGGATTTTTTTTGTGATGTTTGTACATATTTCTACATATTCATATTAATATTGAAAAGCTACTTTTGACAGGCCACTTGTGTTTAGAACTCTAATTTAACCTGACAAATTTAATCTATAGAATATAGGGCCCTGCCCTTCACATTATAGGGGGAATAAGGGCCTACATGTCATTTTATATTTACTTTATTTAATAAAGCTTTTGTATAACACTGGGTGATTATTGCTGGGGTGATACTTTGGTGAGTATTTTTCAAATGGCCTTTAAAGGGTATATTGCTTACATTCTGATCTATCTTTACATTTAAATTTCAGTTCTTAACAGGTGTAAATATATGAAATGTCTAACCTTTGCATCTGCCATGACAGACAGGGTCCGGTGCTAATCACTGGACCAGCACTGAAACTCTGAGAGGAAACACTGTGTTGTTCATTAATTTCAATGTCTTTAATCGGGCAAAAACAGATGTTAATGAATGAGTGACTGGATGAGCGATCAGTCGTGCCCTGTGTCCAGTCAAATTAAAGTAAAGCTTTCCAAGCTATTCAAGTTGTTAACATTATTTCTAAAGCTTGCACACACTGTGCACACACTTTAAAAAGGACACTTGTTGTCAGGTTTGTATTATTGGGTTTGTTGTGAATTTTGTATCTGTCAGTCAAAATCATCAACATCATCAGCTTCTGTTTATGATGAAGTCACTTTTAATATTGCCTCTTTGCAATTCTGTACAAAAGTACCATAGAACATAATCAAATGGATTATTTAGATATGTTCCAACATGAAACATATGAACCATACTGGAAATCACACTGAATTCATTCATATTCACCAGTATTCCTTATTTCATTATGTTAGATAGAATTATTATCACTGAAACAAGCACAAATCTGTCTCTGGCGATTCGTCCATGCAAAATGCCATCCTTGGCAAAATGGTTTGCCTCTTTCTCATTTTCAAGAGCTGATGTCATGAACTTACATTACCTAATGTAAACTTCTATAAGAACCAGTTGAGCTCCCTCTCCTGTGCCGCTCAGTGGACAGAGCGACAGCAGTGGTGATATAGAGGCTCAGATGGAGCAGCAGATGTCGAGGCTACACTCTTCTGTAATGCTCCTTTGATTCAGATCCCTGCTGTATATTAGTCTCCATCAACACAGCACAGAGAAGACAAACTAATCTCTCTTCTCACTTTTTGTTTAAGATTAGACATAAGACCATAGATCATAACCCAGTGAGATTGAATGTTTGGAATTTTGTTGGTGGCTGTAACCGTTAATTACATTTCTGTCTCTGTTCTAATTGAAAGCATGTGTAAGGTCTCAGCTGAGTGGGGCGAGTGGAGCCGTGGCAGGAGCAGACACAGGAGACTCGAGACGCAGACTTGAGCTCTCTCAACACCTGTCTGTGGGGAAATTAACGGCTGTTACTGTAAGCAGCTTTCTTTCTTTAACCTTTTCTGCTGATTTCTTCCTTTCTCCCCTGCCAGATCATTCTCTTTCTCCCTCCATCTCACTCTGCCGTCTCCCCCACACCTTTCCTCAGTAGATTAATTGCTCAGTGATATGTTAAAGACTTGCTGTAAGTTCCCCGACCCAGCTGTTTGAGAGGAAACTCGTCAGCAGGTTCTGGCCATTTGGTCCCCACTTGCCACTTCTTAAACCCTCCCACCTCGTTTACCGATTTCTCCTTCAAGACTCCTTCACTTTCTGTCTCACTCATCTGTCCTCACTTGCTCATTTGCTTTAGAGGCAATTTCCTGTACTGAACTGCTCAATTTTCTCTGATGGAGCTGTTCCAACTGTGCCATTTTGAAAACAACCATGTGATTTTTTGTTATTATCATCTAAAACTTTGATTAGCTCTGAAATTGAAAAACACATTTTCTTACAATTGATGAAAAAAGGTTGGCTCATCCCTCTCCTTCCCCCCCCAAAAAGGTTGCTGTTTAGAACCATTTAACTGTTCATGAAGCCCAAAGCAAAGTGACGAGGATCAAAGCATATGTCCTCTGTCGTTGCCTCAACTAAATGGTATAACAGCTTCCCCTTTTCCCTCGTATTTCCCGTCTCATTTAAAGCCTACTGCTTTGAACCAGCAATGCCCTTTTATCCCTTTTAAATTAACATATCGCTGAGCATATTTTCAGGGGCTTTACTGAGACGCACCGCAGCAGGCAGTTTATGGTGCAGTTGCAGCCTCACCTACCTGGGACACCTCGCTTGTTAGATCCCTGTTTCCGTGCTGTGGCTTTTCCTCCCGCTGCTGTCACGAGGAAGGAACTGGAAGTGAAATGAGGGATGCAAAGGGAATGAAATCCAGGGAGGTTTATAGAATGTATAAATCACTTTCTGGATAGAGGCTATGTTGTTTCATTGTTAATGGATCTCTGCCACCGCTCTTTAAATCTCAGTGCACATAAACAGACATTCTCAGTCACAGGACTGGAAGAGAGAGAGAGAGAGAGAGAGAGAGAGAGAGAGAGAGAGAGATAGAGAGAGATAGAGAGAGAGAGACAGAGACTGAGAGAGACAGAGACAGAGACAGAAGGCACAAGTCTCTTACTTTCTATTTCCTTTTGCCATCTTTGCAGGCATTTCTCTCTTTTAGGTGTTTGGGTTCACGCAGAACTGCACAACAAGCATTATTTGAGTTACTGCTCTCACTGCTCTTACTGCTCTCACTGCTTCACCTCTCCTCTCTGTGTAAATGGGCACTTACTCAGCTCAGTGGGGGGCAGGGGGGGGGGCGTTATAATCCATGATGCTGGGCAAAGTCACCAAAAGTTCATACTTGGCCAGGAAGTCGTATTACTCCTGCATGTCCACACAGATGTGTTTGTATTTGTTTACCTACTGTGAAAGCATCTGAGGATGGCAACAAAGGCAAAGATTACGCCTCAACAATTGGTATGAAAATGTTTATTGATAGAAAGTCGTGTGGGTTTATGAAAGGGGAAAGGTCGGTGAATGAATTGGATTGGGATCGGTTATCCAGGATGGTGGAGAGGTGTGTGTGTGGGGGGGTTCCGCCTCTCGGGCATCATATTGTCCGAGCCGAATCGGAGCAGACAGACAGGAGCGAAGGGAGCGATAGAAGCGTAGGATGAGTCAGGTTAAGGGGATGTAGGGATGGAGGGGTGAAAGGAAGAGATGAGATGAGTCAGGTAGCGGGAAAGAAGAAGACTATATTGATGAGTATATTGGACTCTGACTTGGTAGCTTGCGGCTCGCTTAAACACTGAACTTGATTCCTGGGCTGGAGGGCAGGAGATTGTAAAGGTTGAATGAACAAATCTACACTCAAAGCTCAGTGCAGAGCTTCATAACACCATACATTTATCTCTTTCTCTGTTGCATGTTATGGCTGCAGGCTGGTGGGAGAAATGGAAAATGCATACTTGGTTATTGGTGATATGGATTAAGGCAAGCATCATGATGTACAACAGTTTGCTTGACATAAACTCAGAAACTGTAAAATTGGAAAGGGAGGAAAATTTCACTCTTGCGTCCGAGTGTAGTGAGGTCATTGGCCCCTGCTAAATCTACTCTGACCCCGTTCTTCTGAAACAAATATCAAAAAGCCAAAGGTCAGCCATCACTTTTTACTTTGTGGAATTCTTTTTTGCCTCGTCTGAACCTTTAAAAGTGCGAGTTAAAGTGTGAGGGTCGGAACTGCTACCTGTTGGAGCACTGCTGTGTGCCTGGAATTTATCAGATTCCATCGCACTTAAAGTTACAACATAGACAGAAATGTGCACACAAACTTTGATCTGAGTTTTCCATTTAGACTTTGAATGGAGAAACAGAATGGAGGGAGAAAGAGAAAGAGAGAGATAAAGAGAGAGAGAGAGGGAGGGAGAGAAAGACCAACATACAGACGGACACAGATGGGGGGAGAGGTGGCAGGCGTTTACCCTGCTGGAGAAATATTCATGACGATCCTATCATTTGATGCTTCCACCAGAGAGAGTGTTGTATTATTCCTCATATATTCTTCTGCTATCTCAAAGAATCTGCACGAACAGCTGGAGATTGGGATTCATCAGAATGTACAATCACAGATAGACAGTGAAATCTTCAGCAGTTATGTAAATGTTGTTTCTCTATTGTGTGCGCGTTTCTATCTCTGAGATGTTTCAGTGGCTGGTGAAATGTTTTCGAGCATGTATATGCAAGACTTAACCTCAGCTCCCTCCTGGAGACGACCACAAGTAATGAAAAAAGGCTTAAGTCCCATCAGACCCTATGTTTGTCCGCCTACATTTAAACCAGTTTTACTGCACAACACAGCAATAATCAGCCCCTTTCAACATTCTACTTTCTTTCCACTTTTTCTATTTTTAAATATGTGCGCATGTACTGAATGAAATGATGTGCGGTGTACTGCACAATAAACAGCATGAAAGGAAACCGTTTTATGCATATGCATGGTTAATATATGCATGGATAGCAAAACATTTGTTGCATGTGTCTCGCTTTGTAGGAAGTTGTTTCCATCTTTGTTGTAAGCAGCTTCTAAAACTGTCTCTCCGGTCCTTAAATATACTTACTTGACTTTTAAAGTTTGGATTACCATCTGCTCCTTTTTGAGCTGAATAGGTGCAGTCATCAATCAATTACTGGATCATTGAGGTTGAACTCACCCAAGATTTTTTGGTGGTGTGTTTTGTTGGCTGGCTTCTCTCTGTCTTTACTGTAGCACAGTAATAGGATTGCAATGGGATCACAGCATAATGTGTAAATGTGTCCATTTCAGCAGCCATTTCTATGGAAAAGGTGTGCTCCCTTTGAAAAGCCAGACTCGCTCCTCTTTCATCCGAGCCTTCCATCTACACTGGGTAGATGGGAGATAGCTTTGAAGCCTAACCAACACATTATTCTCATTTTACACATATTCGGTCTGGTTTATTTTCGTTCTGTTCTGTCCGGGGGAAAATGGCTGACCTCATAGACGGCGTAGTGCACTGCTGTCTGAATGGTTCCAAAGTATCCATCCTCTGTCAATGCAATAGTCAAGATTCAGCAAGGCAGTGATTCAGACAATAGCTGTCCTCTTTTCTCAGGACCATTTGTAATTTGGAGAGTGCCCGCAGCTTGGGAATTGCAGTTCCATCACACCACCCCTCTCACTGGTGCATGCTGACAGGCCTGTGTCTGGCACTCAAACAAACTGATGCAGTCCAACAGCAGCGAGCAAAGATTCAGAGACGTGTTGTGCGTTATTGTTTCTAATGTCAGGGCAGCGCTACAACCTTGAGAACTGCATGTTAATCGTCTGTTTCCCCTAATTTGTCTCTTGCTTGGTGGCGGCTCCTTGTGAGCTGTCACTCTTTACCAGGGGACATGGAAGCATTTATGGAGCCGATCACACACTGTGGGAGCATTTGCTGCTAAGCAATGGGACCTTGGAAAGTGGAGGCTGTACTATCAAGGAAGCTCAACAGACCTCTGCTTTGTTTGCGTAACCTACACCCAGCATCAGGCTTAATCGATCTCATGACGGCGCTAATCAACACACTTTATAATACCGGAGAGGAATGCTGGAGGAAATACAAATCGTGTCAATGCGTAAATTAATACGTTATCACTCAATGCACTCTCAAATGCTGTACTGAGCCTCCCACTACTCCTTACTGTATTTACAATCTTTATGCAATGACACAAAGGTTTGTGTGTGTGTGTGTGTTATTGCGTGTGGGTGTGTCCTGTTGTCCCGTTTCGATGATTCTATGTGAAGTGTACTGAGCCATTCGTGTCAAATGCACTTTAAATAAAACTCGATTTGATATAGCTTCATTCAGAAATTACAGGTTGTCTTCAGTGTCATTACTGTATCTTGATATCTTACACTAAGAATTGCTCTCATCAATATTGTTTGAGTTTCAATCTCGACACTGTGAAAAGACACAGCAAAGCAGTAAGAGGTCTAAATAAAAACTGTCTGCCCTCCGCCCACTGCTGGTAAAGAACATCCTTGGGGAAATGAAGCGCATTTTGCAAATATGTACGATTTTGAAATTGACACTCCCACTTAATTTCCACAGGAGAATCTCCAAGTAAGACTGAAAGAATAAGTTGGTAATTGAGGAGGAAAAAACATCACATAAAAAGACACAATGCAGCAATGTATGCAGCCAACAATATGCAGCCGTGTAAATGGAAATTACAACCACTGCAGAGGTACTTTACACAACGCATCAAAGAGAAAACATAAATTAGGACGACCTTAATTTCCATACATAACTATTTCCAAACCCAGCTTGCCATGGCAACAGTGCACTTTCAGTTTGTGACTCAACCTTTATTTAATCTCTCTTGTTTGTTTCACTTTGATTTTTTTGTTTTAAGTTTGTTTATGCATTCCGTATATGTGTGTGTGTGTGTGTGTGTGTGTGTGTGTGTGTGTGTGTGTGTGGGGGGGGTATTTTATGTGATGTGTTTCCATTGTATTTTTTATTTGATGTCATCCCAGACCTCCCATAAATCACTGCACCTCTCCAGGGGGATTCATCAGTGATCGCTCAAACATGAGACAATTATGCATACACAAAAGAACACACAGCTGATTCATGTTCCTTTCTGTGTGCATAGTTGCAGTCCTGTGACCCATGGCCTTTTTGTATGTATATACATGTGTGTGTGTGTGTGTGTGTGTATGTGTATGTATGTATGTAACAATAGCCTGCTGACATTATATCTGCTCAGTCCCTGGTTCCATTTTCTCCATTTATATTTTCGCATGAGAGACTTTTGTTTTACCTTTGAAAAGTGTCTGCTCGTGTGTTTCAAGGTGCACGTGGCCGTTTATGATTGCTTGCATATCCTGAGTGCAATGGGTTACGGTTACCACAGAAAGAATGATTTAATTCAATTCATATTTATGTATATGCCACCAAATCACAACAAAGGTTATCTCAGGGCACTTCACATACAGAGGATTTAAAGAAACACAACATTCGCACACAGCAAGCATTTGGCAACATCGGCAAAAAAATACTCTCCTTTTAAAGGAGGAAACCTCAGGCAGAATAGGTCTCTAGGTGGGTGGCTGTCTGCCGTGACCGATTGGGTCAGATCAGACTTTGTACAGCTTCGACAACAGTTGATTGAATCATTTAAAAAAATAAAATCATAGTTATATCTTCTGTAAATCTCTAGGCTGGGAGTGTTTCTATTTTGAAACTGCCAAGTGTCAGACACACACCATCTAACTGCACCATACAAATTTCAAACTGGCCTGGGACACTTTTCACAATTTAACAACATCTCCCTTTATCTTTCCCATCTGTGCCTCCACAAAATAAAAGGGGAGATTGGCATTAAAATCACTGGACTTTCTTTTGTAAGAAAACAACATTTCATTGCCCTGAAATTCTGAGGATTCAACCTGGCACCAAAGGGATTTATACACAGACTTTAAGAGTCCGTGAGGATAGTATTCAAGGTCATTACCTGACCAGCATACCCCATTTTGTTCTTTCAATATGAGTGATGTGATCCACAGATGTAGCAGAGAGATACGTGCATATCCACTGGTTAGTATGGAACAGCTGGAGTCTTTGATTGCTTTTGTCCTCAGTGTTCATCTTCTCATGAATCTAATTTACTGCCAGAGGTGAAGAAGAAAGTGGAGGTCGTATCGGACGCGTCACTTACAGCTCTTTTGAGGTGAATATACACTTTATGAGGTTTGAAATGTGTGCCAACTGCTGCAATGAAACATCTGTGTTTCAGGGTTTCATTTTGCACCGGCCACTAGAATCTGTTTGAAGGGTGTTGAAATGGTTTTGGGGCTGCTTAGCTATTATGACAAAACCTGTACTTGTCACTGTTCCAAATCAACAAAATCATTCTGACACCCACTAAAAATAAACTACAACCCTCCTCGTTTTCTGGGTGAACTCTGGAGTTAGTCTATAACTTTCTCTGTTGAATGCCAGCCAGAGTCCAGCTTGAATATTAAAATGAAAAAAAATCGGTTATGAATCTTTAACATCTCTTGTTCTGAAAAGACGTGGAATAAATGTGAAAGTGGCCGTCATGCCATTTGTTCACCCAATTTCTACCTTGGATTTTAAAAGTGTCCCTTAAGAAAACATCAGTAAGTAGACCAATTGTCGTCTTCCAATTCAGAGAATATGATTTAATTACAACAAAACACCAGTTAAAGCCCTCCCGACCGGCCTGTTCCTACAGTCTCCATTAAACCACACAAAACATCATTAGGTTTCTCTTTCTCCAGCTGCAGCCCTCCTGATGTTTGAATGAGTTTTGCCAACTGCAGGCCCAGCAGGAGCACCGAGCCGTGCGTCAAACATCGGCTGTATAATGATCACTTCATACTCCTGAGAAACTCTGAATCACTAAATCCGCTGGCTGCAGGCAGTGAGTGCATCCACTCTGCGCTGCTCATGCACGCTGTTCAGAAAAACTTGACATGAAATGAAACAGCAGTGCTATGACTTCACAGGGTGTCCAAAAGTATTCAGTCCAGATTTACCCTGATTGGATGAGTGGTGAATCATCTTTAATAAGATAACAAACAGCAAGTCCGGCTGACACACACAGACTCCGAACCTCTTAGCGTTCGTCTGGGTGGATGTCGAATATGTTCTTGCGCATTTCATTATTGGAAACGAGGGTCCGTCATTTCTAACCTTACAGCCCTGATTTGGTCTCAGGCAAGTACCTTTGAAGAAAACCTGTTAAAATTAATTAAGGTGATCTGAAGGGCGACACACACCTGCAGGAAAATGAGAAAGAAATTTGGACATGCTCCAGTGCCACTTAACCCACCTCTGGCCAGTGATAATGATAATTAGCAGTGTATTAAAAGGTGAATAATGACCAATAATGACTAAACCATCATTAGCAGACCAAGATAATACTTTGTAGCAATGTCCCATTTCATCTCAGTCCTCATGTTCCTCTTTATTATCTGTCCAACTCATTATTGCAAGGTATTCTGTCTGGGTTCATCTGTGCGCCTTCTGTTCATTTGATCTGTTTTATTCCTGTTAACAGTTCCAAAAAATGTTATTCATTTGATTCTACAAGCTTGAGTTTTGTGTGTGCTGTATTATTGGGGTTACTAAAGCAAAAGTGTAAAACAAAAAGGAAAATTCAGAGTAAAAATTTAGAAATTCAAGCCATTTTTCTTGAAACCACTTGCTGAAATGCTCGGAAAACACCTTGATTTTCCTTTTGTCTGAGTGAGAAATGGAAATTATTATCAAAAACAGGTTGTGAAATCTGTTTTTCAATTTTTAAGTCAAAATGTGAAATCTAATGGAAGCTACACAGAGCAGTTTGTGAGCACAGCAACTGCTACTGCTATGCTTGTCTCCTTTGGGGCGGCAGTAGCTCAGTCCATAGGGAACCGAAGTCCTCTATGGACTCCACAGGTCCAAGTGTGGACTGGCAGCTGGCAGCTGGAGAGTTGCCAGTCTGCCTGCCGAGGTGCCCTTGAGCAAGGCACCGAAACTGCTCCACGGGCGCTGGCTGCTGGCTGCCCTGCGCCCCCTCTGTAAGTGTCTGTGTGTGTGTGTGTGTGTTAAGGAGGTTCACTGCACTGTTGTCTTTGTTTCTTGGTTTGTTTGACCAGCGCTGTTCTGTATCATTGACCAGCTGTGAGTAAGTGAGCCTCAGAGTGGACGGGTGTGTCCTTGTGTCCTTTGTCATCCATTGATTTCCGCTTCCTGCCAATGACCTTTCTCGTTGTTTTTACAACCCTGCACAGTTTGATTTTGTTGATCAGTGTCAGGTGTCCATGCCAGACTGATCAATTAAAACCAAAGGGGAATTTTAACCATGTGGATGTGCACTTTTTCAAGAACATTCTGTCGAGTTGTCTGTCATACAGATACAGTTCAGTTTGTTATTATGGATATGGATGGATATTTTGATACATTTTAAAGAGACTGGCTAATAACTTGAATGGTCTCCTTTGTTTACATTTTCAGGATTGGATTGATAGCCAGAAAGACTTGGTTTGATCTGTCTCCATTTCTCTGATTGCTCCTTGTGGAAAATGGGAAAACTGTGCGGGCTAGTCGCTCATGTCAGTCATTTTGGACATGCAAGTTTGGTTTACTATCATGAAAGGTCTGATGAGACATGTGGGGCAAGACAAAGGAACACCCCCATGTTGAAATGCAGCAATGTTGAAGTGATAACGGCTGCAGTATCAAAGCATAAATCATCAGTCATTACAACCCTGTGTACCTACCTGAAAACTAGCACATAGGTTTGACCGTCTTTGCATCATTTTCAGTATGTGGCCTGCAGCCCTGGAGTTATTTTGCCTGTGGCTCTGATAAAACACACGAAACAGTACACAGTCCAATTTTCATTCATCATTGTTGAAAATTAATCTTAAATTCTCCAATTGTACAAATATGTGGCCTATACACGGAATAAAAAAAAGTTTCAATGTTTCATCGACTAAAGTGTGCACCACAGCCTTCGCCTGCCACCCGGCGCTTTTTCCTCTGGGGATGAGAGACAGAGAGAACTGGGGCGGGAAGCACAGCTGAGCAAATGTACTAAAGCATCGGATCAAATCTCCAAACTCCACTACTGCTGCTAGTTTTGTGGCGGCTCAGAAGATAGTAAAGCGTGGAAAGCCATTCACGGACAGTGAACACATGAAAGAGTTGTTCATTAAAACATCAGAGCATCTATTCTCCCACTTCAAAAACAAAACGGAGATAGTTGAGAAAGTTAAAACTATGCCTGTCTCCACAAAGAGACAGCCAAAGGGACATAAAAGTGGCACCAAACATCACCAGTGAATATCACCAGTCAGCAAATCCAGGTCATCAATTCAGCTCCAGCATACTCAATTGCCTGCAATGAGTCAAATGATGTGAATGATATTGAGCAGACAGCAGAGAGCAGTCAGTGCTGCTATGCAGGTATGTGATCTCTGATGGGCAGCAGGAGGGAATCATTGAGTTGAACTGATACAGCTGAAAGGCCAAACATGGGGGGAGGACATTTGTGACATACCCCAATAAAAATAACAAAAAAACGTCAATTGTAGTTCCATAATTTCATCAATGCAACAAATCATGGTATTATTGTAATTGGGATGCAGTAGTAGTAGTAGTTAAAGTACCAATTAATCATAAATTAGAGGCGTCACATGGTAAAACACTTTAATGAATGCTCATTTACACCCATTAGTTATATTGATAGGCTAATTTAGAGTTTATGGGCTGTGTTACCTTGACCGTTTTTCAGGACTAAAATATGTTTTGAGCTCCAGACAGATTGTTTTGGCCCAAATATGTCTCTTTGCACAGTAAAGGCGGAACTGGATGAACCCTTAAGTGGCAGTGGCACAGTTAAAGGTTTCTAACTATAAATTGAAAATTCAGCAGCTGAAAGATCACAGTAAAGATCAAACAAAGATCACAGTAAATCAGTTAAATTACCTTCAATTGAAGTATATTTGTATTCTAGTGACTCCTATGCGTTTGGACCACACGATTTGTTATAAGGTAGATAAATAGATAATGTTCACAGTTAATAGTTGTGTAGGCTGGAGGAATTGTATCTAGCCTGACTTTTAGTTGTTTTTGCACAAAGGCAAAAGGGAAATCATATCAATAGAATTTATAGCCAGAGGCACTTAACCATCCAGGGACTTAGCATTGCTTCCCACAACCGCTGGTGGAAATCGTTGAACTTCACCCAAGCAGGGGTTAAATGTTAAACAGCTCACGACAGGCTCGTGCTGTCCTCCTCTCAACAGGAACAAAGGTGTGGAAAAGGCATGAAGCTCGGTGCAGTCAGTCTGGTGGCATTAACAAAGTGCCGTGTCAAGACACATTTCTTGCTCTTGATGAATGTCTTGGTAATGCACGCTTAGAAGCTCATTATTCCCCTTTAACGAGTTGAACGGTATCCCCCCCCCCTTGCATTTCTTTAAAGTAATTAGCTTCACTTTAAATTATTCATCAGAGCCCATCAGCGTGCACTGAGAGTGTAGACTAAGTAACAGCGAGGAAGGCCGAGGCTGAAGCCTGTGGACAGTGATTGAAAATATGTTCTAGTATGTCCACATTAAGTGCACAGACTAACTTTGTGCTTACAATAAACAGTATAACAATAAATACCTCTGTTTCCTCCATGGTTGCGTGTGTGTGTGTGTGCCCCCCCTTTGGTCCAGTTTCCTGACCCCCAATCCCTTTACAGCAGCCCATTCTCCTTTGGTCCCTGCCAGATCCGTTTATCTGTCCCTGTTTTTACGACCGCTTGGCAGGAATAGCAGACTTCATATTAAATAAAAGCCTCATTTCCATCAAACTGCTACATTGGATGGTTAGCAAGTGACAACCCCAACACTACACATTCAGATAGATATGATTACATATGAATTCAATAATCAATCAATAATATTTAAGCTGAAACATACTTACATGTACTAACCTGTTTTGTTTTCCACATCTGCACTGTATCCTGCTTGTAAATTTCCCTGTTAATGTCCCGTCGTGTTTTGGCTGGCTTCCATGATGTTTCTTCGATTTGCAGCGTTTCACTTAAATGTATCATCGTTAAATTGATGAAGGTGTGGTGTTAGTTTCTTATGTAGCTTATGGTTAGCTCTCTCAGCCTCCGTAGATTTGGGACTTCCTCAGTCATCAGGCTGACGGAGCACAACATAAAGATTTAGAGCCTCAGATGGGGAGCAGGTGTGATTGATTGACCTCATTGAGCTTATAGTACCTTACTTCACCATACACCCCTAAAGGTCATGGAATTTCTTATTGTTGCAGAAAACCTGAGAATAGCATGTTTGGTATAATTTCATGAAACCAGATGACATACGCACATGTACATGGATATTCACCCACATGTTTGCATGCAACACTTTGTGGACGTCTGGCCCAGACCCAAGAGCTGATTAATGAAGCCAGGTTCAGGACAAGTTCAGGCCCCTCCGGCAATGACAGACTTCCACATTTAAGGTCACAAACTGCATACAAATTCCAAGTACAACTAGTGCAGCACACACTGCCTCAGGATTCAAACATTTAAATTGGCTAAAATGGTTGCTCGGATAATTCCAATGAATTGTGCAAGCAGCAGGTGTTGGATCCTGTGGTCATGTGCTGTTTGAGAGTCAGTCCACTGATCAGCTCTAATTAGTGATATGATAGGAATACAATGTTGCAGTGATATAGAAAATTACTGTTTACAAAGGGCTCTATGTAGGAGAGCTAATGTGTGTGATTATATATATATTATATATATATATATATATTATCAGCTCATCCAATCACATCTCATCACAGCTCATCACATCTAGCCGTCCCACCACCTGCTCTCTTGACCCTGTCCCCTCCTCTCTCCTTCAGTCTGCTGCACCGGATCTTCTTCCCTACCTGACCCACGTCATCAACACGTCTCTGGCTTCTGGCTTTTTCCCCTCTGCTTTCAAGACTGCTAGAGTCACTCCGCTTCTAAAGAAACCAACTCTTGACCCTTCAGACATCAAGAACTACAGACCGGTATCCCTTCTACCCTTCCTATCTAAAACTCTTGAACATGCTGTCTTCAATCAACTGTCCCTGTACCTCCACCAGAACAACCTTTTGGACCCCCACCAGTCCGGCTTCAAGGTGGGCCACTCGACCGAGACGGCCCTCCTGGCAGTGACCGAGTCACTCCAAACTGCTAGAGCGAACTCTCTCTCTTCTGTCCTGATTCTCCTGGACCTGTCTGCAGCATTCGACACGGTGAACCACCAGATCCTTCTCTCTACCCTGGAGGGAATGGGTGTCTCTGGCTCTGCGCTCTCCATGTTCGCGTCCTACCTGACAGGTCGCTCCTACCAGGTAACACTGAGAGGTTCTGTTTCGAAGCCACGTAGGTTCACCACTGGGGTTCCGCAAGGTTCGGTCTTGGGCCCTCTTCTTTTCTCCCTCTACACAACATCTCTTGGTTCGGTTATCCACTCCCATAACTTCTCCTACCATTGCTATGCTGATGACACCCAGCTGATTCTGTCATTTCCTCCTTCTGACACCCAAGTGGAGACGCGCATCGCTGCTTGCCTGGCAGACATCTCGGGGTGGATGTCGAAGCATCACCTGAAGCTCAACCTGGACAAGACTGAGATGGTGTTTCTCCCGGGGAAGGGCTGCCCGCACCGAGACCTGGCCATCACCATAGATGACTCCGTGGTGACGTCTACTCGGACCGCGAGGAATCTGGGTGTGACCCTGGACGACCAACTGTCGTTCTCGGCAAACATCGCTTCGGTGACGCGTTCCTGCAGATTCCTCCTCTACAACATCCGGAGGATTCGTCCCTTCCTCACCGACAAGGCAGCACAGGTGCTGATCCAGGCTCTTGTCATCTCCCGCCTGGACTACTGCAACTCCCTCCTTGCTGGCGCCCCGGCTTCCGCCATCAGACCTCTGGAGCTCGTCCAGAAAGCTGCTGCTCGTCTGGTGTTCAACCTTCCCAAGTTCTCCCACACAACTTGCCTTCTCCGTTCTCTACACTGGCTCCCTGTAGCTGCTCGCATCCAGTTTAAGACTCTGGTGCTAGCCTACAGGGCAGTGAAAGGAACAGCTCCTTCATACTTCCAGGCTATGGTCAAGCCCTACACCCCCGGCCGACCACTTCGCTCTGCTGCCTCCAGGCGGCTGGCTGCCCCGGCGCTCAGCGGCCCCTGCTTGCGATCCATGCAGTCACGGCTTTTCTCTGTTCTGGCACCTCAGTGGTGGAATGATCTCCCGACTGATGTCAGGACAGCGGAGTCGCTGCCCATCTTTCGCCGCAGGCTGAAGACCCATCTCTTCAAGAAACACTACCAGGATCCTCCCTCTTAGGACATCACCTACTCTGTCCTAGCTCTTCTGATGCTCTTGTTTTCTAATCTTTCATTTCTAATTTGTCCTTTTTTCTCATTCATCATAGTACCTAACTTATTGCACTTCTACTCTAGCTCTAGTTATGCTCTTAGCTGTTGGTTTAGGAAGGAAATGCGCTTACGATTTCTTGTGACCTGAAGTTCTTTTATCTACCTTTGTTGAACGCACTTATTGTAAGTCGCTTTGGATAAAAGCGTCTGCTAAATGACCGTAATGTAATGTAATGTATTATATAAAAAATGTATCTTAACAATATTTATATCTCCCTTGCAGGTTGCTCTTCTTGGATCTTTTTTATTATTTACTTTGTTTTAATTGTTTGAGCAAATCCAACATTAAACAGTAACTTTGGTAGTTTACAGAGGGATAAAGGTCCCTGCTAAATGTGCCTAATGGAGTGATTTTACAGCATACTGGGTGCTGATGTACTCAAAACGAGCACAAATGGCTAATAGTTAATTATTTTAATTGTTCACTAGTAGGGAAAGTACCGTGTGGGCACTTTGGGTCTAATAACTTACTGTAACTTTTAATAGTTATGTGTTTTATGTGTCAGTTATTTAAACATTGTGTTTCCTGTACTTACATTGTTAGTTCCACTGCAACAAAACCATTTGAGAAGAACCTGACGGATGACTGATATCATCTTCCTACACTGTGTGATTCCTGTGTTGCTATGTGTTGCTATGTGTTGCTATGTGTTGCGATGTGTTGCGTTACCACTAGTGTGGTGATAGTTTGGGTTCTGGGGTCGTTGAGGTCATTAAATCCTGAGGCTGCTCTATAGCCTATACATGTGCTCCTGTCAGTCTGCCAGTTATTTTGCTTATGTCTTGGCTAACTGCTTGTGTGTGTGTGACTGTGTGTGTATGTGCATATCTGTATGTGTTGGGCAGTATTTACACACTGTGCAAGATATTTCTGATCTAATGCGGTTCCTTCATTTTACTTGCAGCAACACAATATTTCTTATTCGGATTTGCACATTAAAAACATAGTTATTAATACTAAAATGCAACAATTAGGCTTAATTTCCTATTGAGGTTGAAAATAATGGCGGATACAAGCTATTCATCCACTTTGTGTTTTAGCCTCAATTACAAATTGTATAATCAAGATGATAATGGGGGCAAATCTGTCAGTGATGGATCACACATTTCACCAGTCCAAAGAATTAGCAAAGTATCACCTTGAGTAAAGACATCATGCTCAGAAGCTGTCCAAACAACTTTTCTGTTTTCCTGCACACCACACTCTGAAGAAGTCTTGTCTGGCATTACAATTGAAGAAACCATTCAGATAAACAACAATTACAGTGAATCGTATAAATTTGTTCTGACATCTGGCTGCCTGGTTGCCTGCGATAAGGCCGCACAGATCCGCTACATGGGGGTCACCCTGCAGTGATTTAAACCAGACACCTTCAAATCGCAATTATTCTGTTTTTCACTGATAGAAAAATACTCACACACGTGTTGTTTGGAAAACCATAAGCAAGAACTATCATTATCATTATTTGTGACATTGCCAGCCAGGATCAGAATAAAGTAAATGTCCTTTCACTTCCTCCCATAAATCCAGATAGGAAAGAGATGCTGCAGAGGATGGACGTGCCGCCCACTGACTTACGTAGCATGCACCCCTTTTTGAACCCACGCAAAGTGATGAAGAAATCATTTCATATGATGCAATTTATTTGGGTCCAAGACTCAAACTGAAAGAAAGTAGCCCCACGACACCTTTGATTGTAGATAGAAATCACTATTCTGCTCTTATTCCCAAAAGAAGCTGTTCGGCTCGCTCTGTTCAAAGCGGTTAGGATAGATTTTCTGGTGGACTGCTGCAGCTCTGTGAAACTCATTGTTCTCCCACCAGCTGCATCACTTTTAAGTTCATCTTATACACCTGAAACCTATGATGCTGCTCACTGTACTTGCACCGTTTGAAATATTCTAGTTGTACGGCACAAACTACATTTGTTTTCATTTCATTTTAGTATTTATAATTAAATATAGCTTATTTAAAGTACTTTATGTTATGCAACGGAGGACTTTGGGAAAGAACACAATGACCTGTTAATGCAGTAGTGGGCATAACAAAACCAAAAGCAGATCCATGCCTCAGACATGCCCTCATGGCCTTTTGTTCAAGATGCAAAGTACTTAGGAGCAACTTTTAATCTGGATTTAATCTGCTCAGGCATATGGACTGGCAGCTCAGTGTGAAGGATGTTGGAGTGCAGGGAGTGAGTGGGAGTTAGTGTAGCCAGCAATTGACATCCACATCAAAAGACCGTGTTAAAAGAGATGCTGGCAGGTTTCTAAGCAACACACACACACACACGCACACACACATATACAGGAGTGGGAGATGTTTTTCTCCTAGTGTACTTCAGCCTCCTCTGATCCTTGATAGTCCTCTCCATTTTTCTGTTTCCAGCTACAAAATAGCACTAATGCTCCCCACAGAGCTCCACGCCTCCAGTCTCAGGAGGGGATCAGCAAACCCCCCCCACACTTTTAAGTTAAGCAGTTGGTATTTCTAAACTCCCCTCTCTGCCACTGACTTTTATCGCAATTGAGACAGAAAATATGGATAGTGAGCGAATGAGAGGTTCTCAGAACGAAAGCGTGATTTGCAAACTGATGATAAAACGGAAGTCACTCTCACCCGCTCTTCGTCCTCCGCCGTTTCTCCCGTTGATCCTCCGTGGCTCGACCGCTAACATCTGCCGCCTCAGCCCAAGCAGAGAGCCTTGACACGGTCCACTCCACGGGAAACCTAAGTCTGGGTCTTCATTAGTATTCAGGTGTAGGAGAGCTCTCTGGAGCTGAGTGGGCCTCTGCTTGTAGCCAAAGCCTGTTTGACACAAAGAGCCATTGAGAACCTGAATTGGAAGCTTGTTGCATGTAAATCATCACTCATATCAGTGTCAGGGACATGACCACTGAGTCATATTTTTTGTTTATTTTTATTGAGATGGGGGCTGCAGGAAATCGTTGAGCTGTAAAAGAAGTATCCTTACATTATGTTCTAAAACAAATGGCTCATTACACATTTAATAGTCTCGTATTTTCACAGACTCATTTGCTATAATGGTGTAAGGAAAGATTTATCCTTTTTGGCAAATGTTCAAATTTATGTTTTGCTTTTAAATTACAATGCTCATTCACACATTGAGCATTTGCATAGAAGTTTATTGCATTAACTCCGACTTGCTTGCAGCTGAAATGGAAAATGTGAGATTACTACTACACACAGGGAGGAGGAGGGCATGTGCTGTTGGTCAGGGTCTCCTGAAATCATGCATGAATTATGAAATTAGCTCCATTTGATAAAGATCTGGTATAATGAGAAAATAAAGGCATTAGGTGTAAGATGACCCCAGGTGTTTATCATATGGATTTAGCTCAGAGGCCATTGATTGCTCGCCTGTGGAAGCCATATTGATGCTATCTGTTTTGCTGTCCGATACGGTGGTGTGCACAAAGTCACGTGACCTTCTGTGACATCATAGCGGAGTCAGACGTGTGCGGAATTTGCTCCTGATGTTACAGTCGCATCTCTTTCTCTCGGGTATTAAAAATGATTATTATGGTGTCAAAGTGAACAAGAGATTAGAGTCCAAACTGATTCCTGGCGATATGACTTAAGCGCTGAGAAATTTCATTACACAGGAATCAATTTCTCTCCCTCCCTCCATTCTCTTTTGAGCACCGCGTCTCTTTTGTTTCACTGCCCCCATTTTATCCTGATGTGGTCTCTGTATTAGGTTTTCATCCTCTCCTTTATTGTGTGTCATTTTTCTCCCACCCTGGCTCTCCTGTCACTGCCTGACTGCTGCCATCCAAGAGACTTTTTGTGACTCCACTCATCATTCTAGACATCATACACACTCAATTCTTGACAGGTGGAACCAATGAACATGAATGGCGTCTGCAATGAGAAAGTAGTAGTAGTAGTTCTTCCTTCCTTCCTGTCTTTCTTTCTTTCTTTCTTTCTTTCTTTCTTTCTTTCTTTCTTTCTTTCTTTGTACAGATATTCAGTCAAAAATCACAAGTGATGTGCCTTTGAAATATCCTTTTGCTTTTCTGAGTCAAACTCACCTACTGGCTTTTCAAATAGTATTGCGGTTTTTAATGAAATACGTCGACTTCGGGCTCTTGAATTCATGTGTGCTCATTCATTCACCGCGGGCATCAAACTGCATATTTCTTTTGCTTTAAAAGCTTTTTGATGTTTGGTATTACGATGAATATGGCCGTGTGTACTGCCTGTCTGATAATGGCAGCGATAATGGCAGGCTTAAAGCAGACTTAGCTGAGTTTTCTCTCCCTCTTTCGTTCTTTGTACAAGTGATAATCTCATTTTACATGTTCCACTCGATGTTTCTATACGGCTGCTGTCATGTTTTCTATTTCAGGGGCTTTGCTGAACAGGGTATCTCAGCAGACTGTGGTTTATTTGTCCCTCGCTGTGCTTTGTCACACTTTCTAATCCATTTAACAAAACTGTTAGGACTTTAATCAACCTGAATCTGTTTTTACGAGAATCCAGTAAAAAGCAGGGAAACTGTCAGCATCCCGATGGGACTCGCCTAGCTACAGCAATTCACTATCAGACTGAAATGCTATGTATCTCTGTTGTCCCCCGATCTCGCTTACACACGCTCCCAACACGCTTGGCAGAGATGAGTAATGCCCCAAGCAGAGATTACGCCAAGATACGGGAGATGGGATGAATGGTCCAATGTGAAGGTATTGGGATTTAGGGGGGAGGATGGTGATGGAGAGACAGAGGAAGGTTATTTCCCACTGTTCAGATAATGTCTGAAACGTAGAGCTTTCCCTGCAGATAATAGTACTTACATGAGAGGGAGAAACACATCGATTTTATTGCCTGCAGTTTGATGTGATGTGATGTATGTGTGTGTGTGTGTGTGTGTGTGTGTGTGTGTGTGTGTGTTTGTGTGTGTGTGTGTGTGTGTGTGTGTGTGTGTTTGTGTGTGTGTGTGTGTGTGTGTGTGTGTGTGTGTGTGTGTGTTTGTGTGTGTGTGTGTGTGTGTGTGTGTGTGTGTGTGTGTGTGTATGAGAGATTGTTTATAGTGCCATAGCTTTTTGCGAAATGAAAAATGTTTGACTGTTAGATGTAGTTTTTATCTGCCATAGATGTGATAGGAATTTAGGTGGTGCAGAAATGGAAAAGCTGATGCACAGCGATTGCATTTCTCATCCAGAATCCATCCAGCAATGAACGAACCGAAACATCCAGGTGGAAATAACATTTTCGAGGCACTCAGACTGTTTCACATGTTTTAGACAGTTATCTACAGACTGAATATATGTCATATTATTGTCTACTATTTTCCAAAGGATGCAATATTTTTCGATTGATTTTCTATTTTAAAACAGATTTTAAGATTAGTTTGCTCAAGCATTATCCTAGTGTTATTGATTGGTGAAAAGCAGCCTGTGAGCTTTAAATGATTGAAGCAGAAAGGTGTGGTTTCGAAGACGCAATGCATGAAGGAAGAGAGAAGAGAGAACGGCATTGTTGATAAAATGTAGATCAGCTTTTTGCACAGACAACTGCAGGGAGGATTAGTGTAGTTATGGCTCAGCTACAAAACACTGAAATCTCCCACAACAGGGATTGTTGCAGAACTGGCGGTTGCACGGTAAATTTAATGATACAAAATGTTTATTCACAAGCGGATGAAAGAGATAAATATTCACAATAGAGGTCTTCACCGTCCAACCGAGGCCACTTAATATCTAATTGGGTGAGATCCTGTGGTACTGCTTTGGGTTTGGGTTAATATGCCTGAGCCGATCAGAGCAGACTCTCTATCAGGAGAAAGTGTGCGTTTGAGGTGAGGCTTAGCTCGTATGAAGTGTGGATAAAATGGAGGCTTGCTTTGTCAGCGTGAGGGACACAATGAGAGGAAAGCTGCTTGTTAATTAATTGGCTTGTGCGTCATTCTGCTGCCAGTGTTGCTGTTCTTCTCTACCTCAAGGTCTGTCGACTGCATTTTGGGTTGGTGCTTATTTTCTTCAGGTCTATTTCAGACCTGTTGTGACTGTCCTTGGGCTACTTTCTGAAAAATTAATATTTGCACATTGTCATGCAAACAGCTTTCCATGGTTTGCAGGAGGACTGGGCCAGAGGGGACTGTCCAGAATAGTGTTTAAACAAACACACAATCAAAACTTGACCCTACACATTATTTGTTGGTTCCAGACAGTTTGGAAGGGTGTTAGCAGAACAACAGAAACACACACAGACACGTAAATACAAAAATATCTTTCTGATGAACCGTATAATTTATTGTTCTAGCTGACTGAGGAGGATGTTGCTCATTAGTTCAGCCTTTAGGAGCTGCCAAAGATGATCCAGCTGATTTCCTGTCAGAAGATGAGAGCAACATGTAACTCTGCAGGCAGAGTTGGGCTCATTATTTTTTGCCACAGTTAAGTGGACATGTGACAGTTATATACGGTGGGTGAATCATGGCTGACATGGGAGCGTATTAAGCTACAATTAGCCGCTGATGTCAGATCACACCACTGTGTCTTTCATTAGGATGGGACTCTCAGCAGATCATTGCATTCTTATTTGAGATTATTTCCAGATTGTCTCTCATTTTAATCATCACAATTAATAACTCAAACATGCACATCAGCTGTGTTCGAGATGTAAGAATGTCTGCTGTGTGAAAGTAAAAATCCAGCTCTCTTTCGGATATTAGTGTTGTTGTGCATTTAGATGCACAACACGTTTTCTATCTTCTGTCATTCTAACTTTTTTGCTATTCTGTCTGGAGGTTATCGTACCATTCAAATGATTTTGAATGATAGTTTAATTTAGATGGTGTCATCTTGTATGGAACATGAGGCGCGATTACCCTTTGGGTGCCCAGTTACAGAATCTGCACTGTGACAGGGCTACCAAGGTGTCTCCCACGATTTACTGTAGAGATGGAAATGGTTGTCAGTGATAATTACGCCTTCATCTTAACCCGCCTACACATCTTCCTCAACATCTCTCTGCTGTTACACTTCAACCATCTGAAGTGCCAAATGTGCCCTCAAACCTAAGAGAAGTTCAGTCAGGTTTAGTTTCTCAGATTCCATACAAAACCAACTGAATACGAAGTTCATATTGTTCCATATACAGTACATTTTAAATCAATTTAAATCACATTGGAGGTTATATAAATGTTTTTATTATGCCAGGCATTACACACAAACCATATATATTTAGAATACTGAGCTATACTGAGCCTATATGCCAGATGGTTACTTGACAGGTCAGAAAGTACAGCCAGCCTTGCTAAAACAAAGCTGACAACTTGTCTGCATTTATCTCCATGAGGTTGTCAGTCAAGCGCTACATCGTTCGCTTCAAAATTGGAAGTATATCACTGCACTTCGGCCCAGCGAAAGAAAGCTTCAGGGTCCATTAAATCCCTTTCTGCTGTCTGCCTGCCAGGCTCACAGATCTGTATAAGTGTAAAAGTGACTCTGGACAATTAACTTCTCGTATGCTCAGGTATATTAAAGCAATAATGTGTGATGGCAAAATATTCCATTTGAGAAAATGGCAAAACAATTTATGAATTGGTCACAATGTATTTGTGGCATTTTGAATATGAAATTATAAGTTATGTAATAAACAATTCAGTGTTATTTTCAGACGCATGAAAAAACAAACCTTAACAAAATGACCTCAGTTGAGGACACACAAACAGAAGAATAAAATATGAAATGTATAAAACTCCTGTTTTGTTATTGTTGTGGTTGTTAATATACCATCTTCCTGGCAGATCTTTGTGTGAACTTTTACATTTTTTAGTCTTCTAACTTGACTTTTATGAGGGTGGAATGTGTTGAGACAAGAGGTCCAGGACTGAAGTGCAGCTTCCAGTAAAGACAATTGAGGAGAGACAACACAAGTGCACCTTCTCTGAAAGGTCAGCAGTAAGCGGAGGGCTGAGATGCAGAAAAGGTCAAAGCCTTTGGAAAGGACAGGTAACAAAACAGTGACTGTCGTAAACAAGTGGGACGTTCAGAAACTAGTGATAGCATTAGACATAACATTAAGATTGTGAGGACATGATAAAGAGTCTGAACAGAGGTGATTCACAGACAAACCTGCTGTGAGGAAGGCCAGAGTGTGTGTGATGTGTGTGTGAAAATGTCACAGCACCTATGGCACAGAGAGCACACCATACATGTTAATGTGACATTTAAACCACAACTCACCGCTGGACCGCTGGACGTCTTTGGCCTTCAACTTTGTACGGATACTCTGTTCCACAGTCCTCCAACAGATATGAGCAAAACATCTGCTGCCGCAAGATTTGCACAATACCAAAGTTTTGTCATTTGAATTTGTTTCTCCATAGTAATGTGTTTGAGATAAATATGAGGATGCTTTTATGTATTCTCCAAGTAACTGTGTATACATAAAATAATACCCAAGCAATTTTCAAAAACAAGGTTATGGAAACAATAATAATACAGCAGCTGGAAACTCATGCAAACAACATCCTCCTTTTTAGATTCATTAACTTGCAGGTTAATATATATTCATGAAATAAATAGTGCTGTATTCACACACACACACACACACACATACACACACACACACACACACACACACTTACACACTGCTGCTGTTCTTATCATCAGCGTGTCAGCCTGGCATTACAGAGTGGAGGTTTGAGTAGAACTGTACTCATCCCACAGCGTTGTCTTTTGTGTGGGGAAGTGCAGTGAGTCACTGATGTGGTTTATAACCAGTGGTGCACATAATTTGTTTTCAGTCTGCTACCAAAATGAGAACTAGTACAGGAAGGTGAGGAAGAGGAATTTGAAATATCATGCTGGAAATGAAACTCTTTCCCAAGATTACAAAGGAAATTCCGGATCACTGCATATATCTGTTTAATTTCTTGTGACGTGCATTTGTCTACAGCGAAGCCACACACACACAAACACACACACACACACACACACACACACACACACACACACACACACACACACACACACACACACACTTACAGCCAGATGTAGTTACATGAAACAAACACACAATTAAGAGCATTGTTGTGAGTTCAGAATTTGTGTAAAATTAATGTCTAATTTACTGAGGTTGTAACTAATTAAGCAATCAGTGAGCTGGCCTGCCTACTTTTACTTTTACTACGCATTTAGCTTGTAAATGTGTATGTGGTGTATTCAGCACCGAGGACAGTTTGTGTGAGGACATGGAGACAGTTACATACAAGCGGCGGTGGTGGCCACTGTCCTTTGAAAGTATCCAGATGCATGATAGTTTAATGTTGCATGGCGCTTCACTGTTTCTGGGATGGAATGGGGACGTTGTGTGGAAGGTTCTACGTCATCTTTTAGTTCTCCAAGGGGAGTTATTATTGCATGAATGCTTACTCTGTACCTTTGTTCCATATCTTTTTAGGAGAGATGAGTGTGATTCTTGTTGCACAGCTTCTCTCAGCATGGGAGACATTTAGCACAGAATCTTCACTAATTGCATGACACAACAAGTAAATTTCAAAGAACCACAGTTATAATATCCCCACCTGTCGTTTATACAATCCTTCCTTAACTACATTTGCATAAAGAAGAGAAGCGCACCTTGCCATAAGTCACACAGCTGACATGCAAACTGCACCTCCAGGCCCATGCGACTGTTTAAGACACAACGCGTACATGTGGTCATTCATACATGTGGTCCTCAGTGTCAGGGCAGCAGGTGTCGCTCCTCTCTGTCCTCTTTAATACGCTGAGAGAACACAAACATTTTGCCTCAAACTTTTCGAGGCAAATGAATCAATTAATATAATAGACTCTAAGATGGGCGAGACAGAGACAGTGGTGAGAGAGACAGGCGGCGAATGGATGGAGATGCACAAAACGACAAGGAAATGCTTGAATTGACTACGCAAGACCCTCTCTCGCTCTCTCTACCAACACTCCTTGGCACGTCAACACACGTTTATGGAGAGCTGACTGACACACACATTTAGTGATACAGAGCCATCAGGATTCCCATCCAAATGAGACAATGCATCTCATGGGTTTAATCCTCCATTAAAGTGCTTTTGTATTTCAGATGATTGCTCAAATCGACTCCTTATCACAAATTTTACACTGAGCTTTTTTCTCATCATGTTTCAGTGCAAAGCGTATCATTTGTCAGTGTAAAGCGTATCTTCTTTCTGCTTTGCTGCTCTGATGCATTTTCTGCCACCCACTATGCACCACTGTGCAATGATCGTTCACAAAGTGGATTGGTAAAAATGTAAAAGAATACTCCTAATCTTAATTTGTACTCGAGTACCGATGAGTATTAGAATACAGCAGCTGTCACCATTAATACATTTGATACATGTTTGATGTTTGATGAGATGAGTGTTTGCAAATTAAAAAATATGATAGAACCTTGAAAGATTTATTCAAAAGTTTTCTTTCTGTCTGTTCCTGTAACAGAAATATAATAGCTTGTGACAGGGTGTGTGCTTCCCTCAAAGCCATTTCGCTATGGCCTGGGTCTCCTAAGAGCTGAAGACAGGATTCAATAAGTAATGCCTCAGCAGGCCCCAGCACCTGGCGATCCCCGTCACCCTCTGGCTCACTGTAATCATTTGTGATAGCCCCCATACACTCGCTGGGCACCCAACAACACGGCAGTTTCACTCGGGCTTTTAGACGGACATCAAAATGCATTACCTGTAAAGCGATAGATGGAGGTCTGGGATCATCAAGCAGGGGTGGAAATAGAGACACTAAATCTGCTGTCTGCAGGCTAGCAGGACGGTGCTAAGCCCCACTGCAGTGACTGTGGCTCAGATTCTCTCTGTCTGAAATCTACACAGGAATCGTCCTTATTTTCAGATCTTCCTCCCCTTACTTCCTTCCATCTCTCCTCTAGCCACCTCTCGTTCTCCCTCACATGCAGTGGGAATTGCATGACAGTTCTTCGCTGCATGTAGTAGTATTTCGAGGTAACTGTGGTTTTAATGACTTGGTAGCAGGAGGTTCAGCTGTTTAATGAGCAAACTCTCGCGCTCCGCCACGATCAAATGAGAGTCTAATTTGATTTTCCCTCTTGACCTCTATTCCTCATAGAAAACAACAAAGCTCAGGGGATTTTTCAAAGACTTGTGCAGGAGCAGAGAGACTCAGAGGTGTATGAGCGTGTGTGTGTGTGTGTGTGTGTGTGTGTGTGTGTGTGTGTGTGTTTGTGTGAGAGAGACCTTTTGTTTTAGTTTAAGAGAATGTAAAGTATACTGTATATCATACTCTGACAATGTGTGCATTTAAATATTTACTCATGCATTCACAAGGTACGAGTCCACAAATAATCACAATGCAAAAGCAAAAAACAGATCCTTTAAGCCTTTTAATAAGGAAATGTTTCATTGTATGTTTGTGACATTTTTGATCCTGCAAAAAAACAAACATACAACTACTGACTTCAAACACAAATAAGGCAATTTTGAAATTAAGAAATCCAAAGCAAACCAAAGCATATATAAACAAGAAAGTGTGATGTTCAAAGTAAACCTATTAATTTCAACATCCCTAGCGTACAGATTAGGGCAACAAAATTCTCATTAAGCTGTGAGCATGAGCACATATTTCTTGCGCGTCATATTAAATGTGTAGTACAGACCCTCTTTGTTTTAAATTGCCAAAACTGTACCGAGAGAGGAGGCAGGGATTTGGGTTAAATCGGTATTTTGTACATGTTTTTATAGGATCTGTGCTGATAAATGTCCTAATAATAAGTGAGAAGCGAAACAAAGGCAGAGGTGAACACACAGCAGGTACAAGCAACCACATGTGCTGATACCAGCTCAACAACAGACCACATGTGACAGTGACTGGAGACTTCTTTCAGAAGAGAAATTAACATGAACTTGAGTCCTCATTATTGAATTCATTAACATCACTGCCACACTGGGTCTTCAGTGCTATTTGTGTCCATTTTGTGGTTTTTGTTTATTGAAAGGTTTGTGTTTTGAATATTGATCCATACATTGCTTCCATACAAATCCTTGACTCTGTGGTGGTTTAATGCACATTTTTAAATTCAATCTGAAGATTCTTATTATAATCTGCAAATTATCTACTGTATGTCTGAAAATTTAGCATTTGCCACATTAATTACTCTTGGAAAGGTCATTTAAAATAGCACCTTAGCTGCACTGCAGTTCCAGACTACAGAGTAGAGCTTCAAACAAGTTGAAGAGCAGCTTCTAAGGACATAACAGCCCATGTCTCATTCACCTTCACCACACAACGATCTGTCAAGGCTTTCTGCTCTATCATTATGAAAAACAGAAACTTGTATCAAATATTTGATCTGAATGTAAGGATTGATCTATGTGGAGGTTAAACGCTTCATATACTTCACAGGACAAAGATTCATGTTCTTTGAACAGGATCACTGAGCCAAGCATGATCTTTTTGTGTGTTTTAATACTTGTAGAGCAATAATTAGTCATCACATGGCTGGTTGCATTTCCGGTGAAGGACCAGCGAGGAGAACTTCCTCTGCAGTTAGAGCAATTCATCTAAACTCTGCACTTTTTAAAATAAACACGGAAATGTCTCCATATTCCTCCCTACTCCTACTTACTGCTAAATAAACTATAACCGCTCCTTTCTCCATTGATTATGAGCCGTTTTCACTGCCTGCCGTGTGAACTCCCACTGGCATGGAGTGGCACAAAAACAACTCCACTTCTCAAGGACTCTATGATATGTATGTTCTAGAATCTACTCCCTGGGCTGCTTTATTATTGATTGCTCATATGTCTCGTGATGTATGGTGGGGCTTTAAGAAAGAAAGAAAGAAAGTGGTTAATGATACTTAAACCATATGTTCAATCCCAAGTATGGCATTACAAATGGGAATTAGTGCTACTGCAAACTCAAACCTGATTAGTGGTGGGGAAAAGTAACAGCCTGTTTAAATCTTTGGTGAATTTGTTAGAATAAGCATACAAACAATGCCAAGTTTTTCAAAAAAATACAAATAACAAACCCCCAAATGATTGGAAGGTTGCAATTAATTTCTGTTAATCAATGTTGAGGTGTTAATGTATATATGTGTGTGTGTGTGTGTGTGTGTGTGTGTGTGTGTGTGTGTGTGTGTGTGAGTGTGTGTATACATGAACTATAAACATGATTAAAGCAATGTAGAAGTCTTCAGAGCCACATCTTATGTATTACTATATTATCATCGCTGAATATATATATACCTGGTTATTACTCTGATTAGTCAATTATTTTCCTTGACATCTTAAATACCATGTAAGAGCATGGTTGTTCTGTACAAAGCAGAGTAATACAAGGTCTGAGCCCAGCAGTTCTGTGAGAGAAAATCCTTTCATGACACCTGCTGGTGTACCGTTCTGCTATCCAGACTCGGCTCCTTTCCTCCCCCATCATCCATCCATCAACCCAGCAGTGGTTGCTTGGGTCATAGCTTGCTGTTCACTTGTCCATGCCCATCAGAACTGCTTACATTCACTGCTTACATTACATGCTTGCTGCAGCTTTAGAAGCTCAGAATACGCTCCACAGAGTCTCTTGCACAAGCTTGAGATGGAAAGTAGTCATCAAGACTACGGTCAACAATCTTGGTTTTACGGTTTGCGCTTCACCATTAGTGCTCTCCAGCATAGAATGTTATGTTTTCCCGTGACGGTAAAACTAATGTGGAGCAGGCAAAGCAGGTACTGAAGATATAAATGGAACTGAGAGTAAGATTGCAGGAAATAAGGAGAAGGGGAGACACACACTATGCTTATGCCTCACCCTGTGAAGAGCTTTTTGTTACCATGGTTTTGATACAATCCCCCACTTTGCCCTTAGTTAGGCACTGTAGGTAATTGTTATAGTGTTGTGTGTTAATTGTCCTCAATTCCCTGCTTTTCCTACCTGACTTGTAGTTTCCTGCATGGCTATTTGCCTGCCTGCCTTTTGGATCATTGTACATATTTTGCCTGCCTCTTGGGTTCAGACTATCAGACCAACGTGTGACCACTCTTTCCTATCCGAGTATCCGTCCTATGAGTAAGGACTGCTTCCTCCACTTCATTGAGTCATACTCTCTTAGCCACCCGTGACCATATAAGTGAAACAAACATATCTGGGCAAACATAAATAGTCCAATAAGCTACACAAATGTCTTTTGAATCATTAAATAGTGATTCCATAAAGGGCATTTTCTCTGCTGGAGAGAAGTTGGTCAAATTCTTGCTCAGGTGTTGTTTTCACTGAGATATCGATTTACTGATCGCTAATGTCAAAAGGTGAGTGGTTTGTGCACACAGGAGAGAGACATAAACAGAACCAACCTGAGAATACTGATGAAAGAGGAACACTGAGCTTATATATTATTGAGAGAAAAATGCTGGAAGTATTGTAAAAGTAACAAGTTTACAAAAGCAAAAGCAAAAAGCTGAAGATTTTAAAGCCACTGTGATAAAAATGTAAGAGATTCTTTACTTATTAAGGCAATTGTCAAACCTATGTGATCACTTATGGTGATTCTACAACGGACTGCACATATTAAGTGAAACATTTGCAGGTTTGAAATATTTAAGAAATGGTTTCACCAGCTATATACATCTGTAACAGATGGAGGGTTATGCAAGTCATGAATACAATGAGGACATGATGGCGACATGATGATGATGAAGGTGGTATTATAGCTTTTATTTCCTCCTGAAAGGCTACGTCTGGTTGTTCTGGTTGACGTTTTAACTCTAATGGAAGCATAAATACACTGTAAGGTTGTAAATGAAATGTTTTTATTGTACTATAAAGGAAGGTTAAGATCCATTTGGTGAAGATGTTGAAACCGGAACAATCAACCGATTGGTGATGTATAAGACATGGACTGGATCGGTTAGAAGCAGCCACTGAACCCACCAAGCTTCAATTAGTCACCCTGGCGACCATGTAACTGTATTCTTCGCTAAAGACAGAGAGAGAGAGAGAGAGAGAGCGAGAGAGAGAAAGAGATAGAGAGAGAGAGAGATAAGTGTGTCAGATGTGCATTGTCCAGCAGGCTCTCTGTGACAGGAGTGTGTGTCCTTGTTTGTCCTCAGCTTTCGGACTTCCCTCTGACTTCTCAGCTTGTGCGCTCTTGGAGACGCGGACGCACAGCTTTGCCTCCCGCCCCCCCTCTTCCTAAACACAACCCCCCCGCCCCACACTTCTGCCTGTGTGTTTGCGTGTGTGTTTGTGTGTGTATGTGTGTTCGTGTTGAACCAGCGGACACTCCCGGGCAGTGCGCGCTGCTCCGAGCGGGAGTGCACATCTCATCCCGCCAGTCCCGCGTCTCTCTCCCCGCCTCTCTCAGGATGGATCTACGCTCTTAGCACAAACCGAGTCTACACTTTCACCGATTGGCAACTTTGCTTCACACTCAGGAGCTGAAACTCTTTTGTCTCTATTTTACACCGCAGTTTCTTCTTTTGTTTCTCCGCGCGTTCGCTTGTTCCAAGTGTCGGGAGACATGATGAGAGTGACCGGGTTACGATCTGGCTCTGTGCTGCTGCTGCTGCTCTGCTTCGTCTCCACCGCAACCTGCAATATGTTCGCGTTCACCGAGGAGCCCTCCGACAGAGCCGGGAGGGCAGACGGGTACTGTAGTCGGATACTGCGGGCTCAGGGCACCCGGAAAGAGGGCAACAACGAGTTTCGACTCCGCGTCGAGGGAGATCCAGAGAGCTATCAGCCCGGGAGCACTTACAGAGGTTCGTCATCTGGTCCCACCATTATCAACATAAACGCTGAAATCTGTGCAAACTTGTGTTAAAGTGCACAACATGTGCGCGCTGCATGTGTTGTAAATGTTTGCTTTGCTGATGTGAGATTAACCTGTTTGATAGAATTTCGCGTTTGGAGTAAAATGCACACGGCTTAAAAATCTAAAAAAAGTTAAGAAAATGTGAAGAGCGGAACATTATCTATGATTTCACTACTCTAAGAAAATGTGAAGTTTTTGTTGATAAGCAGTTTATGTGCCAGCGGTTGTAATGCTGCACTGTGGTGGATTGACAGATTGAATCCAGAATAGTGTGATGTCCAGCTCAGACAATTGAATCAGTTGGGGGTGTTGGAGATCACATTTTGCCTTGATATATATGTCAAAAGTTAAATTAAGATTATTGGATTCTAAAACACTACATCAGGTAAAAGTGCATTTTTGAACTTAACTCAATATAAAGACATTCACACTGCAATGCTCAAACTTGTCATTGAGTCATAGCTGAAACTGGCACTGAGATCATTGCATCTCCATTAGGACCACATCCTTAAGAAAATACATGTTCCCAATAATGCACTTTCATGTCACCAGATCTCGTATCAGATATATAATGCTGTAGGATTCTCAATGTAACTGGGCACTGCAGTGTGTGGGGCTCGGGGACTGTGTTTCAGATTTACATCATTCTGTCGGTTGATGTTTGCTTTCTCTCATTTGCTTCTATCCAGTGACTGTGATAGCATCCAGCCCCTCCTACTTCAGAGGGTTCACCCTCATTGCCCTGAAGGAGGGCAGGGAAGGAGACAAAGACGAGGACTACGCCGGAAATTTCCAGGTGAGTTAGCAGCTAAAGGTATTGCATATAGAGAGCAAAATGTATGATAATGTCTTGGTATGCTTTATTAAATAGAAGTTTATTTGCCACCACCATCAGTCTGTCCTGTGGCACCTGCGGTTCAACTTTAATTGCACCAATCTTATTACAAAGACAATATGATGCATTATTTACTTCTATTTAAGAAACACCGCTCCATTATGTCCAACATCTGCTCGGCATCAATATTCAGACCAGAAAAGAAAGCCAAGCCAGCAGCGATAGATAGCCACACCTGCCATAACCCTCAAATCAGCACTGTGCTGCAGCTGTACTCCTCTACAAGCTCTGTGCGTGAAGTGTGTGAGGAGAGAGAAAGAAAGAGAGAAAAAAATAGAAAGATGGTTGATAAGGCGAAGGGGGTGGCGGCGGTGTTGGGTTGACAGATTTTTCTTTGCACAGCCGTCTTCACATGTCAAAGTGAAATTATTCTCACCTCACCTCCTCTAATAGCCCTGATATAGCACGTCAAAGAGCCCTACTCTGCTCAGTTACTTGTTATGCTACGATTTCCAGGTTGTGAAAGGGCATGCGTGTGAAAAGTGTTGAGCTGTGTCCGCACAAGCACACACAGCGTGTACTGCATGCACGGTGTAGCTGAGGAGCCCATCTGATACGGGTCCAGCTGGAGTACTAAGACATGGAATGGGGGCAAGAGTGTGAAGGAAAGCAAAGTGCTGTTACATATATGTGATAACAGGCGAGCACGTGAACGAGGCCCTGTGCAATTATAACGCAGCGAGGAGCTGAGACAATGAGGAACACTTCCTCAGACTGATAGATGGTGTTTGTGTGTGTGAGCTCAGAGAGAGAAGGGAGACCAATGGAGAAACGTTAAGCTGTAATTCTTCTGATGATACCACGGTCCACTGAGCGCTAAGGTGCTGTGAAACTTAAACTTAATTCTAAATTCATGCCTTTAAATGTATTCCTCTCCGGTGTTTCTTCTTCTTCTTCTGCTCTTACAGCTCTTTGCTTTCCCTCTTTCTTATGATCTTATTTCAAGTCGGCGCTGCAAATTCGAGAAATTCATAGAGCTTAAAGTGCACAGTCATCCCATTTTCCACAAGGCGTCTGAAGAACTGAGCCACCGTGGAGCTGACTTTTGTTATTTAAATGAGTAAGCGTTGAAGAAATACTACAACCCCGGAAATTGTGTGTTTAGAATATATACTTACCAACATTAACCTCTTATGTGTGGTGCATTACATACTATAGAAGTTTGCAGAGTGGTTCCAGGCTGCATTGATCACAGTTCCTGCCCTGCTGCAACACTCATGGCGTACCTGAGTCTTGACTATGGGAGGACATTAAAAAAAAAGGAACATTTTGTCTCTTTCCTGCATGAACCTCACATCTCATTACCCACTCTGAGCACCCTCAAGGTTTTTCCCCTGTTTTTTTTGTTTTATTTGTCCTTGGAATTGATTTCATGCTGTGGTTATTTAGTGCCAGCCTTGAGCGTGCTTCTCAGCCATATGGCAAGAGTGTGGCGCGTGTGACAGAGCACGCTAAACATTTGTGCTGAGAGAAGAGGAAGCCCTGCATCACTCGCTCTCGCTCAGGCTCAGAGGTGGCTGATGCATGATGGAGGGCACAGAGAAATGTATCAAAGGCCAGACAGATGTGGAACAAATATGTCAGCTCACAGTCTTTAGATAGTGACGTTGAAACTGCAAGGAATGTGTTTGTCTCCTTTGAACGTTGTATTTGATGGGACGCTTTCTAGGTCCCGTTTTCACAGCCGCAGATCCCCCGTCTCACAGGCACCATTTGACAGAGCAGTAAAAATACATCTCTTCATCATCTTCTTCTTTAATACGGCAGGTCTGTCAAAAATGCACACAGACACACACGCATGCACACACACACTCAAGCCTGCAGTGTGCACATAAGAAAGAAATGTACAGGCTGAATACTTGCAGAGATCACACATGCACATGGACACACACGCACACACACGCACACACATACACACACACACACACACACACACACACACACACACACACACACACACACGCACACACACACACACTCTATTACTCCATTCTGAAAGCGCTCTGGGTGGGCCGGCCTCCAGGCACAGAGGGAAAAGAAAGAGAAAAGAAAGTGCAACAGAAAACGGCAGGCTTTATTTAACATACAGCTCATTTGAAATCTGCTGGTGTGCCCCATCTCAGCCGTCTCAGGACAGCTCCTGACTTGATGAAAAGCACTTTTATTGAGCACTCTGTGGAGGTCAGCAGCCACTGTGTGTGTGTGTTGGTGTGTGTGTGTGTGTGTGTGTGTGTGTGGGCCAGAGTGTGTAGCAGCGGGCAACGCTGGCGATGTCTGACAAGACATCACTTCCCAGCCGGATGAGCTGTTAGAACAAGAAAAGTCAAATGGAAATGCGAGTATGTGAGGTGTGAAATCAGTGTCAGCGTGAGTGTGGGATGTGACAGGGCTGTTGTCATGTGAAGAAGGCAACTTTATCCAGCAGGTGTCTGAGGCAGACATCCCGGGTGCATCATTTTGTCTCCCAAACTATCACCTCCTACGGTGGGGGAGGGGTGTAAAGACTAAAATTGGGGGTATCAATTCACACTTAACCTCTGTCCACTCTGGTATTTTCATTGGCATTTTGTTTAAATTGGATAGACAGCCATTAAATGCTACTGTTTGCCCTGACCAGGACCTATAGCCCATGACTTAATCTATTGCAGAAATTCTTGCATTGGCCTTAAAGCATACTGTCTTTGCAAAGTTTGATTTAGACACGAAAAAGGAAATGGGTCATAGGTCATTCTACAACTAATTGGTTGTATCATTTACAGATGCTGTTAAATTCATTCCCATGAAACATCATTGATTTTTATATGTGTTGCTGTCCAGACTGGCTAGACCGGAGTCCATGGGAACTCAGAGGGGGTTGGTTTATAATCCCTTGGCTTTACATAGGCTGCGTACGCACACACACGTACACACACACACACACACACGCGCACGCACACTTGCATGCGCACACAGAGCTAGGGCCAGACATAGTCCTCCCTTTCTCCCTCTATCTCTCTTTGCTCACATGCACAGTCCACTTTACAGAGTAAACTCATTCATAACATGGGATGACAAAGGAAATTCTCTGCAGACAGCTTTATGGAGTGAGAAAGTTCCTCGTTTTTACTGCTTGGAAGTTACATCCCATCTAGCTCCTTAATCTCTGGCAGGGGAGTATTAGTTAATTGTCCGCACACTGACATGCTGCCCACTCCACTCATTTTTTAACAAGTTAAAATCCATGAGATACATCCTCAGTTCACCTGAGCCATAAGGACATTGTGCGTTTGCTCTGCACTCGTGTTTGATTGGGGCTCTGGGTGTTGTTGTGGTTGGAAAATTCACTTTCTGGTTCATCTCAGTGTTGTGGACTTGGAGTGAATATGGTTCATCTGATACAAGGTGGCTCTTTCAGTGAAAGTAACACAATCATCTTGGCCTGCAAATCCTGGCCAAACCCTGTTAACTCAAACAATGGCCATCGTGATTTGACATCTTTATATATTTCTCTCACAACAGTATGTTGGAGCTTTACAACTTGCTCTCTATATATCAGAATGATATTTCTGTAACGTGGGACGCATTGTGATTGCAGCACATCATATAGCTCTGTTTAAGGACACTTTTTAGCTGCAGGTGAATGTTGACGTAAGCATAATAGGCTGACATACCACATGGAAAGCCCAGAAAAAAAAAGGCAATGTGGGCCCATACAATGTGTCACTCATTCACTAAACTGGATTAATCACTTTGCAGTTTGGTGTCAGATGCCTTCGCCTGCTCCATTGTGCTGTGCAGGATGGCTGAAAGGAGCCTGTGTGCGTGTCTGCAACACAATAGAAATGATAGATTTTCACAAGCAATGGAATGAGGGAATCTCCACCTCCAGCGGCAGGCCCCCCCACACACACACATCCTGACGCGCTGCTCGTCCTGTTCATGTTGGAGCTTATGTGGGTGACGGGAAAAAACACACAATAGAGTCAAAGGAGACTATCATAGCCCCCATCCGTGTTAACATGTAATGGTAGCGTCATTATGTGAATTTAATTTCTTAATTATATTTATAGGCACTTGAACTGAGAATGATAGAAAATTAATACAGAGTAATCAAACACCTTGCGAGTATAATCGCATGCAGGTGTTTCTGATGTTTTGTGGAAGGATATCTAATCTCTCTCTCTCTCTCTCTCTCTCTCTCTCTCTCTCTCTCTCTCTCTCCCTCTCCCTCTCTGTGTTTGTCATACAGATCATTGATGAGGAGGAAACACAGTTCATGACCAACTGCCCCCCTGCTGTGACAGAGAGCACTCCACGCAGACGCACTAGCATCCAGGTGTTTTGGACTGCACCACCCAGTGGCTCTGGCTGTGTCAGCCTCAAGTAAGTAAAGGCGTGGCTTTTAATTATCCTTTCTACATTGGTATTGACTCTGCACCTCTATTCCATCACATCCCTTTCTCTAAGCCAGGGGTTCATAAACTTTCTCTCACCCACTTGGAAGCAGAGCCGTATCATGAATCCTTTCTGTCCTGTGTTGACCTTTTTCTGATAAATTCTGTCGTGCAAACTTCTGCACAACTGCCCTTAGAGTTGAGTAAGGAAATGTCATTCCCACTTGGTAAGATATACGAACAATACCTTATAATTATAAGGCTGATTGACACCATTAATCCATTGCTGTTTGTAAAATATAAAATTTCAGGAGGTAGAAAGATACTCCGGGTTTGTGCAATAGCTAATTTAGTCTGCTGGGTGATTAACATCTTCCTCCTCTGCTTATTTATGAAAGCACAATTAAGACATTTGTCTTATTAATGCGCCTTGTGAATTTTACTTCCTATATTTTCACTGCTCTGCCCGTTCTTTTCTTGTCTTGTGTCCCCTCCTCTCTTTGTTCTCATCGTCATGGTGTTGTTGAAGCTTTCACAGTAGGTTTTCTTGTGAGGCACATCATTTTTCCTTATCGACAAAAGTGTGAGTGATGGGAGAAATGTGTTCAGTGAAGGCAACTTTGATAGAGGAAATGGAAAGTATGTGGTGCAGTTCATAGAATGTGACACCCCAAAGCAGTGGAGATGTGGCTGAAATACCAAAGCGCAGACAGCCATGTTTACAGTGTGACAGCAGCCTTTTGTTTCGTACACCTGCCATTCATAATGACAACAAAGTGTGTGTGTGTGTGTGTGTGCCGCTGCCGCAGAGGCACGAATGACATCACAGACAAGCCTCAACCAACATTTTCAGTCATTTTAGTTTGACAGCTATCCTTAGCAAGAAGGAGCCTTGTCCATGTTATCAGGCCATGCCAGTTTGAAAACACACAAAAGCACAAAAAGATTGTGAATGTCAGAGATTAAGTTGGAATTTTATTACCACTGCACTCAGTGTTTGTGTTTAATTTAATTTCCTACCCCAGGAGAGCTACAGTAGTGTGTCTGTCTGCTTGCCTGTAAAACATTATGGCCATTTAAAAACAAAAAAACAAAATTACATCTGGGCATAAAATTAGAATGCGTGTGTGTGTTTCTTCGGCAAAACTCTTGTGACTCACATGTTGTGCATGGATTTGTGCTCCTCCCTCGTGGTTTGCTACAGTATAATTGACCAGCAGTCGCTGTCTTTTCGATGGAAAGATTGAGTTTGGTGGTTAGGTTGGGTCTAAGGTTGGCTGATGATGACAGGGTCAGGCTAGGATGCTCGCTCAAACTTCTGAACTCTTGACTTTTGAAAGTCTTGCCATGCTTCCTGGATAATCTCTGCCTACCTCCACGCTACAATCAAATCAAATCACAGTGTGTCTGCTGGTGTGGTGATGTATGTATTTTGGGAACCATTTGCTCGTGAGTAACTTTAAAATGTCAGCTTGCTCCTGCTGCTTCTGTGGCTCTAGGTGAGCTGCTACCTGACTCAGATCACTTTTTAATCTTCTCACATCTTCTTCATTCATTTTTATTCAGAATGAGCTTCGGGCAATGTCAAATTCTATCCGCCCAGCATGACTTCCCTCACAGCCACATCCTGCAAAGATCAATCATTTTAATCTTTACCGTGTTGTCCTCTAAACCAAATGTATAGATAATTAGTGTATATATAACGGCCATGTCATTATCTCTCTCAAGAAAAAGCTAAACATTCAGGTGCTATTCTCACATTACCGGCTTCATTTTGGATGTTTGGTGGCATAAACATTGCACCATCCAACTCTCTGCTATCTTCTATCATTACATTTGGTGGTGAGAAGCAATTTATTTGTCATCTCCCTGCGGCGAGCGATACGGAGGGTTGTGTGGCGTGTGTTCCGATGGGCTGATGACTTGGACAAAGGGTCAGTAATCAGATGAATGTCACAACCACACGCAGCTGTTGGAACATCCTTAACTCCTTCAACACAATGATGGGGGAGATAAAGGAGGATTTCAACAGGACATCACAGTCACGCAGGCCTGTGGTAATTAAACTTGAGTGAATTAGCTTTTTTGGTTGCAGTGGTTTGGCATATTAAATTTCGTTCTGTAATTCATTTGTAATCTCTGGGTGGAGGAGATATGACACAATTATAATCTACTTTGTTCTTTGCATGGTTACATTGGCTGTAGAACGTAAAAGTAGCTAATGAAAGACAAAATCTCTGCTACTTTTCCTCCTCTGCCTGTGCTCGTGCACACTTTTAAGATTCATCAATGGAACTGGAACAATGGCGGATTGGATGTCCAATCCTGGATGAATCTGTGGACAAACAGAAAGACATGCAAAAGCACAGATGTAAAGAGAGATATTGACTTAATGTGTCTGATCCAGCTTGAGTTTGCAATAAAGGGAAAGAAGGAGATCTCTCCCTCTCTCTGTCTCTCTGTCTGCTCTCTCTCTCGCTCGCTCCTTCTCTCTGTCCCTCTCTCTCTCGCTCTCTCACTCTCTGTTACACGCACACACACACACCCGCAGTCTCACAAACACATACACACTTTTGGGGGTGATTGCGATCGGTGGTGGTGTGGATCCGGCAAAGTGAGTCAAGCTTTAATAGCATCTCATTGATAGAATTTAAATTGGATGTTAAATAAGCATTACTCTGCTTGATTGTCTGGCCGGCCCAGGAAAGTGGGCATGCAGTGAAGCAGAATGTGCCTCTCCCTCTCAGGGAGATATGTGAAATTGGGGTGAGATTGAATTAAAGCGTGAACAATTAGGGATGTTCTGCTGGTGTCTCTTACCTTGACTCATTCATCCACATCTTTGTGAGTCATGGCCGCTCCTCTGCACTCACCTTCTGTATGCGTCCATGGTGTCCTGCTGCTCAGTGTGCCGGATGTGACCCGCCATGGCTATTCCCCTGTGAAATGGAAGATTTGCAACAATTACCTCTTGTTTCTTCCATCTTGCAAAGGGCTGACCTTTGGGTCTCTGCTCTTTTATTATTTTTCTTTTTGTCTCTTGTGCAGAGTGTGCACATTAAAATGGTTAAATGATGCTTAAAGGCCAGTTGACAGTAGATTATTACAGTAGCGGGTGGAATGCAGGCTCAGCACGTAGAGTCTGTGCAGGCTTCAGTAATGGACACTCACATCAGGGCCTCTCATTTCCTTTGAAGTTGATGTTTTTAAGACATCAAATGTTCGTATTTGGGACCGGCAAAAATGCAGCACAAGTCATCAGTGAATTTTAATATACATAACGCCACATACGGTCTCAAGGGCAGACAGTGTTCCTTTTTGTACCCTTTGTTCCTTTTTTGTGCTTTCGCTTTTTCCGGACTGAGGGAAATTCCTGCCTGCATGTAATTACTTGATACCAGTAAAGAACAGAATGATGTCTGTGCTAGTAGACTACTACTACAGTGACACGGTGCCATAGAATGCTGCCATGATAACTGTCTGTGCATTTACAAAAACCGACAACTCAACATTTAAAATCAGTCAAACTGACTGGAATAAAATAAATAAATGAACAAAACACAAATAATGTACAATTTGATATTCATTGAATGCACAATAAAACACATTAGTATTTTTGTGTTCATAAGTCATTTGGGGCCAGTGGGGCCGCTGCTGCAAAGACAGAGACGTATGGAGTAGTCCCATCCTATTACCATGACAACATTATGATTTCATTATCCAGAGGAAATTGTTGCAAATTGTTCCAGGTTAGCTGCAATGGCACAAAATCACTAAAATTGGTCTTTGTGAGTGTAGCTTTGTGGCAAAACAAGCAGCAAAATTGCAATGTAGTGCCTTATCTACATGAACACACCTAGTCCAGCACCAGTGGCTTCATTTTGGAGGCAGGGAAATACATACAACATTACAAATGATTATAAGGTTGTGGATACAATTCTTTATCTCTAATGTGTCTCCTCTTCTAGTTTCTACGTATATTGTCTCTCCTGGTGTCTCTCCACTACATTGCAGTCCTGGGAATAGCTCAGCACAGCTCACATTGGCTCAGCACAGCTCAGTTTGATTCTCCAGTGTAAATGGTATCTCAACAATCCAGCTGGACCGGACCCACAGGGATCAGACATCGGCCCAACGCTTCCATCCAGTACCTCGCTGTTTGCTTTTATCACCTTGGAAACCTTCCTGTGGCCATGTGTGTGAGGAAGTAGGTGCCTGGAGGCTTGTTTTCCATTGTTGTTTTCTCAAGTCTGCTGGCCTCTGAAAAGGTTTGTTTGTGGCTGATTTACATGTCAAGGCCCCTCTCAGACCTGTGTTCCCCAAAGGGCCCAGCCTCTTAGACAGCTCAATCTAGAAACGCTTCCTCCTGCCAGGCCTCGCAATTTTGGAAACAGTGCAGTTGGCCTGTCAATCACTCTTATCTGTAATGCAATGCATAACCTAACTCCTGCCTTCAACACTCTACAATGCCTGTGTGTGTGTGTGTGTGTGTGTGTGTGTGTGTGTGTGTGTGTGTGTGTCCGTGAATTTGTGAAATGCTGTCTATTTGTTTCTTACAAAATGCTTTGGGGACTCACCAAATCCAAAGAAATTACCTGGAAAATTACTACTTTTCTTTTTGCTCTGCAGCCTCTCATTTCTGTCCCGTGTGTGGCGTCTGACTTCAACCTAATATGTGCGTTTTGTGTTGTAGTAAGAGCTGTTGAATGAGTCGGTTTGAATTGAGTTCCCGCTTCTACTATTTCCCTGTGGGCTCTGATATCTCCTCTCAAGAGTGCTTTCTGAAAGCACAAGAAAATGATTATGAATATCTCAACACATACCTTCAGCATCCACCACAACCAACCATTCACGTTGATCTGGGCTTATTTTCGTCTCTTTCCCACTCCCTGTGGTCCCCTCTTTTCTTTTCAACCTCTCACACCTTCCTTCAAACACATGTTTTCATTTGCATTATTTTTGATGTGGCGACACCTACTTTTACAATTGCTTCTGGTGCAGCATCTCTTCCCTCCTCACGTCCTCCCATGTTGTTCTTCATATTCTCTCTGCAGGGCTAGCATTGTGCAGAAGAGAATCATCTTCTTCCAGGATGAAGGCTCACTCACTAAGAGAATGTGCGAGAAAGGTAGGCGTTCTCGTTAAGAATACACAACCCAGCATGAATTTCCGGTCCCCTCCGTCTCCCTGCTGCTTGCTCATTTCACTCCCCACTGATCGTCTCGATTTTGTCTTTCTTCTTTTGCTCTGCTTTTTTCCCCGTGCCTGATTTTGATGTGGGGACATCACCGTTGCTATTATTCTCTGGCATGTGAATGACTGTAATTGAGTGTCCCCCCCGACCCCACCCCACCCCCCGGCTATGCATGACTTTAGATGCCACACTGAGCAACAGATCAAAAGAACTACGCAGCACACCCCCCTCTTTTCTCTTGCCATCTTCCCTCTCTTCCTCCCATCCTCCCATCCCAATTCCTTGAACAACCCGTCTCAACCACACCGCGTCACCGGGCTCCACACTCATTTGCTCTCTACACTAACAAGCAGTCTCCTATATGCAAGGTCTCATTTTCGTCTCTATACTTTACATCCCTCTGACTGTTTTTGATTCCTCTCCTTTCTTCCCCTCCCTCCATTTCTGCACAGAATCCATGTATGGCGACACCACAGACAGACCCCTGTTTGAGTGTTGTGCGTGTGGAACGGCTAAGTACAGAGTCACCTTCTATGGGAATTGGTCAGAGAAGATCCACCCCAAAGATTACCCCCGTAAGCATAAACCGCTCTGTTGTTCTATCCGATCACCTCCGCCGTATCACACCTTTGATCTTGATTATAGCACCATAAACCTGAAATTACATAGGATATGCCCCCCCCTGAGTTGCGAGCAACAATGCTTGGCCATGATGTGTGTATAACCTTGAAATACACTCTCAGGATGCGAAAGGACTTAAGGATTACACCGCCTCTCTTGTCTACATCGGGCTCTCGCTGGTCGATCAATATACTGATTAAGGAGGAGTAAGATAAACCCCAAGATCGACAGCAGCCCTAATTTACTGTCTTATGAGCGGGAGTATCTGGCATGTGACTCAATCTTGCACTCATTTACACAAGCCCACCTCTCACAGACAGATAAAAGGGAGATAGGGGGAAGCCATGTGACATCTTCATCTTCGTAGGTTGGATTTCTCCTTGCACAAAGTCACATGCTGCATGAGACAGCACTGACTGCTGTGTGTTTACTTTAATTAGCACACAATAATCGCTCTTTATGTTTTGTGTTTGCCAACGAAAATCCAAGCTTAGTCTGGATTTAGGCACACGTCACGTCATATGTCTATATTTATCATTGTCCTCCAAGTGGAGGGATGGAGGGGCTGTGGCGACACACATTCACCAGCAGGTCCCCATAAAACAGGCCAACAGGATCTTTTCTTTTTCTTTTTTTTTCACCGGCTGACATGATAACCTTGACAGTTCTATTTTCTGTTTCCCTTCTGGCCCCATTGTTGTAAGGCATGAAGCACTACAAGGCTATTCGGTGCAAGCTATGGCCGCTCACTCAGGCAGAGGGAACGGCCTGGTTGGCCTCTGTCACCAAAAGGGAGGGAGAGAGAGAGAGAGACAAATAAAGTTTCCCTTTATTGTCGAATAAATATTTTAGTATTGCCAGTGCTCCAAAACAAAGATGGCCTGATGGGGATTTTGTGTGGAAAGAAAAATAGTCAAATAACAGTGACATTCTATCTGTCCACACATTGTAAATATGCCTGTCCGAGACATGTTGATAATGATGAATGATGAAGACCAACATGAGGATGAGGATCTTTTCTCTTTTTTTTTCTTTTCATATTTTCGGAGTAAAATGAAAGGAAATGTTCTCTGTCATTTATTGGGAATTTTAAATAGAGGTTGAAGAGTCTGCCCGAGGTCTGAATCTGGAGGCACACTGCATATAAACAAAGAACTCACATTTCAATTCTAACCTCACCAGAAATGTCATATAAAAAACATTCAGAAATATTTCAGTCCGTTCTTGAGAGACGAGATGAGAAAGCTGCATTGGGTCAGACTCAAATATTTTCAAGAAATCATAAGCTAAACCGTTGAATGCTTTGCCAAGAATATCAACGCTAACATGGATGCCAAACATGATCATTCCTGAAAGTCAGACAAAAGCTGCTGTTGTTGTTATATTTAGAGTGACGTCAGGTGGAAGGTCTTCATCTAAATTTTCCCAAATGGTAAAAGGCAAGAGGGAGGTCATGTGAACAGCTGTACTCCATGCCTTATCACTTCTTACACAATAAACCGAGTGAAGGCTCCTTTCCCCTCCGATGCCTCTTCCACTCACACTGATGTGTTCCGTGGATGCTATCGTGTAACAGAGCACTTAATAGAATTCCACTGCAGCTTTGCTTGTGTCAGATGGAAGCGTATGTCTCTGTGAGAGAGAAGATCTGCTAAACCTGCCAGGCAGTAAAGATGTCAGTCAAGCAGCACTATATTAGTTATGTTACAGCACTATATACAATACAGTTACAGTAAGATCAAAATTGTTTGTTTAGATTGTCAGTAATTGGATTAATTGTGCATATAAGCATGTGTGTATTGATAAATAAACTACCTTAATCTTAATCTTAATCCGATTGTTGAGTGGGATCAGCAGGGCGTGCAACCCTTTCACATAAAGGGTGTCATATTTATTAGAACTATGACCTCCTGGTAAAGAAGGAAACTGTCCCCTTAAACTTTAATAAGCTGGTAAATAAAAATATAAGTTCCCTGTGATATTTCCTGGCTAAATGTTTTGAATGTGACCTGCTGGTGAGCTGCAGCGAGGCTCGTGCATCTTCCCACTCAGTACAAGCACAAAACACAATTAGTGTTAATGAGTGAAGAAGTTAATTAATGAGGCAAGATAATATTCACGGGGACGTTTACTGGATCATTGATTTCTCTCACAGTGAAAATCTTTTGAATTATATCCTTGCATCGAATAAGCAGTACAGAATTATAACATCATCTATTCTATACAGAGAGCCAAGCTGGGTTTGTTTGTGTCCAACTAAGTGGCACGTTTGCTTGTCTGAACTCGAATAGGTCGCGCAAATCACTGGTCGGCGATCATCGGAGCGTCTCATTCCAAGAACTACGTGCTGTGGGAGTACGGCGGCTTCTCCAGTGACGGGGTCAAACAGGTAGCCGAGCTGGGCTCCCCGGTCAAAATGGAGGAGGAGATCAGACAGAAGGTAAGAAAAACGAGAACCGGGCATTACTCAGGTGCACCATGCAGAACAGAATCCAAAACGATTGATGTTACTGTTGGGTTTTTGTTCGATTTTTAGAGTTTTACTGAAAAAATACCTGCTTCACCTTTTTTTTGCTTTCTGGGGATCTTTTTTGCCTTCATTAGAGCTAGAAAGAGCTGAGTTGCATAACACTGAGGAGTGAGGCACAGAGGATGTTCCAGGCTGTGCACACCTGAGCTCGGTACCAGATTAATCACTTTGACATTTGTTGTCCAGACTGATCAGTGCTTCAGAGTACCTGTGCTATTCTAAGTCTGTCCCTATATTTACTGTGTATAGTGTATAGAGGGAAAAACTCTCTTAACATTCAGTGAGCATTCATGGAAGGGTATGACTTGAATGACAAATGAAAAGGAAGAAAGAAAGAAAATGAAAGAATTGAGTTTGAGTCATTCCTTGGAATTAGACCCTTTGTGCCTCCTCGCATCACAAATTCGTCCGAGCTTTCAACGATGGGTTTGGTTGAATCACGACGCAATTCCCGACTCAGCAATTTCAGAAAACTTTGTACAATAACAATGAAAGACAGATTTGATTTCTGAATGCGGTTGTGTGAAAAAAAAAACCCAATGAAACCAAATAATAATAATATAGCTGTGCAGTGGTATGGCTCATTAAGTTACCCCAAGTTTCCGCTTCCCCGAGCTTCCCCTTATTCCATCAGCTCTATCATTGCATTTGAAATAAAGTTTTATTACACCTCACTGTTTGGGCTCAGGTAGGAAACGGCGGCCGTTTCACGTTCAAACCTCATTTTCTAGTTGCCTTACTTTCCCATATTAAGTTATGATTCTTATACATTCTTCTGACTTCAGGCAACTTCTGGTGCTTCGTCTCTCTCTGGCCTCTCCTTTTTCCACAGATAGCGTCTTTCATTTTCCTCTGTGACTGTCTTTACCGGTCTTAAAATAACCCAGGTTTGGCAGAGCAGATGGTCCTGCAGAGTGCTTATTGTTTCTAATATCGAAGACCCAGAGTCACAGCAGATAATGAGAGCACAGTTTGAGCACTGGGGGTCTCTGCGTCATTGCTGCCTTCTCTCTGCTATAATTGCGTATGGCCTTTTGGAATTTGCCAAGACAATAAGCTGCGTTCCAGAAAAAAAAAATCAATCACATCAAAAAGGATGTGTTTAGAGTTTTCATAGCATCCATGTGTACTCAAGAAGTCGATGATGTAACCTTATCCAGAAATCAAGAGGGCCACACCACTGCTTTATGTAGGGCTCTGCTTTGTGTGACCCCGGTTATGTCAGCGAACGAGATGACATGATTGAAAAGGATATAACAAAGAATTTCACTACCACCCTGGATGATGTCGGCACCTAGCGAGGCACGGTTCAGACTGTCGTTGTTGAAAATTGATCAGTAGAAGAAGAAGAAGTTGGTGTTGGCTGACACGAGAATGCAGGCTGATGATTACCCGAGGGATCAATATAAACCCTGATTGGACTGAAATGGGAAAGCGGCATGCAATTATTCCTCACCTGAAAAAAAACTAAAACAATGAGGAATCAACCATTTTCAGTAGAGTGTGTGTGCACAGCTTAGGTAGTGGCTTTTATATGTGTATGTAAGCATGTGGGCGTTTGTGTCATGATGCCTCGCAAATCGCTTGGCTTAATTTATGCTTCAATACTTTTATTTTGCCTTACAGCGACCGCACATTTATCAATTGTATCCACTTTAACACAACTCACACTGTCTCTCCTTGCCCTTGAGGTACGGAGGCTGACTGTAGGAGCTTTGCTCTTTACAGCAGCCGAGCGCTCCTTGGTAAACGCTGACACAAACAGAAAGCTGATTCGCTTTTGTGTCAGGTGCGGTGTCAAGGGGAGCAACTGGCGATGAGTGCAGAATTGATATTCATTGCCGGGGCTCAATTCTAGCCAAGGGGCGCACTAATCAGTGTTACATACAAAGTTTCATTTGCAGAGCAAAGCAGGCATGCAGGCTGCAGAAACATGCTCACTCATGGGCACATACACAAACATGAGCTCCCTCACACACACACACACACACACACACACACACACACACACACACACACACACACACACACAAACACTCAAACAGCCTCGTTTTCTTGCTTGCATCAGTGCAGTGTGATGGCTTTATTTCTACATCCATGTTTGCCACCGTTTCAGAGAAAACACACGGTGTGTGGAACCATCTGTCTTGTGGTTATGGATGATCACATTTAAGGTGGAATTGTTTTTGTATTAGTCTGGAAATGCCTATAGCTTTAGAAATGGAGTGGAGGGATTGTAGGCCACTGTTGGCCACTGGCTCCCTTCTTAATGAGAGCGTCTATAGTGAAAGAAACAGTGACAATTTGACGCATAGACACATACAATGTGATGGAATCGGTTTGTCCATCCTACGCTTGCTGCTTGCTTTTGCTCCGCAGCCTGTTTCAGTTCATACCATGTGACCTCCCGGTAATAAAAATATGATTGCATGTTCCAACCTTCTCAAATGCAGCCTTCACCCACACAGTCTCAGCACCCTGCAACTACACAAGCAATCATGACACAGTGCCACTTATCCTTATATAGTATGTGTGACACCAATGATCTTGGTCATTCTACTTGTGTGTGTGTGTGTGTGTGTGTAGTTTGAGATGCAGAATGCAACAAGGTAACACACGCATCTTTCCAAACAGTTGTCTCATGCTGTTTAATTTGCCAAGTGCAAATGTAACAATCAGAGGCTTTGATAGCATGGGGATGCTGTCCAGGGTCGCTGTCCTTGCCTCTCAGGTGATTTGTATATACACTGAGTCATTACAGCAGCTCAGTGTGTCACTAATGAGAAGCTTAATGAGACTCTCCGCATGGACCAGCGACAAGGCCAAGGCCTCAGTCGGATTATGAAATCGCCCATTTCCTCTCGCAGCACGGGGCGTTTTTCATTATTGCACAGTATGGACGTGTAGAGAATCTTTTATTATCCTGAGCACCGCAGCTGTGCCACAGAGCAATGACAACACGGCTCCGGCTGTAGCCAAAAAGAGACATTACAGAATAATGACAGGAAAGACAGATCCTTGTCACTCGACACAGCTACGCTCCTAATTACTTTGGCTGGCATTTCAGAGTCCAGACAAGTTTTTATATTGTTGCATGAACTGATGGGTTTCCTACCTCCATGGATTTTGTTTCAAGACACAATATACTGTAAACCTCAATTCCCATGCAGTGCAAGAAGAGAAATGCTGGATTAAAAATAACTATTGTAGAAAATGTAATGTTGCTTGCTTCTTGCATTTTATCGCGCTCAGATTGCCTGGAATTGCACGATCTGTCACAGTGTGCAAGACGCATTCTAGCTGACTTGCACATTTAAATTGCATGAAGGGTAAAAGCACTACAGATATGATAATATCTCTGTCTCCCTGCTCCATCCTCTATGCACCTTACTAAGATCCAGGTTATGATTTAGCAGTTAGAGCGAGTCCAACTGGAGTCGATACAGTGCAGGGCTGCCATCTGTAAGTGGGAGGCATTGCATAGATACTGTACATACATGCATGTCGGCATCAGGTCTGCATGTACACTCAAATACACAGAAAACTAACAAACTGGAAGAGCTGAGCGGTAGTATTATTGTAAAATTTTTATCGAAAACCCACACGATACACCGGCTACGCTGATTAACCTCCTAGTCAGAGGGATTTAGAGGCAATTTACCTGTGATTTAGTTTTAATCTTTCATTGCTGAACCGACCCCACACAGCATTATGTCTAAGAAAGGCGGTGGTGGTGCAAACATGATCTCCTGAAAATTTGTTTTCACATACTGTAGTCTAATATTTGACATATTGTTAATGAGAAATTGCACATTTTCACATTTCCTCCTGACACTGTAAAGGCTCGCAAATTAAATAGACGATGTTGACATAACACAGAGAAAAGTGTGTGTGTGTGTGTGTGTTTTAAATTTAAACTGCAGTGCATTAGTATTGTATTTTATATTATTATACAATATTATTATATTGGTGTAGTATGTACTGTGTGTATCAATACATACTGACACTGAACAAAACCACAATTTACATTTTTAAAAATATATTTAAAGTATGTGGGCTTGTTATTATCATGCTTTTGTGTGGATTATGCACAGTGGTAATTCACACACTTAGCTACAGGTCCTCCATCTTTCTCACTCTCTGTCTCTTTTCACACTCGTCCTTCTCAGCACACCATTTGTCATGTCCTTGTATTTCTTGTCTTATCCGCGTGTGTGCTGCAGGATGATGGGAGGTTGGCCACAGTGGGACAGCAATTAGCTCTACAGAGGCTTCCCAGAGGGTGAGGTCGTGACCCCCAGGCCTGTCTATAGTCATGAAAGGCCATGTTGGCCCAGACAAACCAGGGTGGTTGTTAGACAGGCTGACATTCCCCAGCACTTCACTACAGTCTTAATGCCAGCAAGGCTCTGGGTGATGGATGTTACCTCAAACCCCCCATGGTCACTTCTCTGACACCACTCCTCTGTTTGCTGACAGCTTTTTTTCAGGGGTAAAAAGATGGCCGACCAGGGTTAAGAGGGAATTCTTGTTTAATTTTAGTTGCAGTTTGCTGTCGGATCGTCAAATCAGCTCTAAGAGCTCAGCAGCGATATTCTGCCTTAGCAAAACACAGTCATTTTTGGGATTGTTTATTGTAAGTTGGGTTGTTTTGGTCACTTTTTAGATGGGAAAGAATCAAATTTTCTTCATAGGCAGTCACCATTACATTCTAGACAGGTGCTTCCATGTATTTGTCTGTTTTCTGTTAGGTTACGCTGTTGGATTTCAGGCTTTATTGAAGTCAGCATGTTTGACATGTTGTATTCATCACTCTGGGCTCTGTTCAAGTAAGAGGATAAAAACGGAATCATGCTGGAATCTCAAACATCTTACAGAGGCCCATTATTCAGAGAAACGACAATGCCAGTGCAGCAGCAGGCAGAATAGAGAGGAGAGGATAGTATCATTCAGACATTTGACATTTATCTGGGATTTGCCAGAACTTTTCTCTGAATATTTCTCAGTTCCTGTGAGTGTGTGATGACACCGTTCCAGGCTTTTGAAATTCTAATGAATGCCTAAGAATTGGAATGTTTAGAGTTGGAGTTACAAGCACAATTGTCATTTACAAGAGAAATGCTTTCCTCCTTATCAGGTATTAATGGAGAGTTGTGTTGTTAAACATGTTTACATACAGTTGGTTGGAGTAGAATGTTGGGATCATAGCTGTAGATTTCTGACTTGAGTTTGGATATTCTTTGGGTTAGATTCTGTCGGTCATTGACTCACCTGCTAGTAAGGAATTCACAAGAATGCTCAAGTTTGGCTGATTGTCAGTGACGGCAGTTCTGAAGAAGAGGATAATACTATAATACCTGACGTGTAAGGTGTTTATTCGAAAATATATCACACTGCAGCTCTCGGGGGAGGTGCAATGTCACACCTCAGGCCCAAAGGGTAATGGAATCCACAGTATAATAGTGTGACTTTAACCTTTGAATCTAGATGAAATATAAGAGAGAAAGAGAGAGGGACAGCGAGAGAGAGAGAGAGAGAGAGAGAGAGAGAGAGCGAGAGAGAGAGAGAGAGGGGGGAGAGGCGATTCATTGATTTGTGATTAATTGCCATTAAGTCGAACAGATTGGTTTGTTATGGAGAGACCCTTTCTACATTTTGAGCATTTCAGTTTCCATCGAAGCTTTGACATATATTTTACACTCACTTTTTCTTCCTGTGCATACATTGTACCCTATGAATTAAAACAGGAAAAATATCTGAAGTAAACATGAATAATGGAATCTGAATTTAAAGCCTGATTTATAAAACACCAGAGTTGTAGCCGGATCAGAACTTTTCATTAAATATTTTAGCAGTTGCACTCCAAGGCAGACACACATTCTTGCCACATATTAGGAAACCGTAATAAAAACCCAGACAGAGCTCTGAGGGATCATCCATCAAGTCGGGATCATCAGGTTAACATTCCAGATATAAGCCTACAAGCTTCCCTCATTTGGATCTTCATAAAATTGACACCAGCAAAATACAATGAACCTTCATTGCAAGTCGGTGATATCTTATTCATGACTTTGGTAAAACCGTTCTACCTGTTATGCTGTCCCTATGTAAATGAGACCCCCCGCCCCCAAGCCCCTCCAAACGCTGCAATCTCCATTTCATTTGGTAGGTTGGGGACCTGCAATCTGTCTTCCCAGTCTTGGGTCGAACAGATGAAGGAGAAAGAAGGTGATTGACAGTTAAGGGCACACTTAAGCGCCACACACACATCCCTGACATACAACTCCACTGAAAGGACAGAGCCGTTTCATACCTTTTGAGATTTGCCTCGATAATGCAGTTTGATATACAACACATCTTCAAACTGAGCAATAACCTCACTAACTATTATAAAGTCTATCATCATCTGTTATCATCACTATCATCATTTGAGGCAGCTTTTTGTTGGTGCTGCTATAGATTTGGCTCATTCTGTGTTATTTTGTTTGCTATTAGCTTTTCTGCAATATCTTTCATTTTTGTCACATTATTTTGCCTCAAATGCATGAAAAGGCTCATTACTCTCTCTCTCTCTCTCGCTCGCTCTCTCTCTCTTGCTGTCTCTCGTTCTCTTTCTCTCACCCTCTCTCTGCATGTGTGCGGGTGTATATAGTGCACACACACACGCTATCATTATAGTCATTGTGTGTTTGTTCTCCCCTGCAAAAAGTAGGACCTGGATGATGAGAGCTGAAATAGGCAAGTAAGTGCAGTATTGTTGTAAAGGAGGAAGAGCTCCATTTTATACCAGCCTCACACTATTAAACTAATTACAATTATAATAATAATTAGTCATACAGATGAACATAGAGGACAGGAAATCACCCTAACATAAACCATAAAAGCCCATCTTGTTTAAATGGATTTAAATGAAAACCTCTCATCCATAATTAATATGACGTTTGACAGCATAAATAGATAAATGGCAACAATACTTGAGTCTAATGTTCCCCATAAAGGTATCTGTTTATTTTTGGTTAATGGTAGAAGATCTGGTCAGTGTATTTCTTCCCGCTTGCCATTTAGGTTTTAATTTTCCATCATGCGATAGTTTACTAATGTTCTTCATCATAACAACACAGTAAAATGAATTGTCCACTGCACATTCAGTTTGTATACGACAGCAGGTAGCTGATTTATATAAGGTATAATCCCTCAGACGTATTATCTTACCTCACACAGTCTGTTACATCAAATGGAAGCACAGCTTATACTGTCTGTTCTGCATAAACATATACTGCAGATCCCATCATTGCTGCAGTCTTGCGTTCAGTTGTGACTTTTGCTTCTAGCCTGTTCTGTTTTTTTCTTTTCTATTTTCCCTTCGGTTGCAAAACGTTAAAAGTTATCATCTCTTGTGGGATTTTACACCGAATTATAGATTCTGGTAGAGTTGTTGTAGAGTTTAGATTTACTTCAATAAGCATGTAAAATGTCTGCTGATGTGTGTATGATAAACACGTGGATGTATCAGGAGTAACTTCAGGGCTCAGTTGGAGTTGGTAGGAAAGGGTTTTCTTGGACAGTTGCAGCAACGCACACCCCGCAGTGCAGTGACCACTGACCTCCTTAGAGAAGAAATCATTAGGCTGTAAAACAAGAGAGGAGAAGGTTAGTAAAAAGGGAGTAAAGCTGAGGGTGGGAGGAAGAAAGTCTGAACTGGGTCATCAAAGGCAGTTACCGCAATTCATCTCTAATAATATCCCTTCGCCCTGGGCCCAGGTCTTCCTGTATGATGGCTCAGGCTGCTTGATGAATGAGTGTGCCAAGCAATGATTCGCTTCCAGACTGAGCTCTATGGCTCAGAATGACACTGAGGCCGACCACGGTCAGGAAATCAATTCATAGCCCTCTGTAGAAGCAGTCAGCGCTTAGAAACTCATCTGCCTTAAGCGTGTACGATTCACTTGTCACCGTGGTTACTCCCTAGCCTACGGGATTTACTACTGTCCTGTTATGTGCAAGATTTGTGCAACTGTAGTGACTTCACCTACACAACGCCCAAGCTGCAGCTCATCCTGCAGGGTAGGTGTGAGGGAACGTCCGTAGAGATTTAATTAACACCTGAAGGCTATGTAAGCCTTTACACTGCATACTGATAACTGCTCGCTTGCATCCCACTGGAAGTTCAGAGCAATTTTTTAAATGTCTATTCATAGTTTGGAGGATGTGCTGGGACAGAGAGAGATCAAGAGATTCCCGTGCAAGACTTTGATTACAACATCAGAGGAGCTGCTATCTCACTCCAGGGAAAGAGCCCCTCAAGAGCTGCATAGACTCTGGCTCACACGCAGGAAAGCAGCCCCTAATTTCACGTAATTGACCAGTTTTAATACTGAATAAAACATTTATCACTCGGCTGTGCAAAGTGCTGCTGGCAAGCAAAACTAAATACTTGCAAGATTTGCAACAGCAGAAGTATTATTTAGTAGTTTTAAGCTGCATATTATCTGTGTTCAGTTTATTGTGGACCTTTGTGTTATGTCACACAGTGGAGATTAATGCAGCAATGTACAATGTCAGATTGCTTCATCATATTCTAGTGGCGATAAAGCATATGAATGACTCATCTGCATACTTCCAGACTCCGAGGAAATAAGCTTTCATTTTAATATTAATGGTGTGAAAAAATAACAGAGGTATTTGCATGGTAATTAGGACTAATGATCTTTTTAGCATGATGATTATAGGATTCTGTGCTGCAGCTGATATTCTTATGGGGCTCTGAAAAGGCTGAAGCTGCAGCTGTGTCTGCTTAATGTTGGTGCCACTCTGCTCCCTCATATTGTTAGCGTCCTCACCAGGACCTCACTACAGCCATTAGCATCATATTTCATCAGAAATTGCATCAATGATTTAGGAAACTTTATGCACTGCAGCTGACATTTAAGGCTTCCTATGCGGGCCAGTTTGGTGATGATGGTAAATATTGATAAACTGTGATTTGCTTTGGGGACTTGGTGGTGGTCTGCATCTCAGCTCTGTTTACCTCGCCAAGAACGTTATTATATCACTGTTGATGCAATATCAACCCTTAAGAGTGTCTTCTTTACTACTAATTCTATATGAAGAGCGTATTTCCAGAGGCTTTATATGTTTATTCATTTGAAATGTAATTGAATTAATTCAAAATGTCGCCTATGCACATTCACACACCCACTCACACACACACACAAACATGCCTCACCACTTTGAAAAATGTTAATACTTCTTGTCATTTGTATAATAAAATCCGTTCTCTTCATTGGGAGTTGACTGAGCACTAAAATATAATTGGCACTAATTTTGTTTGATATAAATACATTACTCCTATTTGAAAAGCATCACTTGTTTCTTAAGTAAAATAACCATGGTAGCTTGTTTAGTGCTAATCACTTTCATTCTGTGAATGGCAGCACTGCAGAGATTCAAGGTGATACAGAGTTATTCTGAGAAAATTGAAATTCAAAGCTGGTTAGCATTGAGTTGTTTTCCTGTCAATCCAATCAAACTTGTTTGACTTTAAAATGAATAAATATATTAAAAATGTTCCACTTTGAGGAGCTACAGTGGAGCTATAAACACTCATGAACACTTGGTTGAACTGTTAACTGGTTACTTCCTTTGGTGTTTCTCGGCGCTGCTAGATTGGAAGACTCATGCTCCTCAGGTATTCAACCCTATGTGTGTAGCTTTTTGAAAACTAATTACCGTCATTAAAATGCCTTATTATTACTATAATAATAACTCTACATATTTGAGATGGTTGATTGATTGCAGCAGGCGTCATCCATTCTCCTCAAACTGAAAGCACATCAGACTCTGGCAGCCTTTTCAGACACATCCATATTAAACCATTAGAAATGTCACTGGAGCAAGCAGGCAATATTAAAGCAAATTAACACCGACTGTGTTCCTAACCGTTTCTTATTTGTGATGATGCCACTTTAAATGTCGCTCCTTGCCTAACAGGGAATTACAAACGCTAAATCAAGCATCGCAAATGAAGGATCACTGCGCTTGTCAACTCCTAGATCAAAATTATTCATGCAATATGAATTTTTCCCTCCAAGATTAGAGTGTATGTCATTCACACTGCATGGTGTCTTTTCTAATGGATGCAAGCCGTCTCTGTGCTGGCAATGACTACAACATGATGTTTTAACCGTGTTAACCAAGTTTTCAATGAAAGTCTGAGAATATTGAAGAAAATCTGAGAAAATTTTGTGAAACTGAAAATTTGCAATGAACTGCAAAAATGGAATGAAAGTTGGAGAATATGGAATGAAACTCTCTCATACATTTAGACTTATCATCTTTTGACGGTCTCTCATAATCAACCTATCGTTGCTCAGCACCACATCTGGGAGCTCCTGCGTGAAAAGATTTCTCTCTCAGCAGAATGTGTTGTGGTTATACCATAGTGCTCCTGTTTTTGTTTGTGTAAAGAGTTCAGAGAAGGTAGCAAAATAGCTCAGATTGAGCAGTAAAGTAAGAACTGATTTAAGCAAGAATTTTCCAAAGTAAAATCCACTTTCATGTGTTCTGGTAAATCAGTACAAAAATGGCCATGTTGGAAAATAGAAGGTCTTTACTGCTTGTTGCAGCAGAATGCATTGGGGGACACTAAGCCACATTGCCATGGTAGACATAACCTGAAGGCCAGCAGGCTCATTAACTGGCACATAGCAAACATTTAACTCCCAAACAAGCTCCTCTGCATCCACATCGCCAATTATTTTCTCTGGGGTTTCGTGGTGCTCTTAAACTGTGCCAGTTTGAATTAAGTTTTATGATTTTATCCAATCTTTACATGAATGGATAATGAATCCCTCAGCCTGAAAACACTTATTTTCAGCAAGTTTCTGCATTAAAGGGAGAAATTGTCTCCCTGAACTCTCTTGAACTCCGCATGCATTAGAGCTTGATCCTCATGTTGACACTCTGGATCTGGCACTTCAGTCTTCGCCTTCACGCAGCAGGTAAGGGCACTGGCATCTCTGCAGCTATGGCTCTGGCATCTGTTTGCACGGATGAAAGGCTGTTACCTCTACATTCTTTTTTTAGAAATGTCAGTATGGATTCCACCTCCCAATTTAACACATTGATTCCGCCCTCTCAAGCAAATCGCTGACACAGTTTTCTTCATATAAGATGTTTTACCACATGCTGATGGTCAGCAGCGATTCCCATCAGTTGAACTTATGTTCCAGGCAAACACAAACACAAGCACACACACACACTGTAGCGCCGGCAGTGACTTGACAGTTGACTATGAGTAATGTCACAGGGAGCTGTTCCGTATGAAAGAGGATTTAAAGGCCAGGCAAGGTTGTTCAATTGTGAGGCCAGTTTCAAGTGAAACACAGCAGAAGTCTTCAATAATGTGTAAGAAGATATTTCTGAGTTACCTTGAAATGCTACATTTACATTTTCAACACTTTATTGTTAGTGTGTAGCAAGAAGTGGCAGCTGTATAAATGATGCATTGGATGAAGGTTTAGATTTATGAGCCTGGAGTGAATAACTGCCTTTACTTTTACAGTTCACTTAATTATATTAGGCACGTCTGCAGTGCTGCAGTTCAGCTCTTATAATGTTTGTTTTTAAGCTATTGCGCATTTTGCTGCTAGCTATATTTCATTATAATTACTGATCAGCCACACCACCACAAGTCGTTCTTCAGGACTAACTGTGTGTATCTGAGTTTTTTTAGTCTGATCCGTTTTTCTAATTTCAAATGTGGTGTAGGTCTAATTCAATCATTTTATATATAAAAGCAAATGATGTTGATGCACAGTGTCTTTTGCTGTATTCTAAAATTTCTGCATTAAAGCACTTTTGAAATCGTGTAAACTTCATGAAAGGACCAACATCATGTATGTCTGATTCTGAGAGGAATCAGAGCAATCTCACCACTGAACCTGTAAAGATGGTCCCCAGCTGTGTTATTACACTGTGTGAAGCTTAATGGTACTGGAATCCAGTGTTTTTGATGACACGGTCTGCTGCTGGATTCAAAGTTGAATGTCCACTTTGATCTACGGGCATACAGGCTTCAGAACACAACTGTTCTCTGCAGGCACATGGATTCTCACACCAGTTACTTTCCAGGTTGTAAATCATACCTTCCATACTTTAGATCTGACTTGTTATATTCCTACAACACTGACTTGCTGTCTTGTTTTTGCTGCCCACCATATTAGCCAGAGGGGGTAAGCTGCCTAAATTGAAATGATCACCGTAGTCATGTGGTACTAATGACTCTCTAGGAAGATGCATGGATGTTATTGCTGCCTGAGGCAGTGATGTTTTCGATTGCGCTCTCCTTTCCCCATTTATACTTTCTTTCTTATCCAAACCTGACCATCGAATTCAGAGCCACGAGCCACGATCTGACAGAAGGTCTGTCGAGATTGATGATGGAAGGATGGCAGTATTCCAGTGGGAGTCTCAAGACAAATATTTTGTTTGGAATTGTGATATAATCAGCAATTTCTGAAGAGAGCTTTGAAGGGCCAATGAATATGCATTGCAATGCGTAGAAAATAATTAATGGAAATACACAAGGATCACGATTATCATCTGTCATTGCAGCCTCCCCAGTCTTGTACTTTGCATTATAAATGATGAGTGTCACATGCTCACTGAGTACAATCATCCTTATAATTCAGTCTGCAGAGGCATATCCAAGCTGTGCTCAAGTCCACTTGCTTCATTCCAAAAACACTGCTGTGATGAGAATGTGCTTGTGTGACCTCAGTCATCGGCCGTCTTTGTTCGACTGCAAACGCTGCCACTGAACACACAGTGTGCTACTTCACTGCCAGCACACACAAAAAACAGACACACAAATGTGCACTCAGACGTGTGTGACCAGGTTTGAATTTGTGAGCCAGTTAATGGTTGAACAGGCATAGATGTCAGTCTGCCCATAAAGGCACAGGTGCAGCATAGAGCGACACACACACACAAACATACAAACATACACATTGCCTTAGTTGCGAATATCAAATAATATCTTATGCTGCCTCTCTTCCACCTGCACCAAAGGCTTCACATCCCAGAGGCCGAGCAAACAGATTCAATATGTCACACAAAAGCAACTTTGAGTTTTAGCATTGATGAGGTAAATACACTGGTTATAAAATAGACGTACAAGACGGTGAGAGAAGTAATGGAAAAAGTAAAAAGCAGAGATTTACCCTGTAATGAAAAACACATTAAGATGTTCAAACTCATCACCGTGAAGAAAGGTAACGACTGAGATGTGCGTGGGTCTCTTGTAGGCGCTAGGAACACAGACCCTGCACTGTTTTGCTACTAATAGAGGAAAAGGAAAAGACATGAGGGTTGCTAAGTACTCCATGGCTGTGGGAGAACCATGCACTACTCAGGCATTATCTTGCTGAAGCAGTATTTAAAGGCAACACCCGCAGCTCGCCTTGAGCCAATTTCATGGCTGATCTCCTCAATGTGAGCGACTGCGACAGGTCAATTCCTCCCCAGCAGGAGAGAGTCTTGGCCTCTGGGGTCCAGAGGCCTTTGACAATGGGCTCACTCCCAGCTCTGTGTCGCTATTTAACGGGTCAGCAGCATAATCAAATACAAATTAGGGAGCAGCCTGATCATGCATTAATGCGGCAGTAACAGCAATATAAAGATTGATTATAGTCTTTCGTGTCTCCATTTAGTGAGAAAACACACATTATGCATCCTCGGAGAAATTGCTAATGAAAGCGTAACTTTAACATTTCTTAGAGTAGCAAGCAACAGGAAGTGATAATGTTGTCTTACTTTCTTATGTCAATGATAGCTGGCGGTTTTGTACATTTAGAGTGTCACGGAGAGCAAAGCAGTGTTGATGCTTGGTGGTCTGTCAGTCAGAATTCTGACAGCAAACCTGTAATAGGAATGTCTGCCGATGGAAAAGAGATAACTTTTCTCTATTTTTACTGTCTTTACTTTTCATAACCTCTGGAATATAATTCATCCTGCCATAGTTCCCTACGAGACGTCTTCTATATTTAGACAACTATCTCCAGGTTGGGCGAGGATGGCCTTTTCATTTGCTGCTAACCAAACCACAATTTATCAGCCCATTTTCCTTGCATTAAAAAAATGGAAAAAAGGTTAAATTACTAGCCTGACTTTGACAAATGTGCCCTTGCTACACCGGACTTAAGTGAGATAATTGACTTGGAGCAGATGTTGCCTTATTGTATGTTACATTTTAATCAGTCACCCCTTCCTCCATTCCCCTGGAATAGCTGCGCTTTTGTCCAATTGGTCAGATGTGTCTGGCTGCAGCGTCTGACAGAGATTAATGAGCGCGGGATTGTGATGCACAGAATGACGCACCAGAGCAATATGATTGATTATGTAAACAGAGTTGCAAGCCTTTTCGGAGAGGCAAAACAAAAGGTGATGTAAAAGAAAATGTGCAACTCTGTGTGAAATGACAAAACCTGGCACAGGCAAAATGTTTGTTTGATAAATAGGCAACGTGAAATGTCGCAGGTTTCTTCATTTGAAGTTGAATTTCCTATTTCTCAGAATAATAAAACAATGAAACCTAAAAAGTAAGACAGCAACTGGAACACATCTGCATTAATTTATTCAGTGAGGTGCTGTACAGGTGGCGGACACACTATATATCACTAAAGAAGTCCCTTTTTCAAGTTTTGCAATATTCTATGGGTAGTAAAGCACAGGTGGAAATCGACACAGCTATTTCTCTCTAATTATAATTTTTATTAGGAGCATGGACTTTCTTTTATTACCCACAAAACAACACTGCTGCCCCATACGAGTCCTTGCACCTAATGAAAAGTAATTAAAGAAAACCAAACGTGATTTACACTCACTTGTTTGTCCCCGAGAGCGCTGATCCAAAGGCTGAAACTCAATGTATCGGGCCTCATTATTGCACCATTGTTTTCTTAAGATTTGAATACATCAGCACCCTCTGGGTTGATAGGACGCGGGTTCACCTAGCATTCCTGCATTAACAGTTATCTAAAAGCATGAAAGCGCTGAGAAGCAGGTTTATTAGGAGCTAATGATATGGATTCTCCAGCACCTTCTAATGAGTTCCTGAGAGGTTGTCAATTAGCAGCCATCGCAGAAGACACATCAGGATTATAGATTTGCCATTGCTCCACATTTGACACACTAGAAGCTAATTGGTGTGTATGAAAGAAGAACGAGACAAATCTACTTATTTCAGGTATGGTTAGTCTCCGATTTCCATGAAAATCAGCATGAGGATAAAAAAATCAGGAACTGGATTTAGCTGTGTTTCCTGTCTAGCTACTTGTCTTATTCTCAAAGTGTCGGCTAATTATCTCGTCGGTGTGCTGGGAGTCCACAGGCTGGAGATTAGAGCACTTGTGTGGTCGAGCGTTTGTGTTTCTTAAAAGGATCTTACCCGAGCTTTTACTATAAGCTGAAAAATCCGTATCTCTACCTGTTCCACTATAACAAAGATTACAGAGCCTCCTCGTGAAATTGTGCCAAACTAAACCCCCGGAACTTAAATGTGAATATTTCATTTGTTCACCCATGTGCAACCAGGCGAAGCTGTTTCCCTAAGTGTCAGAATGCGGGCCAGTGCAATTATTTCTTTATTTGTACGTTCAATAAAGAGTAAAAGGAGCTGCGTCAAAAAGTACAACCATGGACATGGTTGTGTGTCCGGTGAGAGAGAGAAAGCCAGTTAGGAATTTGGCATAAAGCCCAATTAATAATCGAATAGCAGCGTATCCCACTGGCCTGTGCGTGTTTAATCACACAGGAGTCGCCTCAGGATTGGTTAGAGAATGTGATTAAGTCCAGGCTGTTGATTCCACCTCTCAGTTTGGAAGGAAACCTCTCCAACCTCATCAGATATGAGTCAATATTTGGCAGAGACCCTACAATAGGTCAGGTGATTCCTCAGGCCGCATGGGAGTGACATGAGAGCATTTCTACCTCTGCTACTAAATATGCATAGGTAGAAAGGTCAGGACACCGTTATGAATCGTCCCTACAGCAAACTGGATGACTGAGGAACTCCACAGAAACATGCAAAGAAGAACAGATTGGTTCAGTTGGCTGGGTTTCTCATCCTGTTTCCTCTCTTTGCCTGCATATGCACAACTGAGCTATTAAAAACACATTCGCTAGTTGATTTTGATTTTGTAGATGCTGCACTGCAATCTCTCTGTTAGCAACTTAGACTTTAATGTCCCCCCTGTTATTGTTGTCCGTCAATCCAGTAACTACGAGTTAGCATTCCCGTTTGCTGTGGTAATACTTTAAATGAATGGAAGCAAAGGCATTTATACGTGTTAATTGAAAAAAAAGCATTCCGAGTCTTAGGATTCTCCACCAAGGTAATGATCTGTTGTAGATTGTATCATTAGGCCAATAAATCTCTGTGTTACCAGTCATTAAACCTAATGGCAGAGATGTGTGAAGGAGTACGAGTTGATTTATTTATGGCAACATACATGGATGTTTGTCTCTGATGGGCAGACACAATGGAAGCTGTGAGAGGGGAGTGCAGCTGCGGAGATCTGAGAGGGCGTCATCACAGCGGATTTGAACATGTTTTTTTTCCACTATATCGCTATATTATTAGGAAGAGAAGTATGAAGTCGAAAGATTGCACACTAAAGGTTGTGTGTGTTTGAATGGACCATATGAAGATGCTGTGCTGTTAGCCTGGAGTGATGAGGATGGACGTCATCAGATCAGAGCATGTTCCAATTTCCAATATTATACATTCATCATGTAAACACATTAATCACTATATTCACTCAAAGCCCGAGATGCAGACAATCTAAGATTAAAACCCTGAAATCTCACTAGTTGCCCCTGGAGGATGCAGCGTTCATTGCTGCCTGCGATACAACAGTTGGAAGAGAATTAACAACATACGGGCCATGATTTGATAATGCCTGGGAAAGAGGAGAATAAGCCAGATAATTATGCTATGGTCATGAGATAATTATCTTGTCATATTGTCCATTAATGTGAAGGGATTGGGTGGAAATTGATGAAGCCATTTTGAAGTACTGTATTTTATCATGCTGCTGAGGGCTGATTTGACCCCAGAGACAGTGCAGGTGTTACTGGGTTACCTGTGCCACTTCAACCGCCACTGTTTGTTAGTCTTAGCCCAAGCCACCTTAAATGAGCATCTGAAAAGTTACTCTAAGGCGTGGCCATTGATTCATTATCCAGTGGCAATGGAACACACCTCACATAATTTTAATCAACGCAGGATGTCAGCGCTCCTCTTCTGAGATGTTCCTAATAGGATTGGGGGGAAATAATTCATAGTTTTCCTGATTGCTCAAGATGAAAAAGCAGTGCATCTTCAAAAATCACCTCGGGGGAATGAATGTGCTTGGTCTTCCTATCCTATAGATAAGTTAATTTGTGCACAAATTTGAAATGTAATATTGACAGTGTGGCAAGTGGAAAGCTCATAGAATGTTCAAATGAGTTTATCCTCTGTGGAGCATGAATATGCCCAGTCAAATCTATAGCAATCTTCACTTTAGAGCTTCACATTCCCTTTGGGAATTTTATCTTATGGTGGCTATATAGGAAACCATAGATAGTTGATGACAAGCACTCACAGCAATAGAATGGATCATAATCATGAGATGTATCACAGTAACACCATCATGCTTTTCTTGTCATCATCTGAACAGTGGGCTGTAGTTTTATATATTTTCAGAAATAAACACTCTCCACCAAATGTTCTAATGGAAGATTGCCTAAACAAGGAAGGATAGTATCAAGATTTGTACTGCAGAGGCAACTATTTATATCAACACAAATAATGTATTATGAGAGCATAAGGGTGCTTCACTGAGTAGATTATAAATGTCACAACTGAAGCACAAAGTGGAACATTTGATGATGAAGGAGGCTATTTGCCTGAGTAATGCTCTGGAATTGCAACTATTTCTCAGTGTTATAACACAAAATATAGGTACATTACTAAACTTTAAAAAGCAAATGGCAAATTGCACTTATAACTTTGACTGAGTGAAACAGCATCTAACTTTCAGAAGTTATCTTGGAGTAATGCCAAGCATCCACAGATGCTGTTTAGACCTGGCACGTGTGTGTGTGCGTGCGTGTGTGAGAGAGAGAAAGAGAGAGAGGGAGCGAGAAAGTAGGTGGCGTTGGTGATTGCTTTCCAAACTAATGTAACAACTGTCACATAAGTAAACAAATGCATATTGGCAGGTGTGATGTGAGGAGAAACATCTGGAGCTTCACAGTCACTCAAGTTCCAAGAAACAGCTTTGTATAAATATTAAAATTACATACATTGATACATACATACACACGCCTTCTTTCTCTCAGCCATGGCTTGGTTATGAGCTGGACGTACAATGTTGAAATGAGAATGGCTGCAAAAAATGTCTCTAACTTTATGAGGTAAATATTGATTTACACAAAAATTGACATGGAAACTCAAGACACCAAAAGCATTTTTGTGTTGAAATTTTTTTTCATTCCTGTTTAAGTCTGAACTTACATTACAAAATGTAAGGATTCTTCTGGAAACAACTATATTTTGTGTTAGATGCGAAGCCATGAAATGAGCTCAATATAACAAGCTTTATGCGGGTTGATTCCAAGCACCTGTGGCAATGGTGGAGTATAAAGGCATAACAAGACTCAAATGTTCAAATGTTCCCATCTGACATCCTCTTAGGTCAGGGGTCATGGTCACTTTTAATGCATTCTTTCAGCCTGATTGAGCTGTGAGCTAAAAACAAAACAGTTTTTTGTCAAAGATGAATATGCAGCAGCATGGTGGAAAACAGGAAAACACGCTGGTCTATTGGTTTTAATGATTTTGAACAGGTTGTATTTATCTAATGACAGGCCTGAGCTCTGTGTTCTCTGTGTTGTGTCCTTGAAGAGGCGCACACTATTCTGCATGGCCAACCACTTCACAGTGTTAAGCCCCATTTAAACTGGATTTGTATCTGTTGGAGAGATGGTGTGATTTTTATGGTCTAAGCCTTTATCACTTTGAACCACTTTGGGGGTGCATATTTTTGTAATATATTTTCTTTCAGCTCTAAAGACCTTCAGGGTGCTCGCTGTACCTCAGATGATTGAAGTCCAATTCAAAGAGACACATTTCTTTTGATTCACTTGTGATCCTCTTACTGTCTTGATGTCCCACATTTTTCTCAAGTGTTTACTCTTAAATGTCAAGCTTCCTCAGCATGCAATATTTATGGTTCATTATTTTTGGCTTATCTCAATTTATTTTTTCTTTTGAACAGCAACAACAATAATAGTTTTTTATTAAACATAATAAAAAGAAGGTAAAATAAAAAACATTTGTAATGAAACCCAGAGAGAGATTTATATGTCTGGAAATTGTGTTCTATATGCAATAGTTTAGTTCTCTCAATACTGTTTTAGTCGTGGCAACATTCAGACGGCCTGAGTTAAGATCGGCAAGTCAGAAAAAGGATTAATCTGCTGAGCTTATTAGCATTTTGACAGATTTCTTGCAGCGGAAATAGCACAGAGTTGGAGAGTTGCGTGAGTCATAATTTGGTTTATTGGAAGAAAGAGAATAAATTTCTGAAAATGACCACCACAGGACATAGGCTATTAACACCCAGGCACATATCCGGTATAATTATATAATACCAACATATTTTCCATCACTTTGTTGTGTTCACGTGTCTGTAAATAACTGTCTCAGTGGAAAAAAAAATCTACTAATAATAAATAAATCTACAAAGACTTTGTTGCAGGTTTGTGATTTCAATTTGGATCTAATTATTTGTCATATTCTTGATGTTTAATTAACAGTTCCTCAGATAAGAATATTTCAGCAGCATCAAAATGCCTTTGATTCATTCCCAGCAACTTGTCTCAGCTTTGAAACGGGGATCCGATCCACTCATTTGGCAACTGACTATATTTTTTCTTGCAGATTCTCTCTTATCTTGAAATTCATGTTTCTAAATTTTCCCTCTGAAGTAGAACATAATCTTTCGTCTGCACCTGCAGCTTTTGAATGTTTTTGTTGTACAAAGAAGATGATCAGCTGATCTGACCACACACACACACCTTGAAAACATCTATGAATACCCAGCACTGTGTGTGATGTGGTTTGAACACATGATAACCTATGAGAGTGGACTATTTCTGAAATGGCACATACAGTACCTTTCCATTATCTCTGAATATCACCCTTAAAACCTTTCAGTCATGAGAGAGATGCACTATAATCAGTAAAGACCTTTGATGGTCCTCAAAACCTGCGCCTGCATCTGCTGCCCTCCAGCGTGTGTGTCTCAGTTTTGCGTTAAAACTCTTTCTCTCTCTCTCTCTCTCCCTCTCCCTCTCTCTCTCTCTCTCTGGCCATTAGGGGGATGACGTCCTAACCGTCATCAAAATGAAGGCCCAGTGGCCAGCCTGGCAACCAATGAATGTGTAAGTATGGCGTGTTTATGATTCTTCTCCATGGACGTTTTACATTACGAGCATTTAGCAGACGTTGTCCATGTCTGAAATAATTGCGCTTGGTGCATCGGCAGAGATCAATTTAGGTTTAGGTGAACATGTTTGGGTGATACCTTTTCTCCTCAGGTCGCAAAGTGATGACAACAAGGTTTCATGTTGGGTTTCTCTTTAATCTTCCCTTTTGATGACAGAAAGAATGAGATTGCAGGTACAAATGTCTGTCATGGGGGTTTCTCACTCTACATTATAGGCGGAGGAGCTCAGGTCCTCAGGAGTGCTGTGGCTTTGATACGCTGACCTTTGCACCTGAGCTAACGTGGTGCGGGCACATAATAGTGTCGGCCCTTTGGTGCATCCCTGAGGAGGTGCTCTCGGCGCCGCTGACTGGGAGGGCCGTGAACATGCAAGAAGGATTAAATGTCACATCTGGACAGGAAGTGTGAAGGGATCCTGACAGCCAGAGGACTTTGTTTGATATGTGTGCTGCTCTTCTCATGGTTCTTTTTAATCCCAGTGCTTTAAAGGCAAATTTGTAAGAATCTATTTGATCTGAGACAACCCATCACAACTGCTGGCGATCGTGCTTCCAGTGTACGTGCTCATTTGCATCTACAGTCATTAAATGCCATTTAATCTCTTATTTTTGAGAAAAATAACAACTCAGCTTGCCAAGATCTGTGTGTGGAACCTCAGGGTTGTTTCCACAACAACTCTCAAACCCTCAGTCAGGGCTTTGTGTTTAGAATGCAAAGGAGGAAGCACAGCCTGGGATGGAAACAATGATGTTGATGATGGATAATTAGCTGGTTTGTTGTTTACATGCAGCTAGTTAATTGATTGACACACTGATACATTTGTCAAATCAGTTTTGTTGGCTACTACAGACAGATGCTTCAGCAATGACAGCATGTTGTGTAGTTTGATGTTCATGTGCAATAATACATTGTCAATATGAACATAAGATTAAGTCTTTCTCTAAATTATAGTTAATGATTTCCTGAATGTCCTTTTTCTTTTTACGAGTGAAAGCTCCAGCTCCAGCATCCCTTTGAGAAGTGCCATTAAAGGGAGGAAGACAAAGAGAAATAAAAGAGAAAACGTGAAAAGCTAACCTAAACAATAAAGAAGTGATTAAACAAAGCCTGTGAGAACACTGCCGCTTAATTACATGAGTGGTGCTTCTGTTTAAGGGTAAAGTTAAACACTTCCTCTTAAACCAGCCATAATATTGATTTGACCATAAAGAGCAAGGCAGCTGTTGAAATAAAGAGCACAGCAGCAGAGAGGTGGAACGTGGGAGACAAGGCTGCACATTTGACAGCTGTTATCATGCATATTACAGCAGAAGCTCTCCTAAGCACAACAATTAATTAATTATTAAATAATAAGGAAAAGCAACAAATACAGTAAAAGTGAACAGAGTTGTGGCAGTTTGAGCTCTTCTCAACTTTTTACACTCTGGCACTATTGGCAACAATAAAACACATTCATACTCTTCCCCCTCAATTCCTGAACGCTAGGAGCAGCGTTGCTCCATTGGGATAAGTGGAGTTGTATCTCTGTGTGAGACTCAGCTTTTCCAGCAGGTCACAACTAAACAAAGGGCAAGTTCACACATGAGCTGATGGGATAGTCTTTTCTGCAGACCCAAGGCTCGATGTTTGGTATTGTTGGTGAAGTGTGTAAGCAGCATTCAAACTTGGTTGCTGTCCAATGAACTTGTATCCTCTCCACCTGTATGCAGAGGTTTGGGGCTTTCTGACAGGAAGAGAGAGAGAGCTGGTTGGTAGGCATCCAAAATGTACACAATTTTCTTAACAAATAGTTAAATTATGTCTTCAATCATGAATGAATAATTCATGAACTGTTAACATCACTAGGGGGCAGTAGTCGCAACGATACCCTATTAAGAAGGCGGGGTTTGGCGCCGTTAAGATGTTTTATCCACACTGTTTCTAATTACACTCAGCCCAAAGCTCTCTAGTAGAACAAACTTCCCCCAAAAAAGGAAGAAACTTTGGAGAAGTGATTCAAAGAGAGATTCCCTCTCCTCGGTCGTCCTGGTGTGCAACAGGAGCTGCTGGTGGGAAAAGAAACTAAATGAAAGAGACAGGAGATGAAGTAATACTGGGAAATATAGTCAGTGACACACACATGTAAGCGCTCAAACACTCCACCTGCTTGAAGCCAAAAGCTTTCTGTATGATCAGACGTATGGGCAGAAGCAGCTGGCAGCACATGGAGCAAGCACAGTAGGCAGCACCAAACAATGGCTGATTTAGCAGAGTTGTGGTGTAAAACAAGAGCTGTGTCATCATCATCATACTCATCTGGAGAGGTTCATTACATTTAGGTTCCTCTTGATTCTGTCAGATGCTAATTTATCAGTCACAGCCATATCTTTGCAACTACGTATGCATTTGAAAATCAGAATCTGATACAACACTGTTTCACTCTACATCTCAAGTAAATGCGCCTTCTTTTTTTGTCTTAATGTTGAAAAATTGTGATGTGTTTAAATATTTAGTGCTTTTATTTATTAGTACTATTTACACTTGTCCACTATCGATGAAAAGGAAAGGAGCTTTGGCAGCATTTATGTACTAACGTGGGCTCAAGTGTGCAAACACAGTGTTACAATGTTATGATTTGCACTTTATGGCTGCACAGTTGTGAGAAAGGGAAATACCATGGAGCTACATGGACACCTGTGTTAGTGCACTATGAAGTATAAAGGCTTCACGAGGTCCTTTTGAAATGCTATTGTGAATTTAATTAGATCATAAAATGACCATGCACTATGTACAATCATGTTCAGACTCAAATAATTCTAAATTAATCATTTCCGATCTGAAAGCCTTGAGGCTCCTTGAGACAATGTGTCTATTCTTGTGCTAATCTAACGCGCAAGGAAGAATACGACCTCCTTTTCTCTTTCACTCTGACTCATTTCCTCAAACGTACACTGAGTTAGATGCAGACACAAAAACACTTTGACACAAATTGTATTACTGCAACGTTCTTATCACGACTTGATGAAAGAGACTTAGTCAGATTTCCTCAGAGAATTATGGAACTAAATCTCTCTTTGTTGAATTGTATTATTCCCTCTTCCTAACAAATCATTATCCACCCTGTCTGTCTCTACTTTTCTTTCTTTGTCCAGCCCTCTCCATCCATCTTTTCACTCACTTAGTTACCTTGTTGCCTCCCTCTTCCTCCTTGCACTCACATCTTCCATTACCAGATTACTTTTTACAGTTAACACCAGTGACTACTTTGGTATTCCTTTGGGTAACATTTAGATTAGCAGTTTTAATTGTGTCACCCTCCAACCCAAGACAAGGACCCCTCTTAATGAGCTGCTTCCTCTTTTACTGTCACTCATGTGTTCGTGTGCATATTCAAACACGTGAAGGCTTCAAATCTTGCCTCACTTCCGAGCTTGCATCGGTTCGATTTTTTGGTGTTTTTGCAGAGGGTTTCTGTCAAAGGTTTTTTATTCTTTCATTGTATTTTCCATAGAGAGTTTGCTTCTAAAGTTCTTTCTGCAAACTTAAAAAAGGCAGAGGACAGGATGTGAGTGTCCACATCGGCTGTTTTTCTCAGCAATAGGATGAGTGAATTTCTCAAACAAAAGTAAATTGTTGGGGATGTGAGTGATGTCAGTCAGGTTTTATATCAGCTTTTCATCCCTTCAGTGAAACCTATAATGGGTCTCACATTAGAATACAATTACAACAAAAAGACTCACTCATGGCACCGATGGATTTGCTGAATTATTTTTGAAAATGAAAGCAAAAATGGAGGGGCAGGGTTCTCCATTAGAGAGAGACGGGGGTCATCACAGTGAAAGACCATCTGCCTTGAATGATTGACAGTTAAACACATTTTTCTACACAGTTGACCTTTCAATATAAGATTAATTAGGGGTTGGAAAAACCTTTTTGTAATACTGAATCGTCACTGGTAACAATTAGGGCCAGGATTCCTTTCCACCTGTCACCGTGCCCATAGCAATCCATTTGACCAAGCCCCGTTTCCTGGTGAACGGGGCTAATAATTGCATCTGAGCATGTGAAATAGCCCTTATCCCCTGGGAACACACAACTTGACTCATCTCTGCTGGCCTTGGCGCTCAGTGAGCACTGGAAAGCTGAGGTTTATCTCACACAGCCACCTGGAATCCACAAAATGGAAACATGTAATTTACAAAAAAAAAAAGGAGAGATTGAACACAGCTGGGAGCAAGCGAGGACGGGATTAATGAAGCCAGATAACCCGAGTGATATTCTTTCGTTACGTCCCAAAATGTTTTTACTGGCGTATAAGTGTGTGCAGGGATATTTGGGAGAGGTGTTGGTATGATATTTGGCATTAACAATGATTTTTCCTCCTGACATTTGGAAATCCTCTCAGTCACACTCACTTCTCCCGAATCAAAAGATAAAAGACATCCACATATTTAAAAGCTCCCATAGAATAAAATAGGGACACTAACGCAGCATTGTTTCTGTCGGTTTAGTTGCTAGTTAATTCACTGTTCATGTTGTAGTCTTTAATTCCATCATTTTTCCATCAGTCATATTATTAAAGTTAGTTTATACAAGCTCTGTTTCGTGCGTAGTTCTGTGAGCCTTCATGCTGCTTATTAATGTTCTGTTATTCTACCTTTACCTCCATTATAGTTTTCTACTGTGTTTGTCTTCACTCCTGTCTCATTCTTCATCTTAACTCTCTTCCTCAGGCGGGCTGCACCATCAGCAGAGTTCTCAGTGGATCGAACCCGTCACCTCATGTCCTTCCTGACCATGCTGGGCCCCAGTCCAGACTGGAACGTGGGCCTGTCTGCTGAGGACTTGTGCACCAAGGAGTGTGGCTGGGCCCAGAAGGTGGTCCAGGACCTCATTCCATGGGATGCGGGCACTGACACCGGGGTGACGTACGAGGTTGGTATCATCATTCAACCATATTTATAATTACATGGAGACAGCGCCGCAGTTTTAATGTTCATTTCCAAGAAATCTTTCATCTGTTTGATATCTGTGGATCCTTACATGTTCTAATATCTCCTTTTACACTGTGTGGCCCTGTCAGTACTTAGACTTAGAACAAGAAATCTTTAACATGGGAGTCACTGATCAAGTTTTTTGGCTTAGCCTGCCTCTTTCTCTCAATTTCCCAACACAAAATATCAGGGTAAGTATGTTTCAAGGATGACACCATTGACACTCAGCACCTGTAACTCTACAGCACCAGCCACTTCACACTCTTTCCTTAGGTTTATATAGACAGAACTAAGGCCGTGTGCAGCCATTCAGAGTGCAGGTGTGGTGCAGCCCACACTAACACGATAACAATAACTGTGCACTACTGCCTGGTATGAAACAGCTGAACTGAACTGGCGGGTGAAGGAAGACAAACAGGGAGATAAAGAGAGCTTGATATTTTCCTGTGGAGTTGGAAAAACCAAAGCACAGCTGTTGAAATATTGCTGGTGAATGCTGGATTTAAGCTCCATGCAGACAGGCAGCGTTTACTTTCCTCGGGGAGACTGCGATTTCAATATCACACACTTTGATCAGTGGTTTTAATCCAATCTAAATCGCACTTTTCTCTCCATACAACAGGATTAATTACAAGCCTGAATACCCCCCCCCCCCATAATTTAAAGTCCACTTTGGAAACACGCCTTGTAATTTAGAATGTATCTGTATTTTGTGCACATAAACATTAGCGAACATGTTCCTGAATGTTCTGGGACACACTTCAAAACACGACATCATACTGTATAATTAAAGTAATGGTCATTACTTTAATTATATGATGCGGTACATAGGCTTCGGAAAATAGGAGCATGGTAATATTCCATTTACTTTGGGCTTTATTTTGTTTTGTTTTTTTGAGCTGCCTACGCCTCCCTTTGCATGGCTCAGCCCGGGTTAGAACCTCAGAGTCCCAAAACAATCACACCCATTTGGCAAAGTGTTCTCCTCTCTACCCTTTACCCCCTGATAACCTTCGTCCTCACAGCGTCTTTGCTTCATCATATCCGTCTCTTTGCTCCTTCCCCTGCTGGCCGCTCATATTCACCTGATTGTCATTCTTTCATCTCACCTCTTCACGTACTTTCACTCGGCAACCATGCCAGTGTCATCACCGATCCAATTCAGCTTTGAATGTCCTTCGCTCTCACCCTCACCCTGAGGTGCTGTGTGGCCACATGCTGAGTGTTCAGTAATTGGTAATAGATGAGAGAGAGAATGTTTGTGTGTGTGTGTGTGGGCTTGCATTTGTGTCTGACCAAACGTTGTGACTACACAGGAAACCTTTGGCTGATCCCTCAGAGCTCACAGATGAACCCAGTGAACTGAGCTCTGCTGTTTGTTTTGGCAAGACCCAGGAATGATCTCTCTCTCTATCACTCTCTCTCTCTCTCTCTCTCTCTCCCTCTCTCTATATCCCTCTCCCTCTCCCTCACAGTCTTGCTCTCTTCCTCTCTCCCCTTTCTCTATCGCGCTCTCTCCCTCGCTCTATCTGTTCCTCCCCCTCTGTCTATCTCTCTCCCCTCTCCCTCTCTTCCTATCACTTGCTCTTCCTCTCTCTTGCTAGTAGGTGCTAGTGTGAACATGGGTCTTAGTATTTTGTACTTAACCTATGAATAAATCCTCAGACAGATATTAAAATTGTTCCTTGTCAGTGTTAGTATTACTCAGTGTCTGCTGAATGTGTAAGTAGTAAGTTTGCTGTCACATTAACACTACTAAGGTGATGAAATGCCAGTCTCAGTCAGTCTGATGATTTGCTTTGGTTTTCCTTCTGCACAGCAATGTAGTGTCAAACATTTCGTACAGTACATCATGCACAGTTCAAAAAGTATTCACTCAAATGCTCTTTTTGTACACGGTAACACATTCAAAATCGTATAGGAGGAACTCACCAATGTCTGGTTTCAGGTTTTCAGAAAACTGGATAGTGGAACACAGACCTGCCCAGACCCAGAAGCTGTAGATTACAAAATGATGAAGGCCTTTGACTTAATAATAGGACTCATCCTCTGGTCACCAATTAGAGCTTACAGTATTAGCAACACACGCAGTCTCATTAGGCCTCTCCCCATCTCCTCCCCCTGGCACATAAACACAAGTGCTCTTTACCGTTTGTCGGTTTTCCTTGGTGGCCTCAGTGGGGGGGGGGGGGGGATGGATGAGTCTGGCTCTGGTCCTCTGTCTCCAGACAGCCTCTGGCTGTGGTACTTCTATCAGCCCCCTGCTGACAGACCTTTACTGTTGAATAATAGGAGCATCCTCCATTAACTACAGTGTTCCACAGTTACACTTTCACTTTGGGACATGTCCTTTATGTGACTTGTTCTTTGTGTGACTTTGAGTGACTTTGGGCATGTTGTGCAGATCCATTTGTCAAACAAACCAATGGGGTTTTAGAAATCTATGGTTGTGTGGGCCACATGGTTTTCTCACCTAATTCTTTGTGTGTCTGTTTCTCTTAGTCTCCCAACAAGCCCAACACACTCCAGGACAAGATTCGTCCATTAACCAGTCTGGATCATCCTCAGAGCCCTTTCTATGACCCTGAGGGCGGAGCCATCACTCCTGTAGCCAGGGTGCTGGTAGAACGCATAGCCAGAAAGGTCTGTTGTCTTTGAACCTGTCTGTTGCCTTGGCATTTAATTGAATTAAATTGAATTTGTGTTAGTTACAATGTTGTTTGCACAAAGATAACAACTAATGTAGAAGGTACAGAGGTCGCACTTCTCTCCAAGTGTTACAACTTTTAACATTATCAGGTTTACAGATGAAGTGAGTATGTGTCTTTGAGTAAAAGTTTAAGTAAAAATTGCAGTTCCAAGTTGGTAAAACAACTTCACAGCTTCATTTAGAAAGTACACACATATGTTATGTTATGTTATGTTATGTTATGTTATGTTATGTTATTCCTTAATTCACAGATTATAATTTGAGGCAATTTCTCAGGACCATTTTATCAATCCCAGGATAACTAGCAAGGTGTTTAACCAAGGATGATGCAAAATGTATAGCACTACTTGAAAATCCTTCTGAATGGCATATCCCGTTACCAAATTTGCCTGATCAGACTCAGGCATCAATCCAAAACAGATAAAAACTCAGCAGTCCTTTAGTGGCACCTACAGGCAGCCGAAGATATTTCAGATAATATTCTATGATTGAGTGTCGGGTGGACACACTTTGAAAAGCAGTTGACACTCCTTTTGACGTGCCTTCCTCTTGTGTGACCATGCTGAACATCCTATTTACTAGCTGTCACTGTTTGTCAGAAGCTTATTGAAGAAAGTACAGAGAAGAAACAGAGAACATCATTAACACTGGTTGAGTGGCAGAGTATGTAGCAACATCATGATGTATCTGTATGTTCGCAGGGTGAACAGTGCAACATTGTACCAGACAATGTGGATGACATTGTAGCCGATATTGCCCAGGAGGAGAAGGAGGAAGGTCTGGATCTGTGTGTGTGTGTTTGTGTGTGTGTGTGTGTGTGTGTGTGTGTGTGTGTGTGTGTGTGTGTGTGTGTGTGTGTGTGTGAATTCACCTTCAATCATAAAAGTAAACACTTGAGCTATTTCAGTATCTTTATCTCTGCTTTTCCACCTTGCAGATGATACCCCCGAGACTTGTATCTACTCCAACTGGTCTCCATGGTCCGCTTGTAGCTCAGCCACTTGTGAAAAGGGCAAACGGATGAGGCAGAGGATGCTGAAAGCCCAGTTGGATCTCAGTGTGCCCTGCCCACACACACAGGACTTTGAGCCTTGCATGGGGCCTGGATGCAGTGATGAAGGTTAGACTCTACGAAAGACACAAACCTGATGATATGGACAGGAAAACCAATACCTTATATATTGGTAATGCTGTCATCTATAATGGAGAAACAATCAGGTCATTTAAGTACAACACTTATTTAGATTTATGCAGGTTTTCTAATGATTCAGTATGCAATAAGATCCTTTATTTTATTTTTTACGACCTTTCTAAAAAGAACTTTAGGATTATTACCTCTTTTAATGCTTTGAGAACCTAAAAACAGTTTTTATTGATGTAAGGCCAGCTGCATTCTGACGACACCTTTACACTACAGCAACAAATTTATGACAAGAGAAAGTTAGAGGGCACTGTTGTTAAGTTGCATGAGCTCATTTCATGTATTTTGGAAGACATTATGAGTAAGAGTAGAAATAATAGTGGATAGTTTCACCCTGGTTATTATGTTGGCTTTATTGGCTATTTTCTTTTTTTGTCTTTCATTCATTCCTGTTTTGTGAGGATTATTATATAGATTATTTTATCTACAGAGAAGGTCATTATTCTTTCTATCCGCTTTAGTCTGGAACAGATATTGTAACAGGGCCAAAATGTCCATGACACATTACCTCAAAATTCTTTTGTTTTCCATTAGACGTTATCGATCAATGGACGATAAAGGTGACAAGAGTATATATCTTTCCCTTTCCTTGCGTAAATCATTCAAAACTCATCATCCATTGCACATTAAACATGCTGCTGTTGAATAATTGCACCAATGAGCTTCACATGTTAAGGCTTTGAGACGAACAAAAAACTATTTTATGTTGGAGGATGTAATGCACGTCGTGGCCTCTGGAGGCCAGTACAGAGCCTTTAGGGGTTCAGTCTCGCCTCTAACTTTAAAGGTTTTTTAATCAACAATACATTCACATAAGCTATGTTTTTGTGTGACATATCACTCACTGTCTCCTCACTGTCTCTTTGCCCTCTAAATCCTTAGATGCATCCACTTGTATGATGTCAGAGTGGATCACCTGGTCCCCTTGCAGTGCGTCCTGTGGGATGGGCATGCGCTCCCGGGAACGTTATGTCAAGCAGTTCCCTGACGATGGTTCTTTCTGCAGTTTGCCAACAGAGGAGACAGAAGACTGTGTGGTGAATGAGGAATGCTGTAAGTTCTCCTTTCCCTTTCTAGTTGACACTTGACACTTTTATCGATGTAGTACAGTTCCAGTTCACATATTTCACACTGTAGGTGTGTAAGTAGCACGGTTGGTTGATCCTGTCCTCCCCTTTTCCCTTCAGCCCTCAGCAGTTGCCTGGTTACAGAGTGGGGTGAATGGGATGTCTGCAGCGCCACTTGTGGTCTTGGCATGAAACGACGAGAGCGCATGGTGAAGATGCCTCCTGCAGACGGCTCAATTTGCGGCGCAGAGGTGCTGGAGGTGGAGAAGTGCATGATGCCAGAATGTCGTGAGTACCTCCAAGTACATTATCAGGATTAGAATGATCTTGAAGTAAACGCCACTTGCATTTAGGTGAAAATAATCTGAAGAGGTATGCCTAAACGCTTTATGTGAGTAGCTTTTGATTTTAAAATACACAGCCAAACATTGACAGTGTTTGATTCCTATTGTGTACAGACACAATCCCCTGCATGCTGACGCCGTGGTCCGACTGGAGTGACTGCAGTGTGACCTGTGGGAAGGGCTTACGCACACGGCAGCGCATGCTCAAGTCGCCTGTGGAGCTCGGAGAGTGTACAGAAGAGTTGGAGCAGGTGGAGAAGTGCATGCTGCCAGAGTGTCGTAAGTCAGAAACACCAATACACACACACACACACCATCAGCCCTGAGTTCATACGCACTGCACATCTTCTGAAATAATTTCATAAAATAAATTGCTTTTTTATGTAACCTGGAATCTGAATGCAGATATACTCCCTTATAATTGGAATGACTTCACAGTACAGACAAGGGGAGTGAACAATCCCCTGGCCTGTGCACTTATGCAGTAATTTGCTGCATGCCGGTTTTTATGAGATGTAACACTTATGTCTCCATTAGCCTGTCTTCACGTTTGAACTCAAAATGAAAAATCCTGTCAAATGCAGTAAATCACTTGGCAGACAGGAGAAATACGTGTTTAGAGGTCATTTGGAGATAGTACTTGAGGACTGAACAGAATAGAAGTAACTGCATTTTTTATATTCTTCTCATTCCTCTCATATTCACATCATTTGGTGTCTCATTAGAACAACCATTAGTAGAGTTACCCATGCATATGAATTGTATTAAATTAGATTATGATGAGGACTCTACATCAGAGCCCTCTTGTTTTCTCTAAAACGGTTATTGTGCCTTTGTTGTCATACAAATTTTGTCCGTAAATTCAATTTGTGGAAGAATAATGGAGTTTGTGGTATCTGTATCATTTATTTCACTGCATCTACATCTCCTCCTCAACTTTCAGCACTCCTTCTCAGCCTTTACTGTCCAATTTCTGTCTATGCAGCAATCGACTGTGTCATGTCCGAGTGGACGGAGTGGTCGGAGTGTAATAAGTCCTGTGGGAAGGGGCATACGATCCGGACACGCATAGTGAAGCTGGAGCCTCAGTTTGGAGGAGACCCGTGTCCCGAAAGCATCCAGAGGAAGAAGTGTAAGGTCAGGAAGTGCAACCGTGGCCAAGCCAACAGCGATGAGAAAAAGCGACGCAAAGAGCAGCGCGAGAAGAGGAGGAGCAAACAGAGCAGAGGAGAGACCGCTGCTGAGCATCCAGGTGGGTATCTCTCTTTACTCTGTAAACTCTGCTTGACTGTGACACGCTGACCCATCACTGTCTTCTTGATTCACATCTTCAGGGTGTAAAATGAGGCCGTGGTCGAGTTGGACGGATTGCTCCAAGCTGTGCGGAGGAGGCATTCAAGAGCGGCTCATGACGGTCAAGCAAAGGTTTAAAACTGCTCAGCTGTCCAGCTGCAAGGACAGGAAGGAGATGAGGGCGTGTAATGTGCACCCGTGCTAGGATGGAGTAGAGGGTGGGGGCAGTGGTGGAGTGGAAGAGGAGGGCAGTATGGGAGGACAGTGAGGCAGGGAACAGGAAAACGGCATGGCACTGTCGCACAATGATCCAATGCACTCTGTTTAGGGCTGAAGCGGCAGATACTCCAATCAGTGCCGGTTAAATCCAGAGCTCAGCTGCCGTCTAAGGGGAAACGTATTGATCGCTGAGATTTACACATCTCGGTCTTTAGCCGTCAGCTCGTTTCTCTGGAAAGCTCTGAATTTAAGCAGACTGATTCCTCTGCGCTTTCACACTTGCTCTGATATACGTACGACTCTTTTGAGATATTACTGTAAAGTTGTTGTGGTATATGATATCTTGAAAAATATAATTATGAAATATGAATTGATTTAAGAAGATATAGAACTGTTATATCTTGTGGTATCCTTCAGTAGTATAATGTATTGCAGAATTTAAAGCACAGGTGTCCAGCCATTCCAGTGTTTTATACGTATGCCTTCAAGTGTTCTGTTGTTTCTAGGACACGAAAAACTCCCAGTTCACTTTTTACCGGTTATATCGTTGTACATGTAGATGCATCACGGTTGGAAATCTATATGATTTTGAGCATTATTAGAACGTTTTGTTATTTTTTTTGTTGTGGGTTTTTGATAAGAATGTCTCCCAAGATTCTTACCAAAGTCTTGTGTAGATGTTTTCTAGATGTCTTTTCCTTCTCTTTAACTCTGTTCTTCTAACATATTAATATTTTGGAATAATATCACCTTTACAATAAAAATAAAAGTAAATGTGACAACTTGTCAAATGGATGTGTGTGTTTATTCAGACGATAAAGGCGGGATGAGTATTTAGCGTTTCCGCCACAGGTTGGCGACAATCACTTTAAAACCTTAAGAAACTGGTCTCTCTTTCCCCTCTCTGTCACACAGTCTGCATTAACCTTTTATAGCCACAGGGGGGCACTCTCGGTCAAACATTTAGCCCAAGATGCATAATGCTGACGCCAGAGGGCTTTTATGAGCACATTTTCTGGTAATTTTCTAATCAAATATGCCATCTTAAATATCTGAAAGCGTTAACGATAATAGGCCCTCATGCTTACATAACCGAGATGCAGAGCTGACAGCCCCTTTTTGCTGCGAAGGCGTCTTAGCAGAGAGATTGAAGAGCATGAAGTGCTTCTCTATGGCTCCACTGAGACGGTTTACTCCAGGTCTAAAGCAGTGAGTGGGGAGGGGAGCATGTGTGTGTGTGTGTGTTGGGGCAATGGTATCATGCTTCCCTGATGGTGGCACTCAAGAGACAGGTGAAAAATTCAGTACACACACACATCACAATGCCACTCCTGTTTCCATGCCAACACGGGGGGGCTACACATCAAATCACAAGCCATGGAAACAAATTAATTTTCATGTACTTAAATGATGAAAAGACATTACATTACGATCATTTGGCAGACGCTTTTATCCAAAGCGACTTACATTACATTACCACCCTTCGCAGAGGGGGGAGCAATTGAGGGTTCGGTGCCTTGCTCAGGGGCACCTCGGCAGGGGCTCGAACCAGCGACCCTCCTGTTCCCAAGCGGAAGCACTACCCACTGAGCCACTGCCTCCCAAAAGACTGTGACTTACGCGACAATACTTGTTAATAGACAACTGTTTGGGTAAAGAAATGAATGGAACCAGACTGGCCCTATACACACCTTATGTGAAATATGAACCATGAGCCCTAACAGCACACCAGCATTTAAAGGTTGAATGTATGCACCCTACCTCACCATGATGCTATCACCCAGCAGAACCTTCAACTTTACAATACTTTGGTTTTTGTGTGTGCGCGGTTGTGTGTCATACGAGATAAGATGTAGTTTGCCGCTTCATTCTATCCTTTCCATTTCAAAAACACTTGAGGCGACACGCTGCATAAGAGCTCTTGTGAGATCTATAAAACCTCTGACACAAAGTCTTCAATTTGTTATCTGCAAGGCGATATCCGATTTCACATCTTAATCAAAGCCTACAGTATAGCCTTCAGGTCCCAGCTATTGATTAGACAGTCAAATATCATAATGCAGTTCTGTAAATGAATGAATGAGGTGTGCTTTCATTTATCACTATAACCATTTTTATCCAAAGTGAACGTCTAATGCATTTTTGATGGTTTGTATCTCAGCCAAGGAATGACTTATGAAACTTTACCTTCATATTTGTAAATGCCTTTTGTTTCTATATTTCTCAGATAAAGTACTGTATTGCACTTAGCCATACAACATCTCCTTCCAACATGGACCAATGGCAGTTTCAGAACATTTTGTGAAAAACCTTCTTGTTCTTGCATCAGTAGAGAGGTCAGAGACTATGAGTGGTTATGGAGTACAGGCTCTATGAGCTTGAACATTTAGAGATAGAAGTGTGCACACTGAGGAAAAGCATTCATGGATTTCAACACGAGAATAGATCCAGAATGAGACATTTATACCCCCAGCTGGGGGAGCACACGTCTTATCTTGGTTTCAACCCTATAGGTTATGTGACATCAGAATGCCACAGGGTCTTTCCTCTGAATGTTGAAGACTGTTCTTCCTGTCCTGTATGTACCAACAGAGGGTTTTTTAACCTCTGACTACAAATGACACCTCAGCCCAATATAGTTTCTCATCAATACGGAAATCAATCTGAAATCAGCCATGGATTAGTTTCAGACATTCATGGATAATCTTGAACCCAGTAATGATATTATATCAAACAGGTAAAAGTTACAACATGGTGGGTTAGTTTGTGAAAGCAAGTACAGGTACACTTCTCCGTTTTTTCTTTAACTTTGTTTGTCAAAAATGGGAGAATAAGTTCTCTCTGTCCACTCAAACACACACACACACACACACACACACACACTCACACACACACACACACACACACACACACACACACACACACACAGACACACACACACACACACGCAGAAATCACAGTAAATCAATTAGGTGTAGCACTCTTACTGGCTTATTACATCATCGCAATTCAAGCAATGCAAACTCATGCATAAAAACCAATAAATTAAATTAACACAAACACAATCAATATTCTAAAAGGAATTTATAACAAACTATACAACCGAGCAGCAGCATGCAGCAGTAGGACTTCCTCACTGATGCCATGGTTCACCTTTACAAACCTTATTAATTTCTGTTCAAGTGAATTCCCATGTCACTATAATGCAGCCATACTTCATAACTTAATATTACATTAATGATGTTGGGCATGACATTATTTTTGCCTGTTAGATTGCTGCTTTAATATTAAAATAGATGTGCCCGAGGAAAAATTATATATATTTCATGAGGCTTAAGAGTAACTTCAATGAATTGTACACCTCAATTTGTATTTTACACGATATATCTAGCAAAATTTACTTTAAAAGATAAAGTTTTCCTCATTTTAAAGTATGTTTTGATCTCCTGGTGAACGTTCAGCTTCGTCTCTGATTCTGATTCTTATTCTGGATTATCTCTGTTACTGGTTAGATTTCACACGTATTCACAGGTAAGAACGGTTCTGCATATCCCAAATGATCAGTGAGGTAATGAGATGCTGGAATAAGAATATTACAGGTTTATGTAAATGAGAAGTATAAATGTGCTGGCTGGTGTAGCTACATTCTGTGACGGAGATTTAAATCTTTTGAGAAGAGGGTTTTTCAGTGCAGAAACAAATAATTATTGGGATGGTTTTGCCACAGCTGCGACCAATCATGTTCCCAAATAAAATGCAGATTATGGCTTGAAAGGGACATGTAGTGGTTCAGTATGTTTTAGTTCCTTTATAATTATGCATACTTTGCTTTACTGCTGAACAGTTTTTTATTTAACTGCGCTGCTCTAAGGCTTTTGTTTCTCCTCTAGGCCGCTTCTGTTTTCAGTCCATTTGAATGCTGTGAAGATAAAATTGCTAATGAAACTAAATTCCTTCATTCCACACATACAGTGACCACTATCCAATTTGTGGTTGGTTGTTGTTGTGGTTGTTTATGTGAACTGCTTTTTGGTATACTCAGAGTAATTTTGCACAATGGTAACATTTGCTGATCTTTTCCGAAGTACCTCAGTTTGTCAAAGTGAACAGACTGTAAACTAGTTTCAGTGAATTCCAGTGAACTAAGCATCTGTTATCTTCAGCGCTCTCCCTCACTCTGAGGAATTTGCTTTTATAACGCTTACATCTGATTCTGACAGGTTCTAAGGTTCTAAACAGGCCTTTTGTTGTCATTGTGTTTATCATCTCCATCTTAACAAACCGCAAACTTATTTTACAGTTGGTTGTATTCTTCACATAACTTGACAAACAAACATGAGGCTCAAAAGCACAGTTTATTTCACTGTGCAGCGTCTGCAATCTGCATCTGTAAAAAACAAAACTAAATGAATTCATCCAAGTGGAGCAAGATTTCTATTTGTGTTCCCTCTTTATAACGATTAAGAGAGGGAACTGTGTGTGAAACCAGAGGCTCACAGAACCACTCAATTTGCTATTGAACATATCCAGTGTAACATCGCTACAAAAAAGGGGAAAATAAACAAAGTTATCGAATCCTCAGGTTTCAAAGTGAAAACAAAGCGTTCCTCTGCACACACACATCCCCTCCCCCTGCAGACAGCTGCAGGAAACACAGGATTTGATAAATTTATAAACCCTGCAAGAAAATCAATAGCAAAGGCCCTTTTCCACAAATTTATAGACGGCTGCTAAAATCAATGGCTCTAGTTTATAACCGGTTAAGACTTAAAACGGGAATAAACTGCAAAATGTCGTTCAGCATTAGCACATCATCAGGATAAAACAGATATTACACATTGTAGCCGAGGCCCTGTGTGTGCCCTGGGCTTCCTTGTGTGTTTCCATATCTTCCAAAAGATATGAAGGTTAGGCGAACTACACTCAAGACACTAACTAAACTATGACTTAACTATACCACAGCCGCCCTTATATGCTGCTCATACACACCCGAGGGATGCTGCAGATACTGTAAAGGAGTGTGAGCTTTTACAGACCAGCAATTTGTGCTTTTAATCAGTGGCAACCCGTGTGGAATTTTGCAAAAGAGGTAATATATTACATTATTTCTATACTATATTTCACTGATCTGCAGCCCACCAGCTGCACAATAACACAATCCATCTCCCAGCTAGCTGATCAATTACATATCATTGCTTTTGTGCTAGTAATTTTGCTCCCATATAAAGAAAGCCTCCACCTGATAACTTCAAATAGCCTCTGGGTTCCCTTCACTGGCTTTTGTTTTTCACTGAATAATCCATCTGTGGCAATCATTTGTGTCAATCCACCATTTGTTCTGATCATGCAAATTACTTTTATAATATTGCACTTTATTCTAAATTACTACTCCAGCCAGTAGAGACAGTTTCAGTTTGGTCTGCCAAGGAAAAGAACTTGCCATTTTTCTCTTGGATAACACAACACGAAGTGGGAGCGAGCACAAAACCTCTGCATATGCATATGTACTTTTATCTGCCCTCATTCAAACAATGTTAAAATAGTTAGTCACATGCAGTACATGTTACTTTTAGAATGCATCAGTGTTAGAGCTTCAACAAAAGATAATTCTAAGAGCGTTAACTAGTTTGCATTAAGCCTTGAGCAGCAAAAAGCCAGAGGGATTACGGGTCATTATCAGCCATTGTGCTTATTGCCCTTATTTTCTTCTTTCATATACAGCCATTCCTTTCAAGTGCTGCCAAAAACTATGGAAAACCTTCTGCAACAACAGAAAAAGATGATTTGCCTGTCATGTTATCATGTTGCCCAGGCAACGCATTTCACAGTGTTTCACTAATCTGAATTTCACTGACATCCCCGAGTAAGACCAGAGATTCACTATGAGGCTTCTGTTCAGCCAGATTGTTATTGTTAAAATTAAAGCTTGAGCAGAAGACAACACAAACATAAAACAGCACATTTAATAATGAGAGATCATTGTGGCCACACTCAGTAGTTGGAATATTTGGGAATTCATTCTACTGTACATTGTAGCCGTGGAGAGACACTGTGCAGGAATGCATCAGACTGAGGGCAGTCAGAGGCCGACTGTCAGAATCATCCTTTACAAGTTACTGAGCTGTCCAAATATTGGCCCTCATTTAGTCCCATGTATATGCAGGTGCACACACACACACACAAACACACACACACACACACACACACACACACACACGCACACATTATCCAACTGGTGGCATGGTGCTCACTCACATTTGTTCTAAATTGAAAAAAAATGCTATCAAACTACAGAACCATGTTGTCATTTAAAACCTGTTCAGATGAGCTGAATGAAATGAGTATATTACCGTACACACTTCATTGTGAGCATCTTCTTGTGTTTTTCTTGCATTATAAATGCAATACTCAACTGCTACACCAGACACAAACTGTGAACTGATTGAGAATGCGTTGTACTGTTTAAACTGTGCTTTAGGGCCTGATTGTTACCATGGCAACAGAGCCATTCTAATAGTGATAGGTTGCCTTATTGAAATTACTATATAATGTTTAAAATCACGACATATTTTACACCCTCTTCCTTCCCCATTGTATTACATACAGCAGTAACTCTAAACCATCAGTATGCTGGTTTGTTGTCACGCATAATGATGCAAATCAGCTGACTTAAAGCTGTATCATGTTAGATTAACAAACGGCATGTGACAAACCATATTCAAATTTTCTACAGTCTTAGATTTCTAAGTCTGAGATAAATAACATGAAACAGATACAGTGGGTTGGTACCATATGGTGATTAAAATCTGCAACCCAGCCATGAATGTAATAAGCCACATATCATCCATGTTACATTGCTCTTTTTATTGGCATCAGTCTTGTGTTTCATTCCTTAGGGGCCTTTTTTTTATAAGACGGCCCTAACAGCAGCATCCAATAAATGCTGCTGGCACTCCTCACTGGCGATCTTTGTGTGTATCCGTGTGTGGGAGTGCATGTTTCGTGCGGGGACACAGAGAGAGTTTGAATTCACTCACTCTGTCACCGCTCAAAACAACCCTCAAAACACTTGTCTCCTCTTTTCTTATTGTAATCAGGTCAAGAATAGAAGTACAAAGATCTAGGAACTATGAGAAATAAAAAGAGTAGAACCCTCCCTAAATATTAGATAACTCACTGCACTTTACAGATAGAATTCCTGTTGAAAGTTTATGTTTAAAAAATGTTTAATTAGGTTTTGGAGAAAACAATCTCCTTTAGTTTGATGTCTTACCGCTACGGCTTACACCTCTGTGACAGAAATTAAGTTTGCGGCTGCTCCTTCAACACTGTGGTGGATATGAAAGATATTGTCAAAGTGGATTGTAGTTCAATTTATTCCCCTGCAGACCCTCTGGCCACCAAACCAGCACCACACATGCAACCAAGACTTCAAGACTTACAAAGCCCTGTTCCCTCACTTCAATTCCATGTTAGTAGACTTGACAATACCAAACATTCCACTCTCAAGTTCTCGTCTCACCTCCAGCTGTATTGTTCTCATTCTTTCAGTCGTTCTTACTCTCTCAAAGCCCCACATCGACTCTACTCTTAGCTTGTGCTGATGCGTATGAAACAGACAGATAAAAGCGCCAATCTCGACAGCTCATGTCAGATAACATTGCTGTTAATGTGGCTGGTAGAATCACGCACATATCAGGTGAGCCACCCCAGACAGGATGCTGAGTCTGTGATGCAGCGTCTTTCCTTATACAGCGTCAGCAGGAGATATTTGAAGCTAATGACTGGCCTGAAGCGCCACCAGTTTAATTGATAGAGTGAGAGCTTACAGGCTGGTCACACTTGTGGCAGCGCTGACTTGTTGCTGCCACCAGTCTGTGCTCAGTCAATGCAGAATGCAGCACAAACAGGCAAATTACAGTGAACAACACAGTGAGTAGAGCTCAGTGGAGGAATGACCTGTTTATACAAAGCTAATGGCTCCCAGAGCAGAGCCAGAGCATCTAATGGCTTCTGCTAATGTTCTCTCACATCCACCATTTCTCCCCCCACCCCCCCCCCCCCCCCCACCCCCCCTCTCTCTCTCTCTCTCTCTCTCTCTCTCTCTCTTTCTTCTGAAGTGGGAGCCCATTGTTTGTTGAATAGATTGGTGACATCTGCTATTTTATGATTTTATGGATTGGTGACCATCAGACAGACGAATGTTTCACTGTACACATCATCTGCTCTGGAACAGTACATATCAATTACCAAAACACATCTACTAATAAAACCTATATTTCGATGTACAGTACACATTGTAGCCTGTATTTCTTTGAGTTTTCTTTGTTGTTGCTGTAATTCAAACTAACCTACAGTGACAATGGAAGAAAAAGAAATACTTCATTGACCGTCATTGAAACCTAGACCTGGAGTGAGGGGAGTTGATGGAATGAATCATTCAGAATTCTCCAGCCCATCAGAAGTGTTAAACTCGCCACAGCAGATTGCAGAAACAGATTGTTTCATGGCAAATACTTTCTTGCTGTTGAAAATGTATTTGGAAGCAGAAAACTAAATGCTGTTGCTGCATCAGAAGCACGTGTTGAATATTTCTATTTGCTGTAATAAAAGTTGCTTGCGTTGGCAAATGTTTGCATAATGTCATGAATTTAAAGTATCAGAGCTGCTATGTTCACATAGATAATTGAAGAGTTCATGATGGAAGAAACAAATGTTGTGTATTTGTTAAATGGTGATGATAGCCCTTTTTTACTGCTGTATATAAAGGTTTAACAGCATATTCAAATCAAATGTTCCATTTTGTTTCCATCTGGATCACAGATTGTACATTTGAAGAAACATTATAGACATGTCTGAATCATTGTGATGCTGTGCTGCATGCTAAAGGACATGGCTCGTGTCGGCTAATCCTTTCTTGTTGGGAGGGACACAGTTGTGCTATTTGTTACGGCCATTTGCATCTTAACAAGTTTGAAGGCCCTTGTGACTAACGCTATTGTCACGTAATAACATTGGGCTTAACAGCTTTACCCCAAACACACAATTTTGTGATTAGCGTGTGTCTGTGTTGCCAAGCATTCTCAACCATACCAACAGACAGCAGGGCCTGAAAGGTGATCATTTTCTGTCAACTCCACCTCAGTCATAGCCCGGTCCCAGAACGGCTTAGTGAAAACTTGTATAATGAAACATGCACAGTGTAGTAGATTGGATTTGCAGAGACAGGTTGAAAAACAGGAAATCCAACAAATAAATGATAATTTCCATGTTGCATGAACAGACCCCCTTCCTCACTGAGGCTCATCGTTTCATTTCCCTCTCACATGGTTTTTGGCTAGTCGCTCTGTTATTCTCAGCAGTTCAGCACCCTGGTTCAACACATGGTGAGCAGAACGGTGATCAACAATCCTTTCCAATCGAGGAATGGAAAGGGACAGCCATAACCAGAGACACGAGAGCTAGAGGTACTTGCCGCACTGTTACCACGGCAACAAGCGTGTGTGTGTGTGTATGTGTGTGTGTGTGTGTGTGGGGGGGCATCATCATCATCATCAGGTCTCTGAGATTGGCTAATTTGGTGTAACGGTTGGGGTTAGGTGGTCTAAGAAAAAGAAAAACGTGCTTCGCTGGTTTTCAATTTACTGTGATTTCTTGGCAACCGAGCTGATTGTTGATGGAATGATGAGAAAGATGGTTTGGAATCTCAAAGCCTTTGACAGTTGTAACAAATGCTTAAATGACATACAGTCTCGTCTGTATTTATTTTCCTTTTCATTTGATCACATCCCCTCCTGTTATCTGTTCACACTATTGTAAGTGGGGAGTGCTATGGGAAATACTGGTCAAATATAAACATTTGAGTTACATCTCAAGTGATGCTCCTGCTGCTGCTACATGGTAATGACAGCTCTACAGAGCAGATTGAAATTTACATTCACACATACAGATGCATTTAGTTGCGTGCTCACTAATTGCATCACTGCAGCGCATTTCTGGATCAATCTGAGGGTTGAGCTTTAAAGCTTTGCTGTCTCTCACTTTACAAAACCATAGGGACTAATGTGCAATATACACATCCAACAGCACAGATTCTCTCTTATGAATTATTACTGACATGGTAATACAGTCGCAAACATGAGATGGCCCTGGATACACTGAGTACATACAATATAATGTGGGTCCAGAAACATGCATTATAAAGTATATGTAAGCATGGGCATTAACGCAAACACATGGATGCTTGCAATCACACACACACACACACAGACCCAGGGCTGTGAACCTGCACTATCCCCCTGAGCTCACTTACAGAGCTCTTTCGCTAAAATGCAGTAAACCCAGCGATTGTCAGTCTAAGCGCGAGGATAGTTACCACATCATTCATGCTGGTTCCACCCATAAGATAACAATACAGCTCACAGATAATCAATTGAAAGCTGCTAACACATAAAGTATTGTACCATTATCATGTGAGGGATTTATCTTTGTAGATGCTGTCCATTAACAAGGTGCAGTCATTTTACGGGGTTCTGTATTTGTGTTCTTTAAACTGACTTATTAATATGATTTCAAGCATAAGATAAGTAACTCAACAATCATGTATCAATCAACGATATTCACCTCATCAAACTATAACCTGTAAAATGTAAATGAATCATTCTTATCATTTTAAATTGAATCTCGTGAGCTGGAGTATTTCCTGTGTTTCTGCCGCTGATTCGCCCTCTAATTGCTGTAAAGTAGCAGCACCAAGTATGAACCATCTGGGAGTATGCTGCAGACTTTGTGACGCTGAGCGATTTTGTGTTCGCTGCGACATTTTCACCGCTGCCATGTGGTTAAATGGAATAGAGAGCATCTAATCTCTGCAAAATGCCCCCCCGTCCCTTTCAAATGTAAATGTCATTTATTGTCTGCAAATGAAGGAATTCTATTACACAGCTCTGTGGTTGCCCCTTTTTTTGTAGAAGCATCTGCCATTTAAAAAGAAGAAGAAGATGACCAGTCTGTATCACATAGAGGGGAAATATGAAGGGAAAATAATTACATTTCATATATAATTCATATATTTTACAACCAGCTGAATTTATAGGTTTCTGACTGTATGTGATTACACATGTATGGATTTTCATCAAAAGATCCTCTTCAACAGCAAGCTGCTTGGTATCATCTTGCTATTTAGGTCGTCTGATGGCTAACAGTGTAAACAGGGACAAGTCAAACATATATTCACATCAGATAGTTTAGCTATATATGTCCTTATTTATTCATTCATGTTATATCTCTCCTACATCGCAGCACAGAATAGTAGACATGAAAACCTTGTGCATGTGTGTGTGTGTGTGTGTGTGTGTGTGTGTGTGTGTGTGTGTGTGTGTGTGTGTGTGTGCGTGCGTGAGCGCGCGTGTGTGTGGTCTTCCTGCGTTGTTCTCTATCGTCACTGATGCCTTTTTATGGGAACATCCTCCCATGGGGCCCAGCAGGTTCAGCAGGTGTTAACGTCTCACTGGGAGATTCTTCCCTCCTGCAGCAACACACAGTCTAGCGGAGCAACACCTTTCATTCCTCCAGCCGCTTGCACACTGCCAATCACACAGGTGGAGACGACGTGCAGGGAGATGAGTCCAAAAACCTCCATTATCTTCCCATTGTTGCATGTGTGCACATACAACAACTACTCTACCCACTGAATGCACATGAAGTGCCCATTCACGTACAGCTCTGTTGTATTTCTGGTGTCTCTTTTACATTTACATCCATTCATTACATCATTTCTCTATCCCTGCTCTTCCTGTGTGGGGTCTCTGGGGGGGCTGGGATTTATCCAGCTCACTGGGCGAGATGCTTGGAACATTGTGTGTTTACTCGGTCTCTCTCAGGGTTAACACAGGGCTAACACACACTCCCTCTGTCTCAACTTTGCCTTTTTAGCTTCCATTTCACCTAAATCATATTCCTTATTACTGTTTAGTCATAAAACAGGAAGTAATGTGATGTTCTTACACAACAGGCCTTGACACCAAGATTCTTCAGCCACATTGTAACCACACATTAATTGACATAACCACAATTTGTACCTTAACCAAGTGGTTTTAGTTTCCTGACCTATAATCTGTGTCCACTTTAGCTGCTATGAGCTGATCATGTGGGAAAAAATTACAAATCCATCCGCTTTCAGACTCTCCAGTGTCATACATCAAATGAATTAAAGAAGTTAAGATAATGAAAATAGAAGGGATAAACACAGAATATAATTTGCAGAAGTAAACATATTACATTGAGGCTTAGACGTGGTGTGATTTCACCCCTGGGTCAGATTCAATTGAATTTGTGTTACTGTCATAATGAGTTTGCGCAAAACATAAAAACCCTCTATTGATCACGTCAGTCATTGACTCCTTTTGCCAGTTGAAATATCTATTGTGTCTCTGCAGCTCCCTAAATGTGTTTTATGCCTTAAAGTCTCACTGAATGATTACTGCTCAAACATTAAAACGTGGAAATAAAATGCCTGGTGTGCATATCACTAATCCATAAAAAGAATATAATAACCAGAGCACAGATTTCTATGGAAATGAGTGTTCCCATTATGGGAAAACCTTTGCGACCCCCGGGGGGGGCATTTTATCTGCGTGCCCACTAATCTATACTTGCAGGTATTAAGAGCGCTGATTACTGTAGGCGCATTTTATCGGCTCAGTACTTGAAGGGGCCAATACATCCACAATAAAATGCAGTGGAATTGCCTCTTAATAAATACTGCCATTTTTTGAGTGTGACACAACACGGTCAAGAGTGTGTGTGTGTGTGTGTGTGGTCATTTTTTTAAGCCATTGTTGAATTGCCCTTACGATAGAATGTGATTATTGTAGAGCTACTTTGCTGGATTGCATTAAACTGTCTAGTATTCTCCTATGCCTTGTACCAACATACTATTTACCACTGATCACAGACCAAATAGGACTTAACTAGATTGTGGGCACCACATTATAAGTACTAGTTTGTTGAGTCAACTAGAGATTTTTGTTACCCAAGATAGCTGTGTACAAGTATGTGTGTGTGTGTAGTTATGTGTTACAAGGTGTCAGCTGTCTTTCTCAGCACCATCTAACAATTGCAGTAATGATCTCCTAGGTTAATTATTTCGGATAGAGATCCATACCTCTGGCTACAATCCCGGGAGTCTTGGGAACGCACTCTAAATTTTCTGCCAGTACCTTGGACGGAAGAAACAACACAAATGAGCAAAGTGGGAAGTGTGAACTGAAGCCCAAAAACACGACAAGTTCCAAACCACTGTCTCACGCCAGTCAGGTCCCTGCTACCTGCATTTATTCTGAAATTGTGTTTTGAAGTGGCAATGTTTGAGTCTGCATTTATGGTGGTATTACATTTGAAGGTAGAATCAACAGAGTGCTTGACACAGTTACAGAAGTCAGATGCAAACAAACATGTCTTTGAGTACTACATGATGATGCAAAGTCCAAAGTGACTTAAAATGAAAACCTGGTGGTGCATACAGATTTCTGTTCATCACTGGTAGTTAATGGATTTGAACTAACTGTAAAGCTATAGGAGGCAGTGTGGAGCAGTATCTCAGTCTATCTAAGCCAGTTCTCTCCGGTTACGGATGAATCGCCTGACATATCTCCGTGGCTATTTTTATCATCATTCACACTTTCCTCCGCATTCAGGCATGGAGAGCGGAGCACGGGCATGCTTCATTCAATTAACATTGACGCTTTTCTTTACTAAAATAATAACTTATTTTCTAATTACTTTTTTTGTAGGTCCTCTGCCACACTTTCCAGCCCCATTCATCTTCAGATTAGATGATTAGGATCTATCTGAATGCTTTAATGACCCACACACTGCTCTCACACACACACATATTCACACACACAGAATATAGAACTGATTGTTCAGAGTATGGTATAGACTAAGATTCAGTTATGGGGTATATGGTTTCTCAAATATGAGGACTGGAGCCTGTTTGACAACTGCACATTCCCATGCATTATTGTTAGTGCAGTACTTGGCTATACTGCTTTTATAGCAGGAGGAATCACAATGTGCATCATTACAGCACCGGCATCTTTACATTCATGGGTTTTATGGGATAATTGCAACAGCTGGCTTCTGTTTATGCTTATATTAAAACAAAACATGAAAGTGGTCTTTAGCTTAACAAAGCTTGCATTGACATACATCTGTATGAGTAAACATACACAAATGTTACCAACAGCTTTACAAATACACAAGGTTCTGAGCAAATATCTGTTTTAATGTGAGCATATGGGGATTGCAAACATGTTCCCTCGTCTCATATACATGCTCCAATGCAAACAGCATGTGGATGTCTACACACAAACACGAGTCAGCTGCGATTTCCAATCACAACCTTTCATTTCCCAACAAAAAATAATCATAGATTGCCAAAAAAGTAATGATTGTAGATGCTGTATAATCATATCAGGGCATAACATCTGCTTTGTGATTAATGTAATGTTTCAAACTGCATTTACAGTAACAAAGAGCACTGTGACTGTTGCTTATTCACAACTTCATTACTTCATTGACATCACACTAGTTTAAGATGCATTATTATTGGTTTTGCTCCTTTGTGGTAAACTAATTTGGAAAAGCATTACTCTCACCCTATTTTCATCTCCAGCTAGTAATTATAGAGACTATAAACTGTCCATAAGGCAAACAGCAGCACCATTACCTCACGTGCTCATGTCCAAACAGAAGACACACTCTCACCGACGCATTTCAAACACAACTAGCACAGCATGCTGCACCATGTGAACTTTATAATTAATTCTCCAACAAAATGTAACGGCTTTGCTTTGCACGTGTTGGATAATTAGCAACTAACAGTAGGCTGCTGGAAGAAGCTGAGCTCAGCATTATATTTCATTTTCTCTCTCCTCAGGCCAAACAAGCCGAGGCTTAAAACTGACTTTTTGCCTTATCTCAGCAAGAAAGACAGCAAGAGGTAGAAAGTTAATAGCTTGGGGATATGCAGTAGTGACCACATCATATACAGTCGAATTTTGATGATTGAGTCAGACGAGTAGATATATCACAGAAATACATTTCCATACATACAGTATGTTTATAATTTGCCTTCTTCAGGACATTGACTATACCCTTTTCAGGATTTTGCAATAATATGCTCAATTCTTTTGAGAACAAACATTTTTGGTACATTGCCAAGGAAATTAACTCTGTTCACTAACCAAGGCTTGTTTGTTTTCCGCAGAGCTTCGCACACAGCTGTCATGAGGGCCGGAGAGACAAATGGCAGCCAGATTGGAGGATGAAGGTGAAGCGACAAAAACAATCACTGCTCTGAGATCATGTGAAACATCATGAAAGGAAACAAGTACAAACCAACTACTAAATCTAGTCGAAATCTAGTCTCACACACTCTGAATATTTCCCTTTAATCATATTATGAAGCACTTGGTAATGACCCAATACAACACTGAGAATGTTATGAAGCCATTACGTGGTAAACAGTTATGTCTTGTTTTCACATTGTGCCTGAAGTAAAGAAGTGAACTGGTGACTTAAGTTGTTGAATTTCAGCTGAAAGAACCTCAAGCATAACAAACTTTAGTAAGGGTCAGGGTGTGTGCTTAATATTAAAGGTCTTTTGGTTTTACTTAGAGCAAAGAAAATGATTGGACAGTGCCTTTGAAAAATACTTTTCTTGAAAATTCACAGTTCAGTGCAAAGGTCTTTGTGAAACAATGGAAAAATGAAAAATGGAAACAGAAATGTAACCGACATTTTAAACTGTAATTTTTCATGGAAATTACGTCCGACCTTTCCTGTTAAATGTTTTGCCTCGTTCTATTATCTGGCTTTGTGTGCGCTATTATGTGTGTGCTGGATCATAAAAGATCATTTCCGTATGTCTGTGATATCCAGTGTTTCATCTTCATCTTCACAGTGTTCAGAACCGTTTGATGGCTTGATGGCTACTGAAGCATATTGTGTTGTTTCCTTCCAGCTCCTTTCACTGCTGATATTATTTCTATGCAGTTGAGTATTGACCCTCAACCTTGCAGAGCTGTTACATTGAACAACACCTGCCACCTAGATTCTCCATTTTGCTGTTCAACCACATTCAACCCTGATGCATTTGCCCGTGACCTTTGAAATGCACAAAGTGGATGGAGCTATTCTCCATCCACTTAGAGAATCGCTGTGTGTGATGCAAGTAGAAGGGACACTAGCAGCATGGAATGACGTCCTGAATTTGAGACAAAGGTACAATCATACCATGATATTATCTGAAATGTGAGAGTCACACTTGTTAGTCAGTGCAGTGAACAATGCACATATGGCAGATTGACTACTGCTCATGCTTAAGCAGACTATGGCAGTTCTTAAAAGAAAGAATGGAGTAAGTGTCAATAGAAAATGACATTTGTTTTAGAATTTATCAGTTTGCAGTTTGCTTGATTAGGAATCCACTTGGAGGAAACCTTTGAGTGCATGGACAAATGAAGGGAATAAATTAAATCAGTTCAAACAAGATAAAAAAAAGAGCATATTTTTGCTGATTATTGAAAGAAAAGTGATGACAAACTTCCTAAATATTACATTTTGTATTTTATATTATGTATGTCCTGAGGATTACAGAGTTGACTGTGATGCTTAGTCATTGTTTATTTGGCTTGTTTTGTTGGTTGTAGAATGGATGATGTAATGCTCCCTGAACATTGCATGTGTTTTCCATGTTGTGCTGCTTCCTCACCTGCCCACTAAACACTCCCTCAGCACCTTCCCTCCGCTGCACACCTTCCTATCAGACTGATTCCCCCTGTGTTGCCTTACCTGTCTGCACAGGTGTCTCTCACTGGCTCATTATGTTTCCTGTAGATTTCTACACGTGTCAGATTTCCTCCATTGGCTCATATCATCAATGCTTCCTTAGTGACTTCCTATCTGTAGCTTCCTATCTGATGATCGGCCTGTCTGCAGGTTTCACTAAGCATTGTTGGCCTTGCCGATTGAAGCCTGGCTGATTAGCAAGTATAGTGTCTTTTAATGAGAATGCATCTCTATCTCTAGTGTTTCAGGTCGATATGTGCTGCCCCTTATGTAGGTTTACACAGGTTTGGTGTAAATAGGACTATCGTGTACGTGCTCTGGTGAAAACACTTTGAAATTGTGTTCATTTATAGTTAACATGTTATTGTTAATTGTTGGTGTTTATAATAATGTTGCTGTTACTATTTTGCTCCTTTGTGCCTAGCATAGTATTTTAACATCTTTAGGTGAACATTTGTATAAAGGAGGCTCCACCACTATACACAAAATTGGCGCATTATTGTCTAAATCCTTATATTGCATGTTTATTTAAGGTCTGCTTTTGAATGAATACATTTGAATGTATTTTGCATTCCTGTAATTTAGCTATGTCATTTTGAGGTTAAACAGTATCACCTCTCTGTTTCTTTCAGTGTGGATATATTGCAAATTACTCTGTAGCGCCTCAGTATCTTTTTCTCTGAGAACATTCATTCTTATCCCCTCCCCCACACGCCAGCATTCACATGTTCTGGCACTTGCTCTCTTTCTCTAGTTCTTTCTCTCCTTCACCACACAGGAACTAAAATATCTTGTATAGGCTTTGCCTTTGTGGCTTTTTTTTATAATGCTCAATACCTCAACGCCTCTCTTTTAGCCACAGAGAAAGATATGGCCAGAGAAAGAGCAGGTGATTTTGAATTTCGTTGCATCCTTCTTTCCTCCTCATGGCTCTGTGTGACACGCTTTGTGCGACTCATAGAAGCGAGGGCTTGGATGGCTTGGTGAGATTCCACAGAAAATATCCTTTAATGAATCTCTTCACACTCTACTCTACTCTAAGATACAGAGCATTTTTCTTCCCTGTCTGTCGTTAATACATTTGTCAAAGTGTTTTTTTTTTCATCATCCCTCTCTTACAGCTATACTGAAAATGAGCAATTACAAAACTCACTTTACACCTTTATTTATATTGTGTTACCTTTCATCACTGTTGTCCATTGTGTTTGTTTCATGTTAGATGATGTTACACTATAATGATCTTAGTTATGTATGTCACAATATATACTGCATATATATATACATATATTATGACATCTCTATTTCAGAAATTTGCAAATGGCATAGCAGAATAGAATAGAATATACTTTATTGTCCAAAAGGGGAAATTTGGACTCCAGAGTGGCTACCAATCCAATCATACACGAATATATACACCCTTTGTCACATTACATACAATACAAACATATATATTAATCTGATCCAACATTTAGGTAACAAATGGGCGAGTGGCGTCACAGAGTCAAGGTGAGAGAGAAGGCTCTCCTTGCTGCAATTAATGGGTGTTGAAGGAGCTTGTCAACTTCAAAAACATGCACAAATTGCAATCTGAGCTAGAGGCCATGGAGCTTCACAGGGCTGAGGAGAGGGGGAATGCACTTTGTGCTGAAGCAAAAGAAAGCATACTTCACGGGCTCATATTTAAGCTACTGAAAGATAGCTACTGGACAGAAAGTCTTGACGAGGTAGAAACAAGGCCTTATTCAAAGAGGTGTAGCACCTCGAAAACAAGCTCAAAGCATCTGAAAAGCATATTTAGTCAAAGGAAATGGCCCAAGAGCAGCACAGTGGAGAGAGGGGGTTCTTCGTGCTGAAATGGAGGACATGAAAGTAAACCTCACAGAGCTGCAGTTCAAATACTTGACAGACAGCAAGACTCAAACAGTGCAGAGCCAAATGAGGGGGAGTGAGAAGGTGTGTTGGTCCTGAGCCAACACTAGTGTTTTCACACTTGCTCAATCCTTTTGTCAGAATGTTCAGATCAAAGACTTGAGTCAAAAACGATTACAAATTTGTTGAGGGCCTTATTGTGAATGTTGATTACCCCCAATGGTACAGGGGGGCTGGGAGACAGAACGAAATAACCTATATAGAAACACCTTCTAAAGTTCAATCTCACTTTATTGCCCATCATTGCAATTTGGCTCCAGAGGTGATGGTCCAGAGAGGAGATCCACCTAGATCATTACATGCTGACACAGACAGCACAGCTATTACTTCTGCTGACTCTCAGTCTTTCCATTGACTTGTGTTACGTGATGCTACCTCTCCTTGTCATAAGTCTGCAAGCTGAGAGCACAGCAATGCCAAAAAGTTCTCATGTGGAAGGACTACGAACAACGTAAAAGACAAGCTCTGAGTGTGTGGATTGGGTTTGTTCAGCCTCCATCTTTGAGCCCACTCTGCATCAACACTCTGCAGTTTTGCAGGAAAAACTGGATGCAAAGAATCCAAGACACACAACACAAGATCATTCTTCTTAAACATGTTTAATATGTAGATTGGTCTGTTACTACAGTATATTGTATTTCATCATGATTAACATTTTTTCTTGTGTGACTCTGGGTCAAAGTGGATTGTTTTGTATCTTTTATGTTGTTTCACTTTTTACTAAGTCAATAACTAACTTAGTTTTGTACGTAATTTGCAAATATGGACAGTTTAAAATGGATGCATATGTCATACATAACAAAAACAACCACAATGATAATATTAATAATGATGGAAATAACCAACCAATTAAATCACTTATATGGAGAAAGAATGGTGCAATAGGGTCCTGATTTCAGGTTTTAGAGTTTTAGGGCCAAACTTGGATTGAAACCAATCCAAAGTGAGACTAGTGATGAATCGCAGATCCTACTGTATCAATCGGCTTTCCTAAATGTGAATTGAGGTGTGACAATCTTACCTGCTGCCAGCATCTTCTTAAGTTTTTTAATCAGGCAAATTTAAGCTCAGTGGACGGCAAATTTGAAGATTACAATATGCCAATGACTTGACTGGAGTTTGCTGGTACAGACACCTCCATTTTCATGCAGTTTAAGTTGTGACAGTGAGGTTCCCAAAATACAACCTCTGCTGCAGGCGAGAGCACAGGCTGTCAGCATGGACTGACTGAATAAGTGAGATGTCACTGTGAACACAGAGGCATTTATAGGAGGCTACCTGCTTAATCAGTTTTCTCTGAATGGCCACTGGACTGTGACTCCCACTATCCTTGGGTTGAATATTATTTCCTCTGTTTTCTTTACATAGGTGAGATAGTTTGTATCGCACCAGTGCACCAACCTGTCTATTCATGGATGGCAGGACTGCAATCTTTATGCAGGAGACTGAGAACGGCAGTGTCGTCTGAAAATTTCAGACCATAGCTGTTGGTGAGAGTGCCGGTTCATTCAACGGTGCTCAAATTGATGAAGAGGACTGTGGAGATGACGAAACCTTGTGGCTCCTGTGCTGATGGGTTCTGCCTCAAACATGGTGTGGTTGACCTTGACCTGCTGTGTGTGCGATGGAATACAAAAATAAAGAAACCTCTTCATGATAAAAATGTTGACATTGTTGACATTCTCTAGTTGCTAGAAGGCATTTAACACTCTCCTGCCCCCTATTCCACTAGAGTCTAGGAGAATAGCTCAGCTTAAATCCACAAATATCAGGCAAGCATACGCCTTGGAATCATTTTAGGTGCTTAGTTATAAAGTGGGTGATGGTGTCCTTTGTGCTTCGGCCCTGCTTTTAAACAAACTGGAAGGGGCCAATACTGAAAACACTGACAGCACTGAAAACAAAGCACAAATGTATACTAGTTATTAGTGATAGGGGGCAGTATTGTCTTCAGTCTGTCCAGCTTTTTTCTCTACACTTTTAACTGCAGGTTTTGACACCAGTGATGGTTGCTGCCCAACATAGCAGCATTCTTTATGACTTCTTGCTCATAAATAGTGATGCAGATAGGAGGACCACCTTGTCTTGAGACACTTAACCACTGTTGTCCCCCAGGGTTCAGTGCTGGAGCCCCTTCTTTCTTCGTGTAGACCAGATCTTTAAGCAATAATAGCATTTCTTACTGCTTTAATCAGTTGTGATGTATTGAACTGAATTCTTCCAGTCCTGCACATACTAGTGGCTGTTCTGTTTATGTGTGTGTATGAATGAAAGAAAGAATGAATGAATGATTGAAAAGACCATAAATATTCCTTTAAAACTTCCCTCACGACTGAGCCACCCAGCATGACAGCCCATGCTGGGAAACAGCTTGGGGGTGTGGGGATGCAGCCTGAGAGAGTGTGAAGAGTTGCTGCAGGCGTTCTTCATATTGGAATTTTATCACTCTATGAGCAATGTTGGTGATCTGCTGAGCCACCACCTCTGCAGATCAACAGAGAGAGCGAGGGAGAGAGAGAGAGAGAGAGAGAGAGAGAGAGAGAGAGAGAGAGAGAGAGAGAGAGAGAGAGAGAGAGAGAGTACTTCAATGTAAGATAGCTCAATGATAGGAGGGGGAGATTACAATAAAAAAGAGACTGGATGGAGAGAAAAGTGTTGGAACATTAATTGACAGTGTGGATCTGAGTGACAGACTGAGAGAAGCGAAGAAGAAAAAATGGGTGAAGAGGCCCTTCTGTCTTGCAGTTGCCATGGACACCAAGAAAGCTGACTTACGGCCTGGTGGAAAAAAAGGAATGCACACACACGCACACACACGCACACTCATACACTCACGAGATTGCCACACATAACCACAATCATAAGCACCATGACCTCCTCCTCTGCTCTCATCCCTCACCTCTTAAATTGCTGAAGGAAGGCAATTGTATTTTGCATAAATATTACGCCAATCTCACTCGCAAGTTCCTTTGTTTGGCTCTCAGTTGTGAGTATTCCCCAAAGCACAATGTTATATTTGTAAAGAAATCAGAGCAACAAGACAAACACATGCAGAGCAGAAGTGGGTCTTTGTTATTTCTTTGAACAAGGATAACAACAATGGAAGCACAGTTATCTGTCACTCCTTCACTCCAAATCCCCCCCCCCCTCTCTCTCTCTCTCTACTCATTGTTCAAACGCACACACACAACAGTGACTGTAGTAGATGTTAAAGCTTTAGTATTGCTATATTTCATTCGGGTACACACTTCGCTCTTTCGATGTCTTTATCCTGTAACCCTGTTAATGTTGCAACTTGTTCCCACCCCTGTAGCCTCTAGTTTTGTGCTGATATGTATTGTACGCTGTGTGCTGGAAGTAGCGGGCGTGTCAGTTAGCAGATTAACCGATTATAGATGAAATAACTGTGTGCCTTTAGGGAGACTGCCTACTCATTTGCTCAGCATATACGGCAACATGAGTGACAACATTAGAATGCTGTTTCTGGAAATGTTAACATTGAACCTCCCAAGAGAGATATGAGGGGGCTTGGTTGTTATCATACCCAGGGTACTCTGGAGATTAGTACAATATCAGGAATAATAAGAAATAACAGACAGGAGAATAAACCCTCCCCCTCCCCCACTCCCACCCCCACCTCTCCACCCGTCTCTCTCTGTGTGTGTGTGTGTATGAGGGCGCGTTTCTATTCTGTAATTAGTTTTGGCTATGACAAACCATGGATGTCCGTGCTGACGAATGCGTGTATGGCTGCTGCGGTTGGTTTTGACACTAGCAGCATATTACCATGAACCCACTGAACAATGCGTCCCTTTTCACTGAGGAGCGACGCAATTCCCAAATGCACCGCTCCAATATATATGATTCCTGAAGCAACAGCGTTAGGAAGTCACATTTGTCATATATTCGAGGCACATGACTGATACTGGCTACATCCTGGAGAATAAATTGATAAACTGATTTCACAGAGAGAAGGAAGGGAAGGGGGGGCGGCGCTCTCTGATTGGCCACATGCCGGCGCGTAAAACCACACCAGGTTCGGTTCGCCGTAGCGCAGAAGTGATTGGCGTTTCGGTCACATTAGTGTGATAGTGTGGTAGTGTGTGGGTTTTTGAAGATTCTCATTTCTCAATGTTCTAAACTGACTCCAAGGATCAAACTACTCGGAGCACCGGAGGAGCTTCTCATGCTTCAGCTTCACCGCGGGGCGCGCAAACCGTTCGGCGCCTTGGACACCGCAGGGCGCCGCAGTGGCAATGAGCGGATTCAACCGGTGGCTTTTACCCGAGCAGAAGTGTGACAGGATCCGGCTGAATATTACATAAGTCATCTTAAAGGCCGGTGGCTCCCTGGATCATATGGGCTGTTGCTTCTCTGTTGCATCTCCATCGTCTCGGTAGGCGTGCCGGCGGATACGTTCGACACCCGAAGCCGCGTTGGGCAGAGAGGAATAGGCAGCAGTCTGGCGGTCGGGAGCGGTGTTGGTGGTGCCAAAGAGAACCTCCATTTATAAGGATGCTGTTGGGAAATGCCTGGCGACAAAGATGACGAGATTTGTCAGAAGGCACTGGAACTCCTGTCCGATCTTTGCTCGAAGGGGGATGTGGAGAGCGAAAACTGCCTGGATTTCATTTACTATTTCCGAGATCTTGCCAGGCCACGTTACACGGACTCAGGTGAGACGATACATCTGCACAATTAAAGCGCATTTAATCACACTGATGGCGCTTTCCGACTTCTGATCTCAAACATTCGGTTCCTAAATCACTCTGTGCCGGTGGTCCAAGAAGCTATTAAGACTTACTTGTGGCTTTCGCTAAGTACTTTCACAACAATCTTATCAGGAATTCTATCAAACTATGATTTTATTCTCCTTACAAGTATCACTAATACTAATATCCTTCCTTCCTACTTGTGCAGACGGATGGAATTGATGGTTTAGTAATATAGTAGCAGAAATAAAAGTGCGTCTGTATCACTGTAATGTCTAATTGGGTCAATACTCGGGTTAAATTCTTAATCGATGTTAACTCTGAGGAGCGCTTGCTCGTGCGTACGTGTGTGCTGCACTTGTTAACCATAAAACAGCTCGGTGTGTGCTTTAAAGTGTGTATTCTTCTGGGGGTATAGCACACACACACACACACACATTAGTCTGCGGTGAGCCAGTGGGACCGTGCAGTTATGTTTCCTCCCCAGCAGCTCTTCATCATATCCATCCGAAACGCAATCGTGTATGTGTGTGCGTGCGCGTTTGAGTGTGTACGCTTGTTAGAGTGCGTGCACATGTGTGCACTTGAGAGAACGTGTGCGTGTATGTGTGGTGTATGCGCGTGCGTGTGTGCGCGCGCGCGTGCATGCGATAGAGAAGGCACAGTAACTGCCACAGAGTCGTGCACATGTCTTCCTCATCCCGTGTTCACATTATTCACAACAGTAAAACAACATTTTCCCATCTCCACTCCAGTACTCACCCTGTCCTACTTTCCCCTCATTTCCTCTTTCCCACAATCTCCCAGCATCCTCCTCCTCCCTTCATTCACACTGCTCCACCTTTTGCAACGCCAAATACCAATAGTGGGATATCATAGGCTTGGGGTTACTCAGCTGTCACCAGGATGGATTGCCTATAAGATATATTGTTAGTTCTTGCTGGTTTATGTCACGCAGAATGAAGACAGGAAATAACATACAATGACAGGGGGAAGGACAGGAGAATATTTGTTCAAATTACTGGCATATATGACACAAACTCCGTAGTTTAGTGGCAGAGCTGAGATGTCAGTGTTTCAGTGCCTTGCTCATGGGCTCAGGCACATTCATTTGACTGGACAGAAACTGTAATACTGACCTGGCAACTTAAACCAACGGCCATACTGCAAAAAAGTCATAATCATGGTGAGATAATATTTGATACAAGCTTGTAGTAGACTTATATTTTACTGAACAGATAATAGAAATAAAAAAGGCCAATGGAAACCCCTTTTTGTTATTTTTTTCCCTTGGTACAGATCACAAGATCTCTCCATTGCCTCATGTTGTGGTCAAAATCAATGGAACATTTATCACGTGTGAGCCAATGGGGAAGTGTTTCTAAAATCAGATCCCTGAGCCCTGCTGGTTTTCGCCGCAGCCATCTAATGAGTTAGACACGGACACCAAGTCAATGAAACTAACACCTCGTTAGCGTATGAACCTGCATCCTCCCGGGCCGACGCTGGGAACCATTTACCAAGGACAAGTGTGACAAGCTGTCCTGTGGAGGTGTGGATATTAATTGTTGTCAATTGGCAAATATTGGATTGACATTCAAAATAATGAGAAACAAATACACATCTAAGCAAAAAAAGTGTTGTACAAATACAGTACAAGCAATCACATTCAAATGATGTTAGATGAACCAACAACCACACATATTAACACATATTAACACCTGTCATAGTTGATCATATTCTCTATGCAGGACATGGCCTATAAACACATTGCAATATCCATCCCTTGTCTTGCTTTCTCACCACTGGGTTGCCTCCTCCCCTGTTTCTCCTCTGTGATCTAAATTTGGACCACCGTCTTTGAGACGCAGCCTCTGAAACCCTCCAAATATTTACAGATTTCTCTCTGCCAAGCAGGACTGAGGCAGCCAGATTACAAGCCAACTGTGGATCATTGTCCTCAGATGTCGGATCCTACAGTCTCTCACACTTATTTTCACTGAATGTTAGAGGAATGTTTAAGGACAGCCGGGTTGAATGCCTGTGTTAGGCCTGTGCCAACCCACACACGTCCAGTCCTGAATAAAAGTAGAGCAGTTGGCTTTTAAGTTTGCCTTGCCTACATGCAGAGAGAAAAGCACAGCGTGGTCTTTTTCTCGTGGATAATTTATTTCCCAAACGTGTCTTGACTGATGCTTAAACAGTGTGAAGGTAGCACAACACGACATAGTGACTCATATTTGTGTCCTCAATCTACATTTAAACCATTTTCAAAGCATCCTTAGTGTGAATTTGATTTTTGCAGCTAAATTTGAGATGCATAGCAAAGCTTTAAATGAGGATTCACTTCAAGTTGTTTTTTGCTTAACGTGCCCTAAAGTGGCATTGGCAAAAAAAAGAAGGTTTCTAAATGTTTAATAATGGCATTTTTATGCAGAAAGATTAGAGGAAGTCACATACAATTTTAAGCATTTGCAATTACTGTATGTTAAATGTGCACAGTAGTGCCCACAATCACAAGAGAGACTCAAGGAACTTGACACACACACACCTCAAATCCAAGCCAATAAATGTAAGTAAAAATGATGAAAGAGGCCGTACAGGACTGGCTGTGAATTTCATTTGCACACTGGCTTCCACAATTAATTACAAATAAAGGAAGTGGATGACATCAACAATTGACAAGCCATTAAAAACAGATTTTTCAACAATTACATAATGCTAAATCATAATCATGTCTGCCTTAATGGTACCTATCAATCCTCTCCCACTTACACCTGTTGTTGCTTGACAACATTCATATGCATTATGTTCATAAATTGATATTCAATAGTCAGTTAAGAGGCTTGTACACAGCATGAAAGTCAAATACATTTTGTGGTATAAGATGGTAAAGGGATTGGTGATGAAGCTACTGCACTCACTGAACCCTCCAGGAAGCAGTTACTATTACAATATACTAAAGATGGCAATAAATAATCACACTCTTGAAGTCTCAGCAGACCCATTTGGGTCAGATCAATATATGTAGTGATAATTATTATTTTTCCCCGTTTCCCTTTATCTGATGTTGGCACAGTTATGTATTCCCCTCCAGTGGTAGTATGTGAGAGGCGCCGCTTGTGATCTGATTTAATTTAGATGAAGGGAAGGAACATATGTTAGAAAACGACGAGTCGTGCTGGGAAATACAACATTATCCCTCAATCATTTCCTTAGCCTCATAAAGTCTCAAGTGTTCATAACGACGGTACAAAGAAGAAACTATCATCACTCTGCCTTTGATAACCACACAGAGACAGTGTTGAATTATAATTATAATTACCCAATCACAGTACGTATTCTATCTTTGTTATAACGCAAAGGCTTACCACAACTCCTGAAGATATGTTCTGTTCTTCACTGTGTATCACCCCGTTGGTTCAAAAGGAGCCAGGGAATAAAAACAAATGGAAAGGATGTCTGACTATGCAGTGCAAACATATGTTATGTAATCTCTTATTTACTATAAGAAAGACTAGAAATTCTCTTGTTGCTATGGTGAGGCATGAAATTAGTAAAGGTGAGCCTTGTGTATTCATACTGTCTCTATGGTCCATGATTATGTAGATTCTTTTGACTTGTAAATAGGCATTGATCCATACACATAGCTGTCAATTCAAATCAACCACTTATTGCATTGGGTTCTGGATTGGACGTCACTGCTGTTGTGTTTATTGACTTCCTCTATTTTGAGGGCTGAAGGTTCACCGCTTTTTTCAGCACTTCCATTATTAACTGTCTGATTACTCAGATGATTCAGAGCTCTCACGTCTTCTGTTGGTTCTCACCTCTCACTCACTCTCACCTCACCCCACGGTGCTGAGCACACTGTGCTGGTGTGAACAGACACACCGCAGCGTTCTCCAGCTTCACCACTACAACAGTAATCTTTTATGTGATAGGCCAACAGATTGTTTGATGCACATGTAAATCTTGTATATCCCCACTACAACCACTGCCACTCTCCTGCCACCCGTACATGCATCAAGCTACTGTATATGTTACTCCTCGACACTTCTAGGTCTCAAAGTAACTGTAGCACTAATTATACTCTTCTAGTGGTGAGTTCAGTGTCCCATCTCTACTACCTAATTAAGGTTGTATTACAGTATCTCACCTTTGTTGCCTGTCTACAGTTTTCCATTTGTGGAGTTAACAATTTGTGGGGGCGAGCTATTGCAGGGGGGGGCGATATGAATAAGTACCGCTTCAGGTAAATGAGGCGGTACTATATACTTTGTTGATTTTGCATTGCATTGCACTAAAATCATGAAAAGCTGGAGGCACTGACATGTTTCTCTCTCTCTCTGTTGCTATCTCTCTCTCTCTCTCTCTCTCTCTCTCTCTCTCTCTCTCTCTCTCTCTCTCTCTCTCCCTGCACTCATAAGCTGAACTTTTTAATTACAGTTGTTCATCGATCTACGGACTGAGAGATGTTATCCGAAAATCATGTTTTTAGATGATATGCTTAACAGAATTGAGGTTGCAAAGCTTACACCAGTAAATGCAGCATTTGTAAATAGCTTGGTTGGCCTTGTGTTCAGAGAAGCGTCTTGATAATTCCCTCATTGGAAATTTGTTGAGAGAGATGATCCAGTTTATTAATGGATAGAAGGCCATAAGTCAAACGTTTTTGTTTATTTTTATTTGGAATGTTTCATCTTTCTTGAGTGTAAATACAATAAATTAAGCATGCATTTGTGCCTGAGTACAACTTTTCACAAAGCTACTCTAATCTCAAACTTAAGGCGCTTTTACTTTATGTTTCTTCCTCTCTATTCCCTCACACACCTTCGGTGGAACATTTACAAACCTGTACACTTCGTCTATCTATTTGCTTGTGGTGTAATAGTGTCAGTGTAAAAGTTTAGGTCGTTGAAGTTGTGACAGCAGTTTAAAACTTGAATACTGACCCAAATGACAGACTACACATACTGACAGTATCAGGTGCTGTTATGATGTTTCACCACACTCTTCCTCTGTTATCATGAAATTACAGCTCAGAGCTTATTCCACTTGGGAGGCAGATATGAGGCACGAGAGGAGATTAAATAAATTGAATTAAATTAATTTAGCTGGTCCTAATTAACCTTGTCCATGGTTCTTAGAATGAATATAGGAGGAAATTAAACATAAAGAAAATTCCAGTGGTAATAAAAACATTCTTTGGGGGGGCTGGCACTGTGACTGGTCACTTTAATTACTGTGTACTGTGTCTAACCTGTGATAAGATTTAAGACATTACTAAAGAGGGTGATAAGGAGTTAACAGTGCAAAGGTGAACGTAGCACTTTAGCAAAGCAGAACAGCGAATGGAATAAGGTCTGATCCTTGTCTCCCGTCTCTTGTGTCTTACCAGATGTATCGGTAAGCCTCCTGTCGCTGGTGGTCACAGCCTGTGGCTTGGCCCTGTTCGGCGTCTCCCTCTTTGTCTCCTGGAAGCTCTGTTGGATACCATGGAGGGAGAGCGGGCTCTCACCCACGACCAAGGAGGCTCACGGGCACCTGAACCCCACCATGAGCCCTCTGCCCCCACAGCCCCCAACCAGGCAGCCCGTTTACACGGCTGTGGATCCTCCGCCACACAACCGCCGTGAGTCGACGCACTGCTCCATCGCCAGGGAGCCCACTCCTGTGGCGTCCGTGGTGTCGGTGGAGGCTCCATGCACCCCCGTGTCGCCCCCACCTGTGGTCCTGGCCACCCCAGAGGCAGCTATGAAGATCAGTCACACGTCTCCTGACATTCCACTGGACGCTCAGTGTAAAACTCGGGAAAATGGGGTCCATACTAACCCTCGGATGCAGAGACAGACCACTGAACCCCCGCCTGCTGGCCGTCTAATGTCTGAAGTTGGGTCAGTGTCCCTTTTCTAGTCTCTCTGCCTTTTACTACAAACTGTATAGCTACATATATTCAGTCATTTGATGATTCAATCTGTTGAAACTGTGATGATGTGATGGTGTTGTTGTTTTCTCTGTCCCCAGACAAGGGTCCATTCGCAGACATATGAACCTGTCTAACCCAGACTTCAAAGTGGCCCAGTTCCAGAGGCAGGACTCCCTTACAGGAATGGGGCTGGGACTCGGACGGCTCAAACCCGAGCTCTACAAGCAGCGCTCCCTGGAGGGGGATGAAGGCGGTCGCAGAGGCCGGGGCTGCGGACGCCTCCATTTCATCCTCAGATTCGATTGCGACTTGGAACAGTTAATCGTCAAGATCCATAAAGCAGAGGACCTCCCAGCCAAGGACTTCTCCGGTACCTCTGACCCCTATGTCAAGATCTACCTACTGCCTGACCGCATGACCAAGCACCAGACCAAGGTGCACCGTAAGACACTGCACCCTGTGTTCGATGAGGTCTTCCTTTTCCCTGTGGCGTACTCTGAGCTGCCCACACGCAAGCTGCATTTCAGTGTTTATGACTTCGACCGCTTTTCGCGTCATGACATCATTGGACAAGTGGTTGTTGACAACTTCCTGGACCTGGCAGATTTCCCCAGGGAGACGAGGCTTTGCCGGGAAATCCAGTATGTCTCCACGGTGAGTCACACACCAAAAACTCCCATTTCTAAACTTATTCTACCACTTATTCATCACACCTGCTTTTTTATTGTTTGTAGGTACATAAATGGATGTGAAGTGTCTTACAAGGATGTTCCAAAATCTAAAACAGAGTGAGAGAGTTGAATTGTGATCTTTGCATTAGTTAATAGGTCAGTTACGTTTAGGGGTTAAAAAGTCTCTCCTGATGATTTTGTTCACTCTGCTGGTGCAACTGGGGATCTCGTAGCCAGAGGCAAAGCGTTTGATCAGTGTCATGACATATTGTAGCATGTAATAGGTAACTGCTGGATCATGATTTGAAGTCTTTATTGATTAAGTTTTTAATCATTTCTTACGTGTATTGTTATTTTGATTTAAACACCCCAGGCATTTTTATTATTATTGTTTTATTAATCGTAGAAATTGAATGTGTAGCTAAATTCCCATTCCCTTCTTTCAGTCACGGCACATCAGTACAGCAAACACACGGTTTCATTAACAAATCTTTCCTGCATCTACCATGGTTTATCTGAATCCAGCACCCCGTGTCAGGACCGCCCGCTTCCCAACAGGTTTTAATGAAGTCCGGGGCGATAGTGTCGAGGGTCAACAGGATACAAAGCCCATGACCAAATTACATGTGGGAATGAATCACCAACAGCTACAGCAGCAGTGTGTGTGCGCGTGTACTTGTGTGTGTAGTTTTGTGTCCACTCATGCCAGTGTTAGTTTTGTTTTACCAATCGCTTTCCCCGCAGTCACTCAGCATCCATTCAAACGCCTTTGTATTGGTTTTGACAGCTTCCTGTCAGCAGTGTCTTGTGTAGCTGAAGGCTATTCCTCACATCTATCATGTCAGACATTAAATGCAAATATTTACTGGTAAGCTAGCAGCGATTATCACATAGTTGCCTCGCAGCCTTGTCAGCGTGTGAGCGTAACCTTTTGTAATGTGCAATCGATCCCATTCTCTTTTCATGACATGTTTAAGTGTCATTGATTGACTTGAGGCCATTGATTGCTGCAGACAGATCGTTTCATCCCAAGGAGGTCGGAGATAAGATCAATGATTAACAGAAGCAGACCCCACAATTTACATTCACATCCAATATAATCTGAATGTACGTGCATGACTGTGTGTATCTCCTGCACTCAGACTAAAGCAATGCATGCTCGTGTGTGCAGCTTGGATTCCTGCAGCTCTTCCATCAAAGCACCTCTTCCTGTTCATTTTCGCAGTGATTTCATTAAACGTATCATTTACTCACTTGCACTTGCCAAGCAGCAGTCTTGCTTCATACGAGTATAAATGCACCTGTAAATCTAATCTAGATATGGATCATTCTTGAGCTCTAATTTAAGCCTTCCTATATTTAATATTCTGCCTAGCTCCCTCCCTTCCTGATAAGTTAAACAAAAAGCAATGAAACATTCAGAATGTCTCCGGAGAGATGAGCATATGAAACATTATTTTAACAAACAGAATAGAATTCTGTGGATATTGTGCCTTCAGATCTGATCCACAAAAGTCATATTACTGTAGTAGAAATTGCCACAACCCAACGTTGGTAAAATGTGCTATCAAATGTAGGGAATGTGTGGGATGGTGACGATAAACAGTCCAGGAACTTTTCTCCCCTTCGTCAGTCCTGACATGTCGCTGTCGTCCAAGGAGCCGTCAGTCACAAAAGCCCACGTCTGTTTGTCAGTGAGCCAGCACTTATTTTACGACTTATGAGGAAACTGTACCACTTATCGCCTTTTTCTATATTTAAAAATGAGACCATGACTTTATAGTGTGGCTAAAGTTATGTGCGTCTCTGCCTGCCTACAGTGGAAACACTCAGGTAGAATTGATCGCCTCTCTATGGCTGCCATCCGAGTGAGGAATGATGCCAGGAAGTCAAGCAGGTAGCTGGCAGGCAGGCAGGGAGTACAGATGATGCCAGGTACTTGACAGAAAGCAAAACAATGCAGCGGTGCTCTTGTCAGGCGGCTAGTTATAAACTTAGCACCGCAGGTGGCCAAGTAGAGATAGATGACACTGCGGGCTGCTTAGCGATGCCAGATGCCTGTCAGGAATGGCGGCGGCTTCCCCGGGCTGCTATCAGAGTATAAAACCAGGTGAGGGAGCGGCTCAACAGCATCAATCTGTACCAACCCCCCACGAGCTGCTGAGTTAAACAGTATTTCTCGGTGTGCTGATACTGATAATGTGCAATATATTCACGTTCACTGTGATGTCCTTGGTTTCAGCCCTATCTGATTGATTTTCACCTACAAGCTGACAGGAATACAACATGGCTTTGTGCCTCAAACAAATGTACTTTTTGTTGATCTCCCCATGAATTCAATGTCATATTCATACTCATATTACTTCATTCAGTTTGCTCCACCACAGTAATCTGCTTATGTCCAGTAACAGCTCCAGTAACGGCTTAATTGCAATTATTTGTATGATTTTGCATCTTTTGTTCAAAAACAAATTTGAATTGGTTTTAGATATTAAAAACATTTTGTAGGGGGAAAAGCGTGATTTGAGTTTTGGTGCTTACAGGAGTACACACAGTTCTGATTATTTGCATTTTGTTTTCATTTTTATTTCATTTCTACTATAGTCTGAGTTGGCGTCACCACAAGATGAAGGTGAAGCTTGTGTGAAATCATACAAAAACAGGAACAGTGACCCATTGGAGGCCTGTGTAATGAGTGTGTGTGTGTGTGTGTGTGTGTGTGTGTGTGTGTGTGTGTGTGTGTGTGTGTGTGTGTGTGTGTGTGTGTGTGTGAGTGCTTGTGCGTGTGCGTGTGTGTGTGTGTTAATAAGCAGCTTTCCAATTCATCAATCAATTTGTCCAACAGTAAAATATATAAATAACTTATTTGCACTTTTAAAGCTGTTCTTCTAAATATCAGATTTTTGCTCGATGATTGTCTGTGAAGAACTGCAGGGTTATTATGATGTCATAATTGGCTGCAGCACCATCAGGTGTGCTTCATGTGTGGTGTTTCCCTGCCTTGAATGAGGTTTTGGCTCGTGCTTGTCCCCCTGTCGCCACTTTGGTAGTGTTTACTTGGATTTGTATGTGAGATTCCGGGGACAGACACCACTTGAGCATTGGAGACTGTGTGTACACATCAGTGACATTTATCCCTCTGTGATGAAATGCCCTTTACTGCCTGAGACATGAAACACTGCACTAATCTCTCTTCCTATCTATGTCTCAGGCGTGTAAAGTAATCCATGCAAAGGCAAATGATTGTAAAACACTTGTAAAACACTTGATCCTGGCTTTACGAGACCTGTCCCTCCCTCCCTGCCTGCCTCTCTCTCACACACACCAACACACACTCACACTTACAGATAAAAGCCAGATTTCCTATATTTATTTACACAAATAAACAGCATGGAAAACAACAAAATTGCAAACCCAATTTGGATTTACAGTATAAAGGCAAACCAGCAAAGCAAAATACCTAATACTCATCTTCTTTTTTTGTGAGGGTACCATCACACACTACTAGTAGCTCGTAGCTCCACTTGTAGAAAGGCTATTCACAGTGGGACTAACCTTTTCTCTTGGATATCTGATATTTATTTGGTCTTTGCCATCACTTTAATGTATAATAGGTCTTTTTTCTCTGTGAAGTTTCTGCAAACCTTTCAATTTAATCATTATAAGTGATTTTACTGTCTTGCTCACGGTTAATGGAACGACTAAATGAAATCGTTTGTGAATCAAAGATCAAATTGTTTCATATGGAGGTTTTAAAATGGTCACTTTGAAGGTTCCAGTTTGCACAATTCAAAACCTTGAGTGGAAAACAATACGGGCCACAGTGGGATTCTGTCTTTCAGTGGGGTTTTCTTGTGTCCGTCCTGGTTCTCACTTGTCTCTCATGGAGATATTTTCAGATGGAGCGAAAAGTGATCATCTGCCTCTCCACAGCTGAACAAAAGTCTCCACCTCAGCTCAAATGATGGAGGGTTTTTATTAGGACGGTGTGACAGAAGCAGTTTTACTGAAGAGAGGAATGTTTCCGCTGAGGCTCAGACAGATACATACTTTACTTTGGAACTGAATGTCAGTTGATGGACATTTCACCTTCAGCTCCTCTGCAAAAATCTTCTTTTTTATAGATTTCTTGGAAGCGTGAATGGTTTCAATGATTGCTTTATAAACTATTTAATGCTTTCATGCACTAAATGTGTTTTTGTTGTCTTTCAGGATAATGTGGACCTTGGGGATCTGATGTTTTCCCTCTGTTACCTACCGACTGCAGGCAGATTGACCATTACTATGATAAAGGCTCGCAATCTCAAGGCCATGGATATCACGGGTGCATCTGGTAATTAAAGGCTGAGGTGCAGTGACTTTGTGCTCATTGGCTCGTAGAAGGAAAATGAACGTTCTCCCCTCTGTTTGTCTCACTTTCATAGATCCATATGTCAAGGTTTCACTTATGTGTGACGGTCGCAGATTGAAGAAGAGGAAGACGTCAACAAAGAGGAACACCCTGAATCCGGTCTATAATGAAGCCATTGTGTTTGATGTGCCTCCAGACAGCATCGAGCAGATCAGCTTATTGATCGCAGTGATGGATTATGACCGGTGAGGCGCTATACTACAGAGTCCCTTATACATCCCACAGCTTTTACCTCCTTCGCTCAGGTTGTTCTTGATTTATTCTTGATGCAGCACAGTGTTGATAACGCGTAGAGCTTAGTTTAATTCTGTTTTTCCATTTATACTTAAATAACGCTTCAATCTGTAAGTAAGCACAATGCCTTATTATCTGCATATTGCAGAGTGTGTTGTTGACTCTATCTCTCTCTCTCTCTCTCTCCCTCTCCCTCTCCCTCTCCCTCTCCCTCTCCCTCTCCCTCTGTCTGTCTCTCTCTCTCCCTCTTTCTCTCTCTCTCTCTCTCCCTCTGTCTCTCTGTCTCTCTCTCTGTCTTTCTCTCTCTCCCCCTCTCCCTCTCTCTGTCTGTCTCTGCTGCACCCACAGTGTAGGCCATAATGAGGTCATTGGTGTGTGTCGGATCGGCAACGATGCAGACAGCCTTGGTCGAGATCACTGGAGCGAAATGCTCACATATCCCCGAAAACCTGTCGCCCACTGGCATCCTCTGGTCGAGGTAAAGACTTTATTTTGATGTGCATTAATGAGGCTGTTGGCAACAAAAGAACAGCAGGATTCTGCTAATAATGACAACTTGGGTGGACCTTTTTTTCATCTTGAAGCCTATGAAGAATCCGTGTAATGAAAGGTTCAGGTTGCTCTATGTTTGTAATGCTGATATAGCTCAGCTTTTGAATGTAAATTCAGCTTTCCTTTCCGTGTTTGTACCCTACTGTCTTTAACAATTCGAGAGGACTGAGTTATGATTAGATGATTTCAAATCTTTCCAACTTCAGACAAAATCATGGTAACAAGATGGCAAGCAGCATGCTAATGAGCCACGTCATACCTCACATCAGCAACATGGACGGCAGTGTGTGTGTGTGTGAGTGTGACACCTGAAATGGAGAGGCAGATGCTTTACTGATGGCACAGCTCCACTAAAACATCTGAGAAATCTGATCGGAAATTTTAATTTTAAGTGACCAATCAACTGAATGTCTGAATGTCTGAAATGTCCCATCTGTCCTGACAAACATGTGAACCAAATACGGTTTAAAACATCACCTAAGCCTCAGAGATGTACTATCAAACCTCCACGGGTCTTAATTTAGGCACGACGGTGTGTTTTATGAATGGCTTCCCTGATATGTACGTGAGAAAATACTGCAGTAATCCTTTTTCCACGGCAAACGCTGTGTGTTGCAATTTCCCTCTTGATGGATCGTTTAATCCGGCGCTGTGCTTCATGAATTAACCCCATGACGTTCCGTATTCGTCAACAGCAATTTGCACGACACACACATCCATCCCAACTGTTTGATGATGCAAGCCAGTGATATTCCCCGCTGAGACATTCTGTCACTCTGTCTCTTCCATTGTGTCAAGGCACCCAAATGCTGTCTAGGGTTACAAACAAGCACGGCTTCAAGCGGAGCTCCCGTCTCTTCCCCCTGGGGGAGACGTCTTCATACAGACGCACAGTTTGCAACCTGAGCGAGAGAGAAAGAGTTTCAAGATAGAAACTGGAGAGAAATGCTGATGCTGTTCAGCCTGTATGTGTAGCAGGAGGCGTTAGTCAGACTTTGCTCTGTGTCGTAGAAACAGGGGGAATAATGAAACAGTCCTAAAAGCAGCACTTGTAAATATGTTAATATGAGTAATGGCTGACTCTGATTATTGGTCCTGAGTGAGGGGGGCCGCTGATATTTTCCACCACTATGGCAAATCAAAAATGTCAACTGCAGGAAAAAAGGGACTGGCTTGTTTCCATCATTTCAAATGTCTAATCACAAACCAGCTTTCTTTCTCTCTCTCCTTTTTGCACCAGCAGTGGTGTATATATGAGTGTATTTAACTGTCTACGTGGTGAGATATTTACAGATTCACTGTTTTTAACTGTGTGAGTCAGATTTGTGTTTGGCTTGTAGTCGTGTACACTTGTTGATGTCCATGTATGCAGGGCCCATTGATGAGCTACGAACAAGAGGAAAGGATGATATATGCAGCCCCAGGGATCAGAATCATTTAGAGATAAGCTTCAGGTCTTTAGTCAAGTTAGGAGAGAACGTGGGATAAAATGAAAAGTGATTATGCTGCCAATAATGTAAGTAGTTTAACCCAAGTGTAAAAGCGACTGGTAAGGGAAATAAATGATAAACATTTGTGTTGTTCTTATTTGAACAGACTATTATGATGAATGTATAATGAAATAACACTTTTGTCCCTGTTCAATAAGCTAGAATACAAATAAACAGAATGTTACATAAAACAGCAATACTACATTTGCTAAGTCTGGAAAGGATTGCAGAGAGAAAAGTGCCTGAAGTGTGAATGAATAAGTGATTAAGCTCTTCACTGTCCTGTCATTAGTATACAGCGATACAATGGTGTGTTGTTGCAGAGATTTTACAGCAACAAAATTGGCCTCGTCTTCATCCTCAGGGCTGCAGTAATGGAGATTTGTCTGAAAGGTTTTGCTTTTGTCAGAGACTCACAGCCATAATTGAATTCATTGTTATAGTTAGTCACATAAAGAAAAAAATACAATTGTTTAGAAGCTATCTGATATTGCCACTGTTGGGAATAAGCCCAGTAACATATTTGACTCAAAGCAAGTTGTCAAATTGTTATTGTCCATGTTTGTCATTCTTGGTGTTTTTTTCTGAAATCTTCCCTTTCTACACGTTTGGATCTAATTGCTTGACCCACTAGATGTTCTGCCTGTTACTGCGTGTTCAGCGTCAGAGTAAATCAGTGTTGTGAGACGAATCCAAAGCCCCTAAGCCCTGAGAGAGAGCAACGCTTTACTCATCTTCAGTTTTGGTTGTCTTTCTGATAAGGTTCAGCTCCAGGCATGGGGAGGTGCAGGAGCTTCCAGAGGAAAGTCACAAATCTCGCTCTGGGCACCACTACACACACACACACACACACAGACACACACAAATATATATGAACATGTTTTTATATAGGGTGAATAAGTCAAAAGGGGAAGAAAGTGGATATGGTACGGAAATGTGTTTGGTTGTGTTGTTGAGGTAAATACTAACAGAATTCTATCTCATCTGTCAGAGTGACATGATAATTGGATCTCTGTTGCGAGTGTGAAAGCCATGTTGACTGCAGGGACATATTCACAAGACAAAAACCATCATCTTCCCAGCCCCACTTAATCTATTTCATGATTTTATCTGAATGGGACATGCAGCTTGTCAACATAGACAATGACTCCCCAGGCCGAATGGATGATGATGATCTGTGGAATGAGGACGAACGATGGGTTGTACAGAGTCATGATCCATCTACTGCAAGGTGTAAAAAGGATCATAGATATGTAAAGATGTCAGGATATAAAATGTGATATTCTGATGCAGAGAGGAGAATGTCCCGAGCACTTTATCTGCCTGTAACGACTCTAACGTCTCTCTGTCTGTGGATTTATTCATGAGGTCTGAAAGGTCTGCGCGTGTAAAATAAAGAGGTACAAAGAGAACATGGGGCACAGAAAGGGAAATTATATTGATGGAGCTTTCCTTGAGGCTAATTATAATCTGCGAACTTCATTCATCCCCCAAGCAGCCACACTTACCTCCTCCTCTGACATTCTGGCCAAAGCCGTTTTTGGCCTCACACAAACCTCGTCCGCATGCTCTTCAAAATGCTGCCAAGTAGCACTAATTCACAGACGGGTTTGAAATGCAGGTCTGGTCATGTTTGTTTGATAAATCAGCCGGTTTGTCTGTAAACCGGGCCGGTTTCATCCTCCACAAGCCAGCGAACCGCACAAAGATAAAACATTTAGGCAAACATTACGCACACCAAATGAAATATACTGTATAACAGCAGGCGGCACGTGAATTATGGAGCTCTGTTGTGCATATTGTAGATATGTTGCACAAATTGTAGATTAGCTGTTATATTCTCTTTCTGCTTGTCTCTTTTTACAGTACCAGGGGAGCTCAGGCAGCCAGGGAGGCTCCTGTAACTCCCTGAAGACGCCTCCCTCCCCATAATCTCGCCCGACTTCCACAAAAATAGCACAGATCCGAATCTGAAGCCGTACCTTTGGACCGATTCTGCTGCTGGGAGCTGCAGACGTAAGCGTAGGGTTCTCACAGAGGAACGCAGACATCCAAACCAACGGCTGGAAGGAGAGAGAGAGAGAGAGAGACACACAAACTGTGCTGGGCTCCGCTGGGTTGAATCAGTTGCATGCTGAGTGACTGCAAAATGGATGTTTTCTTTTCTATGTTCTGTAAGACAAACTACAGGTGTATGAGGACGTTTTAATTCTGTCCCATGTCTGAGTTTATAGTTACTGTTTTTTACATAGTCTTGTTTCTTGTTTCAATGGGGTGTGTCTGTATTTGCACAATGTATTTGCAACCCGTTGAACTGCCATACTGTTTTTAATTCGGTGGCAAAATGGTGCATGAGGTCGTGGTTCCATGAGATATCTTTTCGTATGTTTGTAGGTTGTATGTTTATGTTTGTGTGTTTCTACTTTTGGAATACAATGTGGTGTTCTGTCAGTTGGGTCACAGTGTGCAGTGACAGTTCATTTCTAGGCCAAGTATGTGTAAGTGGATTACATTAAATGTTATAAATGAATATTATTGCATTAAAAAACCACCACCTTCACTGTAAAGTGCAATGATTGTCAGTTTAGTCTTTATTTTTATTTTTTATTCGTACAAGCAGTTTTGATTTTGTTTTTTTTGTTTTGTATTTGTTGTTCAAAACACTGATACTCACTCATACCTCGGTTGTATAATTTTTTTGAAACAATAAAATAAAATGTGAAGCAGTTGCAATACTATCATATATGAAATTTCAATTTACTTTGGTTTCCTGTCAGTTACAGTACCATACCAACAATAAAAGGCATCAGGATCGCAAATACCTGCGAGGGCCTCACGTCAACCTGTTTCCCCTCGTAGTCCCTGATTGAGCTGATCAGTTTTGTTCAGGAAGCTGTCAAGTGTTGATGCCTCTGGCTCTACATACACACCTGGACACATTCAGTGTTTAAAGGACTCTGGTTTCTCCTTCTTACCTAAATTCAGACCAATGCATGCATCTGTGTGAAGGCTGAGGGTGTATTTAGGCTCAGTTATAGTTATAGTCATATGAAGGGAACAACATAGAAAAATTCATTCAGTATACACATGCAAAAAACTTGTTAATGGCTAATTGCAGAACTAAAAAGAGGTCAAAGTGCTTCAATATGTTAATAGAATTTCAGGATTGTAGCTACAGTCTGGGAGGAAAATGATCTGAAGTGATGCTCCTTGTCTGTTATTATTTGTGTGCACCCCATAATCACATCACTGCAGGGTCAAAGCCATTGGCGAGGAACAACAAACGTGTATTTTCATAAATTTGTTTTCCAATAACTGACTTGATGCTGAGTGACAATGCAAAGCAGTAGACTTGGTGTGTCAGTCACAGTTTTCACATTCCTGCCGCTCTGACAGGAACAGTCACACCATGTCCTGAAAACTATTTGGCTGAGACAAAGTGACCGAGCAGCACCAACTGCTGTGGCACATCTCTGCAATGTTTCCTCTGATCATGACCAGGATGACCCTTTCTTTTTAATTAAGACATTATTATTTTTGGAACAGTGTGAGTCAATAAATGGACTGTCCTTGTACTTTTATTCAAAGCCTTTATCCGATGACCTCACATTCACCCGTTCATACACTAACCGCAGGGCCAAACCATGCAAGAAGCCATCGTGCGAATCTCAGTTAGTTAAGGATGTTTCTGGGCCGCAATGTTCCTGACTCCAGTCCAGTCTCCTCCCAGAGAGCCTTTTGAAGTTTGAAGCGAAGACATTTTCATTTTTCAGCATTCTTACACCAGTATAACTGAGTTGAATAAGATTCCAGCTGAGTTTTGCCTTTTACCTGCCTGCATGTGCTCTCCTTTAGTCGATTAGTTAACCAATAAATGGTTTTAATATTTTTTTCAGTCAATCATATACTCATACTGTAAATAGAAACTACAACCCCTGACTTGATATTTAGATTCTATTCTTCATACCAGCAGCATTCTGTATAAATATGAGTCAGATAGGAATATAACATAATGTATCTACAATATCAAATACATTAAAAAGTTTGTCTGTCCACATTTTTAAAGACACTTGAAGATTCCTCTTTCTGTGTTAGATACATACTGGATGCTGTTTCCATGTGACTTTAAACATCTATAGAATGAATAACTTGTTCAATCTGCCAGTATTAGAAACTGTACATGTCACCCATGGTCTACATAAAGACTGATAGGCATGACACGTTTGGAGTGGCAATGCTCCAGGTGAACAGTGTTGTGACAGGCAGCACTGGTAGCAGTCTCCTAGTTGAGAGCCGTGACCCTGTCCTCTTACTCGTCCCCTAATTATGCACTTGGCAGTTTGTGTGTAACAATGGAGAATAATCTAAAAGCGAGCACGGGTGTGGGTTGTCATTGCACAGGCAGAGGTGTGTGGGTTGCTTGTTAAGGTCTTGTTAGCGAGCTCTGTGTGTGACACGTTGCCAGCCTGTGCTACTGTGATCCATCCATGGTGATGGGTGGAATCTTTTCACATTTTGCTCTGTGGCATTAATGTATATCTGACATTTCTACCTTCTCTACACTTGTTAACATCATCACAAGCGCATTTATTGAGAGGTCATGTATCTCAGTATTTAAGCAACTTCACAATGCAATAAAGCAATATGGCAGTATGTTGATCGATACCACAGCTGCAGTCAATACTACATATACCATAATGTCTCTCTATGGAACAACCCATACTGCCATGCTTCTTTAAAGCACTCCCAAGTACTGGATACCTGTCCAGACTAGAGCCACCAGCAGCTACTCATCCTGAGCCATCGGAATCAGCCTGTCCAACTGACAATGCAAGAATCAGACAGAGAGAGGAAAGTTTTCTTAATTGGCCGAAGTACACGTGACCCGGACAATCACGTTGTTATTCTGCATTGAGGTAAAGCCCACCAGCCTAAACTCATTTGTCTCACAATGTATGGGTGTTTCCTGTTCATTTGTTAATCTGTGTATTGTACCAAAAATGAAAACTTAGCTGATGTTTCCGAGTTCGACAAACATTCACATTTTATCTTTTAAAAGTAAGTGAAGCTTGTTTATCCTTAATTCTCTAAAGGATATATCCTGGAGGTGTGGGTTGGCGAGGTGCCCTGCTATATAAAAAGCTACACAAAGCTACCGAGTCTGCTCCTCTCTAAGATAATCTGTACATGTGAATGTGTGATCAAAACAAAACCCTGAGAACTTTAGTGCAAACATCTAAAGAAACTAAATACCAGAGTGTTTATCAACCCACAGTGAAACAGATTGTGTCTGTAAGGAGGAGCTGGAGCGGGAGTCTGTTCCGTTCACATTGCATTTATTCTGGTGATAAATTGTGTTCTCCAAAAAATAATACGTTTAAATGGACACTGCAATTTATCAAATATGTAGGGGGGAAAAAAACATACCGCAGGCAGGAAACAGGCGACGTGTTTGGCACAAGCACTCAAATCCCATAATTTGTCATTTAAGTGGAGAAAACGGAAGAAACGTGGCACGAGTTATTAATCACAGTCAGCTGAATCACATCCCTTCACTCATGCAATTAGGTGTGTGTTTAGTTGTGTGTGTGTGTGTGTCCTCTAGAACAACATCAACATTAATAATAAATTACAAACAAAGGTGACTTCATTATTTATTAGCAGCCTCCTCCAACCTCCCAGTAGCACTTCCAGGCCTACTGAGAGATAATGTATGCAGCCTGTTCTTGGTCTGCTGAGGGGTCTCCTACCAGCCAGATCTGCCCAGAAGGCTAACAAAAGCAGGGAGGAAACGGAAACCTGAATCACCTAATATAATATAACCAGCTGTGGACAAATCATTACTCAAATACCTAATCAGGCATCAGGCATGCATGAGTTACCACAGACAAACAAACAAATATACAGATAGACAACAAAAGTCGTGCTGGAAATAAAGTTTGCTGAAGTTGACTGAACTCTTTTTTAGAGATATGAACGACAAAAAAGCCAGAGTGCAAAGGAGCTCAGATTGAGACTGAGCCTGTGTGGGAAGGAACTGCAGAAGAAAATGTAAACTGATGAGAATCTCCGAAAATACCGTTCAGGTCTGGTTCACCTGTCTCTCCGTGCGTCAACATGTCTGTACAGAAGCACATACACAAATGTGGTTATTGCTTTACTACACCCACACTAAGCTGTAGCTTTGTATGTGTTTGTCAATGGTTAAAGTCACAGGTGGAGGTCAAAGTTCGAAGCCACTGCTAACAGACAGGGAATAAACTGAAGGCCCAGGCACCTTATGTTTCTCCTCACTGTAAGTCAACACATCATTTCAGTCAAATATATTTTTGTTTTGTTTCATTTATCACACAGAGAAAACAGAGATTAGTAGACATAAATGTAGTTTTTGCAGTTTTAACTACTTCTGTGTGTGAAGTCGTCTGAATGCACATTTTGAAAAGAACAAGGCTGTGAGATGAATGCAGGCATATTCTATGTAATGATGATGTTGTATGTTGTATGTTTGGTTATCGAAGCATTTGACATTTAATACTGCTCTGTGGTTTGTTGCTCTCATTCGCTGATCATGATGCTGATGGTTATAAATAATGATTGTTAATGTCACAAACACAATTACATGGATGAGATTCTTGTCAAAAGGTCATGTTATCATCAAGATTTTAGCTGTTGGTAGCTAACATTGGTGAGGATGGTGAAGTGAAGGCAGCATTTCCTGCAGCTCATTGACAGTAAGGACACTTCAGCAAATTGCTAGGGATGCATTTCTCTATTTCTCTATTGTGTAATCTGGTGACAGAAGGGAAAAATGCATTATGACAAAAATCTGTTCCATATAATACATTGACATTAACTTAAAAAATATATGATATTACATATCTTGAATAACAGGTCTGTTCCCATTATAAATTGTATTATTACTCCTTGTTATTTATATATCATGACATATTCTTACGTTATTGTAAATTTTAAGCCATTTAAGACGCTCAAAATTGCAACTTTCTTTCTAAGTGATTAGATCAGTGTAAAATTTATATGGCAAGGATCCCAACACATTACACAGGGTTTCCTGGTAACACATCTTTCCACTATAACCAACCGCAGACTCCAACCCCTAAGCCTAATATTATCCCTAAACTTAATTAGGTGTACATTGCCCTCTGGTGGCTACTACTCCAAACTACAGGCACTATTTTTAGGAAAATGATGTAAAACATCACTTCTGCAAACTTGTGGTCAGAGTCACGTCTGTCTGGATTGAGGGGAGGGGGGGGGGCGCAACTTTCGGTTGCATGATCTATTTTCCAATCAGCATTAATTAATAGCAGAGGATGTGTAACTGCCTGTGGAGTTCCTGAACTCATTGACACCATCTGGAATATCTGATGATCACATGGAAATGAAATCATCAGGTCATGCTTCTATAGGAACCTACAGGCATCTCTGCACAGCCTCCTCCAGGGGAAGGAGACGTTTAATTATATGAAATATTAATCAGAACTCCCTCCTTACAAGTCTGTGGAAATGTGCTTGATAAAAAGCCCCGTGTGTATTTTGTTATCACATCTTACTTCAACAGGAAAAAACATTTTGTTAATAAAATCATATTTGCAGTGAAAATCTAAGACTTTTTTGCATAGAATAACAATTTAAAAAGTTTAAAGAATGTGAGAAAATACAGACAGAGAGGGTGAGCCACTGAAATTCACGATTTAGTTGCAATGAACTTACCCTGTTGTGACTGTTTTACGGTTAATATTACTGCAATATTACTTCTAACTAATCTTTTGAAAATTTGACCAGTAATGTGACAGTGCCGGCCATTGCTGTATCTCTGTCTGCTCTAACTGTCCATCCGACAGGCGGGGAATCGAACCCTTGGGTTCTGTCCGGGTTCTTTCTCTCTTTGTCTCATTATCGGTCTTGTTTTCTCCCTTTATATCTCATTATCTCTGTTGTTGTCGTTGATGCTCTTTCGTTTTCTTGTTCTCTCTCATTATCTTTCTTTTTTTCCTTATTCACTGCACTAAATCTTTCTCTGTGTCTCATTATATCTCTTGTTCTCTCTCACTTGTCTCTCGTTACGTTGTTAGGTCTCTTGTTTTCTCGTTCTCTCTTGCTCTTGTTCTGTCCATTTCTCTTGCTCTTGCTCTTGCTCTTGCTCTTGCTCTTGCTCTTGCTCTTGCTCTTGCTCTTGCTCTTGCTCTTGCTCTCGCTCTCTCTCTCCTCTCTCATTCTCTCTTGTTCTCTCATTCTCTCCCACTCTTCTCTCTCTGCTCTATCCCTGTTTCCGGTCATGATGGCCCTTTGGATGAGTCTCATTATTGAAGACCAAACCTAAAGATGACTTGTTATATTTTTGTTTGAAAATCAGAATCAAAGCAGGTTTAAAGCCAGTTTCACTTTAAATCAAGTCATGACAACATGTATACAACACTCATATTTATGACAGCAGGAATGTTTGCTATCTATCACCAAACAAATAAACAACTGCATTACCCCTTTTACAAAATATAATGAAATACTGTAAGTAAATGTCATCTCAGACACAAATTATAGTCATGCATGATCAAGCTTCATATGAACTGAATTGCACAACGAATAAACAAATATTAGTGGCATGTAAACATAACAGCACGCAGAATCTCTGATATGTCAGAATATAAAGCAAATATCTCCTTAATCCATCCAAACTAGCAGATGAACGCTAACTGCACAGGTGTCTGGGTGAACCATCTTAGTTTTTGAACATGTCGCACAGCAGTTTCTCCATGGGAGTGTTTCCGATGGTCCTGTGGAAGAACAGCAGCTCTATCCGCTCCGAATTCACAAAACGCAGAGATGGAAGGAGGAGGAGCAGCTTTCCAAATCTAACACAGACAAACAAACAAAATCAGTTCCTATGCAACAAGAAAAGATCTAAAATAAATCTGTTAATTTACCACAGATTAAAAATAATATTTAAGATGAATCTGTGTAACTTAAGTTAGAGCTCTTACATGTTCTGCTTGTTTAATTTTGGTTACTAAATGTAAAACGATGTATAAAAGCAGTTAAAACTTTCCATAAACAGCTTGTTTACGTCCCCATATACAGTACATGTTCCAGGAGAATTGAGGCAGTGATGTTTTCAACTGGGGCTGTTACCTGCCGGGTTGACTGGGATAGTGTGAACGGATGTGCTGTCCCAGCATCACCTGGGACTGATCCTGCAGGTTCTCCACTTGTTCTGGATCTTTCAGACCACGAGTCTCTGTGGATGAGAAGACGTGCAACAAAAATACAATCAAATACCAATACATCTTTCATGTAGCCTCTGTTTCCCCAAAGGCTACAATGCTCATGCTAATGTCAGTGGGATCTGAAAATAACTTGTCAGACTAATTATTCTTATTAGTATTATTATTTCAATCTTTATCTCAAACTTCTCAATCAATTCTCAAATTTGGGCATTTCTAATATACAGAAGAAAGCTTATGGAATCACAAAAAGCACTGTGGTTCATCCTCTGAGGATTTTCATTATCTATGGTACATTTCACAGACAGATATCTTGTTGCAGACTGATGATGATTGTTGTTTTCAGGTTATACTAAATGAGCCTCTAATTATGTGTCGTAATTTTCAGTGTGTGCAAGTTAAGCGTGTCTCACCTGGCTTGAAGAGCACCACAGCCTTGAGGCAGGCAAACTCGGTGGGGTCAACAGCCAGGGATTTGAAGCGGCTGAAGACCTCTTGCAGGAGACGCAGGTCCAGGCTGGTGTAGCTGGTTTTCCCCTGCATTCCAGGGCAGAGGTCAGGCAGTGACAACAGGGGGCAGCTGTCCAGAGGCAGAGACCACTGGATGGCACAGAGCAGGAAGAGCTCACTCCAAGCCTCCTCCAGTAGGATCACCTGGTGGGAGAGGATCAGTAAGCAGAAAGTCTCACTGAAATGTCCCCAGATCAGTGTCCATTAACATGATCAGGCAGGTCTTCAGTTCAGTTTAGCCCTGGTTTCCATGCTCATATGTGCTTGAATGCAAGAATCTTTATTATTTTTAATCATAATCATGCTGCTTTCAGTAGAAAATTCCTGTTGCTGTTAAGATATAAGCAAGTTAGGTTTATTATTTACTTAGAAAGTGCAAACACAAATATGCCTGAGTCTGATTTAGATACAAAGGCAAAATCCCTTCAGATCCAAGAAAAAGGAGGGTACCACTCGGTTTGGGTCTCAACTTCATGAGGTGAACTTGCTTTGAAAATTATGCATTAAAAAATACTAATTAGACAAGTGACATTTCATAAAACAACACGTGAACGCGACAAAGTAACAGGGATGTGTGGTGGTCTGACCTGGTCTCTGAAGGGCAGGTTGGAGAACACCGGCAGGTTTTTGGCCCACTTCACCGACATGAAGAGCAGCCGCGCTGACGTCTCATATACATTTTCAGAACTGGATGGATACAAAGCCATGTGGTACTCTGAGGACGCTCGCTCGGGCTCGTCACTGGTCACGTCAATGTTCTCATCAACTGAAAGAGAAAAGATGGAAGGTCTGAATCAGGGTGTACAGGAGGGGGTAGACAATTTATATTTTTAGTCTACATTCTAGGTCATATCAATCAGATTATTTTTATTATTAATATTTTTTATTTCAAGTCAACCAATCATTTACATTTTTTTAAACCATTTTTTACCATAAAAAGTTAGATACATACATTTCAAGCTCTAAAAATCGTCTGACTGGCATTTGTCAATATATGTGGGCATGTTTTGATAATAATAACAATAATAATAATAATGATAATAATGATAATAATGATAATAATGATAATGATAAATGGTGATGATGATATTTAAAATGTATTCTAATATATTTTAAAAGGTCATCAGAGATTATCTTCAAACCTTCCTCACCGTCCTCTGGCTCCAGCTTGGCGCAGGTCTCGGCCGTCATGAGGCTGGCCATGAATCTGTGGTTGTTCTGGGGGCTGACGCAGCGCTGGGAGGCGACAGAGGAGGTGATGGACATGGATGAGGTGATGTGGGGCCATGTGATGACAGAGCTGCAGGAAGACGAGGAGGAGGTGGAAGAGGAGGAGGAGGAGCAGGTGGGCTCCCGTGTGGTGGCCAGGTGTTCCTTCTCTGGATCTACATCGATGGAGTCCAGACGGACCTGAGCTGTGCTGCGGGGCTGCCGCTCGTTCTGCACTGCTGCAGCCGGGAAGAAGAAGGAGAAGAAGACGAAGACCAGGAGATGAAGGTAGAATGACGTCAAGTCATGTAATTGAAACATCTTTCACTTCTTTGATTCCATCTTTTTTCTCACTCTTATTCTTTCTACTCTTCATTCTTTCCTACTTTTCATTTTGTTCTGTTTTCTTTCTTTGGCATCTATACCACTATAGTACTGATATTTTTACTTGAATAAAGGATTTGAATTCCTCTTTCACCACTGTTCATATGTGTAGTTTGTCATTTCAGTCTGATACGGTTCCCATATTTAAATTACTGTCACCAAAAATATTATGTCAGTATATTTTAGACAACCGTAATATTTTTTGGAGTATAATTTTACACACTCACCATCTTTATTCATGCCAGCCTGCAGACACTTCTTCAGCCGACACGCCTGGCACTGGTTACGATGAGCTTTGTCCACTGGACACATGCCTGTGCCAGCTTGGCACCTGTTAACCCAAAGTCATGGTTTCAAAGGGACAATCACCTCAAAACTGCCACACATTCTGTTAGTTTCAACTATACCATTGCCTAAACTAGAATTAATGTAATTATGAACATTGTGACCTATGTTGACCCAACTAGAGAAGTGAAACCCTTACCAAAACATTAATCAAACATCATTTAACATTGAGCCCCAAAACTTAGCAAACAGAATTGAACAAAGACTTTTTGCAGAAGCAGCAGTACACAAAGCAAACTGCTCCTGTTGAAAGTCTATTATGGGATGCCTGATTGAGATCGATATACATCTTTCAAAGAAATGGACATAAATATTATATAAAAACTGTCCTTTCCTATTTTTCTGATGTGGTTGGATTATAGATGAGGAGCTCAGATTGTGTGGAAAGAGCTTTAAATGGCAAAACAACATAAGAAACTAAAGCCTTCATATGAGCATCTTGCCTGTATATGAGCCTCCTCCTCACACTTCGTTTGAAGAAGCCGCTGCAGCCGTTACAGGCGTAGATGCCGTAATGTTTCCCGCTGCTGGTGTCCCCGCAGACTCTGCAGACCAGCGTTGGGCTCAGAGCTTTTCCTGGAATGGGACTCTTGGCTGCAAGTCAGACATGTTGACACAAGGCAGGTCGGTTAGTGCCATTCAGTCTGCTATTGTTTCATACATGGGCATGCCATCTGCACTGCACACACACACACACACACACACACACACACACACACACACACACACACACACACACACACACACACACACAGTCGGTGTGTGGCTTTGCTGGGTGACAGAATAAATATTTAGAGCTGAAAAATCTAATTTTGTGGCGAATATGAAACTACAACAATCAACGGCTATAGGCAGATTTACAACTTTTACATTACATTCACTTTTAAAATGACTGGAAAAATAATAATAGATAAATGCAGGTAGTATTGAGAACAATAACACAGAAAGTTACTTTTAGGCCTTTGTTTCTGGATTTAGATAATTCTTAGTTTTTGTCTTATCCTTTATTGTTTCTTCATGATTTCGAAATTTTATTTGTAGAAATAGTTTTCCACAAAACTCCTTGTGCGATATTACATTACCTGAAAATTTTCCCTAACATATCTGGACTCAATGGAACCTTTGGATTGGGTTTGCGAAAATGAACCCATGAGTTCAGCAAAAGAGGCTGAATATTATTCTATTTAAATAATTCATCCGATCCAGCCGCCACTGGATAAAGGCCTGATTAACTATGATTAATCATTGTCAAACTAGTTTTCTGTCACTGGAGAAATTCAATGAAATCATTTCAGTCCCTGATTTTTATACTTCAGATATAGTGATAGTAATAGTTGTTCTTCCTTTCTTTCCTTCTTGGCCTCTTACCTCCTCTGCTGTCATCAGCGCCGATGCTCCCTGAGGACTTGGTGGGGGAGGAGGACGGCAGCATGGGGATCTTGGCCAGGTGATCCTCCATCATTTTATTGATTCAAAATGTCCCGTGCAGTGGATTATGATTCGAAACTTTTTGTTTTAAGTCTTTGTCCTCTTCTCTGGAGTTTGATATTTCACGATATAAAGTCCAGCTTCAACAAAGAGAAAGTCCAAGTTCCTTTTTGATGTCCTCAGCAGCCTGGTGAAGTGAAGCGATGTAGAAGTGAAACCTCTACTGTGGTGTGGAGATGCTGAGGCACTGCTGCTGCTTTGCCATCAGGCACCAAGCTGACACCTGTTGCACCTTAACAAATGTTTGGTCCTCCCTCTGCTCCAGCCGGGGGTCTGTTGGTGTCTGTGGGTGCTCCTCGGTGGCAGCTCTTCAAAAGGGAGCCAGAGGGTAAAGGGGTGAGGGGAGGGAGGGGGATTAACCCCCCAAGCGCTGTGTAAGCAGCACGCCTATTTGTCATCCTCTTAATCTTTACTGTTCATTTACTGGATCAATCAGTCACGTTGCCAAAATGTCTGCTTGGACTCAAATCTTCACTGTGAAAATCAGAGTTTTGTCTTTTATTGAGACTTGAAAGTCTTCTGGTTTTCATCAGACAAGTCAAACTATTGGCAGGTGCATTCAGATCATTTAATTTCTGTCCAAAACAAACAAACTTGTATCAGGAATTTTCAAGAAATGAGAGGTAGGATGTGGGGAAAAAGACAAAAAATAACACAGATAATTGCGCAACTATTTGAGCCCTCGTGCATTTGTTTGACAGTTTGGCTGAAATGTTAATATTTTAAGAAGCCAAAATGTGTGCTCCTTTCTAGTAAGGGATTCAACTGAGCGAAGGGATCTGAGTTCTTCTCCATGCAGCACTGACCTAATCCTCAGTAGATTGCAGAATATTTTGCTTTCTTGTTATACTGGACAACAACAGATCAACAAAGAAGAGTTGTAACTTTAGACCTCTTCCCATCAGCTCTGTCTGCGTCTCGGCCCCCTCTGAGAGCGGCCGTCAGTCAACACTCCTCTTCGGTATCTGCATTTAAAGGAATGATTACATGAGGTGCAGGTTATTATATTGACCAGCTCCTTCAATTTGTATTTCCCCTCTCTTCCCCGCCTGAATTCCTGCTCTGTTTCCCCCCTGTACAGTATATTTGATCTGTGTGATTGCCTCCCATCCATAATGACGCTCAGTGTTTGCTGAGGATCTACCTATTAACTCCCATTTCACTCATTCTGACAAACTAGAGATCACCCGCCTCCCCCTGGCTGCCAGTAGAAGAGGTCACCAAGGGAATAATAGAATTTTGGAGTGGCAGATGTTTTAGCTGGTACTAATTTGGTTCATTCATGAGGGTCTCGCATGCATTATTTAAGCAGCTACAATCACCATACAGGACATGTGCTATTTACATAGGCAGCCATTCAACCTCGCAGAGACCTGTGAACACTCACACACACACACACACACACAAACACACACACAAGCAATATTCTCCACTTGTCTCCCTCAATCAACTTTTTTGACAATAGGTCCCTTTGACTTGTGATGAGTGTGTGTTGCATCACTAATATGGATATCTGTTTGAACTGGGTTCTGTGAATATTATTGGTTGTGTGTGTGTGTGTGTGTGTGTGTGTGTGTGTGTGTGACTGACATGTATGATGGCAGCCCTTCCTGTGTCGTGGGTGTGTTCTCTATGTCTTAATTGAGTATTTGAGTTTTTTACTTTTTAAAAACTTCATTATGACCAATCACAGGACACACTGTTGAATAGCAGAACCACACAAAACAGAACAAATATATACTTTATATTATAGTTCATTACATTCTTGTTCAACACTAAAATAATGAGGGAAGGCGTTGTAATCGGTTTCCCATAACCTTTGACCTTTCATGTGTGATGTGTATATTGAATCCTTGGTATATCCAGTATATCTGTGTGTTTGTATGTGTGTGTGAAACTGATATCCTCTACCTTGAAGGGATGAGCTAAGTATGGTGTAAATGTGTGTATGAAAGAGAAATGGAAACACTGCAGCATATGGATCCATCTGTACAGTTTTTTTCCACACTTGTATATGTTCTAATTAATGATGTAAAATGTCATGGTTTTAATGAAGAGGCGTCTGTTTGACTAAATGCAGGGAACTTTCTGGCCAACAAGAAAGAAATCAGTGCTTAGTTTTCATTTAACATGCATATAGGTAATACGTATACAATAGAAGAGGGTACAAGGTACAAGGTGCTGATGTGTACATTTATGTGGTTTGTTAAGAATTAGTGTTCAAGGAGATTAACAAGGAGCTTGAGAACCTTAAATCATCTGCCAGACAGGAGAACAATGGTTCCCTCTGTCTCCAGAATCAAAGCTAAGATGGGTTAAGAGTCTCAGTTCAAACTAGTGCTTCAACTTTGCCAGACTTACTTCACACATTTGAGTTGTACAAGTGCGTCATTTTCATCTGAAAAGGATGCAAGCTGCCATGTTTCTGTGTTTTCATCCACTTGGCGTAGACACGTTTCACGTGTGTGTGTGTGTGTGTGTGTGTGTGTGTGTGTGTGTGTGTGTGTGTGTGTGTGTGTGTGTGTGTGTGTGTGTGTGTGTGTGTGTGTGCGTGTGTGTGTGTGTGTGTGTGTGTGTGTGTGTTGGCATCTTCAGTGTTCATTGTTTTCCCGTTTGGACAGTACTTCCTTTCTATTGAACTCTCATTGTGCCCAAAAGCGTTTATTTACAGGAAATGATTGGTCGTTTCTTGTTCACCTGTATATTTTCCATCATACCAAAATCATCTAATCACCGTTCACCTGCTAAACTGTAAGTACAACATTTGCTTTGGTGTTTAAATGAATGTGGACAGCATGATCAGCGATTTGAACTCCATAAAAACAAGACCGGACCATAATTGGAAGACAAAGCGTGAAGGAGATAAGCAGATTAGAGTTTGACCACATTTTGTCTGCCGGACACCCAAAGATGGGGGGTAGAAACACAATTAGCTCAAAAGATTAAAAGAGCAGTGAAGACACACTGCTTGTGGGCATCTTTAGCCATATGGTGGCTACTCTCTTCATCCTTGGTCACCACACTGTTGACCTTTGTAGGATTTTCTAGTTAATTAGTCATTTGAGGTCAGTAGTCTACAACCAGTTCTTTAGGCTTTCAGAGCCATTGGTTTGGATTTTAGTGTCTAGATACACACAGAAAGCAACAAAAGGAACATTTCAAATTGAAAGCATAGATTCTGTTTTTACTCTTGTACCTTGTACTCTTGTACCTCGAAAAGTTCATAGTTCACAGTACATTTTTGGGGAATGGTTTATGTTTAGGGTTCAGGTGGGGTTCAGTAGTTCGAGCTTAAAACTATACGGCCATAATCATGGAGTTCTTAAGTTCAGCCTGAGGTGCAGGAGGCTTAAATCAAAATGGTTCATCCTCTTTAGACCACGTCTGAATAGAATTTAGTGCCAAAATGTGTTGTGTGTGATGTTTCACTCTGGACTGGATAACTTCAATATAAGCTTTAGAGAACATTTAATAACCAATATACAGTATATACATGCTTTGTAGTGAGATTGAATAAATGTTTCATATTCTACATACTAATATCAAATAAGGTATCAAACCTTAGGTGTGGAAAAAGCTGTGGTAAAAAAGGTTTTAAACAAATATGATGTGAAACCATGACGGGATGTTTGATTGGTCTATTCATGTATTATTCAGACAAGATGTGCTTACATGAGATAATGGTCCTTTTAATATCTTATAAGCAGAATTAAAATCATCTCTATTGATAGAGGGAGTTATAAAACTCTTTTTTTTAACTCTCAATATCAACTGATAACACAATTAAATCATTTTTTATATTTTTAATTAATCCATAGTCCACAGACTCTGATGGAGACGTTGAGATAGGGAGATATATTTCGTGGAACTGCTTCCACGAAAAGCAACACTTTTCGTGGAAGCAGTTCTGACAAACCTGTTACTCATCTTTCACAGCATTACATGAAAAATTGCCAAAGATTTCAATGCCAAAGCTCTTACAGAGGTGGATGGATTCAGTTTGCATCTTGCTGGTTGACTGCCTTAGTAACCATCTCCTCTCTGCAAGCTGCTGTTTTCATGCCATGTAGCCAAAAACCCTTGATAATTTTACTGCATTTATTTATTCTAACCATTTTTCCCTGAAAGCACCTGGAGGTATGTGAGAACATGTGATGTGGAGGTCTGAGCGTGATCAGATCTGCTGTCCACGTGTGGAAGGTGCAGGAGATTGTTGATGCGCAGTTGTTAACATAAGCTGCAGTACGCCGTGTTAGATCAGGATGAGTTTTAGGTGAGGACTTGCTTACATGAGCAGGCCATAGATTACAGCAAGACAAAGTGATTAACGTGGACAGGTCTAATATTAGGACTCAAAGAATGATTAGAGGAGGAGGCCTTGTTATGTAATGACTCAAATGTTTGCATATGGGATTGGAATACACCTGTAATGACAAACAAACTTCCATCCACACTCTCCATCTGGCAGAGCAACAGCCTCCATTCGGATAAATGACTCCCAGAAAATAGAAAGGTGGAAATTACAGATCCATAAAAATCTAAATCTAATCAACTAATAATTTGAGTGGGATCTTACCACCACACTTGTCATACATGTCATACATTTCACGAGGGCAGTGGGTGGGTTATTTGAAATGATGGGCCTTGCAGGGAATTGTGGAAAACTAATTGATTAACTAAATAACTAAATAAGCAATCATATTGAAATTTTGATTTTAGTTTTTAGTTGTTGAATTTTCAATTTGTCATTTCACCTTTTGTTGTTGCTGCTTCTGCAGTTGTTTTATGAACTCATTTACTAATAGCTCGATTAATATTAATGTGGCATCAATGGACCCCACGTGTTACATACAGCACACCGGATTATATCATCATCTCAACACCCACCTGTCCTAAGCAGACCTCACATATGAGAGAGGATAAAAGAAAACACACACACACACACACACACACACACACACACACACACACACACACACACACACACACACACACACACACACACAGTGTTACTCGGATCATGAAGGTAACTCAAGGATGAGTGTATGTGTTGGGGGGGGGGGCATTAAATCTGATCTGGTCAGTGCTGACGATGGCAGTGTGGCTGCGTCCTCACATCAGTCCTGCATCAGAGCGTGTGTGTGTGTGGGTGGGTGTTATATAACTGTGATAAGGCTGTCTTTGGGCTCTGACTGTGGCAGCTGAGCCTCTTACCTGTGTGTCAGGTGGTGTGTCTGGCAGCAGATCTTCATCTTCCACATCAATCAGCTCATTGGACAGCAGAAACGCATCAGCACACACATCAAACTGTCAACAGAGACATTTAGAAAAGTTGTTTATTTTAGAAAATTACAGAATAAATCAGAAAACAACTGTTTAGTCTCATGGTTAGGTCAACAACAACAGCCATCTCTCTCTCTCTCCCCACTGCACAAACCAGGTCTCTGTGGCGCAATCTGGTTAGCGCGTTCGGCTGTTAACCGAAAGGTTGGTGGTTCAAGCCCACCCAGGGACGCATGAAATTATGGGCCTTGGCTTGGGGACCTAGGGGGCTTGACTTGGGAACCATGAGATAGCCTGTTCAAATTCCCCGTTGACCAAGTTTGGCAGCTGAAAAGCTTCTGTTTTGCCTCTAAAGAACTGCCGAGGTGCCCTTGAGCAAGGCACCGAACCCCAACAAACCTGCAGAGCAGGTTGGGGTTCCTGTGGCTTCTGCCCCCTTTGTAGGAGGGCAAACTATCAGATGTGTGTGATTCGCATTTGTGTAGGATTGCATTGTGTGAAGCGTGTATGTATAATAAACTGCATGAAAATAAAAATGCATGTAAGTATGAATTTGAATTTGAAATTTCTCATTGCTTGGATAAATAATGGGTGTTCTTCTCCATCTTCTTGTCACCTGCCTTGTGAGTATTTAATCTGCTTCTTTCCCTCACCTCTTGTCGGTTTGTCCTGCTTCTGTTCCTGGTTTGTTCTCTGTCTGTTCTGTGTCTCTTGTTCCCTGGTTCTGATATTGTGATGTTTTCCTTCTGTGTGTAGTCCCTGCTCTGGTTTGTTCCCATCTTCCGTGTGAGTCTGGTTTTGTCTCTGTGTTTCATTTCACTCTGGTTCCTGTTCTGCTCTGCCTTGCCTCCGGGTTCCTTATTTTCCCCTTATTCCCTGAGCAATATTTGTGTTTACCATTTCCACCAAGCTGTGTTATTTAAATTACCTTCTTCAGTCCCTTGCTTTATATGCATATCCGACATTTGACTTTTCAGATTATCCGTTTTCTGTTGTCATCACTTCTGCCTGTGTTTCTATTTTCCGTGTGTCTGCCGCCTGTTTTGTCATTAAGCTTCCTACTTTGTGGCGCCTGCACTTGAGTCCAACCTGTTCCCAATCATGACAGTTGCCTCCTCTAATCGAAAGAAAGCTGTGAAATTTGCTGAGTACATTCATGCTCCCAAGAGGATAAACCCTTTTCCTCACGGCAAAAACATGACGTTCGTTCTGTGTAGGAATTTCCCTGGGACTCACTTTTGGGGCTATAGATGAGTCATGCTTGGTTTTATTTTGATGGTCCTTTTTTTTTTACTTTGTGTCGACACATTTTTTTCTTAAATCCTTCTGCTGGAGAATGTTAATATAGAAATGTTAGTGTCCCTAGATGCACTTAAGGTGATAACGCGAGTAAACTCTCCTGACCTAGATCTCTGACAGTAAACAGCTGCTTCCTAAAGCAGCATTGTGCTGCCATCAGCGGTATGGCCCAGAGAGATAAACATCAGATTGGACCTCGTCTGAGCCTCTTGATGTAGCTCAGAGCCTTGTGGTTTGTTTAAGAGATTTACTCACACTCAAACTGCCAAATGCTGCTGATGTAAAATGCTTTCTCCTTGTTAAAATTTGGATTATTATAGCAGAGCATCCACACACTCTTTCCCCTGGAGAAGGCTGTGTAGAGCTGTTGTGAGCAAACACTGAGAAAGGCAGATGCCAATTCGTTCATTCTCTTGACCCTTGACCTTTAATGGTATCGAGAATACCAGACTGACAGGGAATTGACAAACACTCTCCTATTTTTCATGCCCACCGTCCCTTGTGGAATGATCTGATAGGCTCACGGCACACTGCACCATATTAATGCTGTCATTTGATTCATTGAAGGGTGTAGAGATACAGTATGTACAGTAGACTAGAGTCGGTGCATTAAGTTGGTGGTGAAAGCAGAATTACATTACAAACATTTAATTACATGTGTGTGATCTCACTCTGTCCCTGATAAGCTTGAAAGTGTGTTGGTTGTGTTGATATTGTCTAGCTGATGAATGAGTTTCAGTTGAGATCATTAACCAAATAAATAAATAAAACACAGGACTGTCAGACACTTTTGAAATGATAAACTGGAAATATCTCAGACGACTCAGACGTACCTTAAGTCCACAGTGCAGTGAATCAGTCTAAGGAGATTTGATTAATCCTTTTGAATGTCAAGGCTTGTCAAAGAGTACATGATTAAAAATTCCAGGTACAGTGTTTTGTGACGTATCTATTAGGTATGAACACACAAATGAATGTAGTAAAACAAAGCAAATTAGCACTGAAAACATATTTAGCACACTCCATGAGACAAAAGGGGCAAGCATGTGACAATCACTCATAACACGCTGGAACATTCAGAAAGACAAGAGTAAACAGGCAGACATTATATTATAAAGCGGCCATTAAATGCTTTCTATAAGTGTTTAAACAACTTTTATCACCACAACAAACTAGTTAGCAACCTCCTCATGCAAACCAAGTAGCATTTAGCTTAGCACCATACACACATGCTGGTGGAGGAACCGGACAAACAACAACAAACAAAACTGCCCTTTGAACTTAGACATAGAGTTAGAACATTCTCTCAGCCATAACACTGCTAAAATGTGAATATTCTGAACAGGTTGATGTCTGAATGGTGTCTGTAGGTTGAAATATGAAGAAATAGTTGAGTGCCAAATGAACAGAAGAAAGGAGAAGAATCAATCACAGCAATTAAGCTGAAGATATTAAGGACACTGCAGTTTTAAAGACATAAAACAACAGCAACAACAGAAATAATAATTAAATCAATTTGTTCATTTCAAACTGATCATCTGTAGTAGATGATGATGAGAACACCTAATAATTCAATGCTTATGTGTCCAGAGCAGTAGGAATCAGATAAGGATTTATTTTAGCAGTAGCACACATTTCTTACATTAACTCCATGTCACAAATCTAAGTTTCATCTTTGCATTATCGGAGTAAAGCAAACTAATTTGTCCCTCGCGTCAGGCAGATGGCTATCACTCAGAGCCTCATTTATCCTGGCCACTGCTGCAGATTACTTCAGATGACTTTAGATTAGATTAGAGAAGATTACAGTAAATGAGGTAACTGAACTGACCATTGTTACATTTCAGGAAGATGAAACTCAGTGTCACTTCTCTATTTAACACACTGGAGTCTAAAGTCATGTTTAGAACTTAACTTTGCATTACATTTTGCAGCCCACAAACCTGCACTGATAAAATTATTCACTAAAACACAATGATGACATTAATCCTGGAAAAGATCTAATACATTATAAAACAAATATTTTGATAAAACTAATTAAACTAGAAAATGTTGTCTTGAGTACTTCACACTTCGCAAGACTTTGTTTCCAGAAATATCACACCAAAGGCCTCAAACAAACAATTTGTATCTGTGAAAATTTCTCGGAGCTAATTCAACGAAAGAGAAATTAAATATATTATGTTATTGTTTGATTTTGTTCTCATTTCATCACAGAGGTAGAAAACTGTAGAGTTCTAAACTTTTGTGTCTCAGTATGATATAATTTTCATATTTAATAACTATGTGTGTTATTATATACACATGTTTACAGTTAATGCTGTCATTATCAGAGGAGGCCACTTAGCTTCTATGGAGCTCTAATAGCCCACTACACCCCCCACTCACACACATACATCCACACACACACACACACACACACATACACGCACACACACACACAGTCACCCCCCTCCGTCGTCGGGCTCATCTACTGACTGCTGACACAGCCAGTACTCACAGTGTATAAAGCAGCTCAGTATGTTTGTTAAGATTTGAGGGGGGCCTGGTGAGGTTGGGGTTGGGGTTGGGCTTGTCGGGGTATAAGGAGTCAGGCCAATGGGCAGCTGGGATTAGCAGGGCTTCACCATCTGCCACCCAAATGAGCATAATCAGAGTGAGGAAATCAGTCCTGTATTTATAAACTCATCTCACTAAACTTCAGACAAACTTTCAACTTTCAATAACAATATCTACTGGTAATGAATATTATACTTGATTTGATCGGATAGGATATAGCCCTAAAAAATAGCTACTACAGTTTACAGTACAAAATGGAGGGAGGAAATTAATGAAGGAAAACACTGAGGTAGGCTAAATAAGGAATAAGGAAAGGAAGGCAAGGAAGGGAAAAACATGTGTATATGCATATGTGATGCAACAATGCTTTCAAACAAAAATCAGAAAGATTTTGTCACTAGAGGACCAAAAAATGACCACTAATTTTCAGATTTTTGTTTGCAGAACACAGCTGCTCCTCCATATGACTCATACAGAGCAAACAATATACACAGCTTACGGCAACTCATTCAAGCAGATGCCTCTCCTGATACACTATTTCCCGCCTTTTACTAATTCATGTGATCTAATCAGCTCAAAAGTAATTAAAATGATCCACATCCGCTCTTTTATCTTCAAACACTCAAATCTCCAACTGTATTTTAAAGCTTAAATCCAAACAAAGAGGCAATATGAACTTTGTATAGGTTCCTGGTAAGCTATGCCATAATTCAGTGACATACAGCCGTGGTTAGTACACTAAACAAATACATCCATCTGCAGACAACGATGCCGGATCCCGTCCCATTCTATGGGAGCTGGGTGTCCTCTGAGGTCAGCGCAGGGGTCAGATTATTGTTTCATGTGCAGAGACGCGTCAGTGGAGGATTAGCAAGCGGCGGCACATGTCAGGGAGTGAGAGTGTGCCGGACACATCCGACTTTATGGAGCTCAGAGCTGCTGACACGCGCAAGACACACTCCATCACAGCAGATGTACAGTGGGTCACGTCCCTGCACTTCAGACCCTTTTTCCACAGCTGGAGAGCGACCACAAATATGCAAACACTACTCCTTCTATAGGACGCATGGCTCACATTTTTGTCTCACTAACAGATAATGTTGATTTCAGTCTGTCCAACAATGTTTAAGAGTGAAATACAAGCTTTGATTGATACATTTTGAGCCCCATATTTTATTTTGTGAAATATGATTCCTAAATTGCTTTCACTTCTATGTTACATTCATTTCAGCTCCATGATCATCACATGCAGTTTAGGCATCACCAAACGGATGTAGGTGTAAATGAGTTTGATTGTCTCTATGTGTTAGACTGGCAACCTTTCAAAGATGCCGCCCTCTGTCATAACCAATGGTCTGTGAGTGCATACAAACATGGTCAACAAGCAGTAAAGATGTCTATGTTCTTAGCCCAGATCTGTGAAATTGTGCAGAGCAGATTCATGCTTCTAAGGGGATGAACCCATTTCACGGTTAAGACCTCAAGCGGCATCTTTCCTATTTGTGCGATGCGTCTGCTGGTACACAAGATTCGAAATAGCATTTATTTAGCACCTTTCTACTCAAGCAGGACAAACTGGTTTGCGTTGTCTCAAACAATCAGACTCACTCAATTCACGAGCACTGATAATGGCCTGCGTTAACTCAAATGTTTTAGTTTAAATTACATTACAAAACATAAACAAAATATTCTAATATCACTAACCACAAACAAAATTCAGCCAGGGACAGATGACGCAATTCTCTCAAACCTATGAAAATGACTATGAAATATCAAAATTCAGAGAACAAATTCAGGGATTTGTATCTGGATCAGCTTTCAAATGGAAACGTTCTTCCTCTATGGTTTCCTTGTCCTGTGTTTGGATATAAAGTTTATTTCATATTGCTGCCAGTGTCCTCAGTTGGTTTGCAGTCAGTAATGCCATGTAATCAGGACTGGAACTCGAGCTGTCCCTCACCAGCTCGCTGTGGCCCCACTCATTATCTTATCTCCCATTGTAACCCGCTGTAATTCCCCCTCTCATGATTGATGATGTCGCTGTCTGATTACACCAAGACAAAACTGCCCTAAGATCACCTTTCCCTCCTGCGGCCAACTCTAACAGCTCCTCCAGCTCCAACAGCTCTGCTGGGGAGTAGAAGAGAGGGTATATGAGCTGAGGGGTCTATGAGGCCGTCATGCATGTCAGGTATTGTCTAGACAGGAACCAGCAATGTCATAACAGGCAAAAATATGTGGCGTAATTATCCATTTAAGAAGGTTTTTATTTTTGATCTCAAAACATAACGAATAGCAAATAAATGTAGTGGGAAGTTAGGGAACGTGCCTAACAAGAAAAATTCTAATATGTGTATTTTTTATCTATATTTTTCTTACTATTACCACACTAGGATTCATGAACAACTATCTAGCAGATCCACCCCATGACTGTCTATCACTGCTTGTGTTGTATCTGTTGCATGATCCTGATGCTTATTCCACATTTCCAGGCATTTTTCTATTCAACACCATAACAAAGTTTACAGTACTTTTGCAGCACTGGTACAGGTATCTACTGCTCGAACCCTTTATGCTATTAAGCATGAAATATAGCACTTTTTCTAAGCAATACAGTAATTAAATGTTGGTGGTGACTTTAGATGCAGCTTACCAGATAGTGAGTAAATGCTTGGTGATAAAGCGCACCGGTGTGCAGAAGAGGGAAAGAAATGAGAAAGTGGCAGCATGAAACATTTAGACTGAAGGCTCCACTGCTTCAGATCAGGTCCCTGTCCCACTTCAGACAAATCAGATCGGTAACCTGTGCTCTTTTTAAGCGAGACAGTGAGCCTCATCTCTCCATGCGGCGGGTGGAGACAGATGCCTCATTATCCATGCCACAAGGGACAAAACAAGCCCAGGACCCGATGCCCCCCCTCCACTGGCGTTTAGTTTCCAATGCACCAACACAGGGCGACCTTGGAACGCGTCTGGGCTGGGCTCATCTCTGACCTCAGCAAGCGCAGGTCGCTGGCAGAGTCACATTAAACTTTCAGAGGACCCAAAGGTCCCCATCAGGAGTGTTAACAGCAGCATTGTCCCGAATCCCCCTGACTCAAAGGGCCAAGTGTAACAAGGCACCTGTGAACCCCCCAGTGGTCACAGCAGCCCCCCCGGGTTCACAGATACAGTGACACCCTACAAATCCATCTACATCTCTTTCTGCGTGCCTGTGTCTCAGACAGAGGCGAAGGTAGAAGATTCAGTCTCTTGTTTCTGACTCTTTGCACGTGCATCTCTTCATTGAGTGTAAATCCCTTCCCAATGACAATGAAAATTGTCAAGGGAACGTGAATGGTTTACAGTAGTGAAAGAAGTATGTTGGAAACCCTTGGCTTAAATAAAATATGTAATAGCACAATAGAAAAATACTTCATTATAAGTTAAGATCCTGCATTGAAAATATATTTATTGTATGTAAAAAAGCATTATGAGTCAAATGTACTCAAGTATCAAAAGCAAAAATGCCCATCTATGGTTCTCTATGGTGTCTTTTCATCAGTGTTCATAGGATTCAAATTGTTTGAGTTCAAAATTTAAAGTGCTCATTGTGAAATATGATTCCTCTCAGAATGCATTATTGATATATTAACGTATACCTGTCACATCCTTTTATCAAAAATGAAACTCTTAACAATGTCTCAGAATACAGGGCAACAATTTGCAATAAAAAACAGAATATGCTCCTAAAAAGGAAGGAAGGGAGGAAGGAAGGAAGGTTTATTAATTAAGGCTGAATGATACAGGTTTCAGCAGATATTTGGCTGCATAATAACTCCACTGACCCCCTGCTGTTAGAACAACACAATGATTATCTGCGATCACTTGATGTCATATTTCAGAAAACAATGAGACACCTGCTGCAGATTTTGTGACATCACTTCAACAGGCTCCAGTTTGGCATGTGAGCTAGAAAACAAATCCAGCAGTGATTAACCCTGTAGGATTTGTCTTTCCTCCCTACAGCGTGTCATCTGTTTTTCTTTCTTTGTCAGTTTATATTTGTTTATAGAATTCAGGCTGGTCGGCTATGTGTTCATCCACTTGGCGTAGACACGTTTGTTTGTGTGTGTGTGTGTGTGTGTGTGTGTGTGTTGGCTCTGCAGGCTGGTAGGTGTTTGGTTTCCATCACGTCCCCTGCTGGTGTACAGAAACTAAATCCTCTGCAGTTACCATCCTCAGCTCCTCAGTATACCCACTGAAGGGTAAAAGGTATGTTTACTCAAGTACTCGTCCAAGAGACTGTTTCCATTCTGAAAAACGTATGGCTTTACTTCCACTACATTTAAAAGGGAACACATGCATTGCCACACCTGACATCCACCAAGTAGTCACCAGTAAGTGTGTCACTTAGTCTGAACAACAGTGTTGTTTTATGAGTAGAATGAAATCTGTCTATCATGTCCCCCTTTTTTTTTTGCTATTTGTTTTTATTGAAGCAAACATTTTACATGACACTGCGCATACAATTATAGGATATTTTGGAGATCATTTTTTTATACAGAGAGAGGGGGAAAAGGAGAGAGAGAGATAGAGAGAAAGAAGGAAGGTTGTATTAATATTACGATTGTTGTTGTTAAACTTTATACGTAGACCCTGAGGTAGAGAACAAGTAGATTGAATTTGTGATGATCTCATTGGATGAATACAGTTTTTACAGGATGATGTCAAACAGAAATGTAGGCTAGTACAAATTGCATCATAGGCTGTGGTCAAGAGAAGGAGAGAAGAGAGAAACAAAAAAACAAAAAAACAAGGAGGTGATCCCTCCTTGAGAGACTCAACCCTACCGCGCAGTGACACAACCCCTCATCCAAACAACCCCGTCCTGGCCCGCCGGGGATGTAAAATAAGATGAAAAAATAAAAAGGAACTGTTCGGTGTTCTGGTAATCAGTCACTGGTCTGGCAAAGCCTGTAGATCTGTAAAGTAAGAGAGAAATGGTTGCCAACTCTGATAGATCTTATCAGTGTGGCCCCTCATAGTGTACTTGATTTTCTCGAGTTTAAGAAAATACATTGTATCCTTCAGCCATTGCAAAATAGAGGGAGGGGTGAGGGATTTCCAATGCAGGAGCAGGCGGCGTCTAGAAGAAGATGGCAATAGTTCTGAGATCTTAACGTCAGCATTTAATAGGGATAGAGGTGTATAGGAGCTAACGGCGGTGGGGTCTTTGTCTTTTTTAAGGAGGAAAGCTATTAAAGCTTGACACAATGTGGGCTGAAGTGTGCCTTTCTCTAGGGATTCATTAAACATTGCAAGGAGTAGGGTGCAAGTTTAGTACTGAACTTCTTGAAAAACTCAATAGGAAATCCATCAGGGCCAGGGGCTTTATTGGAGTGCATGGCTCTGATAGAAAGTGTAATTCTTCAAGAGAAATTGAAGAATCCAGAGCTATCCCAATGTCTGATTTGATGTTTGGGAAATGGAGGTTGGCAAGGAACTGATTCATCTCTGTGGTGTCTGGAGGAAATTCGGACTTGTAAAGAGAGGAGTAGAATGATTTAAATGTGGTGTTTATTTCCACAGGGTCAGTAGTGGGGGTGTTCGTTTCAGTACAAATCTTGGGTATCAGACAGGGGGAGGATTGTCTTTTTAACTGGTGTGCTAATAGACGACTAGGTTTATTTTCGTAAGAAATAGCACAGGTTTGTAGTAGTAGGCGCTCCGTATCCTTGGTGGATATAAGATCAAATTCGGTCTGAAGGTTAAGGCGTTTCTTGAAAAGTTCTGGGGAGTGATCCGATGCGCACTGTTGGTCGAGGTGATGGCAGCAGAGTTTTTTAACCTTGGTGTGGTGTATTTTACTGGAGTGAGAAGAGTAGGAAATAATTTGACCTCTAAGGACTGCTTTCAGCGACTCCCAGAGCAATGAGTATGAAGTAGAGTTGTTCTTATTGAACAAAAGAAAGTCATCAATGGAATCGGAGATCGTGTCGCAGAATGTGTTATCTGCCAGCAGTAATGAGTTCAATCTCAGCAGGGGAGGGGAGGATTTGTATGCATATGTCCCCTTTAAAGAGAATGTACTCAACATGTAGAAAGGTATGTCCGCTGATCTGAGAATGTGAATTCACTATTTCACATTTCACAAGTTTTTTGTGAGGACAAGATCTCACAGGGGTTTATTTGATCTATTTACTTGTGTTAACATAGATTACATTAAATTCAACTAACTAAAACTAAATAAAATAATGAGGATATTCTAATTTAGTTATTTATACTATCATTAAAATAACAATTAAAATTAGCAGATATTTTATAATCATTTTCTTCACATGTGACTATTTTACTTCTCCCTAAATAAAAGGTATTATGTGTTTGTTTTTTTCTACAGATTTGAGTGTGTCAGAGTGGAAAACCTTCTAAAACTGCATATTCCCTACAAATAAATGTAAAAACAAAATTAAAAACAGAAAATATGTAATATTTTATTGAAAGTAATGAAAAGGTAAATCATAAAATGAGGTTTCATGGCATATAACATACTGATCTCATGTAGAGTTGGCCCATTGTGAATCACATTAATATGGAAAAAAAGGGAGTATTTGCTGCTGTCTAGCGGTCATCTTCTGAACTTTCATAACAGACCGATAACCCGCTTTGATATAACTGCTGTAGAAAATATATTCCTTTCACTCTGCTTTCTTCTTGAGCTGACGCTGCAACAGGTAAACAAACACGAAGACATTCACAACAAACTCGATCAGGCCGAAGGAGGAAACGCCGTAGTTCACATACAGGAAGCCGCCAATTGTCGGTCCGATGGTGCGAAGCAGCGACTGAACAGAGGCACACAGTCCCAGCATGGTGCCTGAAAAATTACATTTTTAAATTAAATTAAATCAGTACTTCATTGCAATCTTTGTTTATTCTCTGGTTAAATCTGGTTCTTTTCACCAATATTACCTTGGTCAAATGTTTTGAGTTTGTTTTTGTAAATTCTTATTTTTTTCCAATCCCAAGTAGGTGATTGTTGATAACAGAATGCTGCGTAGTAGCGTCGTGTGCCTGTCACATTCTCTCACCTGTATCGGAGGAGGGGACGCTCTTGGTGAGGATGCTGTCTGTGATGACGTTAAACACACTGAGAGAAAACATCATGGGGAGGACGATGAAGCAGAAATGGAACACATTCTGCATGTAAGCCTGTCGGGACGAAAAACATGCTTTGTGAGAAAGGATCGAGAAATCGAACTTGAAGTGACAAACTACTGGAACCTGGTGACCGATTTTATTGGATACCGAGTATAATATGTCTAATGATAGAACGTGATCTACCCATTTGCGGATGGATATAAGGTCCCTGGTGGTCTAGTGGTTAGGATTCGGCGCTCTCACCGCCGCGGCCCGGGTTCGATTCCCGGTCAGGGAACACAGTTTTGTCAATACAAGTAAAGTATTGACAAAGATATCTAAGATTCTAAGTCATTGAAATTAGCCAGAATGTTCAGCTTTCAGTTCTCATACTCATGATCTCTCTATCCTAAAAAATACTTTTGGCTAGTTACTGAACAGATTAGCATTTGGTTGTATTGCAGCTATAGATGTGTGTGTGTGTGTGTGTGTGTGTGTGTGTGTGTGTGTGTTTGACTGTGTGCGTGTGTGCTTGCGTGCACCTGAGCCAGTCCTGTCAGAGCAGAGACACCAACAGACAGCAGCAGTAGTGACATGTCAGAGTATCTGGGTGTGAGTCGCCCGATCACTCCTCCCTGAATAACCTGAAGATCCAACATTCATAATTACAGTCAGGAGTAAAATGAGCTAAACTATGCAAAGTAAAACTACACATAATGTATCCAAAGAAAAGTATATGTAATGAATAGGAGTAGAGAATGCGTTTGCTGTCAGAGTAAAACTCAAAGATGGAAAGAAAGAAAGAAAGAAAGAAAGAAAGAAAGAAAGAAAGATTTTGACTTTATCTTGACTGTACTTGAGTAAATGGACATTTTTCATTCTCGCAGTTACTATAAATCATATTAATGACTTTAAACAAATGAATGTATCATTATTGATTGGAGATTGATTAATGCAATCACTGACATACCATTTGCACTATTCCAAAATAGGCCATCAGGTATCCGTTCTCCTCAGGCTGCAGCTTGAAGAAATTAATGGCAATGATGGAAAACATCACCTGAAAGATTCCTTAAGAAAGAAAAGTATGTTTACATGGAAGTAAGTGTATTTTTTATTTTCCAACCACAATGGTTTTCATTGTAAACTGAAAACAGCTTCATGTAACATCATGTGTTCTATCTGACTCACACTGTGGCTGTGTGCACTAAGATCTGTTTATCTCATATTCATGCGTTTGAAACTAGGTCCCTCAACAAGCCCAGACAACATCAGCTTTGGTTTTTGTTTCATGTAAACGGCTTGGTTGTTCATTGGCAGCCCACAAACATTAATAAATTCTTCATTTTGATGGCATGGAATCAGTGCATTGGCGTGTTAACTCCTGTCAAATAAACTCTCACCTGATGGCAAGCCTGAAACTATTTTTATAACAAACGTCCTGGTCACATGTGGAAACTTCATTAGCCTTGTGATTTCCCCCAAATTGAACAGTGACTTCTTTTGGTTACCAGCTGCAATAGATCAAAGAATCAAAAGATTTAAAAAAATGTTATTGAGTGACAATTTCATTTGGACTTGGCTGCTAACAGCTCTGAACTGTTATAAAACACAGTGACGCTGATATGGTCATGCCTTATTGCTGAAAAGTGATACTCATAAATCTAAATCCAAACTCTAGCCTCTGAGTATCAAACATGTATCAAACTACCTGCAGAGTTTGCTGTTTCATCAAGCGAGAAAATGTTTTCCCAAAAGAGAAAGAGTATCTAAAAAAATTTAAGTTTGTAGCTTCCAATACGTTTTCACGTTGGGAAAAGGTAGAGATAAGATACAAAGATACAAACCAATCCTCCACTTGGCCACCGTCTGTCTATTTGCTCAGTATGTTCCAAACAATCACTACAGCCCTGCAGTTTGTGGACTATAAACCTGAACAGAAAAATAGTATTTCATGAAGATGCTTACCATCTGTGCTGCTTTGTACCGCTTTAGTGGATTTTGGGATGAATTTGAGAACCAACAATAAGCTGACAAAGCTCCCTGCTGCGCCGACACTTGCAGCAAAGGTCTCCCTTGGAAACAAAAAAGTAACAGCAATGATTTGTGAGTGAATATTCTTTGTATACATGTAGAGTGTTTTGCAGCAGAATAACCAGAGTGACACGCAGGCTTTACCACTCTTACCCATAGCGTGTGTTGAGCTTGCCACCTATAGTGGAACCAGCTATCATTCCAATGCCAAAACACAGGCCCATTTTAGATAAAGCACCTGCCCGTTTGTCTGGCTCTGAAAGGTCTGCAACCACCATCTGACATGCTGCCCAGGGGAGAGGGGTGGACAAATAAACACACATATTTAGAATAATGAAATGATACAAATACAACCAGGATAAATGATAAGAGCAACAGGGACTGGGGCAGGATATAATAACAAAAACAAAAATGTAATAATAAAAAACACTTGGGTTCTTTGGGTTAATAGAATGTCACCGTGAGGGAGGAGGGTGTTCGGGGGTGTGCTCACCAGGTACAACATGCATAAAGACTACTGGGAGCTTGTGGATGAAGAGCATGGCAGGACTGTCTGTTACAGCCAGCAGCAGGAACAAAACCACTGTTGCCGAACAGGCGAGAGACAAAGCTGCTCGAGCCCCAAAGAGATCCCCAAACCTGCCAACACATCAACAGCCCAGAGGTCAGGTTTCTGCAGGACATGCCAAGAAAATAACTTCAAAACACCTGCAGTATGACTGTCTTTACATTGTACCACACTTACCTTCCAAACAGAGGACCACCCAGCAGCTGAATGATCCCCACCATGCTTTGCAAATAACCAAACCACAGGGTGTCAAAGTCCAGCTTCTTGGCCAAATACTGTTTAAAAAGAGAGGTACATGCATTCAAACTTTGTTGGATTGATCATGATGTCAATGACCACCTTTGTTAAATGAAATGAAATGAAATGAAATGCAGTTAAAAAATGTCTCTTTGTTTGCTTTGTGAAAGTGTGAAAAGGATGGCTGGAATATAGACTCCAGCACCCCAACGACCCTGAGAGAAAAAGCAACTATGGAGAATGAATGATTTTTTAGATACTATTTTGTCTGACAAGACGCTCTTTCCATAAAACACTGTCTCATTGTCCAGTCCAAGAATCCCATCTTCAGCAACAACACGGCTGTTTTTCACCTTCACACTAGTGAGTGTGCAAAGTAATTACTATGGCAGCTGGTGATGTTACTGAAAGGCTGAAGATTAGCTTCTGATTGTACTGCAGCTTCAGATGTATGTATGGAAAGCTAAAAAACAACTTAGATGTGCGTGTGTTTGCGTGCATCTGAGCCAGTCCTGTGAGAGCAGACAGCAGCAATGTCCATTTACTTAAGTACTCTTTCTTTCCTTCCTCCGACAGCAAACGCAATCTCTTCTCCTCTTCATTACATATAATTGTACTATGCAAATTCATTATGTGTAGTTTAACTTTGGATACATTGGATGTAGTTTTACTTTGCATGGTTTATGGATTTTTTTAGCTCATTTGACTCCTGAGTAAGATAAGATAAGATAAAAGTTAATTATCTCGAGGGAAATTACTGAAAATTACTGATTACTGAGTGCAATTGTGAATGTTTGACCTATAGGTTATTCAGGGAGGAGTGACCGGGCGTGGCCCAAAGCCAGACACACACGCACACACACACACATAGTTGCACTAACATATTTAACTTGTCCATACCTCACACACGCAGTCACAGACATTTGCAGATGCAGTATAATACAAAGCTAGTATACATCCTTTCAATATCTTGAAAGGGAACCACCTTTCAAGGTAAAACCTAAAAGGAAGTTCCCTGACCGGGAATCGAACCCGGGCCGCGGCGGTGAGAGCGCCGAATCCTAACCACTAGACCACCAGGGAAGCTGAGGAACGACCGTTGTGTGCAGAAACATAAAGCAACATTTCACAGTGAATTGGTGTAGCTACTTATGGTTTTCGTCTGGTGTTGTGTTTTTTTTCAATGTTACGTGACAAGTCACCTCGGTCTCGCAAAACACGTATTACACTACTAACTGACAATACTATTACTATTACACCATTATCGTGAGAAATACTCACGGGAGTAATTGAAAACTGTAAAAACATCCAGGTTGCATCCAAAGCAGCGATGAGATACGCGACATTAACCACTTTGCCCCTCTGAGCCGGGCTGAGCTCTGGGTCTTTCACCGTGGAGGAGTCGCATGGCCCGGACACTTCCCCCGTCTTGACACTCATTTTTCCTCAGGTGGAAGATCACCGCCGCTCACTCAAGAGAACCTACCGAAGGAAAAGTCCATCGAGTATTCTGTTACTTATCTTACACGATCCCAAATGTTGGCAAGCGACGAGTTACCTTTCACAAACACCCGCGGCTTGAACTTTGGAACCTCCCAGGAGGCGGTGCTGCCGACATTTGCGGACAGTTATGGTTAATGATAGCAGTTAGTTAGTTTATAGTTTATGCCTTTTTAAATAAGACAAGCTAATGTTCGGGTTTTGCTCAAAGTAAAAGAAAAAAGCGAAAAAGGAAATAGGTGTTTCCTCTCGTGACGCATTCACGTGCTCTGTCTAAGAATCCATTCTCTTCCAGGTAGGGTAAGTCACTGCGCAGACGCTAAAGAAAAGCGTGTTTGCGTAATATGTTGCTTGCTGAACTAGGAGACAGCGGTTCAGCATAAATCTAAACATTGAGTCTTTTTAATATTGAGTGAAACGTGAAATAAAGCCGCCGCTGTGTTCAATGATGTACATCAAATGGATTCCTTTACCTTTTGACACATTTTATTTCACCACTCTTACAAAACATGTAGTGTCATGCCCATGTATGCAAAAAGTAAAGACTGACCACGGTTACTTGTTCGTTGTTTTATTTGCTGGCAGAACCAATTGAGTGGGTGTGTTTTGGCCGGATGTGTAAACAGGCGGACAGGTTTGTGTATATTGGTGTCAATATACGAGAGCTCCACTTCTACAGCTATCACATCAGCCGTGGAACGTGTGAAGATCCAGTTTCATGGTTTTATTTCGGTCCCAAAGCAGCTATTTTTTGTGTGTGGTGTACGTGCAAACGCCTGCTAATGGTCCGAGGGAATTTCTAACAGGGACTGACTCTCTGTATTTATTTTATAGCAATAAGTAGAATCGGTATGCTTTTTTAAAATCTTACTTACTACCTACTATGTTACATACTTTAGAATTAAATATATATATTGATAATAAAGCTTGCTTTTTACCTGAACGGGTGTGATTGTTTGAAAATATTCTGTTTAACTGCCCCCATCAATTTTCTCAATCTGGTAGTAGTTTTGATTCAATAATATTAATTGCCACATATTGTGAGTTCTTGATATTGACTATTGTGAAGTCATATATAACAAACGCATCGATGCCCTGAATAAAGCACTACGCTGCTTTGTTTGTTTTAAAAGATGTATGAAATCTTATATAATCATACGGAGCGATTACCGCCTTTGGACAAAATGTCCAAAAAGGGAAATAATATTCCAAAAAAGACACCCAGGGACCTTTTATTGTGAAGCAGTTACTAACACGTCAGGATATTTATTTTGAAGTTTGGGGAAGAGCCGGAAGTGTCTGTACGGTGGGGGTTGGAAGAAACAGATGAACGTCATCATTCTTCAGAAATTTAAACGTTGTGGCATGTAGCTATTCCAAAACCCTCTGTGAAGATGCAGGTCCTGACGCCGCATGTGTACTGGGCTCAGCGACACGGAGAAATCTATCTCCGGGTCGACCTCAGCGATACTAAGGTAGGAAACACCGCCACATCCCGCATCAGGTTAACGAGTGACCGTGTTAACTGGTGACTTTAGCTTGAACGCGTCCGTGGTAATAAATATTAAAAACACCAAGACACAGTGTTGATATTTCAACGATTTCTTTCTCGTTAGATTTCTCGTTTGTCGAACATTTAACGAAGGGTCAGTGAAAGGTATTAACTGTCATAATTAAATTAGAATGAATGTTATTAATGGAACATTTATTTTTTCAGTCAGTAATCTGATAAATACCATAGGCTACATGTCTCTTGGTTTTCTAGGGATAGGGAAGGTCACAGTCGTACATGCGGGACAGGTACACCTGTAGTTGCGTTCTACGAGTGTGAGGCTTCAAAGACGGTGCCCTCATCTGCAGACTCTTGGTTGTGGGATGAGTCTTCCGTACCACTTTTCCAGTGAATAGACGCATGATCGGTCTTGAAAATAGCCAGTTACAGCGATAACTAGTCTTTAATAGCATTGCCATTGTAACGCATTCTTTCCTGTTGTGGATACTCGATTGTAACTACAACTCATTTCCTGAATATTTCCTTCTAGATTAATTCCTGAAATCTCTAAGAATGCAGCTAGAAAGTGACAGAAAGTTCGGCTTTCGTCCCATGATCTCTGTATCAGAACAAATACCTTTAGTTATTATGTTGTGTTTTTGTTTTGTGATGCTGCTCAGTCCCGACATACAGAATGCTTAGGGTGGACAAAGTGTGTCAACCACCATATGAGGTTTGGGTGGGTGACCCTGTCCACTCTTTAGCTTCATCCTGTAGGTTTGTATGCATAAGTGACATGAAATACGAGTTCCTCTCCTGCTGACACTTCCAGGCCGCAGCCTCGCCCTGCATATGTTGTGCACATATAAAAGATGCATCAGCTGGGATGGCAGTTCTCGATCTTGTTTTGCAGAATAGCTTGATTATAACCTGAAGCTGCCAGATGGGAGAACACCTGATATAGTTAGCACAATGCTTTGAAATAAGGGTGCAGGTGTGACTGACCTAAACTGTGTGTGTGTGTGTCATTGTTAGTTTGGTTGTGACGCTGCCTTTGTGTGTTTCAGAATCTAGACATAAGCCTGCAAGACAACAACACACTTCAATTCAAAGGTTGGGATTGGGTCTTCAAATTTAACTTGTGCAAAATTTTGATAAAAATGTTCATTAACTACAAGGAATAATTACTTAATCTTGATCCTCTTCCTCAGCACAGGGCCACGGCGCAAAAGGAGACAATGAGTATGGCTTCAGTTTGGCGTTCCTGGAGCCAGTCAGGCCTGAGGTAGCTTTCAGTTAGTTTGAATCTTTTGGCCACACTATCGGCTATTATGTTAAACATTCAATAGCTAAGTACTCACTTATTTGGATTCTTTCTTTTATTGTGGAAGACATTACTTTAACATGTTTGTGTTATGCGTTTGTGGCGGTTGAAGGTCAATCATAAGTCCACCCAGCGTCAGGTGGACATCAAGATCAAGAAGCAGGAGGAGCGCTGGTGGGACCGGCTGACCCTGCAGGAGAAGAAGCCTCTGTTTCTGGCTCCTGACTTCGACCGCTGGCTGGATGAGTCCGACGCTGAGATGGAGCTTCAGGCCAAGGTAGAGAAAAGGCTGTGTCGCAACGGTCAAGGGGCGTCAAGAAGACCTGGTCTGCATTTCCATTTTCAAATGTTGTTGTTGTTGTGCTTTATTTCAGGAGGAGGAGAAAATAAGCAAGTTGTGTGTGGAGTCGAGAATTCGTAAAGACCGTGAGTCACGCACACCTCCGTGTCTGTAAACATGAAGAATCTCACAAAGATCTGTCGAGTTAAAATGATTTCCACTGTCCTAACAACTTTATTAGAGACACATCACATCGCATCCACTGGATTGAGTTAAATAGATCTTTGAAATGTGCTTTGTGTTTCCCACAGCCTATGTGGGGCTGAAGAGAGGCTACCTGTTCATGTACAACCTGGTGCAGTTCCTGGGATTCTCCTGGATCTTCGTCAACATGACTGTTAGGCTCTTCATCCTTGGTGAAGGTTTGTGAGAAATTAACTATTTGAGTCATCCGTCAAAATAATCAATCAAATCGAAATGGTTTCCTGGCAATACTGTAAGTCTCACGGAGGTTTAAAATAATCAAAGATATTTTCACATGGTTCTGTCCTACTGTGTCCTATCAAAACAGTGTCACAACTTTCAATAGAAACTCAAATACAAGTGGTACAAATATTAAAAGGTGTGTAACTGATAATGGCAAGAGCCAGATTGATGCGATATATATTTATTATTAGAATTTGCATTTTATGAATAACGTTTCTATTAATTTCTGGACAACAACTTTGAGGTGAATAATTATGGAACAACAAAAACAGTACAGATGAAAATAATTAGGAGCACAGACGCATAAAACAAAGCAGAACACACGGTGCAGGTAATGTGTGTGTCTGTGTTGTGATAAGCTATTCACCAGCTGATGTCGATGGAAGCAGGATTTGTTTTGCAAATGATGTTGGTTATAGATGCATCATGTTTGATTTTGTGTGTGTGTTTTGTCTTTGCTCAGATTCGTTCTACGATACCTTCCACACAACAGCTGACATGATGTACTTCTGTCAGATGATGGCTGTGCTGGAGGTCATTAACCCCTTGTTGGGCCTGGTTAAGACTGGATTCTTTCCAGCTATGATCCAGGTAATGTGTTATGTTTCATGATATTATCCTGCTGGATGGTGGTGGTGGATGTGTGTGTGTGTGTGTACTAGACAGACTGTGCTTTTATTGGGGGGATCAGCAGCTACAATACAAAGTTATCAGAGGTAGTCAAATAGCAGATGAAAAATGTTTAGTGTTTGTTAAATGTTGGCCATCGTTGGAACAACAAAGGTTCTGATTTAAAGGAGGAACTAACAGATGAATGATGATCTCTGAGCTGATAACATATTGTGCTTTTAGTGATTTTCCCTTGTCTTTCAAGCGTGTTAAAGCAGAGAGTGTGTGCTAAACTCCATATTGATGCCTACTTGATGCCCCCAAAGCTTCATTTTGGATTTGTGTTTTTGAGTCGGGACGTTCTTAGTAGACTTAATGATGACATCATCACGCTTACAGTTTGATGTATGTAATTTGTTGCTGTGACGATGCAGGTGGCTGGCAGGAATGTCATTCTGTTCGTCATCTTTGGCTGCTTGGACCAGATGCAGAATAAAGCGGTTGTCTTCTTCGTGTTCTACCTGTGGAGCACCATCGAGGTCTTCAGGTGAGCACGCAGCTCTTCAAGTCGACTTCAGCTCTCTTCTGGTGATTTAGCTTTTGTTTAGTTTTCTTGTGCTGTGACATTGATCCTTCCTCCTCTCAGGTACCCTTTCTACATGCTGGCCTGCATTGGCACAGAGTGGAAGGTGTTAACCTGGCTCAGATACACCCTGTGGATCCCTCTGTACCCGCTGGGCGTCGTAGCTGAAGGTGTTTGTCTTCTCATTCCTCAACAATTGAAATGGTTGTCAAGGTGTGGAGTGTGTACAAATGGGAGTATGGGACTATTGAGTTCAAGCCCATTTCACCAAGCTCCACGTATGGAGGTATCAGGTAACTTTGGGCACCACCCTTTGTTACCTGATACCTTGATTAGAGGTGCTGCTTAAGAAGGGTCTCACTCTCAATCTTTAAAAAGGTTAGTGTGCATAAAGACTTTGAGATGTATGTTACACCATTAGGAATGTAAAGCTAAAACTATGCAAGCTTTACAAATAACATTAAGGGATCCCTTATCGCAGACAACAGGTTTGTTTTAGACATAAGTTGCATTACTGTCTTACATGGAACCTAGAAATCTATACTTTGTTCATGTAAATGTTTAGGGTAGTAACCCATTGAGATTAGCTCCTGAGTTGAAGAAGACCTAACATCTATATTGCAAGAAAATATTGAGTCTTTACAACAACTAATGTCAGAGCTCATACATCCACCAAGGCCTGAAGGTCCTCTTAATTGGTTCTCATTTTATTCTAGATAAAACTCTGGCGCCTCCTGCTTTTGGGATGTGATATGTGGAAATCCGATTAGCCCCAATAAATACCACCAGTTACCACTAGGGGGCATCTCAGTCAGTGGACATACAGAATATTACTGTTTAAACTATGTGTAAGCTGACGGCTTTCCACCCTGGGTGTATTTACAGCTGTAGCCGTGATCCAATCGCTGCCCATCTTCGATGAGACGCGACTGTTCAGCCTCCCCCTCCCGGCGGCACTCGGAGGGTTTTTAAGTTTCTCGTACACACTGCAGATCTACCTGGTCCTCATGTTTCTGGGTGAGACGTTCGCTGACACACTGACATGTTGTTTGAATTGAAGGTTTTATATGCGCAGACAATCAAATCTGAAATCTATGGCGCCAGTGTAAGAATAAGTGTCCGCCTCTCACCCAGCATCTTTGTCCTCCTCAGGCCTTTTCATCAATTTCCGACACCTGTACAAACAGAGGAGGAGACGATTCCGCTCAAGAAAACGTAAAGCCAACTAACCGATCAGCCTCTTTCGATCTGAACTGAAGTCGTCGACTTCCAGATGCAATGCACGCACACACTCGCATACACACCACTCACTTGATCAACTATTCACCTCCAGACCAAACCAGCTTCACACTCAGTTGTTGACATCTTTAGTGCAACTTATCCCTGCTGAAAATCTTCCCTCCCTCTTCTGGGTAGAAGCTTCACATCTTTTACACCTCTAACCACACACACGTAATTGTTGTGAGATTGTGTGTGGTTCTCTTTCACCTGTAACCACACCCACCAGTGATATCATTGGTGTACTGTACTAAGAAGCTATCCCATCACTGTAGTAAGGTGACAATCGACCACCGGGGGGCGACAAAAACTTCTTAAACTTCTCAAAAATTATACAACTAAATCTGAGTTACTAATGTTAACATCAGTAATGTTTGCGAACACAGTATGAAAACAGATCTGTATTTTGAATTATGGTCATGTACAGAAAAATGCAAAATGGTAATTAGGAAGGTAAACAATCGATCAGCTCAACAAACTGGGACTTTAATCCTGCATGAATATTATATCAGCACCAATGTTATTTTCAAAATGCACATTTACTGTTAAACATTAAACTTCCATGCATGTATTTTAAAATGTCTAGGGCCAGATTTACTAAGTGTTTTGCACATGGTAATGAGTAATTTACTTACCTGATGCACTGGGCTTCGTACCACAAATGAGAGAGAAGAGAAACTCGTAAAATGGATGCACATGTTACAGACGCATCTTTGGTTTATCAGTAGATGAGTCCAGGTGTCTTTGGCATCAGTCAACATGGCAGCACCGGGGAATCAAATAAAATAAAAAAAGTAAATTTAAAATTAGGATTGTATTTATTGAATGATGTATATCTAAAACATATCATTATAATCGAGAGAGACGAATGAAATCTAAATTTTGCAACAGGATAACGCGAAATGTCTCTTAAATAGCGGCAGTGCATTCAAATCCTTTACATAATCACTCTCAGTAAATCCCCCACTAAATAGATTTTGTGGGTTTCATTTGGTTTGGTATTAGAAATGTGAACATGTACATAGGAGGAGGTCACCTGTGTATACACTCACTCAAACAGGTCACTTATAACTTTCATCTTATTTACATCAGCTCAATGTAACTTCGCAATCTTGTCATAATAGTTTTGCACACGTTGGGTTTACATGACTGCTGTCCATTTTCACAACATTTACACTAAACTGTATGTTGAGCTTTCAGGTAAAGTTGCTTTGGTTGCTGTGATACTCACCCTGAAATTTGCTGCAGTGAGAACATGATCACAATCCATTGTCCCTTGCCTTAATTTACATTTGTTATATTCAAATTTGGCCCTGCACTTCAACAAGGGTCAAAAGTCAGATCTGAAAGTGTTTACTACAAAAATACACAATACTTCTGTAATTTTATTTCGATGTATGAATGATTGTTTTCTGAAAACTAAATTAATTGAAAACGTGACAACTGAATTTCTCTTTCCTGTCATAATCTATCCACCTCTCCATTTATATTTATTATTTATTTAATGTGTTTTGTTTGAGGTTTTTGTAGACCCCCTTCTTGACTCCAGCGCAGCCATGAATTTGTCTTTTCTTTGTGTGGTTACCTTTGCGTTCAGTTTGTATCATTGGGACCAGTCTAGTAATTTTCAGGTAACTGTATAATGTCTTGAACAGGCTCACTTTACTGAATTTAGTTCATGTTAGTACTTTTGTGTTAGTTTAAAGGGGCTCCAATATAGGAACGCAAAATTTAAATATATTAGAGGCTGTTGTTTTTGTTTTTTTGTCCTTAGTTTGACAGATTCCGGCCAAAATTGTCAGTGAATCGATCCTATTTGTCCTTTATGCAGTACAATACAAGTACAAATAAAGTTCACAACATTTATGAATCATGTATGATTAAACTATAATGAAGAATCATGATACTGGACATTTTCACTGCTCTAGTAGGTTGCTTTTGTGGTTTTGGCACACGTTTGTGTCAATGTTCAATGAAGTTGGACTCAATTTCTATTTCAACGCACAGTTATGTCAGTGTGTGTCCTTTGCATGGGCCCATCTGAATAAACAGAGTTCAGTTGGTTAACCACAAACCCATAAACCAACTTAGAAACTCCCAATGTCCCAATGTGCAAATACAGTATTGGAAACACACTGAGGCAGGATCTTGGCTCTAACCCTGAGTTTCTCTGTCTTGTCACAGCTTAGGAAACATCTATGTTGTTTTCACATGCCGAGTTGTGCTCCTAAGTAATAAACTGGCTTAATGCATAAGAGTCTGCATTCATTCTGCCACTTTTTCAGTAGGATTACGCTTTATCAGAATTCTTTAATTTCCACCATGATTAGAATGTTAAACTTTTCACCCACAGCATGTAGAGTCAACCTGATTCAGCTTTCATCCAAAAAGCAGAATGTGTCTTCGGATATTCTGTTGATTCTTACTATACATGATCATACGTCCATACTTGGATCAGACTGACTGAGCTCACACCTGGCCACACCCATTCATGTCCTCAACACAACAAATGATCCCTGTCCAACACTGTTCTTCCAGCTGAGGTGGGAAGCAGCAGTGAGTGGTCCAGTGTGAATGTTGCTGTGGTGATACAGCGTTATGTGTGAAAGGGAAGGTGAGGGCTGTTTGGCTCCTAATCCTCTTAGCAGTATTATGCTGAGCCTCAGTGAAGCCTGACATGCGGTGCGCCCTTGTAGCTCCCCAAAAACCGGAGTCAGCATCTCTGCGTCCATTACGCACAGCTGGAGGGACGAACGGTCCGCGGCGGAGAGCGGAGCCGGCGGTCCAGGTAAGAAGCCCGGCCTTCACTGCCTGCACGGCCGCGTCTGTGCCCGGAGGTCTGTGTCAGTAGTTTTGAGATGATGAGGCATGTAAGATGAACGCTTTGTGTCCTTCATGCGTGATAATCCGCGCTGCTCTGCTGCACATGGACCTTCAAACGTCACGCCTCTCCTGTTATTAAACTGGGAATCCAGTGTGTTGCAGGTAGGAATCATTCATAATCATATTTCACTAATGATCATTTTTACTGTAGATGTAAACAGCGCGGCGCATTTCTTCATGGTCTCTCCACACTGGAATGCCGCTGATTATTGAAGGATTAATTACTTAATGATTAATCATCAGTGATGATGCGCTTTAGTATTAGTCATTTTTGTGTACTTCGTTTTTTTTAAACACGTTGACGTGTCTTCTATGGACTCGGTTTCATGTCAGGCAAAGCCCGTGTGATTATGTAGCCATAGTAACAGGTGGCTGTCTGCATCCCCCATCACCTCCAATACACAGACACACACACACACACACACTGTGCTTGCTTCTGCAACTATATGCAACAAGTGGCTTAAAGGAATGTATGGCAACGGCAACATATGGAGGGAAAGTCATGAAAATGTTATATTCTTTAAAAAAATATAGTATTATTTATGTTTTCTTCAGAAGTTCTCATTGAACCCTAAGCATTTAAGGGAATAAAATGTTATTATACGATCTGTGAAAGAAATATTTTAATAAGAGTGCAAGATGAGTTTTGTAAAATTGTCAGAGATTGTTGTTAATGGAATCCCATTGGGTTTAGACACTATAAACACAACATTTGTGATGGCATTTCCCTTTGTTTTACCTTTTGTAAATTCACGAGTCACTGGTCACACTCTCACTGTGCATTGTGATATGATCAGTTATCAGTTTCCAATCTGGCTGTTTTATGTTTTCACTTCCTTCACAGGTTTACCTTCCATGCCTGCTGTAGAAGATGAAGCAGACCATGCTTGCATGTGTGTATCTCTCCTCTGTCTGCAGCATATTCTTACCAAATAATGGTGCTGCAACTGTTAAAGAATAGCAATGCAACCAATATAGTTTCCATTTTGGAGTTGAGACCACAAAGGCCATGAACGTTCACTGGTCTCCCAGGAGGAGACTCAGGTGGAGTCGTGTCCTCTTCTTCATCTCAGGCGTGTTGTTGTGTTTCTTGTACACGTTGACTCTGAAGGCCAGGTTGTCGCAGATTAGAGATGCTCCCAGAGAGGAAGTCGGGGGTGTTGTACTGGTCAAGATTCGGGAGGTGATTGCAACCAATGAGACAGAGGAGGAAGTCGTTTCACCTCAAAGTACGAAACCTCCTCTAGTAATTATAGTCAACAGGACAGATATGGAACAATGTGTCTATGTAGATCCGGACCCTCCTACTGCACTCACCCAACCACCACCACTGACCATCATAACCACCACGGCCCCCCCGCGGCCCCCTCGAAGTAAAGCTGAGTACCCAGAGGACATCTTCTCTGTGGAGCAGCGACAGCAAGGCTGGGTGGCCCTGCACGTCATCGGCATGATGTACATGTTTGTTGCTCTGGCCATTGTTTGTGATGAATTCTTTGTTCCTGCGCTGGAGGTCATCACCGACAAGCTGCAGATCTCTGATGATGTGGCTGGGGCAACCTTTATGGCAGCTGGAGGCTCCGCCCCTGAGCTCTTCACCTCCCTCATTGGTGTGTTCATCTCCCACAGCAACGTGGGCATAGGTACCATTGTCGGCTCAGCCGTCTTCAACATCCTGTTTGTGATTGGCATGTGCGCCGTATTCTCCCGGGAGATGCTACACCTGACCTGGTGGCCTCTCTTCCGAGATGTTTCCTTCTATATCCTGGATCTCATCATGCTCATTGTCTTCTTCCTGGACAACATGATCGTTTGGTGGGAGAGCATCATGCTGGTCACGAGCTACATCACCTACGTCAGCTTCATGAAGTTCAACATTCAGATTGAGCAGGTCGTCAAGACGCAGATCAACAAGCACATGAGCATCGTCAAGGTGTGGACTGCAGAGCCAGAGAAGGTCAGTGAGTAAGACGCTCTTTGAGACATTAGATGTGATATTTGACTGTACAAATATACCTAACATGGCATCTTCACTATTTAGCAACACTGAACTAAATACAAATATTTATAATTTCCAGTGATACTAGATGTAATCTTTATTTTTTTCAACTACCAGTAAAATCTATATATTTTTCCATTTACACAACTGACTATAGGCAATATACTTTATATTCTCTCATCTGCTCCACACTGGGGGCCGCTGGCAGCGCAGATATACGCTGAAAGCAGGAGGGCGATTTCTGGGTTTGTGAGGAGCCCTTTGATGATGCTGACAGAAAGGATCCCAGGTGTCACAGTCGGCATAACAATGACAAACCGATGCAAACGTCATCTCTGCATGTCTGCCTGCGCGGAGACACATCCATTGATTTATTCATGACTCATTTGAGGGATTGGTGGGATGATCTGTACTTACAGAGGAGTGGTTTATGTGCTTCACCATTCCAGAGGGAAACACTGAATGGTTTACTCCCCTACATGTATCTGATATCTGGAGTTATGTCTACTACAGTTACTGTAACCCTGACATTAGCCATTCTTCATAAGGACTAGTTTTGCTACTTAAACACTTGTTCACTTTTACTTGCTGGGCTCCACTTTGCATTTCAATTGACTTACTTACTACTTCCAACATTGTGTACTGGATATAAAGAATTAAGAGTAGAAATAAAACAAGGTAATGTACGAAAGGCTTGATTGCACAGGCCGTCTGCAGCTGACAGACATCAGAGAGTGTGATCAACATGCGGAACTGTGCTCGGGTCCTCCTGATATCACCAACACACTCTGCAATCAGCCTGAAGCATGTCTGCATCCTGCACAAGCTCCTTCAAACATAACACTGAGTGTAATGAGGCGTGAGTCCACATTAATGGGCCCATGTGACAGAAAACAACATACCCTGTGTTTAGAGGCATATATGGTGTGTGTGTGTGTGTGTGTGTGTGTGTGTGTGTGTGTGTGTGTGTGTGTGTGTGTGTGTGTGTGTGTGTGTGTGTGTGAATTTGAATCAGTATAGATATAAACCTGGATATTCTAAGGGTGTTTCAAAGTAACTGCAGGAAATGTGTAATCGAGTTCCCTTGAAAGTGGATTTCCAGTTTGTTTATGTATATTCCTCTTAGATATCTGCTGTGCATTTACAATTGTATACAGCAAATAACTTCCTTCTAACATATCCGACATCAATACTAACTATTGTGCTCCTGAACTGCTCATTTATGGAAATCCTATCTACCTTGCAGGAGAGTGAAGCTTCACCACCTCCTCTTCCTCCTCCCGCTATTGCACCTGCTCCTCTACCTGCACTGAAAGCTGCAGTCAAGTCCAAACCAGAACCTGAACCGACCGCCAGCAGCCCACGATGCAAGAAAACCTCTTCAGAACCACGAGAAGACAGACCCAGACTCCATGTATGATGAACCATTTATCATCACTGTACACAATGGGATCATATTGATGTAATGGCCATTTATTGAAGATCAGATATCGACCAATCAGTGTCAAGTGTGAAGTTGACAAATCTTGTAGTGTACTGTTCCATGTGTATTTTGTTTGTAGCGGTCAAATTTGAGTTATTACCCGCAAAAATAGTGCTATTGGTATCACAAGTGTATATAGTTTGACCCATGTGTTTCCTTTCAATGATCATTTCAGGCTGCAGGCTGTTCTCTCTCTCTGGTTTCTGACTTTGTGTGCTGACTTTCAGCCGCATCACGTCCTGCAGCGAGGCGGCAGCGCGGCATCCCTCCACAACACGTCCCTGAGGAGCACCATCTACCAGCTGATGATCCACACACTGGACCCTCTGAGAGAAGGTAAAGACTAGGAGGAAGGCAGTTTTGTTTACAAAAGTGAAAGGTCATTAGTCAAAATTCCCCAAAAGAGACACAATTTCACTGTTTTTACTTTGAATATGTTTCTGCTCCCAATGAGCCAATGGAATTGATCGGTGTTGGAGTGTGTGTGTGTGTGTGTGTGTGTGTGTGTGTGTGTGTGTGTGTGTGTGTGTGTGTGTGTGTGTGATTGCATCTGCGTCTGCTTATTGGTTATTTTTGGTGCATCTTATCCACCCACATATATATTCTGACAAAAGTCTGGTCTGTAAAACATGTCTCTTTACCCGAGTGACCTTGGACCATCGACCTCACTGTACTTGGCCATAGGTGATCCTTAATCAGCTTTTCATTACGAGCTAACAAAGGCTGGATGGGAGCCAACAGACCAAGCTCTTTATGTGTGTGTGTGTGTGTGTGTGTGCGCGTGTGTGTGTGTGTGCGCGTGTGTGTGTGTGTGTGTGTGTTTTTGTGCGTGCGTGTGTGTGTGTGCGTGTGTGTGCGTGTGTGTGTCTGTGTGTGTAGCTACTGTAGTGTGACAGTAGGAGCGACATCAGCATCTTCCAACCTGTGTAGGCTTCAGTTTCCTGACTATGAAGACACACTTGCAAGCAAAAGGGGCCCACCTGGAGCTCTGTGACTGTCCTGCATGTATTTTTTGAAGGTCAATGCTGTGACCTCTTTGACCCCCTGAATATTCACATCTGCTTACTGTATTAAGCTCACAGCTGCAAGCTTAAGAGATTGATACCATACCTTGAAGTAAATATTTATCTGGCACCTGATACACATATCTATGCTTGAAACAGGTTTGTGACACATTGTTTATTGTTGCCATGGTGATGGGCACCACAGATCGTTGTCAAACCATTAGGCTGTTGTTTATATTTCCCCTCATGTGCTGCTGTGTTAATGAGGGGATTCACACTTGACACAACATGAAGTGTGGACACGACAAAGATCACTTGGGTTTGATCCCTAAGAAGAAGAAGAAGAAGCAGGAGCTGGTCGTTGTCATTTCCCCCAGTGACTCCCGCTGATTTACTGAGTAGTTGCAGCACTAGAAGTGTAACACATAATTGATTATGATTGCTCCAAAAGACAAACTCCTTGCTGTGGTTTCCTCTCTTAGAGACGACCTTTAGAGCCGCACTTAAAACCAGCAACCTGACAAATACCAGGCGAGGTAAGAGAGGCGATGTAATGTCCTCCAGCTGTTGTCTTATTATGCGTGTGTGTTCATCCACAGTTATTGCTGTCCTCTCATCAAATCTTACCTCCTTGACAAAACGTGAAGAAATGCTGTCCTATACTTTAAGAAGACTATTTAATAAATATGTCTCTTACTGTTTACTGACATATGGCTTGCATTTTTATACATAGACTGATTTTTCAAGATATATGCGATCAGTGCAGCGTTCTGTAGGCAACAAGACCACAATCAGATGCAGAGGGCGTATAGGCAGGATCAAGGTGCTTTGGTGAAATACTCACACTTCAGAAAGAAAAGCCAATATCAACATAATACATAACATTGCATGGACATTTGAACAGTATCTGCAGTTGCTGTTCATGTAAATGCTGTTGTAGTAATTTTCCTGTGTATTCAAATCAATCAGAGACATCCTTTAATGGTGTTGTCACAGGGGAGGAGTCAGTGCAGAGGAAAGGTAAGGTGGCTGCCATGTTGGTTTTGCATGGTTGTTGTGCACAGTTGGCTTGGTGGTCAGTTGCTGTATTTCCCTTATTTCAGCTCATTTAAAATCTCACTTTTTTAAGGCTCATGCTCAGAAATCATCTAGCCCATTTTGCAGAATGCTGGGTGTGTGAATATGGTCAGCTGCATGTTGTCGTGACTTCAGGAAAGTGTAAAGAGTCTCCCATGATATAAAAAAAGAAAGATTTAGCTCAGTTTGTGTGAAATGTTCTTCTCTTGATTGCAGCTAGAAATCAAATTAAAGCCACTTAATGTCCCATCTGCAGGGACCTTAGGGAGCCAATCACAGCAGCAATGCTCTGAAGGTGAGTGCGTCTGTTTCAGTCAGGCCGTCCGTCATTCAATTTCAGACAGAAACAACAGGTCTCTGGGCCTAAATCCACTTGCTTAGCCCATATCTGATTTGTTTGGTAACCTTGTGTACCTGAGTTTATACACTTTACGCCCTGAACATCCTGCATCAGTAAATGAGGAGACATAATTCATCAAAATGCTGCAAATGGATGAAAATGAAATAATTACACCAGTTAATGGTTTCTTTAAAGGTCCACAGCCTTCACATGTAAGATTGTTTTTGTTTTACATTCTCAAACTTAATCCAGAAGAATAAGCTTCACACCATATGACCTATATGCACAGAAGCACAGGGACTTTTATCAAGTGGCAGAAGCTTTATAAACATTATCACACCAAACCAAACTGGGTAAGAATACATAGAAAATTTATTTATGTCTTCCTCTTCTGTCCCTGTTGTTTTAATAAGAAAAATTCATAAAAGCATTACGAGAATGATTTCGTGTAAACATATGCAAATTAAATGATCCTACATCTCCCTGACAATAGCTCTATCAAAAATAAGGGATTCTATATTATATTTTTGGAGCTGGTAACAGCTTCCCTTGCTCATGATGATAAAAATATATAATTACATATTTCGAATAGAATATAATTAGCTCATTGTTGATTTGATCATTTAGCCACTTTCCACTTGTTTTGACCTGGGTTGTAGAGTAGAACAGATGCCCCTCTCTCTCTCTCTCTCTCTCTCTCTCTCTCTCTCTCTCTCTCTCTCCACTTTCCACAGCTGAGATAAAAAATCCCTCCAGCGTATTCTTGCTCTAGCAATGTGGCTCTGATAACGTTTATGTATTTGTTAGAATCGAACTGTAGTTGTCTCTCACCATTACAGAGCACACGATTTGGAGACAGATTTCAGGTTTAAAGAGAAGCAACGGCCTTGGCATTTTACAGTTACTGTGTTTTCTGTTGATTCTTGAGTATGTTCAGCTGTGAGCAGGTCCTCAGCCGTGTGTGTGTGTGTGTGTGTGTGCCTCACAGTGTAGTCAAATGGGGTGCTTCAGCTCTATTGCAGAGGAAAGTGGAGCCACTGCCAGCCTGAAGTGGCCTCAACGAGCCTGAATCAATCAGACTGAAGATTAACATGCAGATGGGATCTTGTGTGTGTGTGTGTGTGTGTGTGTGTGTGTGTGTGTGTGTGTGTGTGTGTGTGTGTCCTTTATTAGGAGCTCCCTCTGCACTCCATACTGGCAGTCACAGAATAATAATTTGGTCATTGTAGTATTTTATTTGGATTAGTGTCAGTTATATGGAGGATGATTTTATGTCCTTCTGCGCAAAGTGTGTCTTTTGGGGTTTCTATGTGGTGCTCATGATGATCATCACATAGGCAGACACCAGACATCTGTTTGGTTTTAGGCATTTAACTGATTCCAGATGGGAGATTTGGTTCCATGATTTTCTCAATTACATCAAAAGTAATTCTGAAGGTAATGGTAATGCAATAGACAAAATATGGAGGGAAGAAACTGACACAGAAACATTTTGGTTGAGGGACTGACCCGCGGTTCTTCCCTCGGCCGTGTCTCACCCTTCCTGCTTTTTGAGAAATCCTGCTAACAACAGACCAATCAAGGGAAGGATGCAGGGTAAAACATGAAGAAGAAGTAAGGAGGAGGTGAAATATGAGCGTAACTAATCTCACTGAGTCACTGGGAAGACAAAGCTTATGAACAGAGCCACAATGTGACAATAGTGATGTGGTGTTTAAGGGGGCCCCATTGTTAAAATCTGCTTAAGGCCACCTAAAAGCCAGAGCTGGTTCTGCTTATGAACACTTGTAAACCCCTGGGATGGAGAGACAAAACACACCAAACCCAGGTTTCAGACAATCTGCTATATTTTGGATCAGAAGAATTCCTGTAACTTTGTTTGATTGGCTTTCTTTCTTTCTCTAGATGATGACAGCCTGCCAGAGTCAAAGGCTGAGCCAGTCACTTCTACCCAAGCACCAGGGGGCGCTACGGCTGAGCCTTCAACTTCACAACGTGCTGAGACGACAGAGAAGACTCCGGGTCAGACTTCAGATCAGACGGAAAAGGTGCAGATGAGACTTAATGAGTTCACCTCTGAATAAGTGTGCTGTCATTTGATTCTACTTACTTCCAGCAGATGTCAGTATTGGATTATTTTGGCAATTTATAATGTTTTTCAAAATATTAAAATGTGTTGCTTTGTGTGGTAGGAGGCTGCAGCAGGGTCAGACGGCTCAGGAGGCAGCGGTGAGGACGACAGCAGCGATGAGGAAAGCAGCGATTCTTCTGGGAGTGATGGTGATGGAAATGAAGAGGAAGAGGAAAAGGAGGAGGAGGAGGAGGGAGAAGAGAATGAGCCACTGTCTTTGGAATGGCCGGACAACAAACGCAAGCAGGCCATGTATCTCTTCCTGCTGCCCATCGTGTTTCCTTTATGGCTCACAATTCCTGACGTGCGCAACCCGGTCAGTATGACACGTATCACTGCAGTTTAAGCTCCATGGCAACCACGTCTGCCATGTTGGAGTCATGAAGTACTACTCACTTAGGGCTCATTATACCTGGAGCCCCAAGTGTCTGGGGCAGGTTGACCCAATGTTGATCTGACATGTCAAATCATCAAGTTTCACTATTTATCTGAAAACTCAGGACATTTTGTTGATGTAACTTTCCTTTCCATATCTTTACATTTCCCAGGCGTCCAAGCGGTACTTTGTTATGACATTTATCGGCTCCATCCTGTGGATTGCAGTCTTCTCTTATCTGATGGTTTGGTGGGCTCATCAGGTCAGTTTGCATGTTTTAGGGTCAAAGAGGATGAACAGTTTCATCCATTTGTACACGTCAGTGTCCTCCACAGCCAACAGGAAGTACATGTGCATGCCTGCTGGTAGAGCATGGCATGAGAGAGAACAAGGAGAGAACAACAAGACTGAGTGTCATGAAGCTCAGTGAATCGCCACAGGCAGCATTTTCACATCGCAATGTGCAAAACAGAGCCACCAAAGTTTCATCTGAAAACAAGTAATATTGTGAACACCAGATATTTCACACCACACCATATTTTGCACACACATGCTAAATGTTGAAATAGAGACCAGGTGAGCTAGCAAGCAGCTTTACCTATCCAAAGTCAAATTCATGTAGCAGCTTGTGACCGTTCATATTCATCAGTTATGCATTCACATTAACTATGTCTTATCTTTCTGTCTGTGGTCCAGGTGGGTGAGACTATGGGGATCTCAGAGGAAATCATGGGTCTGACCATCTTGGCAGCCGGGACGTCGATCCCAGATCTCATCACCAGCGTGATCGTGGCTCGGAAAGGCCTGGGTGACATGGCTGTGTCCAGCTCAGTGGGCAGCAACATCTTCGACATCACTGTGGGGTGAGCGACATGTAAAGGGCTGCGGAAGGCATAAGTAGTGGATGTGTAACATATTGGGAGTTTGATGGATTTAATTCTGTGTATATTTACTCTGTACAAACAAACATATGTATCTTTCCTTTGTGGTTTCAGCCTTCCAGTGCCGTGGCTCATATTCTCATTTCTCCATGACGGCGCGCCGGTAACCGTCAGATCAAACGGCCTGTTCTGTGCCATTGTGTTGCTCTTCCTCATGCTCCTTTTTGTCATCATCTCCATCGCCGTCTGTCGCTGGAAGATGAGCAAAAAGCTGGGCCTCACCATGTTCCTTCTGTACTTTGTGTTCCTGGTCCTCAGCGTGCTGCTGGAGGATCGCATCCTCACCTGCCCCGTGTCCATCTGAGGTGGTTGGATGAGGGAAAGAGCGCACCGCACCACTAAACACAACACATTAGTGGACGGGATCAAAAAAGTACATTGAGTGAAGACTGTAGAACCAATCTGACTGAAGTGATGTTAAAGGAAATATCCACCATCAGATTTTGAGATATAAGTTTGTTCTGGCAGATGTTCTAATTTAGATTTTCTTTCTTTCTTTCTTTCTTTGTACAACTATTTTGTACAAATGTTGCCTCAATACATCTCATCTAGAGAGATTGTCCACATTTATTCTGAACAAATGATTAGAAATATAGATTTAGTAACATAAACACTTGGTACTTCAAAGTTTTTATTTTTACTGAGTTCTAGGATCCCTGGTTCATTTTGTGTTTTCTGTAATCTGCAGCAGCTTTTCAATGCGTTAAGACATTAAATCCTCAAACAAAAAACAAGCAAACAGTTGAAACCAATTTGTTCTTTTCAGTGAAAAACTATAAATGCTTCAGAAATGGTGGAGACACATGTTTTAGTTGTTGTTGTTTACAGACTATGAATACATGCTATATTCTGAAAAACTAATCTGATGTCCTATATAGGATTTTTGTAGTTCAGTACAAATAAAGAGACAATTTCAGTTAAAAGCTGTTGCAGAACTCACAAAAATAAGCACATATAGAGTAACAATGAGCCCTAATCCAGGTAGAGAGAGCAATGATAGAAACACACTTGAAACCAACCTGCCCTGTAGCTGCATTGCATTCTGGGCTGATTCCTTCTCTTGTGGATGAGGAAACTCTACCTTCACCTCATAGATGCGTTTTTCTAAGATAGTTGCCACAAAAAATGGAAACAAAGTTATTCTCTCGAGAGCTCAAGAAATTTTCACAAATGATTACATCGTCGTTCAGCAAGAAAACAAAGAAAACAGACTCGCAACAAAACAGTGCATCGTAACTCGTACATGTTTCATTTAGAATTTGGAGGTGGATATTTCCTTTAAAAAGGAATGATGCTTTAGATGCCTCTAGACAGGGCGAACACATTTTGGTCATCTCACCCGTGATTCTGTAACACTAAAACCCTGTTGGATGCAACTTCACTTTTGTATGTTGTTCTCTGAACCGTGTCCCTAAAAGCTGTTTCTGTATTCTACCAACATAGTGTTTGTCATTGTTCAGTGTATGAAAAATAGTAATGTTCTAGTGTCATCAACAAACCATTTGATAGGTGGAGGAAATTAGTGTGTTGTGTGTGTCAGTTCTCTGCGTGTATCCATGACTGGATTGTTGTAGCTGTCAGAAAAGAAGAAAATTGTGTTTGTGAAAAGCTTTTTTTTTTTTTTTTATGAAGTGGATGCAAATGTGTATTATTGATAGACAAACTATCAATATTTTGAATTCAATACCCACGCTGGAATAAATTATTTTTTTAACAGTGAAGTTAGTGTGTGGAGAATTATATAAGTAAAAGTGAAACACCTTCAGCCACTTAAATCATACCATTACATAAAAACACATCCAATTGAAAATGATTGACGGTAAAGGACACAATCGCAATCTGGGTGATCTGGCTCTTTTAAAGCAATCCAATAAAAAGCAGCAGACAGTAAAGGTGAATTTATTTACAGTCAAACATTCTCTGTACAGAACCTTCACAACAGTAAAGGACTTGTATGCGAATAAACTCTTATAAAACGTGAGCATGTTCAGATGCTGCAAAATCATTTGTGCAACAACAACAAAAAAACGCAGATGAAATGTTGATGTCATTGTGGGGGGACACGTCCTCTCCTGCGCTGTGCTCCATTCATCAACATGAAAACAAGCAGGTCACTTATTTTGGGGGGCAAAGTGCTACTGGCGTTCCCAGTATTGGAGACATTTTGTCATAAGTCATTCATGTGGTTGGCGTTCATGAGACCATCTACATTCACGGTCCTCCTCCAACCATGAATCAGTCTGTTATCACATCCAGACGACCACTTTAACACATTCCAATCCTTCTCCTGTCATGCAGTTTTATCCCAAATCCATATTTTGGTTGTCCGAATGCAAAATCATTTTGGAACTTGAGACACAAAACATCATGGCAAAAAATGTGTGTTGAGCTGCTCTACTTTGTTGTGCTTTCATGATATGAAGCTGCTGTTCTTGATTGCAAACATTTCACAACAGCCTTCCATTAACAGATGAGGGGTTCTCTCTCCTAAATCTACCCACTTTCGTTGACAAACATGTGTGTTATAATGTTCTAAAAAATGAAGCAACAGCAAATCATTGTTTTGGAGGGGAGCCAATCAGAAAACAAGAAGGTACTTCTATGGTTCACCTTTCGCTAAAGTGCTTTACAACAACCTCACATTCAACCCTCTCATACACTAATGGCAGGGAAACCATGCAAGGAGCTGAACTGCACATCAGGAGCTGTCAGGGGTTCCGTGTCTTGCTCAACAACACTTCGACAGGCTCTCTGGGACGAGCCTGGAATCTAACCAGGAACCTTAGAACCCTAGACAACCAGCAAGCTACATACGGTCAAAACATTAAATTGGTTGAAAAGTTCTGAACGTCTCTTCAGTTTCATTTACATTTCAATGTATGGTCTACAGTACACTGTAATTACATTTCAGTTCCAAAAGCAATAAACAATGTTTACGTGTGACTAAAGACATCTAAATAAAAACAAACAACCAATCTCATCCGGGTATTAACCTTCACAATAAGATGTCTTTCACCTGCAAATCACCCAAAGCATATGAAGGGAAAACATTGTGAGTATGTTTGTCTACATCAGGTCATTCATTTTCAATATTTAAATCCAGCTTTCATTTCCACATTTTTACAATTTACATACATATTTTCAAAATTCCCCTTCACAGTCTCAGAATGAATCAAGCTTCTTCTGCTTTGTTTTGAAAATCCATTTTTAAACTGCTAACATACCAAGGTTACACTTCATATGTTTTCATTCTCCTTTCGGCTTGTGGTTACTTTAGCAGAACCTGAGTAAAAACAAACAAAGCTCGTACACATTCCTTCTTTCTTTCATCCAACATTTCCAGAGCAGGTATACTGTCAATAGAAACCTGATGGTTTGGATCCACAACAGAGGTCTGCATAGAGCTTTATGTTTTCACTCAAGTGCTGTAGAGACCACAAATATGGCCAGCAGAAGGTGCTTAAGGTACTGTAACAAAACATCAAATAAAGTTAATGATATGCTATATACCACATAAACAAAAACACAAATCAATTTCAAATTAATGATGTTAACAGTATGTCAATTTTTAAAAACACTTTCTAGAATTCATTGGTACAGTATCCTCATTACATCCTGACAGGTATCCATAAATTCAGAGTTTTGTGAAAAGGATAAAAGTCTTGGCAGCATCCAGGCGATGGAATCCGACAGGGGGGGGAAAACCTCAGCCAAACAAATAACCACCACTCACCACAACGGGAATCCCTAACTGTCACTCATCTCAGGTGGGCGGAGTGGTAGAGGCAGGACTGATAGAGGAGAAGGGGGGGCGGGGGGCAGGGGGGGATTTCTCAGTGATTCCATCCATTCCACAACCTTAAAGACTCGCTGCAGCTTACCAACATTACAAGAGGCTTTGAACATTTAATCAACGATGTTAGAGCAGATATACGCCAATCTGTCGTTCAGCCTGGGAAGCAACTTTCCACATATGGGTGGAAACGACGCAGTGATGAGTCAGGACGTCCTGGTTTAAATGTTCACATCCTGGGACATCCCAACGAGAGAGACACAGGACACTGCTGACAATCAAACACTACACCCAAGTAAAAGAAAAGACATTAAAATAAATAAAACTTACTTTGTATAAATACAAGTTATGTCAAACTATTGCTGATTCTAGTCTTTCGAAATGACTCACAAAATAAATGTTGCATGTAAAAAAAAAAATCTACTTCTGTATATATACCGTGTTTTGCACAGGTTTTCAAAATAAAGCAGGTGGTCTCACCCACTGTCTGAATGAGTGGTTTATCTGTAAAAATCCCTTTGGGTGGGGCTACATAACGCTGTCAACTCTAATTTGTGGGCGGTTACAGAGTTTGAGGACGCATAGGCGCTGAGCACATTGAGCAGGTTTCCTGAGCTCGTCTTAAAGAGGTCACTTCACAGATCCTATAGTGATGAGTGCACCTGCAGCTTCACAGGTACGGCTCTCCGAACATCCTGCGACACTCCATGACGCCGGTACTGGGAGGACGGTCACAGTTGTGGGTCAGTTTCACCCGGCTGGGCGTGAGGCGGTCATAGGCCAACTTGTACTCGCGATCGAATGCGTCTGAGGGGATAAGAGAATGGATCATTTTATATTCCGAATTAAAATGTATTAACTCTGGCTAAGGGTAAGATTCAACACCCTTAAGGAGAGGAAACATCAAATACATGATGTAAGAAAAGCTGGATAAACATTTGAAAAGTGACGTGCACGTTATGATGACTCAACATGAAGCAGGACTGACCAATATCGATGTTATCTTTCCCCAGAGCCACCAGGGAGAGGAAGAGGATGTCTCTGTACAAGCTCCTGAGGACAGAGCCAAAGGTCAGCAGACAAGCCAACAACTGAGTCAACAAATAACAAAACGTCCTGACAGTGTTTTGATTTGTTTGATTAACTGCGTGTCTCAATCTCGGGAGAGAAATCCAAACAAAATAGTTCCTGAGCCAGTAAAAAAAAATGTTACAGACTTTTACATTTAAAGCAATGTGAGTTCAAAATATGTAATATTTCAATCTGGCATGGCAGACATCTATTTTTGTTGTCATCTTGTAACAGTGCTGTGTAACAGGTGACCGCAGCCTTTGAGCCTTTGAACCCTTTGAACAGGTCCTGACCTTTGCCTTTTGACCCCTAGCGTTTGTCCGAGCAACTGCAGCAGCTGAGCCAGTGGCCTGCCAACGTCGTTCCTCTGGATGCTCTTCACCACGCTGTGCAGCAACTCTTCGCTGAACAGCTTCTCTTCATCAGACACATGCCGAGACAGAGGATAACCAACACCTGCACACAAACAAACACACACACAAAAGTTTAGCAAGGGACCATACAGAGAAAAACTAAATTAACTGGTAGCTGTAGAAATATAGGCGCTAAACATTAAGTGATGCATTATTAGTTAGTGACCCCAATCTAATTAGTTTTGCTCACACGTGGGACATGAGATGTGCGGTCAACATGTAAACCGTAACAAAAAGAACAGAGAATCAGATATCCTCAGATTTGTTTTGGTCACATTCATATGTGGAATAAATCTGATATGTATCAAATATCTGACAATGTGACGGTCATTTAAACAAACCGATCAGAATTTCCATGCTGTTCTGACTCGGACGTCGGAATGTGACACCGCTGCACACACAGCTTCTCTAATACAGTCAAATATCGTTACATTGTTGTGGATCTTTAATGTGTTTTTTCCCAAGAGAGCAATATGTAATTTGTGTCCATTGCAGCATTTAGTTTACTTCAGAAACTAAATCTTTGTTCGTACATACAGGTTTGTTTCAGGTCTGAACTGCAGAGACACAGGCATAAAATACACAACTCTCACTATGGGTTACACTGATAATCCATAACTGATTATTTCAACTATTATATAGAGTAATAGATTAGACTAGAGAACTAAACACACACACACACACACACACACACACACACACACACACACACACGTGTATTTATTTATTATATGTATAAACTATGAGAGAGACAAGATGGAAAGAAGGAAACTGCAATTTCAAATTGAGTTCAAATTATCCATTAGCAGATGGATATGGTGTGGTATTTTATACTAATTAATATTTTGTACTATTTATGCCATGTGTGTTCACTGCATTAGTCAAACCTGTGTCATCTTCTCTAATCCTGCTGCATGGAGGTTGTTCTGTTTAAAATCTAAGCTCTTTTTTTTGCAATGTTAGCACACAAGTACATTATCCTTAAGCTTTTACATCAAATGCTCTCAAACAACTGGTTTATTGCTGACCCTCATCCTTACCTTCCAACAAATTGTTCAATCTTCTTAATCTTATTCTTCTAAGTGTTTAAATATTTGTGCCACACCGCTGCCACTCACTGGGCCGCAGTGTGGAGTTATACTGCCCAATAATGGATGACATGCATTTTTAATCATGTTTTTTTATTCTATTGAGTTGTCAATTGTGACTTATCAATCGTTGACAGCCCTAATGTGAAATAAAACAAAAGTCTTAAGAGGCAAATCAATAATCTGAATTGGGCAGATTGAGATGTGTGTTGTAAATGTGGCGAGAAAGAGTCAAATGTAAGAATCCTGTTTTCACATACAGTATTCAAAGAGAAAGTTAACAGTATAGCAGTATGATATCCAGCACTGTAAGTATTAAAGAAATGTCCATCTTTAAATTATGCTACATGAACATCTGCATGTGTGGAAGGAACAAGGAGGACAGTTCAGCAGAGACGTAAACCCACATTCAGAACCAGCAAGGGGGAGCCAAACATATGCAACGCCAATAACCCATGTGACCAAATCATCATCAGGTTTGACTGGATTAGCCACCGCCGGATACTTTCACGTCAAACACAGTGAAACCATGAAAAGTAGAAGCCGACTTTCCACAGAGACTGGGATGACGGTGGCAAAGCGTCAAGCAAGAAGCACAAACAGCAGATGTGTACTGTACGTCCACAGCACAAATGGAGAAGGGAGTGAGAAAGAACAGCGTTTTCCACACAGAACAGACAGAAACAATAGGACTCATCTGTGGGAGTCAGCAGGGAGAGACGGACACTCACTGTCTAACAACAGAGTACAATTAAGCCCTGAAAGACAGAGAGCAGACAGGCTGTTAGCAGACGGACTTGACGCACTGCTACCACCCCAATAACTCAGCAGACATGTTAGTGCCACTGTGGGAACAAACCCAGCAGCTCTGCAGCCTTGTCAAAGTCCATTTAAATCAATTCTACCGCACTTCCAGCATAATAACCAACTAAAATGTCTACACAAAGTCAGCTCTCACCACCTGTGCAGATCTGAGAGGTAGAAAGTTTGTCGTTACATCTTTCAGACTGGTTTAACAGAGCGGTTTCTGCTGGCTGACCATGAATTTGAAGTATAAACAAATATCAAAACAGCTATAAAAATACATTATCAACATGTGTAGTATGTCAGAACTGTAATAAGAATTAACAACCCTTCACTGTCACACCAAGGCACTGTATAAACACTGTGACGTGGCCACCACTGGAAGCCATGGTAACTGAAATGGATCAAAGATAATGCATGTAGTAGTAGGACAGGGGTCGGCAACCTCCGCAGCCACATGCGCCTCTTTCTCCAGTGGCTCCCTGTGGCTTTGACAAAATGTTGTTTTTTACACTTTCATTTTCATGTATTAGTGTTGTGAGTTTTACATTCTCCAATTGTAAAAATTTGTAGCTTATACACTGAATTAAAGTAACAGAGCTTTAAAGTTTCGGCAACTATAATGTGCGTCACAGCCTACGTGTCCCGCCCGGCGCCTTTCCTTTGAGGAGGAGAGAAAGAGAGCAACTTTGGACCTGCTGTGAAAAGCAGAACAGAGCAAATGTACTTTAAAGAATCGGATCCAATCTCCAAACTCCAACACTGCTGCTTGATGCTGAGGAGATAGTACGGTGCTGAAAGCCGGACGGTGATACATGAAAGAGTCGTTCATTAAAATATTAGTGTATATTCTCAGATAAAAGCAAAACAGAGATAGTTCAGAAAATGAAACATATGCCTCTAAGTGCAAAGGCCATCAGAGACAGAAACATGAAACAAACATCACCAGTCAGCAAATCAAGGACATCAATTCAGCTCCAATGTACTCAGTAACCTGTGATCAGGATATGAGCTGATACTGATATAGTTATTGAGCAGACTGCTGTGATATGAACTCTAAACTGAACAAAACTTCTCCACTTCACAAATATTCGTATTCGTATTCCTATTGGTAATAACATCCCCCAACAAAAAATAACAATTATTTTTTCTTTCTTGTAGTTCTAAATTTTCATAAATACAAAACATGGAATTATTGTAATAGAAATGCAGAGATAAAGTACAAAATAATCAAGTACAGCCCACTGCAGAGTCGCCACATGTGGATTAACATTTTATTGAATCAATTTACAATGATTGGTAATGTTTCTAATTAAGACTTAACAGGCGGTTTCAATTTCATGATAAGGCTCAAATATTACTCCAGACAGATTTGTTCGGGCCTAAATAGCTCTCTTCATAGTAAAGATTGCTGACCCCTGAGTTTGGAACAGGAACGGGAGATAAGATGTTAAAGATATGTCACTAGATTTCTTTTTCTATGCATTTTTTTCTCATCCTGCTGCCTAAAGAGAGACGGGGCAAACGAGCCGTGTGACTCACTGTATGTGTTCCAGAGGATGTAGAGGGGTTGGACGGGGTCCTGGTGTAGCTTCAGATTGTCCCACAGAATCTGGATCAACACGTGTTTACTGTCCTCAGACATCCACTGACGAGGGACCTGGAGGGACAGACAGAGGTCAGATTAATATTTTCACAAGGTTTTAAATATAAAAAATGTCCCTGTGGCCACAATAAATTATATACCATCCTTTCCAGTGTGTGTCAGAGAGCAAGTGCATGTGTCTCACCTGCGAGCCCCTGTTGCAGTGCTCAGAGGTGAGGATGAGGCCGGGCAGGTTGCTGGGCAGATCCAGGCGTCTGAAGTACCAAAGTAGGTTCCAGTAGATGATGGGATGATGGTCCACCATGTCAGCCTCTGTGATCGCCGAGTCGCCCTCGTTCTCCAGCAGGCTCTCCAGCTCTTTCCACAGCACCACAGGGCTCAGGTAGGGAACAGTCACCGGCTCAGGATTGTGAAGCCTCCAGTCCATACTCAGTGGGTCCTGGGCACCACAGGAAGGAAGGACCACATAACTGACAATCAATGGCCATCAGTTGCAAATATTAAAAGACACTAGATATCTCTCATGCGCCCCTGATGCCTCAGCGAGCCTCTGAAATAACGTTCACATGTGCCTCTGATCAGGTGCTTTGGTCAGAGATCACCCAGATTTTGAGTGGAGTTTTGAGCCAAAATCATGAAGTGTAAATGACTGTAGGTCTGCCAAAAATAAATTGAAATTGAAAAGTCATTTAGAGAGGATTTGACCCAATTCTAATCATCACATTCTGTTTATGAGTCATGTGGATCACTATTCAGCATGTGAAAATGTATAATGTAACGTTTAAATTGAAGCTCTGGAGGTGTTGGGGCTCACAGTGGCTTGGTTGAGGCGACTCGGCAGGCTGCCTGATGTTGGCACACAGCGGCTGTGTTGAGGCGGATCATCCAGAGGGCCAAAGGCACTGATGCTCCGGGCCATGGGTGCCCCAGGAGACAGAGCCCCCTGCTGCCTCTCAGTGGGGATGTCAATACCGTGAGGCCTGCTCAAACGAGTTCTGGGGAGACAAACATTAAGTGTGAACCACAATACATAACACTTGCAACATAATGTACTCCGACACGAAACACCTCACAGGACGCAACTGTTTTTGAGGGAAATATGTTCAAGTCTGCCAGAAACAAATCATGGTGAGACTCAGGAAATTAGTACTCAAACTGTCATTTCTTTATAAAGATTTCATAAGGAGATCACTCTGCTGTAAATTATCAATATACAGCAGAAGGAAATTACAACACATTGTGCTGCCGTGCTGCCTGACAATCACATTTCAACCCCTCCAGTCACACATTTTATAAATTCACCAAGCTGTGCACACACACACACACACACACACACACACACACACACACACACACACACACACACACACACACACACACACACACACACACACACACACACACACACACACACACACACACACACACACACACACACACACACAGATAGAGAGCTTTGTTTGGACCAGGTGCTGCAGATGGTTTTACATTGCAGATGTGGAGCATGTGGACGCAGCTACAGTGTGTTTCTACTTCAAAGGGTTCTGTAATCACATAAACTGGAACCTGCATAAATATGAGCAATAATACATCATCCCGCACACCAAAAATACACCATACAAACAAAAACTCATCTTTCTGCTCAGGCTCTGAAAGCATAATGCAGAGTTTCTCTTTAATAGTCTGCTTTGCATTTTATTACATAAGTATGTCTTCTGTAAGCAGATGGTTGTCTGATTGTGCATAAATAAAACGTTTATTTTGTTGGATCATAACTAATGCTCCTCTAATTCATAAAAAAGAACAACACAGTAATTGTGCTAAATATGCAGTATGATCATTTCATCCATAACGCTTCCCTTATGCTTATCAGCTTACCAGCATGTTGTTCAAGTTCCTACTTTAGAGCCCTGATGTGCAAAAACACCTTGATCCACTTCAACTCTCCCTTGCTACAGCACCATCTTGCACAGTGAGTGAAAACAGGCCATTTAAAGGTATCTGTCAGAGCACTGGCTCAAGTGCCTCATACTTAACGGTGTGTCTAGAGAGCACAGTTCAGGACCTATGGGTCTGATGACCTTTGAATAGGCGCAAACCCCAGTTCCACACATACTCCCTACTATCTCGCACTATAAATATGAGGGGAATAACTAAAATCACAATACTGTATGTCCGCTTTACATTAATTTTAGCACCAAGTGACAATTGGTACCTTCTGCTGCCTGAGCACTCCTGGACAGTGATCCTGGGGGACACAGGAGACATGGCAGTGGTGGGACAAGGGGTGGAAAAAGTGGATGTCCCTGTATCCAAGCCTGTGGACGTAGAGTATGATGACGTCAATTCTTCGTCCAATGACGGGCTGCCTTTCAGGAAGAGTCTAAGGGAGAAGAGAAGAAGGCACAGACCATTAAGATCATCAGTCCCATAAGAGGCTTGAAAGAGAACAGCTTCATCAAGACAAAAATATCTCCGGTCAAAAGAAACTGTTTTGAGCCATTGAGCACTTAGGCGACAACATTTACCTTCCGGGTCCTCGCATGTCCCTGATCTCCACGTTGAGGAACGGCAGGAAGGGGTTTCCACAGAAGGGACAGGTGGTGTTCAGGTTGGAGTCGTCCGCCGTCCAGCCGGCCATGATCTCCTCATCGTAAACCAGACAGTCACAGGTTTTACAGCGAGAGCAGCTGGAGATGAGCAGCTGGAGACAAAAGCAGAGATGAGGAAATTAAGGATGAAATTATTATTATTACATAGCATTGATATCATGATTTACTAATGTGCCACTAAAAGGACAGTGAAAGGCTGAAGTAATAAGAAGAAATAAAGATATATAGCAGTGAGTGGGAATGTTGAAAAATCTTCTTCTAATATCTGTTTCTGAACTTTCTATTATTTTTCAGAGAAGATGAGTAATTAAGTTGGCGGACACATTAAAAGAAAATTAAAGATGAAAATTGCAAAAGTAAAACAGACTCCCTCTTTCTCATGTTCAGGAGAGTGTTATTTCATGTCAAGCAACCCTGAATCTTACCTCCATGGCGTGGCTGTTGAAGATGCTGGTGTTACTGGTGTAGCGTGAAGAGCTGAGGTCGGACTTCTCAGGCAGAGGGAAGGCAGCAGGAGAGACCACACGCCCTGCAGCAGTGACATGTCACCAACACATCAGCTCTGCCTTATTATGCAAGCCATTAACTATTTTAATGGTCTGAGTTTCATATTTAGTCTGTTTTTCACTGTTTTTCCAGAAGGATTTGCATTGATTGTCATTATGACTAAGAACCTCACCAGGAAGCTGAGGTGTAGATCTCCCACTACTGGAGCATAAGGTGGGGCTGTCCAGCCTGCTGCGGAAGGGGCTGCGTCTGGGGCTCCTGTCTCTGCGCCCCACAGGTCCATTCCTCTGTGGAGACAACAAGCAGCTGTCCAACTGGCCGCAGTCTTCCTCGTCCAGCAGGGAGGTGCAGTCTGGATCACCCAGCGAGGATACACTAATACGATCACTGTTGGCATCCTGGATTTTGCAGGAGAGCAGAACACATTCATGGAATTTCCATGCAGTGATGAACAGAACACGTCAACAATGTAAGATGAGTCATAAGTGAGAAATACACAAAGAAGACACAATCTAGTCTTCAGTTTCAACCACAATAAAGCCTAAAATGCTTTTCTTTCTTCAAAATTACTTTCTACAATTGTCATGTTTTCATGTGAAGCAGATACACTTGACCTTTAATAAAAGGCCTGTAAATCACTTTAGACTGTAAATAAGACTGTCAAATTAAACTCTAATGCCCTGCACAATGCCAAATCGCCTGAAAATAATCTGTTTCTCATAGGGACACAAGATGGCAGCACTGCTCAAATTTGCCTCAGCTGACTGCATTTATGACATCACTGAAATGAGAGCATGAAAATGAGATATCAAATACTTAAAATTCTAGTAAATCTTTCTGTGTACTCAAACTGTACATACTTGTCAAATCAATTTGTTCTTCAAACTGCATTGATATAAAAGCTGTGTACCTTGACAGGTGTGGTGTATGTGGCTAGGCGGGAATACCAGCGGCTAGCCTTCTCTGCCACTCCTTTCCCAGCGGAGAACATACTGGTCTTGAACACGTCCAGCGTTGGCGTGAGCAGGGTGTCCAGGGCGAAAGAGGAGGAGGAGGGTGATGGCGATGCCAGGCTCATCCCTCTGTCTGATCTGTCTCTGTAGGGGCTGGGGCGAGGGCTTGGGGTAGGGGTAGGTGTAGTGCTAGAGCGGTGATAAGGCGGTGAAGACCACAGACGCTGGCGTGAGGTGGATTCGGTAGGTTCGGTGGGTTCAGTGGGTTCGGTGGGTGAGTTGGGGTGGCAGGTGCGAGACCGTGGCATCCCACTGGGCCTAAGGGGCGAGCTGGGGGGCAGGCTAGACCGGCGAGGGCTGGACAGCGAGGACGCCTGGAGGAGGAGTGGACTAGCTGGGTCCTGCAGATCTATGCTGGGGGTGCGGCTGTTCAGTGGGCTGCCCATGTTGTTCATGTAGAGCTCGATCTCCCTGGCCAGGTGCCTGGGGGGGCTCAGCGTGTTCACATCCTCCACCTCTGGGTACTGATCATCGTTCTGCTGCTCAGACTGAGATTCGGCAGCCAACAGGGACAGTGGGTCGTAACCCTTTTTGATGTCTGTGCGTTTGACAGCTCCTCTGGATGTCACAGTGCCCATGCCACTATAACTGGCAGAGCGCTCCACAATTTTCTTATGAGGCTTGCCGGTTTTGTGTGACCTGATGACAACCTGTGGGGTTGGCCCGTCCAAATCCAGGTCCTCCAAATCAAAAATAGCTTCTGTATTGCTTTTATCCTCATCACTCAAAGCCCTTTCCTCAATCTCTTCTTCTTCCTCCACATATTGGTAGCCTTTGACGGCATCTAAATTTGCAGATGTCCCCTCTAGGCCAGCTAGGGTCAGCAAATGAGGCCTCTTAGTCTTACTGTAGTTGGCTCCAGAGAGAATTTTGGCATCAGCACCCAGGTGTCCTGCAATCTTCTCTGGGTCCGTTTCAGCTTGGCTCAATCCCAGGCCGAGAACAGTGGTGCCGCTGCCGCTGCTGCCCACTGTGTCACCGCTCAGTCTGCGGCCTTTAGCACTCTGCCAGTCGACGGCTGAGCCGCTGCCGGCACTGCCCACCACCTCTTCCAGAGCACTCCTGTGTCTCCTGAGCAAACTGTGGTTATGGACCTCGCCAATGTCTTCCAGGGAAGACGAGAAGAGAAGACCTGCAACAGTGCCTGGGAGGGAGGAGAGAACTGCTCAATCACTAAGGTTTATCACTTTTTGAAATTGAACATATCCAAACTTGTTGTTGGTCAGAAAGAATCCATAAAACAGTGAAAAATTTAAATATTCAATCATGTCAACTACACATGAAGTTGACATTGTGGGGTGAGTGTTTACCTGAGCTGGAGTTCTTTGGTTTAGTATCGTTATAGAGACAGCCACTGCGAACAATGCCATGCCGCTTGAACGAGGATTGGGCCTCCATATCCAGCTGTGGGAGGCAATCTCTACTTCCTTTAGCGCTCTCCGTTTCTGACACTATACACACACACAAACATAAAATAAATGTTTTGGGGGTTCTTTTACTGTGAACACACTGAATGACACATGACGAAGATGCTTTGATGTGCATGAGAAAACAAAAAGAATGAGGAGGACAAATCCCATGCGGTTCCAAGGCCACAGAGCTATCAATTTTTAGACAGGAGACAAAGTTATCAGGTGATTTCAGTTAGTCTACTGACAGGAGCTGCAGTCGCTCTCCTTCCTCTCGTCTTTGTCAGGGACACAGTCCCGAGTGCCGGGGTCTCCTCTCCGGACCTCTTCTTTGGACAGCGAATTATAACCCAAGTCTGAGTGATCTCCTGGGAACAAAGAGAGAAAGACATGACAGAAGGGAGGGAAAGAAACAATTACATAATAATGGCACTGATTAACACAGAACATGAAGGTGTACTGTGTCACATTCCTGACAATGTATCTGCTCCCTCCATTTCCACTCACAAACTGTTCAGGAATCAAAATTAAGTCAATTTTCACAATACCTAGAGCAAAACTGAATCCTTTGACGCTTTTCACACACACAAATAGGTGGCCGTGTTGTGGAGAGACAAAGACAGCTAACAGCTGAATGCCCCCAGGACATGCAGATATGCATAGGCATGGAGGGACAATAACTGATAATGAAGCTGACTATGAAAACAATTGAAAAGAGTCAATCAAATGTGATGTGTCTAACTGGCGCACATTTATGAAATAACATCTGCCGACAATTTTAAATTTGATGTTGTAACTTGCTGTACCTCCAACTAAACAGACTTAACTTCAAATTATTTTCAAAAAAGTCTGGAGATCGTCCATGCAGCAAGGATGGTCATGGGAAGAGTAATGATAACAATCCAGACAGAATCCAGACATTGAGTGTATCGTGTAATTGCAAGTCTCATCATTGCCCACATAACTTTTCCTTACTCTCACATCAATCTAATCTTAATGCAAGGTGTGAAAGAGGAAAGATCTACAACATATGTCACAACTCGTGCCAAGACTCAATGAGCCGTCTCACTCCCCTGCTGTGCTGTGAGCTGTTGTTTCCTCCTGCACACAGACTAAAGTCTCCTGCAGAGGTGCAGTACCCCTGATTAAAATAATTTCCCTCATCAAAAAGAATGTGCCTCTGGGTAATTACTCTCCCTAATTGACACTGACAAATCAGTTGGCGTTGAAGCAAGAAGTGAGTGTGAGAAGTGAGACAAGGGCGAAGGAGAGCCAGATGTGCCGTTTAAACAAAGGGGCGAGATCACGTGTTCCTCAGATGGGAGAAAATAGAGAAGATAATGATGACGGTGGTGATGAAAGGGCTAAAAGAGTCAGAAAATTTCAACAAAGCGAGAAAAGTGTGAACAACGGAGCTCGGCTGATTGGTGGGCTTGATTGTAATTGTACATAAATTTGAAGGACACTCGATGATAGAGTTTACAGTACATGTTTTTAGTAAATTTATTTTCATCATTTATTGTATTATAGCTAGTTATAATAACAAGGTGAACATTTTGTTGTTTAAAATGTACTGTTACCTTTACTTTTGCTGTCATTGTATATATGTGTCTTTGTTACTGTAACTATCAAATTAAAATCTGTTGTTAGATTAACCCAGCAGGTTGGTAGATCATATGAGTTGTATCAATAAGCTCCAGCAGATGGACACAGAGACAGACAGAGCTCAGGCAGATTGACAGAGAGCTTTACCTGGGTGGACGGCAGTTACACTGAACTCAGAGAACCCACAGCGTGCATGGACCCTGAGGCCCTTGTGGCCCACGCTGTCGCCCCCATGGCCGACTACATGCAAGGGCGACACAGGCGGGGCCAGAGTGAAAGGCGGGGTCAGGGACAGAGCAAAAACAATGGCCGCAAAACCCAGGGAAAGACAAGTGTGGAAAACAAACGTAAAGGAAACAGGCAGGCAACGGATGGGAGGTTTAAGACATAGCGGGAAAATGAGTGAGAGGCCAGTCCATGAGTGGGTCAAATGTGGAAGAAAGGAAGAAATGAGCAAATATGTCAGTGGGAAGGAAAAAATATGTAGAAGACAGATGCCAGTGAAAGAAGAGTCCAGCTGTAACTATTTTGTGTGTACCTGTGCTAGATCTGTCATCAGTGGCGTCTACTTTGATGGAGTCGGCAGCGTAGGGCCCCTGCTCGGCCAGGTGAGTGTCGGCAGAACTATCCAGGCTGCTGTGGCTCACAGCATCCACGTCGCTGCAATCTGCTTAAACACAAGGAGCTGTTAACGCTGGATGGGCGCAAAGAAAATGCTCCTCTGAGTACCACACTATAACTCTACGTATGTGTGGATAAGTGGATCTTATCATTTTCTATGTGGGATTTTAAGACACAACTTAACAGGTTATAAAGACAACAGCACAAAATGAAGTGAAGTTTTGTGCAATCTTAAGTGGTATTAGCATCAGACAAAAAACATTACGCTAGTATTTTAATAAAGTCATTCCATCACACTTAGATAAAGTTTTGAGTTTAGTGAGTAAATATTATACGTATGAAGAAAGGAAAGTATCTGCCTTGTTTTAACTATAGATGGATAACTATAGATACAAAAAAAGACTTCAGGTTTAACAAATGTGCAGGTCTCAGGTGCCGTCTTCATCAGCAAACTATAGCACAGGCAGTTATTTCTCTTCCTCACACAAACAGCCAGGTGATCACGTACCCGACAGGGGGCTCTGGATGAGGGGGACGTGTTTCCGAAGTGCTTGTTTAAACTGGGCCACACCAAGAATTACATTTCTCAGCTTCATCCAAAGGAAGTAACCTCCTCTAGTACTTGAGGGCCACGTGCTCTCCAAAACGGCCTGGACATGAGGAGACAGACCAAACACACAGGAGGGGGAGGACAACAAGGAAGAGGAGGAGGCGGAGACAACAATGATGAGATGAAGGAAAGAATAAACTTTAATATTCCTGAGGATCACCTTGGGGTGTATAGTGGGCTGAAATACAATGTTAGCATAGATCCTTCAGACCTGACAATAATATCACATTTACACATCCCAGATACAGTGACTTGCCAGTATTTGGGATGTTCTCTTTCTAGTAAAGTACAGAATTACATCACGTCCTATTATGGGAAGGTATGTCCATGTACCTTGTTGTAGTATCCATATGTGATGGCATTGGGGTGGACTCCTGCCTTCTTCATCTCAAAGAGGACTCTGACTGCCAGGACAGGCTGTCCATACTGTCCACACAGCTGCATCAGCACCCTGTAGCAGACCTGAAGAACACAGGGGAGACAGAGGAGACAGAGGGACCAGATGACAGAGGTGAAAGAGGAGAGAGAAGAACATATCTATCAACAAACTTAAAATGAGAGCAAACTAGAGTCAGTAAACTATTGCAGCAACTATGCTTATTTACAAAAAGTCAAACAATCATGAGAAAGAATGAATTCATTAGGGAGATGTCTGTATGGTTGTACCTCATCAGGGGGCTGCAGCTTTTTGGACTGCATCTTCCTGAGGACGTCGTAGGCGGTGCGCAGGGCTCGAACCTTTGAATGGCAAACCTTCACGTAAGCTGGCAGGCAGATGAACCACAGGCCATAACAGTGACGGAGGAGACACTTGGACCAAAGCTGGGGGATGGATGAGGACTTCTTGGCTATCTTCTGCGCTGATTTGATTTCCTGTGGATCAAATAGGTGATATCACATATACTGTATGTCTCACTCAATAATATTGATGTAGACAAATAATAACCAAAAGGTAGAATAGAATCTTCTAAAATAATGTGAAAAAACTAAAAACTCCTCCTCCTGTTTTGCCTAAATGTTTAATGACTTGTAGTTAAAGCTTGAAGTGATGCTGTCACTTTAAATCACAACATACATTTGAATGACGGAATGCAAAAATTATTTGAACGCTTACCTGTTTGGTGCGTCTGAACATGGGGGCGGGGCTGCTGGGGCAGCTCTGGCGAGCAGCAAGGCGAGACAAGGGTGTCTTCAGTCCGTCCACAGGGTCAAACAGGTCCAAACTTAAAACCGGGAAACCATCGTAACTATGGGACAACACACACACCCATTACTGAGAGCAGAAACAGCTTTTATTCACACTGACACTAAAGACATCTGTTTTTATTTACACATTTAAAAAACAGTTTAGTATGAAATGATGAAGTGTGAGATCATGTGGGATCATACTTCTACCATGAAATGAGCTCCTTCGCATCAAAGGTTATAATCAAAAACATGGCCTCCCTTTCATAAACGCCAAAGACGGACAAGAAAATGTTTCAAAGCTGAGGCCAATTACAAATTATAATGGAAATGAAATTTAATGGACAATGAAACTTTGTTGGCATTTATAATTTTGAGGAAAACACGAGCAGAATACAAACAGCAATGATTCTGGTCAAAAAGACTTTGAGTCTCCAGTCCCAGTGAGGGTCAGGGTCAGTTCCACAGGTACATTTTCTTAAGAACGACCAATGTTACCTGTAGCAGAGTGGATGCTCCTCCCCACCAGGTAGAGGAAGAAGCTCTGGAGGAGTGATGAAAACGGTGTGCTCGCTTCGATGGGATTCATCGATCTCTATCAGCCTGGCCTCATCTGGGCGATGACCATCCACCTGGAGAAGAGAGCAAACATTAGGAGAGCCGAATGGTTCATGTGACTGGAAAAGGCAAATCCTGCAGAACAGACGGGAACTTCAGATGTTTAGGGTGACCGAGTTTATATCTAAGCAAACATTTACACTGCTGTCACTATGTTGATGGGAATCAATGCTCAAAGCTGAAGCAAAAGTTCCAGTTGTTACTTACTCAAGCATACTTTGTCATACTATTGATAGTCAATTACTAGTATTTAGATTTTTTATTCATCTATAAGTATTTTAAGCATCAATCGTCTGTCTGTCTGTCTGTCTGTCTGTCTGTGTGTTTCTCAATAAAGCCCTAATTCTATACTCCTGCCACAGTGCAGGCTCTTGCCCCATTAAGCTGAGACAAAGGTTCCTGTATGATACCTTTGTTTTGCAGGGACCAAATGAACCACTGGATGCAAAATGGCACCGTGGCAGGTGAATGGCTGCCATGGTGAAGAAGCTTACCTTGCTTCCTTTCTCTGCACTCCGTTCCGAGCTGTAGAGCTGCTTGCAAAGAAGAGGCAGAAAGAGATGAGGAGGAGAAACGAGAGTAAAAATGAAGAGGGCATAACACTGATACTGAGAGGGCTACTGAGAACCAGAACCTCTTCAGAAGGGGGAGTGAAATTAGTGATGAGGAACAAGTAGAGAAAAGAGGAAAGGGGAAGCCTTTGAATCTTAATTCCATAGATTAAATTGATCAAAATAAGTATACTGTAGCTCACTTTTTCCACGCAATCATCGAAGAAGGCGAGGCTGGCATCTTTGTCGCTGACGAAGGAGCACTCCTCAATAAATCTGATGAACATCTGGGTCTTTGTCATCAGTGAGTAGAACTTCTGGTGTGAGCGGTCACGACTCTTTAGAAACCCTGAGGTCATAAGCATTTAGGTGAGGTTAGACCAAGAGTGATCATGTTATTGCATTGGACTCATGGGCCATTTAAGATGCTTAAATATATGCTCTGGAGGCCATTAGTCCACATACCTTGTAAGTCAAAAAGGGAGCTGGCATCTGTAGCTTTCTCAGAAGGCGCCTGGGTGATGGGTCTCAAAAAGGAGCGGTAGCCCTTCAAAATGGCTGCCATGAAGCGCAGGAAGGCTTCCTGGATCTCCAGCTCCACTGTGTGCAAGCTTTTTCCACAACTAAGCTCTGAGGAATCGCTCATGCTGAGCTCCAAAAGCCCATCAGGCTTATACTGACCTGAAGCCAGAGATTTTCAACATCATAGGCAGGAAGATGTCACCCGCTAAGGCTAAATACTCATTTTACAGGATTTGTAATAATGATAAACAATGCATTTCCAAGACATTCATGAGGCTTAAAGTCACCACAGAAACTTGTGACATACCAATAGTTACCATATTCAGCTTCCTCAGTGTAAAGAACGTTTCCAATTGTGAAAGAAGCATCGCAGACTTCTTATTATGAAAGGACATGACATGATAATTGCCAAATTTCTTTTAGATGTATAAATGGAAAGAAGAGAAAAGTAAACTGTGAAATTCCCAGAATCGAATTCTGGGTTATAAATTCATGTCCTGCAATGTAGCTAATGAATTATGATTAACAAGCTCTGGGAAAAACTTCAGTTCATATACTTAAGAAGGTAAATAACTTATCGTGTGTCTGGTCAGACTGGATTTTTAATTAGTTTTTCCACTGAAAATTTGCTGTATGCAAATTTCCCTGAATATGTGCTTTGCCACACAAAAAAAAAACTGGTAACTAATGACTGACACATGTATAATCATTTGTTTAACTAGCTCATACATCAGCTCAGTACTCACCATCAATCAGCTGTTGGTACAGATTACTCAGCACATTCATGAGGTTTTTACAGGCTTTCTTTGGCAGGATCTTCCACGTGAGGGCCCGCTTATCTTCAGTGCTGGAAAAGCAGAAACAAACACTGACACACTCTGCTCAAGAGAGGCCTAAACCAACACGGACAGAGGTCAGACCACCCAACAGGCGTCTGGCCAGCTTTGAACCTTTTTTTTTGACATGCTGACATCCTATACTATTAAATGATACTGACACTACAAAAATAACCATTTCCATAAAACAGCCTTGTCCCTAAACTTAGAACTCATGAGCAGGCAGGAAAGCCTTTCCAAAGCTGGGAGGAAAATAGTTCTGTCCTGTAGTTGACCGTACACACAGCAGAATTGTACAGAAACCATAGCACTGCAAAGAGATTAAGTTGAGTAAAAACCCCCGCCTGTACAGGGATGATCTTTATTTCAGTTTGATTATTCCTGGTGACCGTCGCGGCTGCTTACTGAAAGATGGTGTTTGTGTCCAGATCCACACAGCTGACATCTGGCGGAGGGTCATACAGGTCAAAGTAACGAGAGTCCACTCCTACGATGAAGGGACAGGGGGCGCTCAAAACATCAGCTAGTGCCAGGGGACAAAGGGGGATATATGGACATGGCCAGTGGAATGGGAAGATCATCTAAGAAAGAGGAGGAAGATAAACAGGGATAAAAAATGAGGTGAGCCTCCCTCTGCAACTGTCCACAATAACGAAATGTCAGTGTTGTTCCAAATGCATAAACAGTTTCCAACATTTCTGAAAACAATGAATTAGAGAAAACCTTGGATCCAGTTATTCCCTCACAAACAATGAACTCCTTGACTTTCTACATATTAGTGATTCACTAGCGATGATGCTGTGGATTTAATTTTGACATAAGCAAGCCCTTTGTCCAGCTGATCACAGTCACTTACAGACACCAGAGCTTCGGTGACGCTGGTCAGCACGGCAGGTCGCAGCGAGTGGACCAAGATCTTGTGTTCAGTGACTGCAAACACCAGCAGGGTGATGGCGTTCTCCGGTCCAAGGTTTTGCAGCAGCGTGCAGAATCGACCTCCACTGTGAAAACAAACATCAGTACACCAGTCTCAGAATAAAGGGTCCTGCGCTACAGGTTGAGAAACTTTGAAAATAAATATCATATCAGAAATGATGCAGCCAATCCAAACAGTAACAAAATGTCCTGTATCCTTCCCATTTTAAGTCGGAGTCGGATATCACCAGAAAAAAAAAATACCTGAGCGGTAAGTGAGAGGACACAGGCTGGCTTAGCATCAGGCTGTCATGAGGGGAGAGCTGTGAGAAGATCAACATTTATCCATTACGGGGGAGAAGAGTACTCCACAGGATATTCAGAAAAGACCTGCTGTGTTATAGCAAGCGATCATCACATGCAATGGAGGATATAGTTTAACATCTAAACTCACTTGAACCAGGATGCGAGGCCTCTGGGAGGAAGGGAAGGGAACTTTGTGCATAAAATGAGAGATGTGCCTGGAGGAAGAAGAAGAATGAGGAAGACATGACTTGTGGTGATCAGTCTGTCAGTCACACGGCAAGATGTTTCTAGTGTCGCTACAGCTGGGACAAAATGTTCAGTGATCAAACACACCAACGCTTAATATTAGGTTTAGCTTAGTTGCTCATATAAAGTGAGATTTCTACAGCCAGAGGAGCCAGAGACAGACCAGTGCAACATGCAGCAACAAGCCAGACAAGACATTCATTGTGTATCAGGCTTGTTTTTGTAAAAAGAGAGATAATCGAGAAAAGAGGAGAACTAACTTCTCGATGGGCAGGGCGTGTGGACCAGAGATGGAGTAGCGATAGAGGAACGTGAGGAACTTGCGGAAAGAGTCAAAGAAGGGCCAGTGTGAGAGCAGGCAGATGCACTTGTTGGTGTGGACCGAGTGGGGGATGACAGGTGTGGCTGAAGCGTTGGGAGAGGATTTGTGTGGATCTGGGTTCAGCAGGCCCAGCTGAGAACGCTGCCAGTCAGTCAAGCACTCCAGGGGGAAGGGCTCGTAGAACTGAATGGCAGCACCGTACACCTGAAAACCACAGACATGTTGGATACACACCCGCCAGGTACATCACAGCGACACTGAGAATTCCCTGCTGCTGCAGCTTCATCGCATCTGATTGACACAATAAATTATCCTTACACAGAAAAATAGGTCATTTCACTGCTGAGCCTCCGGTGTGTGACAGCTAGTCGCTCACATCCTGAAGTTCAAATCAACACATCTCTGTTTCTTCTTAATCGATACCTCATTAGCTTCCTTTTTTTTTTTACTTTTTTAGGAGACTTTCCCTCCTCCTGCAGAGCTGTTCATAGAGTCACCTGACATTTTTGAAGATGGTGCAGCTACCGAGATGTTATTTACAATAATTGTGAGGGTAAGAAACAAAATAGACAGAATGAAAGATACAGTATATCCATACTTTCTCTCCAGAAGCTCCAGTCAGGACGAAGGTAGAGAAAACGGGTAGGGAGTATTTAGTGTTAGCCGGCCAGCACTCGATAGTGGCCCCCATGGGAAGGCAGAAGAGAGGGACTGACTCGGGTAGAGGGAATGACTCGTAGTCCTCCTCTGGATATCTGCTGAATAAACCTGTCAAGAAAAACCAAAATGAACAAAGATTTCATTCCCTAAATGATGATGAAGAGCAACCCTGTGTACAAAACTGATTCTGACGAGCGGAAAAAGGATTGAGAAAAGTTCCATTTATCACCACAACCACAACAACCAACAACCACAATAAACAAAGTTATTCAAACAATGTTGCAGTCTAAACACAATGCTCAGTGGTGAGGAATTAGGCCACTAGGTCACTGGCTACATGTCAGTGGGCACACAGGATGAACAATGCATCAGTGTTTTGTTTTGGGCACATTCAGAAACTTCTGCTACATCTGCTAATACATGCAGGTTGGTGTTTCTTCAAAAGGCTGGTGCAGTTACACATCAGCGACTACTGATGAGTAATCTGCATCAATCTGCCTTGTTTCGTGTAGATTAGATGAATGTTCGGATAGCAACTTGCACACGTTTGTACGAGAGTGAATAGGGCCAAAGTCAACCACAGGAATGAAGGAATCTGGCACTTTGTAATTGCATGTTCTGAATGGCTAAAGCCTGATTTCTGTGCTCACACCATCTCACAATGAACAACTTCCATTCAAAGCAATACGGGCAGAAAAAGGCAGCGTTTCTTTGTGGGAATGTTCCATGCACAGAAAACAAAGAGGAAACAGACAGATGGACCCAGAGGGCTAAAGTTAAGCATCTGCCTATTTGGCAAAAACAAGGGTTTTTGAGTGTCCTAATCACTCAGAAAATATTCTAATCTAGACAACTGCTTCATTTTCAATGATACCAACAATGATTCATTGCCGTTATGGCGCCTCTCTGACAGCTGTCATTTTAGGAAAACAGGTTTATCCCATGACAATATGATCACTTCAGGCTTTCAAAACGGCACTAGAACAAACTAAAAAATCGGAAATTGCGATTGTTTAGCTTCAAGGGGGAGAATTCGGTCTCACCTCACCAATCAAACACTGACACATCCACATGTTTCAACAAGCCTAAACATGTTTGTGAGGGGCCAAATCAGTTCAGCAGAGATGGTGTTTCCTGACAACATGGTGTTCGCGGGATCAAGAGGTTCACATCAGGTATTTGGATCTGTGTGTTCTCTCTGGTGTTTGGGGGTTAGGAAGGCTCACCTGCTTTGTAGGCAACTGTGTTGGTTTTGGTCACAGACTTCTTATAACAGAGGTAGACAGATGAACCCCACTGAAAACAAAAGCAAAGTTGAATTATCATCAATCCATGTTCCATCAAATGATTTTCATTATTGTTGTCTATGTTTAGTTTAAACAGGTTTTTTAGACGGATTTCCTTTCTTCCACTGCTTGTACATCCTTCACTGGTGTGATGAATACTGATCAGGATCAAGTTATTTTTGTTTTGTTTTGTTTTTATCTAGCAACAGAAATGCGCATATTAAGCTTCGGCTTTGGCTCAGATGTTGAAGTAAGCTCCTACTGCTGAGTTTTAACTGTTTGTAAAGTTCAGTGGAGAAAATCCCACATTTTGAGCCTCAAATTCTCCACAAGTCTCAGTAGACTCTCCTCATCCCACAGCTTCTCTCCCTGACACACTCGCTTTCTGCAGCCCCACAGTTTCTCAGGGATATCTTCTGTTCTAAACAATGCCAAGAGCGCTACAAGCTGACACAGCAACGATTTGACAGAACAAGATTCTTTTATTATGCGAGAGTGAAAAATGTAGAGAATAAGAGACAGGTATTTTACTAAATGTTACAGGTTGTAGAGCCCCAAGGACTCTGCTTTGGATTCCAAAAAGAAAAAACATGCTGAGAGAACAAAAAAAATCACAACTCATTAAACCACAAACAAAAGTGGACGCACAAGTCAGTTAAAGTCTCAGTTCTGCAATACTGAAGAAAACCTCCAGATGGCTACAACACATGAAGGTTTCCTTTAAAACGGTCACACGATGGAGTCTGTTGTCTAATTTCAATGTGGTAGAAATTCACACAACAACACAAATGTGCAAAGAGAAACATTAAATCATTTCATTTGTTCAGGACTTTTAGTTGCCTGGGCTTTAAGTTTCTATTTGATGGACTGAAGACAAAACCTGCTGTTTGCTCCTGGTGACACAGACTCATGTAAAGCTGCAGGACAGCTGGACTCCAGTAACAAACAAGATGAGTTTGTGGTTGTACGTTTATCTCTCACCATGCTGCTGTTGAGATTCTTCTCCACCTTGCAGAAAGTGTGGGGGGACGTCTCTCCTTTGCACGGGATAATGATGCAGATATCGGTGACGGCCAGAGAGGCGTGTGGCTGACTCTCTGGAGCCCGGCGGTAGGTGACGTAGATTCTCTGAGACGAGTTGCCGCTGATGTTGGCAGAGCGACCGGAGGGTGTGCTCTGGATGAGGTGGCATCCCTGCTTCAGACGCTCCTTCCACTCATACAGTACGCTGGGGAAGTGGAGGCGAGACAGTCAGCCAACTAAATCCATACATCAACATGAACTCATCACTGACAAATGACAAGGCAATTTGCAGTAAAACTAATTGACTCCAGATGTTAAGACACACAGTGCTCACAACCGCATATACATACTATGTCTCACTTATAATCCCCTGGGGAAACGCAGGCATATGTAGACTGTCAGCGACATCCACCATACGTACACACACCCACACAGCTCTTCGGCCATACAGTGTGTAAAGTGCAGCCACTCTGTCGGAACAGAGCCACCTGATAATCTGTCGGCGGTCAGTGTTAACCCACTTAGCACTGTCAGCACCTAATTCCACCAGCAACAAGTATTCAACCAACACCCTCCAAATCCTTCCATTCAGAGCATAGGAGTAAATTTAGGTACAACATTATCAATTTGACATTGTCCCTCCAAATGTATGAAGGATCTCAAACAATCTTGTCAGTTTAACTCCACATCACAGCGTTGCCAGGTTTCTGTATCTTGTATCTGTATCAGGATGTGAAATTTGGACAAAGCAAAGTTAGTTCCCGCAAATCTGGCAAGTCAGGCTGCTGTACCCATTGTTGGCTACTTGCTGCTGTGATTGAGGTTTGAACAATGAAAACACAGCAGAATTAAAAAATAATGACTTTGTTGAATAGAAATAGCCTTTAGTTCACTTATGGCCATAAATGTGCCGTTAATTTGTGATTGTTGCTCAAATGCGTCATTTAATATCGTCCAATATCATAAATGCTCCCAAAAAACACAAGATGGAGGATCAGCTCTGTTTTTTACAAGAACCACATTGTAACAGCTAAACTAAAAAGGAATGTACCGGAACACATTGGAATCAGAGCTTTTGCTTGATGATGGCAACATTTCTGTTCAGTGTAATAAACCATAAAAGCTGTTCTTTTCAACAGATGATTAGAATTCATGCTTCGATAACATTATAACATGAACAGCATGTGCAAAATTATTCACAGCATGACAAGGACATTAGTTCATGAATGTCAAAATGTTTTGAAAAGGAAAATTCGGGACAAACAATCCTTGAGCAGAACAGAGACAAAGAGGAATGGAGCTGCTGGGTCTCACGGGGCCACAAAGAAAGATGCTGTAAAGGTGAGCATAGCCGTGTCTCTGTCTCTGAATGCATCAATTTATTAACTGCAGGAAACTGTTGAGTCATGATACAATAGTACTGATTTCACAAATCAGAAGAGAAGATGATCATGGTGCGGAATGGTGCCAAAGGTTTATCATTTGAATTGTATGTAAACATTACTTTGCACAGGTTCTAGTTAGAGTTATTGTGTGTATCCTTCCTTTCATTCATTTTTGCTCAGCTTGTTTATTGCTATTTGACATTTGAGTGATGGCACGTGTGTACATGTGACTGTGCAACTCATTTGTCAATGAAATTTTATCAAGATGAAAGCAGTTGATCATGCAGTATAAACGCAGGTTGAACAATGGTTAACTTGCTCTTACTGACACACTTGGTGAAAAGGCAATAAAGGAAATAGCATTTGTTGGACCTGTGTAACACCAGAAAAGAGTCTTACTTACCCGAGGTCAGTGAGAGGTGGCTTGTCCCGACCTCGCCTGTAGCACATAAAGATCTGGGGCGCCATGAGGCCGCCATTGTTCAGATCTGCTGACAGCCCAGTGGGCGTGGTCTCTATGCAGGTGTACCCTTGCGGCACCTCCTCGCCGAGCGAACGGATCACCACTGCCACATCAGTGACGGGCGCCTTGGGCTTGGCCATCTTGTGGCAAACATCGTCGAAGCGGATCTCCTGGTCCAGCGGCGTGGAGGGGTCCGTCAGACCGGCCACCACAAAGTAGTCGGCTACACGAGGGCCTTTGTCCTCCATCATCTCCCATCACCGTCAACTACCTGCACAGCAAGGAAAGAGGGAGAAGGCGAAAGACAAAGACGAAGCAAGAGAGAGACAGGGGAGGGGAGAGGGGGAGATTTATTTTGGTGGAGATGGCAAGGAGAGATGAATATGGCATCTTTGCCTTGGCAGTAAAATACAAATGACAAATTGGGTCATAAATCTTACAGAAAGTAGGCCTGCAGAATTAAGAAACGAGAAGGGGAAAATGTAAGGAGAAGAGGTATCACATAATCACAACGATGCACTTTCATGATCAGCTGGAGATTTAGGGTCCAGACGTTAAGGCGATTTTATCACACTCAAGAAGTTTAAACGCACAAAAGGTTTTGAGGTCTAAAATGGGAAGCTGAGTGGCTGGCTGTGCAGAACAGAAATTGCCTTGCCTCTTGACATTCTACCCAGTTGCAGGCCAGAGGGTTTGTTTTAACACGGAGACTGTCAGTTCACAGACTGCTCAGACAAAAAAACATACATTTAAATCTAAATTTCACTCGTAATGTGTGATAAGCCTATGAGGCAGAATCATTTTGAATATTCACTATGGGATGAAGTTCTTTCAGTGGATGAGTGTTGTTTTTACCAAGGTACCAGCCAAAGTTCAGTGTGATTATCTTGCTTTTGTTTGTACAGCGGAACAACAGGGATCCACAGAGAGCCACGTTCCAGCTGTGCAAAGGCTGAAACTCAATATCAAACAAATACATTTTCACCTTCAGAAGCACAAGACTGAAACAAAGAAGCACGTCCGCATTGATTTAGAGACAGACTCTAGGATTTCACATTCTTTCCGCAAAATAACAAATGAAAAATGTTTGCTGTGATCAGGGGCTGCTGACACCAAACTGCTGTCACACATTTGGGCCAAGGACAAAACTAACGGCATGAAGAGGAATTATATCTGAGGGGGAAAAAACTGATGAAATTAAACGTTTGGTAATGGATACGTTAAAAGCAAAGAATGTACCAATATAGTCACATGGACTCCATCCGCTCACCCTCCTTTCCCTCAATGTAAAACGTCAGATGTGCATTCACTCTGAAGTCGTGAAAAGCTGCGGCATTTTGCGGTGGATTGTTTCTTTTTCTTCAGGGTGTGGCAGTGAAAATTTAGAAATTTGTACCTGCAGAACACGTGGATGTAATAAACAATTCAGCACAATTTCAACATGTATAAGACTTTCCAACTTGAACCAACCAAACAACATATGGGGAATGTTAAACGTTTCTCAGAAGAAAGGCACACTAATTGTTCAAACATGTCTCTATGTTAGCACGACAGGGTCAGTTTAAACATTTACAACATGTCTAACCAAAAGAGCCGGTTTCATTACAAGCACATTTTGGAATCTGAGAGTTTATGCACAATCTATTCCAAAATAATATGACTGGATGAGGTCTGTGATTCCAGGCGTATGCAGTCAGAGGGCGTGGGGAGACAGGCTTAATTAGCAGGGCGTGTTAGCTAGCCCGGCGTCTGTTGGCTCTGGAAATGTTGAAAAGGCTGCCAACAGCCCATTCTGGCCGGGGTTGATGCTATAATACCCAAAGATTGATTCACACTTCAAGATTGTTCTAATTCTATCAGACAAAAGTAGGTGGCACTCACACATCTGAGTTCACAGCATTGGAGCGGACACAGCAATTCTGTAACAGCAGTTAAATTCCATTCACAAATTAGGCCATTCTAGACTCTCAAAACAATCAATCTTGCTAAATCTGTCAAGATCAAACCGGCATCAAATGTGACGTGTGCATTGGGAGGCAGACAGTGAGCAGAAACAATTAGCTGTGGAAACTGTTGCACTTCTCTGCGCCAACAACAAGTGTAGCACAAGCTGGAGGCCAGAAGATATTGTCACATTACAATTTGTGAATTTATGACCTCTACTGTTTTGGTCACCTTGGCTCCCAAATAGCGATCTGTCTTCCCCACATCACAGTGCACAGTCTGCATCTTCTGTTCTACCCCAAACAGCAGGATGTCACGCTGAACTGGATGGAAAATACTGAATATGCTTTCCATTTACATCCCTTATTGACCATTAAACACACACCTAGGGACAGCGGTTAACACTTGTGCCTCACAGGAAGAAGGTTGTGGGTACGAGACCAGGGCCTTTCTGTGTGGAGTTTCCATGTTCTCCCCATGTCTGCGTGGGTTCTCTGCAAGTATTCCGGCTTCCTCCCACAGTTCAAAGACATGCAGGATAATTTGGTGACTCCAAATTGTCTGTGGATGTGACAGTGAGTGTTGTTTGTGTGTCTATGTGTGCCCTGCGATGTACTGTACCCCTTCCTCGCTGGAATTGGCTCCAGCGACCCTGCGACAGACTAGTAAATAAGCAGTGATAGATAATGGATGGATTGATGGATGGAAACACACACCAACTCAAAGCCAATCATGCAAACAAAGTGTTTTTGGAGGAACGGCAGAGATGTACAGTAGGTGTTGTTTAAATCGATGACGTGTTGATGGTTAAACTGTTCAATCACTGGCTGGAGTGCTTCATTTCACTGCTTCAATTGCCAACCACCCTCATAAAAATGAAACATATACAAAGAAAAAGGCACAAAATTCTGATCATTTTTTAACACACAAGCAAACGCAGTATCCTTTGTGATGAATGCTTATTGCAGCTGCGACACAATAAAAGCCTTTCAGTGATTGACAGAGGGAAGGCTTTTAAAGTGATGCCTATTCTTTGCATTGGCAGCGTAACAGTATAGGGCTACAACAGCTAGTGCAGCAACCTATTCTCTGGTTTTAGCTGGATCTTCTCCTCAGAGGGCACTCAGATGTGTTGGATACTTTGCCACCTATGCGCCATTGCAGGAAACAAAAGCCCGTGGGCTGAAAGCTTTGGATGTGTGGGGATCTGTTGATGCGTGGGTCTGTAAAGCCCTGTGTGACATCGGATCTGATACAGTGCTATACATCAGTCTCTATGCCTGGAGCTAATGCGCTGCTCTGTTTTAGGCACAACTTCTCATTTCCATAAATCCGGGTTGAGCTTGGTGTTAACAGGCATAATGGAATGATCTGCAGGCTCATACCCGAAGGGTCGAGGGATTTCGTGCCTCTCTGGTTGTCACTTCCAGCGACAGACAGATGGTGAAACGCTGGTTCACTGTGTTCTGGCTGCTGCGCTCACATTACAAATGCATCTTACATCATCACCTCCACCCTGTGAGAAACTAATAAGAAGACAGTCATGGCACACAGGGCTAATTAAATGCGTCAGCCCTGATCTAATGTCACATATTCTGTCCTAATCCATCATCTTTAGCAGCTCTCCTCTGCTTATCAGCCAGTTCATTCAAACAAGTGAGCACACATCTGCACAGCTGCACACCTGGACCACAGTCTTCTTTCCGTTTCCTGTTCAACAGACTAAATATTTCTGGGACCCTCAGATACAACCCATCAACCACCAAAGGAGAGGATGTAGAGAAAGATCTGCTCACCTCTTTTTCAAAGTATTAGCAGTTATACAAATGAGAGCATTCTTACATGTGGAAACTCAGCTGGTTTTATAGAGGGACCACAGGATTTCCTGACACAACACTGACCCAAAACCAAATTGTGGTCATCAAATGCTGTGTGGAATGTCTGCATTTCCCAATTGAAAATGCCGACTTCCTGCCTCCAAGCATTCCACTCCACTTGACGTTATGCATTTAGTTTTATTACTATATTGTTGGCAATATGGCAGAGGCAGTGTTTAAGGTTACCTATCTTGTTAAATGCTAATGTAGGGTAAAACCAATGACACCGGCCCGCCTGTTACATAAGCATCATCTCACTTGCTCATAGATCAGGTGTGGAGATGAAAAGGCGCCTCATCACGGCTGTCAGATGAAAAGAGCTGTTAGAGCCGTGATGTTATCAAGACAAACTAAGTATAGATTCTTTTCACGGGTGTTTTTTCAGCTACTTTTTAACTCCAGACCCAGCCAGAGCGAGCTACAGTCGTATGTTTTTCCACATCACAAAGGACACAGTGGTTATTAGCAATTATCAGCTGTGGGTTTTGTTTCCTCTGATAGCTTAAGTGGATGAATGGAGGAGACAATTAGCTGGAGTGTGCAGTGTGGAAGGTCTTATTTTCTGTTGTATTTTGGACAGCTGCTTATTATTAAAGGGTTGGAAAATGAGCATTAGTCCTAGTAAGTACTGCAGTTGACATTTAAATTAAAGCTACACTAAGTATTTTTTCTATATTGTCCTTCACTTTGACTGGACAACTATTGAGGAATTCCAATTTAATTGACCGATTCATCAAAGATTATAATTATATTCACAATGTAAAATGTCAGCCATGTTATTGTTATTCTATTGTTATTCAGTCAGATTAAATGTTATTAAAAGCCAAACATATTGATTTTATAATGGGATAAATGTGTGGAGAAATTAGAACATTAAGATATTTTGCACTGTTCAGGATAAAAGAGTGGGAAGACATAAATCAATTCAGGAAAAAAGTAACATTTGTAAGATGATCGCAAAAACAAATCTGGTGAAACATATAGAACATTTTAAATCTATTCAAATGAGAGGAGGAGTTCAGTCATATAAGGAGTCCACTGTCTTGTTTCCTGCAACTTCCTGCAAATTGCGAGATTTTGCAGTAGAAGCACTTGGGTTTCTTAATGCAAGGTCACATGGTACAAAACACACTAATAAGCCTCAATTCAGCGAGCAGATGTAAAGAGGAGGAGAGGTTTACAGTGCGACATTCCTGTTAGAACTCCAGGCCACGTGACAAGCCAAAGAATGACACTCGTCCTTTCCATGCTGTCACTCTGCTAAAAATACAATGCCAATCACACAGCAGCAGCACGGCGACGCCCATTACATCAAGATTAGAAGCATAAACACCACATAAACTGTATGTGGGGGTCAAACCTGGGCGTCATGTGCTGTGCAATACTTCCCAAACACTTTTGAGGGGTGTTATTTGTTCACATTTTGAAGCTTAAATCATTTATCTTTAATAGGAAACAATTCTGATCATGATCATCATCAATAAAAAAAATAAAATGAATTTGAATTACTTGCAGCCATAATTCTAATAGTGTGCTGCAATCAAATCAAAACATTTTACAATCGTCAAATGTGCTGAAAAGACAAAACCCACAGCATGCATGACGTAAAGGATCTTCCTGCGCAGATCACTGGACCCTTCCCAGGAAATTCATTGAAAGTGTTTCAAGTTGCGACTCGTGCCACGCTTCACACACGTGGATACAAATCTGAATCCCAGCTGAAGTTCATGCATCCAGAAAACTTTCCTCTGGCAGACTCATCTGAGGGGGGAAACCTTTACCTTGGTTCAGAGGAAAACACGCAGAGAGACCAAAAGAGAAGAATAAAAAGCTGTGAACTGAAGAGAGGATGTGTTAAAGCCACAAACCACTTTGAAAGGTCACTGAGGTCCTGAGGCCTTTAGCATTCATGAGTTTCTGAATCATTTATGGTGTGGATCTTATCACCAAAAATGCCTTAAAGACAGGGATTCCCCAGGACTTAACACACTGTTTGGTTTCTAAAGCTTAAATCAGCATCTTTAATGATTTGGATCACTGTAAACGGGCCACAGCTGGATGCACAGATTACCCATTTCTTGTACTCAGCAGTGCTCAGAGCCAAAGTTTGAGAAAGCTTCAACTGAGCCACATGAAGAGCCCGGTGACCGACTCGTAGTCCAAACTCTGACTTATAAACCGCAGCAGGAGTTGAGGCAGGTTCCATAAGAAATCTAAACCTAACAAGACTTCAGCATTCCACCAGGGCTTTGTTTAAGACAACGTGACACCAGAATGATTTCCAGCCGTCAAAGGGTTCAGGAGGACCGGGGCCAAAGAAAGCCACCAAGCGGCCCCTCGTTCAAGGCTCCAATAGCAGCTGTGGGCTCCAGCTGTTCAGACATCCAGCACGAAGAGACAGCCACAGCAGGCAGCGCGAGGAGGACGAAAAAAGGAATGTGCTTGTGAAAATAAACACAAGCCGGTAGGAAGCCTCACTAGCCAAGCATCTGCTTCCAGTTAGCCCGGAGGGAGGGGAGCATTCGGTTCCCGCGTCTCTCTGCACCATTAGGTCAGGGTGATGTGGCGAAAAAAAGAGGACTCACACTTCAATCTCAACACCTCTGACTACGAGATGTTGGGAGAAATGAATGGCTCCATTTCTGCAGCCTTGTGATCACCTGAGTCAAACTAATTATCAGAGCGATCTCTGGACGCATTTATCCGAAGGCGCGTCTTATAAACTCACACCTGCCAAAACGAGCAAAAGATCTAAAAAGAGCAACATATATCCACAGAGGAATGACTATAATTATACAAAACTGCGGATTGTGAGTAGCAGGAAATATTTCAACTGGCAGCCGCTTTGACACTGGTCCAGGGAGAACTTGGTTGATTAGCCAATCACCCGACAACTATTACTAAAACACATGCACCTCCAAATGCTGTGCTACTGAGACTGGATGCAGAGCAGACAATAGGGATGCACACAGTGTGTTTTTTAGTGTTACAATAAACATGGCACCACCTTCTAATGATGCATTACTTGTCTCGGTCCTCAGTAACACGTCTTGGCTGGTTGTCATCTTGACCTATAGTGCACCAGAGTAAAACAATCCGGACAACAAATACTTCCCCTCCAGCTGTCCTGGATGACTTCTGACTTCAGAGAAGCAACGTGATTAAAAATACTGAACTTAATACATAAAGGCACATCAGTAGGTAAAATATGAAATAACCTTCCCCCGGTTCTGTAAGGTGCTTTGGGTTCAAACTGCTAGAGGACAGATTAGGTTTGTAGAGGATCTTGACCTACTTTTAAAAGGCGCCTTGAGATGCACCTCAATTGTTCCGTCTTTGCACGAGCCGACGCCTGCGGTGCGTTTGATTATGGGTAATTAGACACAAGCGTGATGGATGATGATGTAGCAGTAACTCATTTTACCTGCCAGTCTCGGGTTCTGTCAACTTTTGCTGATTACATTTAGGAAAAGCAAAAGTAGCAAAAGTGCTCCATCAAATCTGCTGCGTGTATTTAGAGTTCAATTCCTGGCACTAACAGCACCCAAAAGCGGAAAATGAAGCTGTGTGAGTGGATTGCTTTTAGAGCACTGTTACTGTGAGTCATAGTGGACGTGGAAGTTTATTTACTCAGTCTGTACTGGAAAAAATAAAGCAAAACTGTGAAAAATAGAAACTGAGAATAGAAATATAGGAAGTGAGCGATAATCAACAAGACTTTGTGTGTAGGAACCAACACAAATAGAAAAAACAGGTTGTCAAATCATGTTTTCAATTTTTGTTTCAGGATTATGAATCCACTGAATGGCAGGTACACAGACCCTACACAAACCTTTTCCCACGCCGCTCCTCTCACAGTGCAGTTTCTCATGATGACCTGGGAAGCCCAGCTTTACTCGGTTTGCAAGGATGTGTTTGTTAATGTGTTTGTCTAAGAGCAGGGATTACCATAATCTGTTTAACTCATAATTACCGCCGTGTTAATGCATCGACAGTCTTTCCTCTTTGTTCAATTTGAAGCGCTTCACAAAGACAGCAATGCCTAAAAGAACATAAATGAAGTCTACAGACCCTGGCCTGTAAAAACATCAGTAATGCCAAAGCTAGACAAAAACATCCTGAGTAACATTGTGACACCATGCATTAATGTAATGTAGCAAGCTGTGGGAATTCTCCTGGAAACTTGAGCTCTCAACCTGACAGAGCTTTTAATTCTAAACTGTTCTGGGTTTGCCTTCAGGGGGTGGTATGTAAAGTAATCGTTCTCCAAATTTTATTTCATTTCATGCAGAGTCTGCAGGCATTATGTCGATCACAGACTGTACTCATGAGCTAGAAAGTATGAGCTTCCCTTCCACGGACGAAATTGATCCTGAATCGTCCAAAATCCTCTCTTCTCACACCAGATGCCACATCCTGCCTTTCTCTCTGCAGACACTCTGTCCTCTGAGCTTACAGCTAATTACCGTTTGTGGGTGGGAGTCCCTGGGAACCTCTAATCCTGCTTTGCTTTTTTCCCCTTTTTGGACAGTTTCAGCAAAATCCCTGACTATGTAGCACTCTGAGCATCCAGATGACACGTACAATACGAACCAATGTAGTTGAGGCCATCGGGCTTTTTTTACTGCGGATACATTATTACACTGGAACTGTAGAAGCAAATGTTATTGGAGTTAAGTCTAATACTCTTTAGTAGTGAAGGGACAATTTCCACCTCAGCCATATACAGTGTGTTAGAAAACCAAATGAATTCAAAGTAACCATGTTTGTGAAAAATGATTGAAGGAAATGTCAAGGGAACGTGTGAGTTTACTGGTGTTAAAAAAATAAAGTTTGTTCAATTCCTTACCAATTTTCCATCTATTGATACATGAACAGAATGGTTGGTTGGTTTACAGGGAACTTGGTGTAGTGTGCAGCTCTGGTCTATGCTTCAATACATCAACATGCTATTTGACAGACTGCCAATGCTGAAAAAGACGAGCTAGACTTTGTTCCCCACAATCTAATTCTAATGTAGTGATACCAATACAGTTTAAGGCATAACAGAATTTGGCTCTTTACAAATCCCTCAGTTTCTAGTGTGGCCCCTTACAAAGCAGTTGGCTACCTTTTGTTTTGCAGAGCTACATTATCAGATTCCCACTTTGAGGCAAAGAGCCAAAGCTCCAGTCTTAATAGAATTTTCTCTCAGGGGCTTTGGTAGAAGCTGTTATTCAAATTAAAAATAAGTGAACAGGGCACAGGGCACTGTAGGGTGGGACTGGAACTTTGGCAGGTTGTTTGTGGCTGATTGAGCGGACACACACATTCATCTGCATCAGGGTTTAAAGAGCATCACGGACACATAAGAGGACACTTGGTTTCAGTTATAGCCAGGCGGCAGACACTAACCCCGGGGCGACTGACAGGAAAAGACCAAGCGAGATTACAGGAATAGCCACAGTGTGGTATCGACTAGGCACACACCGTCTGTCCTTTGATCTTTGACTCACTGCCAGTGCCATGAATCCTCTTCCTCCATCGGAAAAGGAATACAACCACAAATGTGGCTCACGTGTGTGACATAACACCATCCAGTGGGAATACTTCTACCTTTTTGGAATTCCAGCTCTGTCCTATGAACAAGAACAGACAAGGCAAAAAGACAAAAAAATACACCCTGTCCATCATGTGCACAACGAGCTAATATGTCCATCAGGAACACTTGAAAAGGAAAACATGGCTAAGCAGTGGATTTAAGACGGATTTCATTGAGACTACAATTCAGGTTACCTTCTTGGTATGTGGAGCAGAGGTTTCCAAATGACAGGTCTGGAGTATTTCTGTCGCATACTGCATATGATTTGACCAGACTTGCCTGTCCTGTGTGACACCACTAAGACATGGGGGGAATTTTAGGGAACTAATGCTCCAGAATGTCAGGCCTCCGTCGCTGTCTACCCTGTTGCTTCACTTGGAAAGAAGTCTGCTGAGGAGGTTCGGACATCTCATCCAGTAGCCTCCCAAACACCTCCCTGCGCAACTAGTCCGGGAATGTCCAACCCGGGGATTTGACCACGGAATATGCAGAGTGCATTTTATATCCCATGTCGTCTGGGAACTTCTCAGGATGGCCTAGGAGGAGCTGTTAGATGTGGCTCGAGAGAGAGAGACACATCTGGAGGGCTTTGCAAAAGAGTTCTACCTCCACGGCGAGGACCTGGATAAGCATCAGCAAATGGAAATCATTGTGTGTTTTGGTAACACAAGGTCCATGTGTGCCACTCTGGCCAATCAGGGTTGACGGTGCAACACGATTCCTCAAACCAGAACCCTGAACCACACCACATTATTCTCTAATTTGGAGCTTTCTGATGGAGTGGAGGGTGTAACCACAAGGAACTGTAACACAATGCTGCTTTGCCTACCACAAGAAAGGCTGAAGGAGGCACTGAAATCACAACCACACACACAAAAGCACACACAGTAGATACACACTAAAAGAAGCCGCCATCCTCATAAAACCTGCCGTAGATCCCAGTGACAGGAGGACATGTCCACTCTTTTCCATTCACCTACATATCCAGAGCATTTAGAGCTATTAGCTGCACACCTTGATTAAGGTGGAAGCTTATTGGACAACCAGGTGAGGGGGGGGGGGGGTTAAAGCATAACATGGCGAAGGAGGACATTAATTTAAAGCACAACCAAGGGAAAGGGCCATTAAATCCTAACAAGGTGAGGAAGGACATTAATGTACACAGCCAGGCGAGAGAGAGAGAGAGAGAGAAGAAATTGGAAGCGGTTAAAATGTCCCTGCACACACCGAGAGGACACCCAGTGTTATTGGGTATTTATAGCTCCAGTGGGCAGAGAGACGCGGGGGCAGTGAAGGTTCGTGTGAGGGAACTAAAATACGCAAACAACCTGCAGCACACGCGTGGACAAAACAAAGTAAATAAAGCGGCGTGGAATTATGTCGTTAAATCCCGTTAACGTGACGCAAAAGCATCATGAGCGACACTGATAGACAAAATACTCTCAGACTGTGATGTCATTTCATTGAGGCTCTCTAGAGTTTCCCCTTCGGTTGATCCTCTCGCTCATTCAGTCATTCGCTCATCTCATCATTTATTCATCCAGTCGTTCGTTCGTTCATTCAGTCACTAACGGTTCATCATCTCACACTCACCGCGCTGAGAACGTCAGTTTATTCCGCCACAAAGTTGCCCCGGTGTCTCCTCCCGGCGCTGTCACATCCCCGCGCTGGCCGTGTGGAGAAGGTGAGGCGGTCAGTGAGGGGTTTGTTGTTTTGTTTTTCCTCTTATTCTTCCTCCCGCGGTGTCACCGTTATCTGTGAGCTCGCTGTCAGGCAACGAGACAGCCGGTGCTTCGCTGCGCCGCCATCTTGGTTATGATTGGGAACCCGTCGCAGACACGCGTGCACACGCTACACGTGTATACACACGCGCGTGCGCGTGCGCGCGCGGACACACACACACACACACACACATTGGATTTCAATTAATCCATTTGACAAATATATTCAGAATAAATAATCCTTTGTTGTATATTATTTCCACTTTTTTACAATTTACAACAAATGTATTTATTTTCCACAAAAATGTTCTAGGCTCAAAATCAGTCGATTTGTAAGCAAAGAGAGCCATGAAATGCTGAATCAGACTGCTAAATCCCGTAAGGATTACTATCATCTGTTGAAGAGGAACATCAGAAAGAAAACTTATCTGAAGGAACAAAACAAAGACATAAATCACAACAAAGTCAAACCAGAACCAGACTTGTCTTTGTTGGCTAAGTGTGCTCAGGCACACAAGGAATTTGACGCAGTTCCAAATATCTATAATTAGGTTACTACACAGTGAAGACTAACAAAGTACAAATATCATTAACAGTGCTTTGCAAAAGGATAATCAAAAAAGAAAAATCATCAAAAAATAGCAGCATAGAATGACATTGTAGGTAAACGTGCGGATCAAAAAATGTGCAATGCCAATAGTTTAACAAAAATCTTCAACAGGCGTTAATTTTATTTATGAGCACGTCAAGAAACAACCAGGTTCCACCGAGATTTGAACTCGGATCGCTGGATTCAGAGTCCAGAGTGCTAACCATTACACCATGGAACCACATGTCTACCAGTAAAAATATCAAAAATCGAAAAAAAAAAACATGTAGCACACTGTTGAATCTGTGTTTGTTATATTACATACGAAAACAGTAACATGGTTTCAGTTCAAAAGGAATACCAAAAAAGGCAACAAAAAAGTGGTAACATATGTAAATACATAAGTGCTAAACAGATTTGAAAAGTAACAAGCCTAACATACTCCATACATATACACAAGGATTCATGATTATAACTTTATTTCAAATTTTAATCTAGAGTAGGATGTGATTCACTCACATAGATATCATACATTATATGAAATTATATATAAGCATAATTCATGTTTATTTGTTTGTAAGCCAAATGTTAGACCTACATCGTGTTATATTTCTGAGAGAAAAACATGAGAAAAGCAAAGCAACTTTTATAACAACACTTAACATTAATAATCTACCAATGTTTTAACTTTAAATACGTCAAGAAATGTGACTGTCTTGTGTTTCAATAACTGCTCGGTCATGCGCTGCCATCTAGTGGACGCTGCCTTCAAAGACAGTTCCTGTACTGATCTACAGAGGTCGCTGTTGAGTATACTAGATTTATGTCAGAGCAGACTGGGCCTTTTTGCTGCAGGGATGTGCAAAGTATAATTCACATACATAGCGTTGCAGAATTATTAATGCCTGAATACAACAGCATAGTCAATATTTCTCTGATTAGATTTTCTTGTGGTTATCTGTTTATAATTTCGGTACAATTTTTTAGCTGTTGTAAATAATCCAGACAAAGGTGGAGTCTTCTTCAAATCAGAGGTATTTGTCTTTGCAATTTTGGGTGTGAAATGTTAAAACAACAATGGGGATGACTACCCAGGAGAAGAACATTTGTTTTGGGATATTTCATTGTTTGAATGCACCATGAGCCAATGCTGAGGAAATATTAGAAATAGTGAGAGTGATGGATTTAGTGCTTGGAAGTAGTTACAATGTCCTGGGTAATCAGGGTTAGCAAAAAGAGTATTTAAAATACCAATCTCATAATATTTTAGAATTTTAGAATGATGAAAGAACAGTGTTAAAGTATGTTTAAATAGCTGATTCAGCTCTTTAAAAAAAAAAATCTTTCTTGGATGCAGATTTCATTTCGCTGAATGGCTAAAGTTAGGCCAAACCCTGTGATCAGACCCACCGCACATGTCTGATGTCTCTGTATGTTCATGTCACCGGGGCCTGTGTTTCCGCTGTGAGACAAGCTGCACGTGCACATACACACAGTTACTGGAATTTCTCCTCTCTCATATTGATTTTTGGAGGGCTTTGCAAATGTTTACATGACCAGCAAGAGATATACAAGCTTTTTCAAATGACCCACCCCCTCCACTCGCTCATACACTCTCCATGCATTAGAGGTCAGGAGACAGGCAGGATATGAGCCAGTGCTTGCAGGAGACAGAGTGGCTGTTGAGCAATTTGACAGGCAGTCTGTCAGTGACAACCTGCAATCTGTGGGTAAACCGTTTTTCTGTAAGTGCTGTATGAGAGGTGACAGGTTAACAGTATCCAGTGGGGATGACTGGAATTATCCCACAATTTTCATACTAGTTGTGAAGTGATTGATTGAGAGGCACAATAAACACAATTTGGACTGCTGTTGCCCCTTTCTGCATCAAGCATTAAGCAGCTTTAAGAGCTGAAAGAGAAAACCAGGTAGCGCAGTCATTAACACCCAACCTCCACCAGCTGCATGATGTGCCATATTTGACCCTGACCCCTGACCTTCCTGGAAAAGGATGTGGAAGTAAGACAATTTCCTACAAGGATCAATACAGTATCACATTATTATACTGCTGAAATGCACCAGCAGCTGAAGTTAATGGACTAAAAGCCTGAGATGATACATCCAAAAACTCAAACAGATTTTAGATAAGCTCATGATTTGTGAGATCATGAGTCAGATGAAATATTGTTTGTGTAGTACAAGTTTCATCTGTGTTTTTATTCCAATTTTATTCACCTTGTGTATCAAGAAACTCAGTATTATTTTCCTCTGAGGTTTTCCTGTGAAACATAGTTCATAATGTCACTGTCTGAACTGAGGGGAAGCTTGGTGGGCCTGTCTGTAAAATATCGGTGAGATTTGTTTGAATAAAAGACTTTGGACTTTAAGTTAAGTTTTGAATGTTATTTTATGTACATTTCCTCGTTATTCATCCTGATATATTTGGTGGTGGGGCAACACTGAACTTCACAATGTCATCTTAAAGCAAGAAGAATTTCCTGGGATGGAATCGATCTCTGGCTTTAGTGCTGCCTACGTGTGGATATTCTCTCCATGTCTGAGTGGCTTTCTTCCCTCAATCCAATCACATACAGTTTAGGTGAAGTGGAAACTCTTAAAATGGCTGTATATGTGTGTGTGTGTGTGTGTGTGTGTGTGTGTGTGTGTGTGTGTGTGTGTGTGTGTGTGTGTGTGTGTGTGTGTGTGTATGGGGGGGTGTTGGTGTGTGGGTGGGTGTGTGTGTGTCTGTAATTGACTGTACAGTAATTGGGCAAGAATAGAAAAAAATCATGTATCTAGCACAAATGGAAAATGTGGAACCAGAACCACATATCCACTATCTGCCGTGCAAGAAAATCGGTACATATGTAGGGGAAGCAGTGGTGTAAGTATATCCATGATATAGCAATAATGGTGTGTGTGTGCATGTGTGTGTGTGTGTGTGCTAAGCCATGGTCAGCTCAGTGACCGGTCTGTCTTTGGTTACATTGTCTTTAATGCGACACAGAGTAGAAACATGCAGTCCAGAGGAGGTGGGGGTTGGATGTACCTTGCTTGCGGGAAGCCTGGCGGCTGCAGGCAGAAATAAATCTCCCCTGAGGAAAGCTGATACAGCAGCTCACATGTCCACAGCAGATTATATCCAAGGCCGTCGACATCTTAATGGCAGCCAAACACAGAGCCGTGCACTGTCTGTGGTGCTGCTGTGGTGAAACGGTGTGTGACATCTCTGCAGCTGGGGAAAGACAGAACAACAATTGTCATTTCTTCACTCAATTACTCTCCAGAGATGAGTCACATCCCTCATACTGCTGATGTAGTTTCTAATACTTATCAGGTTTGCCATAGCCCAGTCAGGCTGAAGCCAAAAGTGGATTGTGTGGATTAAGTTTAAAGCAGCAGCATGTAATTTTTTGAGAACATTTTTTCTGTAGAATTTGTTAAAATCCTGGTTCCATCCTGATAGACGTCAATAAATTGTGTATATCATGTCCCATGCCTCCTGCTGATGGTACCTGATTTGGCCCCTCAGAGTTTCATCTCCTCCAAACCATGAAAAAGGCTTTACCTGGAACCTGTTTGGCCTCAGATGTTAATGTCATATCTGTTCAATTCTTTAAAAGTAGATTTGAATGTACTGAAAACTCTGAGTTTGATTCATTAATCTCTGAATGTGTTTATTCATTATTTGCATTTTCCATATTGTACTGCTTACTTTTTTTTGTTTTGCCAGTAATCCATTTTGAAGCCCCAAACTGCATTCAAACATCTGAGACATGTATTGCAGGAAATGTTAAGCCTTATATCCGCAGATATGATATGTAGTGATTCACAGTTCAGTTTGCTGCATGGAAAAATGTTGGAATCTTTCTTTGATGTAATGAGAGCCTGTTGATACAGATCAATGGAAACAACTGAGAGCAGTGGAGCCAGAGACTCCCCACTGATTCAATTTACCATCTCTGTAAATCACATGAGCATACACACACACACACACACACACACACACACACACACACACACACACACACACACACAGACAGACAGAAGACAGAGAGAGAGAGAGAGAGAGAGAGAGAGAGAGGGAGAGAGAGAGAGATGATCATCAACATCAGCCATGCCTGACATATTTTCCATTTATGTTTAATGAACTTCTTTCTTTTGTTTGCACTTAATAAAGGGATAGTAAGTTTATAGCCTGTATTTGTTCATATGTTTCATACCTCTTTGTGTACATCTGTTGCAGTAAGAATCTGAGAAAACTTTAGATAAAGTTATTCTATCCATGTTGTGCTATAACGATCTGGGTTTGACTGATTAATTGTAAGTTTGTGATTGGATGAATTCATCCTTAATAAACTTAGACAAATAGAAAAATAAAATACTTCCAAAGAAAATTACAAGAATTATTTTTTAAATGTGACATCCCCAGTGCAAACATGGAAGGGAATGTTTGGCATGCTAACATTTAGTTGAGTAAAACTATTACTTAAATGTACTTAACTATCAAAACTATATGTTATGATGAACCTCCTTAATTATTATTAAAGTAACTTGTAGTTTATCATCCAGGAACCACTGAGTCTAACTTCTGCATCCACTGGATGGTACTGATGGGTTGGTTTGGGTTGTAGATTAATATACAGCATGATTTTATGTAGAACATTCATTTTCAAAGTAACTACTAAGTATACTTCAGAAGCATATTTCCCTCTGAAACATAGTAGAGTAGAAGCATAAAGACCTAGAGATGTAAAATTCTTACAGTATTTTAGTAGTACACTGAAATAGACTGCAGTAACTTGTTATTGTCCATCTCTTACCTCTGGTTTCAGCTATAAATGCTGAGTAAAACCAAACCTGTGAGACAGTTCTGTGCGTGACCGTATAAAGGACAATGTAAAACTATAAAAACATAAGCAGAGCTGAAGCTGCAGTCGTCATTCATTCAAAGCTGCATTAATAATTCATGCATGCTCCTGTATACTATGCAGCTCATGGGATCGATGCCTCTGTAATGTGGACTGATACGAGCCCCTAGTCGAGTCCTGAAGGAAGCAGGTTAATGGGACGGCTGGATTTCAGTGGCTGCTGGCTGAAGGCACAACTCTCCGACACACGACCACAAACACAAGGTGTATGAATACAAGACATGTCAATATTATATATAATGTCTCAAAGGGAACACATCAAAGAAGTCCCAGCTCGAGCTCTCTAGGAAGACAAAAACAGTATGTGGGGGGAAAATATCTAAGAAACCTTAGCTGGAGACCGGAGAGACAATAATGGAAGATACACAACACCACAATGAAGCCACAATCTAGCAAGGAGATCTCAGCTGTATTAAGCTCTTGTAAATCCTCCAAGATCCTTAAATGCCAGTGAGATGTTTCAGTGATAGCTACCACGTAAGGAATCCTCTTCAGGTCAGAGGGAGATTGGGAGGGTTCATGGACAGAACAGCTTGGAAGACATCTTGCAGTCGGAGCCTTGGTCAAACAAGGTGTGTAGGTGGTGGGTGGAGCACGACAGGAAGATGGATGTAAGTGAGTTTGGGCCTTCATATAAGCCAACGATGCCACAATCTTGGCTGTCAATCAAGCTGCTGCCCAGTTTATCCCAAAGGTGCTTGATGCAGGTGAGGTCAATTAGGACGCAAAAGGTTAAAATGAGAGTTTTGTGTGGCTTTCATCCCTATTTGTTAACTGATCTGACCTCATGAGGTTTTGGTGGAGCTGCTGAACCTGCACACGCAAACTTTGAACAGCACACTGAGTCAATGTTTTTTTCCAGTCAGATTAATTGATCTGGTTGTGTGTCTTATCCTTCTACTGGGCTGGGTGATAATGTGAAGATCATTAAATATTCAGTGAAGAGGAAGTTGAGTGTCACTACATTATCTGAGATGTCTGACAGTTATTGATGACTGTCTTTTATCTATTAGACTAGCAAACACACAAACACAACACAAAGCGGCAGTGGGAGTCATTTTATTTATCTGAGAGATGTTCTATTTATTTCATGAATTATAGATCTTCCAAAATGTCATCTCCACTCCGTGAGTATGACATCACCTGGAGTCCTTTCAGCTCTCATTGGAAGTTTTAACTGGGGAAAATCAACAGTATTCTAATCAATAGCAAAGCTTTTTAAAATGCTCAGATGTTTCCTCTACAGGGCTGAATGGTTAATGATCCAGAGTGTGGGTAAGTCCAGATAGGCTGCTAGTAAATCTGAGAAATAATGATTTACTTTAACCTCATATGACATCGCATTACACAATAAAATGTGCATCTATGCATATGTTTCATATTATTTGTTTTGTTTGATTATCAATTCCCTGCTGCATTCCCTCAGTGGGGGATTGTGAGGTGCAATCAGTCATCACAGTTTGCTGCACAAAAACTCAAAAATAAATAAATAAACCAAACTGCATGAGCGGGACACCACTGAGGACTAGAGACTCTGCACTAGGTTTGGTTCGGTTCATTGGGTTGGTGTGGTTTATCCAACAGACGCACAGGTTATGGCAGTCATTCCTGTCTCTAGTAGTTTGCATTTATTATTCATTATTTAACGAGCAGAGGTGTTTGTAGTTAATATAGTGCATGGTGGGGTTTGTAGTGAACCACATTGTGGGTAACAGTGATCCTTGCCAGTATTAATAGACCATGCAAAAGCTCTTTGTGGACTGTTGATGAGCCAGGCACAGATCTGAGCTGGCTCATGTTTTAAATCATGACGGCTAAGAAACAAAATGACACCTTTTTTGAGGCGTTTCTCAAAAACACTTGGACTTTTTTCATTTTACATGTGGCAGGATTTTTCTCTATTTTTGAAAATGTCTTTCGAGACTTAAACAAACTTATTACTGACCATAATTTTCAATATTTATGCAGCATAAAAACAAACTCCCATATTCTTTAAGAATAATTATGGAATCAGGAATTTTCTACACTGAAGTCATCAGTTAGTAATTTTCTGTAATGATGTCACTATGTACTGTACGAGTTTCTAAATAAAACAACATAATTCTTGGTTTCATTCGTTCTCTGGATCTTTTTGTTCTCTTTTTGCAGATGGATCTCAGTGGGTGTGTACAGGCTTTGCAGGGGAGGAGAGAGAGGAGACGCCTCTCCACACTCACTCCCATATCGGCCTCGCTCCACCTCCTCTCATTCATTCAGACAGGCCCCGGCTGAGAGGAAACTGCTGCTCCCTCTGGGACTTGGCATCATAATTATATAGGAAGCAGAACGTCTGCAGTCTGTTGGAGCTGGAAAGGCTGCAGGATGGTCACTCAGTGAATGACTCCTCATAACATGGACTTGGAGCAGTCCTTCTGAAACTACCCCAAAGGGAAGCTATATCGTGCATTCATCTTCAGTAGGTAAGAATAGTGAACAGACCAATTTCTCTAATTTTACAAAATGTGATTTTATGCTGCCTGATTTTTGTCAGCAGACTGTTTGGGAACTCTGCAGGCATAATTTGATTTGTTACCACTGGAGAGGCTCATTAAAATCCTGGCAATACTACGGGTACTGACAAATTCTTATGGCTGATTAGTCTGCAAACAAATGATAAGATAACTGTGTAACAAAAACAGAACAAAGTTCTTGAAGAGCTCTGATTAAGGTATTAACTAAAAGAAACATCTAATTTGTAAACACCATAGTAATGATTTAAAAAAAGAAGACCTGGCAATTTACAATAAACTCTCTAGTGTGCCTCTTAAGATTTGCAATTGATTATTTTCATTCTTAATTCTCAAAGGGTTTTTATAGCACCATATACATCCCAAGAAGAAACACTACAAAAACTACAAACTACAAAGCTTTGTCTGTCTGTCCTTCCTCATACATGTCAACATTTATCTCCATGATAAACCAGATGATCTGTTTCAGTGATGTGTTGCACTCCTACTTCTTGTCTTCATATTGTCTTCATTAATGTGTTAACGAGATGTGGCTTGGTCCTGTCACTCACACTGTGTCACTGTGTCACAGAGGAAGAAGAAGAAGAAGTTGTCATGTCAGAGAAGAAGCCACGAGGCTCAGATACTCGTCCCAAATCTGGCCTCCGCAGCTGGAGTGCCGACAGCTATGTTTGGCGGGGGAAGAAACGCTCCAGGAGCTCCCGCAACGACTCGAGCCCCGGAGGGCCGGAGCCAGAGGGGACAGAGGAGCTGGGCGTCCGGTCCACATCCTGCCCGAGGCGACGCAGAGAGAGAAAGTGTAGTTGCAGCGCTCTGGGGGACACGTTGACGCCTGCAGACATGGATGTAGTTTGCCGGAAGGCCTTGTCTCGGCGCTCCCTGCGGCAGAAGTTCCAGGATGCAGTGGGTCAATGTTTCCCTCTGCGCTCTCACCATCACCACCATCATCATCACCACCCTCCAGGCTCTGCACGCCCATTTTCTGTGCTCTTCTGGTCCAAACGCAAGATCCACGTCTCAGAGCTCATGCAGGACAAGTGCCCCTTCTCACCCAAGTCTGAACTGGCCCGCTGCTGGCACCTTATTAAGAACCATGCCACCCACCCAGGTGCCATCAAGGGCCTGGATGCTACTCTCAAACCCAATGTCTCATCCTCTTCATCATCCCCACCAGCGACTCCGCTCTCATGGGAGGATATCAGCTGCTCCCCTGGGCCTGGAAGCACCAGTTTGGAGGACTGGGATCCTTCTTGTCCACACAGAGGAGCAGCTGGCCGTTGTGGCCACACAGACTATATCTTGGTCCCAGATCTGCTCCAGATCAACAACAGTTCCTGTTACTGGGGAGTGCTGAACCGCTTTGAGGCAGAGGAGCTCTTGGAGGGCCAACCAGAGGGGACCTTCCTGCTCCGGGACTCTGCACAGGATGAGTTCCTTTTCTCTGTCAGCTTTCGTCGATACAGCCGCTCACTGCATGCACGTATTGAGCAGAACGGCAAGCGTTTCAGCTTTGATGTGCGTGACCCATGCATGTACCGGGACCCCAGCGTGACGGGCCTGCTGAGGCACTACAGTGACCCAACCACCTGCCTCTTCTTTGAGCCCCTCCTGTCGCGACCTCTACCCAGGACCTTCCCTTTCTCCCTCCAGCACCTGTGCAGGGCTTTGATATGCAGCTGCACCACCTACCAGGGCATTGAGAGGCTGCCACTGCCTCCACAGCTCAGGGACTATCTCAGACAGTACCACATAAAGTGTGAAGGGGCCTGTGCTCTGTAACAGTCTGAAGCAGGCTTCATACTCTGACCATTTGTCAAGGAGACCAAATTATAGCCAATGAAATCCAAGTAGCTTCGCTGTTAGGAATCCTTGAGGTCTAGAAAGTGCAGAAGCGGAGAGCAAACAATCGACTGTATTTTAAGACGTTTATTGATCGTCATGCGTCAAGAGACAGAACAAATGAGCACTGTCCATGTCTGCAGGTTTGAGTTTGCCTGCATTGACATCTGAGAGCCTAGATTCGGATTTATGAATAACTGCAGCCAGTCCAAATCAAATCTAATAAAACAGGACCTTATGTGGAGCTGAGGTCGAACTGTCTGCTGCAGGCTGAGGCACCTGTCAATCAGCAAATATGCTATCAAAACATGCTTCTATCTAGTAAGACACAGAGGAAGTGAAAAAAAGGGGCTTTGTGGAGAAAAAAAAGATTTATTGACTTTTTTCAAGAGATCTCTAACCTCAGATAATGACACCATACCATTAAATATTTCCATGTATTGTCCAACTGAGTAAAGATTTGGACCTCTTCCCTGATGGAAGATGAGAAAGTCCTTCAGGATCCCTCAGGACAGGAGGTGAGGACGTCCCCGGTGGTAAAAGATAGTTTCCAACACTGCCATTTAGCTGAAATGCTTAAACACTGTACACAACAAATTGTACTTTTATTCAAGTACAAACGTATTACATCTCTCTTCAATACTTGAGATGCTGAACAGTGCCTGGTGGATTACCCAACACGTTTACTTCCCAATGGGAAGGTTGAGTTGGGTAGAGCTTAGTAAACTGAAGACAGGAAGCATGTACACTGCAAAATGTTCCATATCTCATTTTGGTAATTAGGTTACTTATATCTAATGTTTTTAAGAAAACAAGTGCGATCATTTCAATATCGATAAAGTTTTAGTCAAGAATTTGCAGTTTACCATTTCATTCAGTCTCAGTTTCACATATTCTACTTCTAGTTATTTCCTTTCATGTTTATGGTATAATATCGATGAGTTCAACATGATCAGTGTTAAAACGTGGCATTGATGCCTCAGGTGGAACCCTTGAAGAGTTGTATTGTACACTGTTGAATAGCTTTAAACTAAACTTGGGTCACCTGATAGCTACATGTCACTGACAAACATACAAGGAAATTAATGACAAAAAAGGATGAATCTGTTGTTAAGTGAAAAGAAGTTTTTTGGAAAGTGCAATAATGTGAGTGTGTGTGTGTGTGTTTTACACAGCAAAACAGTTCACAATGTTGTTTTTGGTCATTAACCTACTGCAAAAAAAAGGTTTCAGAATAGACCCAACATGAAAAGTTTGAAATGATGTCACAGCTATGAATGTTTGGGATTTTCAATCATAGACTAAATGACTTAATGACCTGAATAACATTAACAAAAACAGATTTAATAACTCCCAACTTTATTGGTGACAGAGAGAGATTAAAGAAAGCTTTAAATGAACTGTACACCTCTTTACCACTTTCAGATCTAACTCTTTTCATAGAGGGTGCTCTTTTCTCTCTAGCCACAAGATGGCAGTATAATCACAATTATTGATATTGCTATTCACCATCTGATTTTAGCGCATCTGTAAAATGATATTTCAGCATAAATTGTGCCTCTGTATCTCACAAAACCATTGTAATTTGAAATGTGTTTACATGGTGGAGTGGTGCACACTATGAGACTGTTCACACAGTGTTGGAATCACTGTGATGCCCTGTGGGAAGCATATATGATATTCACCACACAGATACACAAAGTATTAAATGCCATTCACACAGCCTCTTCTATCAATGACTCATTCTCAGGTTGGTGTAATGTTACTGGTGCAGAAGCAGTCACAAAGTGTGCTGCCAGACAGGTTAATGGTGCCTAAAATCCTCCATCTAGAGTAAAACCTCAGCCTGCCCCCTGAAAAGGACACGATTAATGCCAGCGTCTCAGCTCAGATGATGGACAGATAAGGACATGAATAAGACCAATACTAAACTGGCTGGGATGGAGTATATATATTATTCCTAATATAAAAAGCAAACCAACAAAAAAACAAACTGTCTAACCCTTCACTTTTAGGGTAAGAAACTTTTAGGAAGAAAACAGTACGCAAGAAAGAGAAATGGACAAAATGGAAAAATTGGGGAACAAAAGTCACAAATACACAGATTTAAGTCCTGCCCACCAACCCCATTCAGAGATGATTCCCCAATTATTCTGATTAATTCTTGAATATTTAGGATAAATTAAAAGATGTATTTTTAGTTTTCATAATGATTTTGTGATGATTTTGTGTCACTGCTGAATTTTGGCCTCTTCATATACAGTATATATTACAGCAAAAATCATAGTTGGTCTTTTGCAACCATTACCATTATCTATGAATTGACAGACTCAGGAGCCATATTAGTTGATTTTACCAAACCACATACATGTAATATTGATGTTATATTGTGTTATATTAGCCCAGGCCTCGTGCATACATCCATATATGGAGTGAAACCAATAAATACTTAACATGACACACACACACACACACACACACACACACACACACAAATGCACAGTGGTCCTCACTAATTCTTGTGCTATTAGATTTCAGTGATGTAATATTTAGACACCCAGCTGTCTGCCAGCAGAGTACTTCCTGTTGCGCTAATTAAATTCCCCCCTGAGATGAGCAGAGCATCATTCAAAGGCAGACCGACCGTCTTTGCCAGCCTCTGAAACAGTCAACAGGAACACATTGTGTGCATTAACTGTGTGTATGAAGTAAATCATTAAATGACTGAATAATTGATTCTTAAATGAGGCACTGACCTTTCACCCTCACCTCAGTGGATGAAAGGCTTTTTTCTTGTCATACGTCAGTGCAAAGTGGTGCCACGCCGCTGAAATGTAAACACGTGGGGGATGCAGGCCAGGAAAGTCCTTGGTGAGTGAGTGAGTGAGTTCAAACTCCCGAAAGACAGGACTACTCACATGTGGGTGGGGCTTAGGTTGTGTCGTCATGACGTAGATGGCGGGAGCTGTGTGCCGCTACACCTCCTTGTTTTCAACGCCGCGCGGGAGATTTGGGGGGAGGAATCGAGACTGCAAAGCGAACGAGAGAAGCTGTAAGTTACGGTATCCTAACACTCATTTCAAGTCAGAACCTCGTATTTAACTCAACTTATTCCGAGAGGAGAAACACACCCCAACTCACACTCTCGTCGTGGAGTTTGAAATGGCTTATTGTGTGGTGTTTAGCGCATGTTGCTACATTGTGTCTCGTTAGCGTTAGCGCCACAGCTAAAGCGTCACAGCCGTCCGTGACAGATTATGACACCGTAGAGACGCAAAAGAGGAGAGCCGGGCAGCATTGGATGTGTGTCATGATCCTGCTGTGGTTATAGATCGTGTCAATGATGTGTTTTGTGTGTTTGGTCATCAGTTTGTCAAAATGCCCAGTGAAAGGAAACCGATGCGGTATGGACACTCTGAGGGACACACGGACGTCTGCTTCGATGACACTGGGAAGTACGTAAATATGGAAAGTCCTTACGCACGAACAAAAAAAAGGATGGGTTATTTGTGCTAAATATAGGCCTAGTCACAGAGTAAATGGGGGTAAATAAGTCACAATGTCAACAGGTTTCACAGAGCTCTCTCACTTTAATGATACTATACTTAGAAACAAATACAGACCATGGATGGATAGCTCATGCACAGCAGCCATACAAAGTTACACCGCTATGTGCAGCCTGTTACATGGATCATTTTTTGATCACTCGTGGTCAATATAAAAGTTAGGTAAGGTTTATGACTGAAACTACAAACTATGATCACATTTAATACAGCCTGACCAAAATATCAACAGGTTAACATTTGTTCATCACAGACACATCAACATCTGCTGACATGTCACCATGAAATTACTGTCCAGTCCAAACCAGTAAAACAGTATGAGGATGTTTACAATTACTCTAATGCTTATCAACTTCTCCTTGCTTTATTGCTTTTGCGGGTATTCTGTCATTGCTTAGTTCAATTTATTTATGTATGAATAGAGTGACTTCAGAGGCACTTATCTATTTAAGGAAATGTATTAATTTCAGTCTGTGCAATATGCTTTAATGAGTACCCAACCAATAACTGGAGTCTTCCTGTAAGTGATGTAGCTGCTAATCCATGTAAACATAAAGTTTCGTCAAATGTTATAAGGTAAAACGGTGATCTTCATGCCAAAGAATTATAAGTTGATTAAAAATGAGTACTTAGTAAAAACATGTGGTGATGCGTTACATTTTGTTGCGTTGGTTTGAATTGAACGGAAAATCGGAAATAAATTCTGCCCTCAATTCCTTTTTTCTCTCAGGTACATTGTAACTTGTGGAAGTGACGGAGATGTTCGGATATGGGAGAGTCTGGATGATGATGACCCAAAGTCCATCAATGTTGGGGAAAAGGCTTATGCTCTGGCACTGAAGGTAGGCCGTGTACTGGCTACTGCACTGTGTACACAACATCCTGTCATAGTAGGTCAGTAATCTAATCTAATCTACTGTAGAAGTTTGTATGTCACTGTTTGGTCACTTTGGAATCTACTGACTTACTCGTCCTTTAATAGTTCTGTTGTAAGCTGATGAAGGTTAGATTCTCCTAAGCTCTGAATCAGGCTTCATCTTTGTCCTATTGTATTTCTCTCTCAGCAGTCGGTGACGGTGAGATAATATTTGCTCTGTATGTCTGGCTTTCCACAGAATGCTAAACTGGTGACGGCGGGTTCCAACAACACGGTGCAGATCCACACCTTTCCCGACGGAGATCCTGACGGCATCCTGACCCGATTTACCACCAACGCCACACACGTCGCCTTCAACAGCAGCGGCTCCAGGGTTGCTGCAGGCTCCAGGTACCCACACACACCACTGGAGAACGCAAGGAAGCCTTTACAAATCACCATCAGTTTGAAAATCCTGAAGGAAAAAGCTGATGGTTAACATAACAGTTATAGTTGCAACAGCTGAGAGAATGTAAAAGAAGACCCAAGATGATAAAGATTATGAAATGATGTAAATCAGACCAGGAATGGTGATCAAAGGGAAGAGAAGAGTGGAACACGAAGGAAAGGGAGCAAGGAGAGAGCCCCCTCCCGCATTTTAAATATTCTTACCCTGCTCATTTACATACTTTTGCCACAAACCAATGAAGGACTGCCACAACGCTTCTTGTGTCTCACCCACTGACTACAGATGTGTGACTGCATCCACGAGGTGAAGCCCTGAGATCCCTGCGTAAACACAACAACACACCCAAGCACAATTACATTAACACAGGAACACAACTAAATAATGGCTTCATTTTGAGACATCCACAGAGGTTTAAAGCCACCAGGCCAATTTTGCATGTCCATTTTTGTCTTACACTGTCCACTGAGTGGCACTGTAGCACTCGGCAATTGCAAGGGATGGAAAGGCATTGTGTGCTATGTGCTGCTGACTGCCAGTATGAGCTCAGTCGAACAAGGAATATGCAGTGTGACAGTGTTAAAGTAGTGCGTTAAGGACTTTAATCATAGGAAGAAATGTAATCATCTTTGCAATTTCTTTCTGAGAATGTCCAGCAGATGGCAGATTCCTCCATTTCATCTGGAGATTCCCCCCAGCAGCCTTGTTATTGGGAGCGTGTCTGATGTATCTAAACTGATGTTATCACAGTAATATTGGGATCAGTCTGAGAAATTCATTATGGTTCAGTCTGAGGGGAAGCGGAGCAGAGAGATGGCGGCCGCCACGTTTAATCCTCCCCGGCTCTCCTGCAGAATCTGTCTTGTGGAACATACTGCCTGCGTTCTGGTCTTGTGTTCTGCGAATAAGCGGTGACTGTGATCTGATAAGGTCCAGCGTTGTTTTTCCAGTGCAACGTGAGCCGGACTCGGTGACGTGCCTGAACCGATTTCCTCCCACCACACAGACTAAATTGGTTTATGATTAGTCTTGATTGGACATAAATGTCTGTTTGGTACCAGAATTGTTTTTCCATAAACGTGTTTATCACGGCAATGAAGACGATGAGCACGACACCTCCTTGATGCTGCTATTTTCAGACGGGTCGTTTCTGCCGCGGTATTGATTGTGACATTTCAGGCACCTGAAGCCGTTAGGGAGAGAGGATGCTGCATCCTTATCCTGGCAGATATCGATGGAAATGATGATTATTTTGCTTTTCCTATTCATTGACTTGGCAATTTGCCTGCTCGTTGTCGTTTCCCTCCTTTCCTTCGCCGTGATGCAGATCTCACAACATTCAGCCTACATAGATTTGTTCCTCGTTTCTGTCCTCCGCAGTGATTTCCTGGTTAAGGTGGTGGAGGTGGCAGACAGCAGCCAGCAGAAAACACTCCGGGGTCACGACGCTCCTGTTCTCAGTGTCAGCTTCGACCCAAAAGATGACTTTCTGGTTGGTTAACATTTCCGTGATGGCAGAAATAGAACTGTGTACATATGAAGGTGAAGCAATCTGAGCGTTAAACTACTTTCTCCTTCAGGCCTCTGCCAGCTGCGACGGCTCTGTGGTGGTGTGGAACGTGGAGGAGCAGGTACTTTGGCTGAAGTCTTCTTTGTTAAGTTTGCTGTTTGCTGTGTCCCTGTGACCTGTGTGTCATACTGACCCGTGTGTGTTCGTCCAGACTCAGGCCGTCAGCTGGCCGGTGCTGCAGAAATCCAATGACATCAGCAATGCCAAGTCTTTGTGTCGTCTGGCCTGGCAACCAAGGGTGGCAAAGGTCAGTGGTGACATCACTCTTTATTACGTCAAAGTTGAATGAAGCTGACAGTTTGGTCAGTTCTTAAAAGATGCTCATTCTGATGTCTGCTACTGACTACACAGGAAACCAGAAATTAACTCCTTCTTTTGTGCGTACACACAGTATTTAGCCGTTCCTGTTGAGACCAAGGTGCACCTGTATGTGCGAGATTCCTGGGATCATGTGAGCACTCTGTCTGATGATCTGCTCACACAGGTAAGGTCCAGGTCAACACACACACACACACACACACACACACACACACACACACACACACACACACACACACACACACACACACGCACACACACACACGCGCATCTTCATTTCATAGATGATTCTCATTAAACAGGATTTGTTCCCCCTCCCTCAGCCCATAAACGTGGTGGCCTGGTCACCCTGTGGGAAGTTCCTGGCAGCTGGCAGTTTGGCGGGGGCGCTGACCGTCTGGGATGTGGACAGCAAGCTGTGTGTGGAAAGGTACGGGCCAGAAATGGGGCACAAGTTGACAGTTTTTTGGCGACCTGACTGAGATGCCCCCCCGCCCTCATAAGTGTCTTTAGTGTGTGTTTGTCCTGGTACCAGATTACGATGGCTGTGCCCTTAAGTCCCATCTAACCAGGCTGAGCAGTGACGGAGTGACATTATGAGCTACCTTGAGTACAAAGAGTCATAGTTACACAAAAGTGACTATAGGAACACCGGGTTTAAAATGGGCCGAAACCTTTGACCTCTTGACCAAAGGGCAGGGCAACTGTCTTAAGTCCTCAGTGAAGAAAAGTGATTTTGGTTGTGTTTGCAGGCAGAAGCATGAGAAAGGATACACTGTGTGCGGGTTGGCGTGGCACCCATCAGGCAGCCAGCTGGCCTACACAGACACAGAGGGCTGCCTGGGCCTGCTGGAGGGACTCCGCACCTCCACCTCCATCACCAAGGTACCGCTGGGATAACACGGATATGTGCAGTGTGTGTACGCTTGGAGCGACTGTATGTCAGTATCTAAATGCATTAAGTCGCTTCTGGTTTTCATCGTCATTTGGCAGCAGGAACAACACAGAGCAAGGTTATCAGTGGATTAAGCACGGTGGTCTCAAATGAAAGATCCAGGATTGTGGCTTAAAGTTGTGACCTTGTAACTACAGGAGAGCAAAGCAGCAGCAGCCACCAAAGACTACGACGACCTGTTTGATGACGATGACGATCGACTCATGGATGAAGGACTGAGCGACACCAACTCCCCGACCAAAAAAGCCATCGTCCGGCCCGACGCTGATGACGACGACGATGACCTCATGCCCGCTACAGGGCGAGTGAGGAACAGAGGGGCTTTCCTGGATGATGAAAACTCATTGGGTAAGTTCAGAGAGAGAGAGAGAGTGGTGTGTGTGTGTGTGTGTGTGTGTGTGTGTGTGTGTGTGTGTGTGAGTGTGTGTGTGTGTGTGTGTGTGTGTGTGTGTGTGTGTGTGTGTGTGCGAGTGACTTGCTGGTTTATTTACATGCATGATGTTATTTCAGACACTGGCTCACTTAAGCTCGGCCAAACTAAATACGAGGATGACGATGATGCAGGCAGCGTCACTGCGCCTCCGGCTGTCCCCTTGGCGCCCATGCGGCCCGTCTATGAGGGACCCCTGCCCACGCCTCCTCAGAAGGCTTTTCAGCCAGGATCCACTCCTGCACACCTCACACACCGCTTCATGGTAGGAATTAGTGCGTGCGCGTGTGTGTGTGAGAAAGTGTATATATGTCATTAAATAAGAAAACCTTCATTCCCTGTTCCATTCTTACTAAATGCCCAAATGTGTCTCAGATGTGGAACTCTGTGGGGATCGTACGAGGCTACAATGACGAGCAGGACAACGCCATCGACGTGGAGTTTCACGACACGGCCGTGCATCATGCCATGCACCTCACCAACTCACTGGGTCACACCATGGCCGATCTTTCCCAGGAGGCCGTGCTGCTCGCCTGTCCCGGCACAGAAGACCTGGCCAGGTAGACCTCGAGCATTTCAGATCAGGTTCCACTGGCAAATTGGTGCAGGCATGTCCGCAGCTCTCACAGATGCGTCGCTGAATTATTAAGAAATCCCGTCTCACCTGTTGCTCTCTCTGTATTCCAGTAAGCTGCAGTGTCTCCACTTCTCCTCGTGGGACACCAATAAGGAGTGGATGGTGGACCTGCCGAAAGGGGAAGACGTGCGGGCGCTGTGCCTGGGCCAGGGCTGGGCCGCCGTCGCCACCAGCGCTCTGATGCTTCGTCTCTTCTCTGTTGGAGGGATCCAGAAAGAGGTCTTCAGCCTGCCGGGGCCTGTGGTCTGCTTGGCTGCACACGGAGAGCAGCTGCTCATCGTCTACCATCGAGGTAAAAGCATCGGGTGTGGGGTTAAAGGTCATTGCTTTTGGGTTTTACGGATTTCTACTGAAAAATCAGGCCAAAGCATCCAGAAGAACAAAGCTTGTTTTCTGTTCAGGCAAACTGAATCTTGCGTCTATTCCATCAGCCACAGGTTTCGACGGGCAGCAAGCCCTGGCCGTTCAGCTGCTGCAGTTTGGTCGGAGGAAGAGGCAGGTCATCCACGGCGAGCCCCTCCCCCTCTCCCACAAATCCCACCTAACCTGGCTGGGATTCTCTGCCGAGGGTCAGTCTGAGGCGCCGCGCCCAAGATGATATTTTTTCCCGCGCGTGTCAGATGGGTGCAGGCAGGAAAACGGTGTGTGTGTTGGTTCCTCAGGTTCCCCCAGCTATGTGGATTCAGAGGGCGTGGTGCGGATGCTGAACCGCTCCGTGGGAAACACCTGGACGCCAGTGTGTAACACCACAGACACCTGTAAAAGCAGATCGGATCACTACTGGGTGGTTGGAGTGCACGAGAGTCCGCAGCAGCTCAGGTGATTTCTCAATGCTGTGTGCTCTCTGATTTGTGTGATCTGTAGCGCCACCTGCTGGTCTGTAGCAATGTTAACTTACTTTGCCAACAAAAGTTTTGTTGCTTATCGGCCCGGCTTGTCTGTCTCCCGTCAGGTGTATCCCCTGTAAAGGCTCCAGGTACCCCCCCACCCTGCCCAGGCCCGCCGTGGCCATCCTGCCCTTCAAGCTGCCTCTGTGCCAGACCAGCACAGAGAAGGGCCAGATGGAGGTAAACACCCCTGCACCGCATCTCTGCTGTCACAGTGTGAATGTGTGAGGGATGGATGGGTGTGTGAGACAGGACACGCAGGTGAACACCATCTGAAATCTGACGTTAAAGTGCTCGGTTCCGTTCAGCTTCCCCGTCTCCGTTCCTCCTCCAGGAGCAGTTCTGGCGCTCGCTCCTCTTCCACAACCACTACAGCTTCCTGTCCTCTAGCGGCTACGAGATCGACGAGGAAGGACAAAGCCAAGCCCAGAAAGAGCAACAGGAGCTGCTCATGAAGATGTTTGCTGTGAGTGCACACACACACACACACACACACACACACACACACACACACACACACACACACACACACACACACACACACACACACACACACACACACACACACAAACACAAACATTCATGTTCATTGTTCATAGAATAAAAACAAGTATGACATAAGAATACTGCTATTCAACCATCTGAAGCAAACCAGCCCAGACAGGATTACTGATAGCAGTTTAACATAAAACTTGACTCTGGTTTAAAGGTGAAGTGTTTACTTGTTTGGTAGTTAACTTTTCGCTTCTCCTTTACCTCAGTGTGATTCATTGCATTTCTTTCTTATGATTTGTCTCATAATAGGCAGCTTGTTGTCCTTGTCTCCTGAACAACAAACCCAGCTCAGTTCCGCACTTCTTCCAAACGATTAGCTTGATTGTGACTCATGAAAGCTGCTGTCACTTTGACAGAAACGTGTTTCCAGGTGTTCATTTCCCCGCAGGTGTGGGCTTTTGTTCGGCTGCCACAGTGGCTTCTCTGCCTGGATGATAATTTCACCGTGACCCACTCTGTCCCCGCAGTTGTCCTGTAAGCTGGAGAGGGAGTTCCGCTGTATGGAGCTGGCGGAGCTGATGACTCACAACGTGGTGACTCTGGCCATCCGTTACGCCTCGCGATCCAGACGCATGGCCCTCGCCCAGCGCCTCAGCGAGCTCGCCCTGGAGAAGTCCAACCAGATGCAGGAAGAGCCCGAGGAGCAGGAAGAGGAGCCAGACTACGCCAGCGTCAGACGGACCTCTGGGTAATGTCAAAGTGGATCTGATTGTATGACCGCTGCAGTGAATTAGTGGAGACTTACATGAGTGACGTAGAAAGAGAAATACAATGTTGCGTGACATTACCAGCACACACGCATGGTTACACACACACACACACACACCAATCAGAGCTTTATAGGAAGAGACACTAAAGAGGCAAATTCACTGTTTTCTCTCAGTGTGCAGTGAAGTGCTGCAGCAGAAGTGGATCGGTGCTTTGTGTTTCTGCACTTCAAAGCATTACAAATGTGGGACCGTAAATTCAATTAATGTTGACAAATATCCACTCTTAAGTCTGTGTCTGAATTCTGAATCACAGAACAATCTTTAGTGCCACTTGAACTCTGATGATCACATGGTTTCACATTTGTTTTTAAAGTATGTTTCGGGGGAAAGTAGCTTGACTCCTGGTTTGTGATTGGCACAGGTACGCTCAGAGCGAGAGCACAGGCAGCCGTTACAGCAACAGACACAATCGGGAGGAGGAAGAGGGACGTGGAGGAGGAGGAGAAGAAGAGGAGGAGGAGGAGGAGGAAGGAGAAGCACAGGAGATGGAGACCGGAGACGCAACAGAAAGCAGAAAACGTACACTGTCGTTTCTTCAGTTCTGAGCTCTGACGTGTGTTTAAGACACAGAATAATGCTGCTCTGTTCTTCATCCACCGCAGGTCTCAATCCATTTGCTAAAGGAGGAGAGTCACCTGAGAGGCCGGCGCTCAAACCAGGTGAATTTTGAATCAAATCGTTGTCAAACAGATCAATGTGCTGCTCCATTTGACTCTTATATGGCCATAACTCGCTGTCCTGGCTGATATTTGATCACCTGTTAGACTGTCGGGAACAAATCACTTAAAGCCTGAGTTGGATTCTTCCTGCTTACCTTTTTATAAATCCTAATGTATTGAATTTGTTTTGTAGTTCTCAAAGAGGGACGTGTCAACCCTTTCAAGGTAAGGACTGTCACTATTCAATGTGTCTGGATCGTCCCCCTGTGGATGGGGTAGAGACGGTAAATGTTGTAAACGTCTGGCGCAGGTGCTCGGCTCGGCCAAATCCCCCGCCACATCGGCTCAGCCCAGAGAGAGGAACATCCTGGACAACATGTCGTCCAGCAGGAGGTCGGCTCCCCACAGCAGCTCAGCGGGGAAAACCAACAAAGCCCCCGTCCTCAAACCTCTGCCACCGAGGCCGAAGAATAAGGTAACAGCACACACCGCACTCACGCACACATACACACACACACACACTTTCTGCAGTTTCTAATCCGGTCCAAGCTGTTGAAGACTTCTAATCCAGACCCTGTGTTCTGTCCAGACTCAGTCCACTCTGCTGCAGATGACGGGCACTAAGGCAGCCAATAAGAAACCTCAGGAGAGCACAGATCCGGCAGTGGACAGGCTGAAGCAACCTGGCAACCTGACGCCATCCCCACCTGCAGACGACACTGAAAATAAGAGGTGAAGGGCCAAAGCATTCTGTGTGTGTGTGCATGTGACGTACATTTTGTCAGATGGTTTTTGGGGGAGTCCCTGCGGCCCTGAGTCCAAAAAGTTCACCAATGCACAAAGGAAAGGATTTGTTAGTTGTCTGTTGTATACAGAATGCGTGCTGTGCTTAAAATGAATGATGTTGCTTCTTTCTCACGCCCTGCGTCACGCGGTCGACCGCCAGGCCAAAGACGGGCTTCCAACTGTGGCTGGAGGAGCACAGGAAGAGCATCACAGCCGACCATCCTGACCTGCAGGAGACCGACATCATCAAGGAGGCCATGGGACGCTTCAGGACGCTGTCGGCCGAGCAGCGGCTGGTGGGTGCAACATGTTTGTGACCTGAACCCTCGATTTAAAAGTGCTTTCATTTGGAACACTGGCTCACAATGATCAAACAATTGGAATTGAATTGCATTGGAGTTCACACCACCAATACCTGTCCATCAAAATGATCCTGCAGATGGATTCTACTGCACTGAAGCACAGAGATTCCAGAAGTTTCTCTTACTTACGTGTCACTTTGTTTACACCCAGACTTGGCTAATGTCCGTCCTGCAAACACGTATGAAAAGGTTTGCTCTGCTCCAACCTCAGCCATTTAAATATAAACAGACACTCCACACCGCATGGTTTCTATGTGTGTTTTGACCCCTCCCTGTGTCAGTGTCCTGTGTGTCCCTGTGTCCGTGTCCTGTGTGTCCCTGTGTTCGGGTCCTGTGTGTCCGTGTTTCCGTTTTTCCATGTTTCCGCGTCGGTGTGTGTGCGCGTGTGTGTGTGTGTGTCAGAGTAGGGGGAGGGGCAGAGCGACGCCTGTTGCTTGGGAACCTCTTCTGCCGCATTTTGGCTGTAAGGGCACAAAGCATTGATCTTATGATAATGTGTGTGAGTTGGCCGGTCCACAGAACAACAAGTGTGACCTTTCCCCCTCCGTCTTTAAGCATTATTTGCATTGAATGGTTAAGTCAGAATCAGTCAAATCTAGAGTATTCTATTTACAGAGATGGGATCACAGCAGAAGTTCCAACAGTAAATTGATGATTAACCAATTATCAAAGATGAGATTTTATACATTTTGTTCCATTCCCTGTTTTGATTGATAAACTCATAGAACAAATCTGTTATTGGATGGATTTTTTTTGAATGCCAAACGTTTAGATTGTCTGGCACTTTAAAAGGAACCATATACAGAATGTATTGTAATCCGGAGCCGTTTGTTTTATGGCCCGGGTTGCGACAAACCAGTTATTCCCAATTTCATTATTCTGTGTAAATGCGATAAAAATGCCAAAGAGCCCTGGCGTGTATTGATCAGGCCGCAAAGGTGATACGTTTTTGAATATGCGTGCGGATAATGGACAGTGTTGGAGGTTGTGTGTGTGTGTGTGTGTGTGTGCATGTGTTTGTGTGCGTGCGTGTGTGTGTGTGTTAGTCCACTCAGCAGCCCTGATGATTCATCGCAGCTCCATTACATCCAGGCCTTTTGTTTGGGCTTGGAAAAAAAAAAAAGCAGCGGAGGAAAAGAGCCAGCAGGCCGAAGAGAGGCGGCCTGTCAATAGTGATTATACATGACAGGATGCAATTTCAAAGTGCATGGCTGAGTGTCCGTGTGAGTCCATGTGTTTAGTCGCTATAGTCACCATCATGTAGGTGGAAATGGAAGAATGAGCATCACTCTGCTTTGTGTGAATATAACATATTTTTATTAGCGTGTTCATCTCATGTGCATTTTTTTCCCCACTCAGTCTTGGACGGAAAGAGCAAAAGGTCACAGTGCAGACACAGCAGATGTAAAGAAGAGAAAGAGAGCAGAAGAAGAGGCAGCGAGAGGAGGAGGAGGAGGAGGAGCAGATAACGAAAATGGACAAGTGGAAGCGGATGAGAGCAGTGCCAAGAAGAAGAAGTCATTGGATCCCTCGTCTAAGCTCTCTGCCTTTGCTTTTAGCAAAAACTGAACATTGGTGTTTTGTTGTTTTCAGTGTTTTTTTTGTTTGTTCTTCAGTTGGAGGCACTTGGTCACGCACAGCCACGGTTGTGTTTCATGGTTGTGATATTGATGAATGCATTTGTTGGGCTCGATCAGTAATTGATCATCTGGAGCCATATATCTGCCTCGAGTGATTGATCAGTGACTCATGAAAGTCATTTTGTCCAGATTCAGTAATCTTGTCTGATCGGTTCTGTTTCTTTTTTTAAATTTACAATCCTATAAGTATTTTAACATTTGAATAAATGAAATTATCTTCTATCTTTTATTGCCTCTTTTGCTGATCATGGTCATCAAAACTGAAAGACAGTAGAGTTGATGCCTGAACTTCCAGCTGTACGTCCATAGTTGAGAGAATCCCAGAAAGAGGGGCAACATTTTGGTGTCATGTGATGCTAATTGACCAATCACAGCCTCCCAGCTATAGTCGGTGTCAAATGACTCCCAGCTTACTAAATACATCGAAAATACATACAGGAGTTTTTGAGTTTTTTCCTGCTTTTAAAGCTGAAGAGCTACAAACCCCAAAGTGAAGCCTTGAGATCAGTTTTGTGTTATTGAGAGTCCTAGATTTATGAATATTCCAAACAATCAAGTGTTGCAGAAACTGGAACCATGTGAATGTGTGGCATTTCTTTAGTTTAATACTTTGTTTGAACAATGAATAGGTCCACAGTTCTTGCCTATATAATAACAAAATGAATATTGATCATAAACTCTGGATCTGGACACTGTAGGATTCACATTGACTCAAGACAACTGTCACAACCTCTTATCTTGTTGGAGTCTCTCTCTCTTCCTTTTCTTCCTTTTCCTCTTAATTCAATGTCAGCTTCCTGCTGCCTTCAGCACCTTGTCCAGTTATCTGTTGTCAGTTTGCCTTTACATATAGACAGAACGCAAACCTGTTGTTCGATTCCCTTGCAGCTCTTCATCCCCTTGAGCGCTTGTGAATAGGGGACGATGGCCCCGCCCATTTGAGCCGGTCAGCCAATAGGGATCCGCATTGGATTATCCTGCTTCTATAAACGGTGTGGGTGCTGAAGCTGTGAGAGAGGCGCTCAGCTGGACACACACGGGGGAGCCGATCCACAACCTGACCCGGACAAGCAGAACCTGACCCCCTGAGCCCCGGACACCCAGAACCTGACCCGGCAAGTGTTAAACAGAGGCAAAGAAGCGATGGAGCACACTCAGTACACCAAAGAGGAGCCGGACTCTGGGGACGTGACAAACGGACACTTTGACGGGATGGTGAAGCGTCCCGGCGGGGGGCGAGCGGCCCAAGCTCCGGGCGCTGAGTCCGGCGCGCAGCGGGCGCAGAGCTCGGTGATGGAGAACTGGAGGGGGGAGCGCACCCGGAGCGTGGAAGACAACGAGATGAGCCTGCCGTCCCTGGCCGCAGCCTACACCACCATCCTGCGGGGTCTGGGCGAGGACCCGCAGAGACAGGGGCTCCTGAAGACCCCGTGGAGAGCCGCCACCGCCATGCAGTTCTTCACGAAGGGCTACCAGGAGAAAATAATCGGTGAGTTTTAAGTCACACAAAGCCGCTCAGAGGCTGCCGGGCTTTGTTTGTTTGTCCTGCTGGCAACAGGTGTCCGGCGGTGTCGGAGGGGACAGACAGCAGAGGGTCCTTACCGCACACTCAGGTCTTATAACGCAGGGCGGATAGAGCTGAGACACCTATAGAGACCATGCGAGTGTTGGTACTCTGGAAGTCAAAGTATTTGAAGTCACGGTTCAGACCTGACACGGTCGTAAAAAGTAAATAAGAACCAGACGCAGTTGCAGTCAGAGGTTGGAGCGTCATTCTGCCATTGTGCCTGTCCTCACTTCCACACAGGAAGTTTATTCTGAAAATACTGAATAGCTGTTAAACAGGAAATCATGCAGCATTACCTTAAAGGTCATTCCAATGTCCATGTCTCCCTTTTTGCGGGATCTCTGTCAGACTCGGAACAGTGTTTGGCTGCTCGCCATCTGCTTGTAATGAAAGCAAACACTCTGTGACGGCCAAAAACTCAGAAGGGGTCAAAGTGTGTGAAGAATGTGCTGCAGTTATGTCAGAAAGTTGCCTGAAAGTTTCATAATTTTCTTTCATAGTGACGGAGCAGCTTGTCTCTAAACGCGTGGACTTTTGAAGGATGGAACATGAAATGAAAATGTTATATGAATACAATAGTCCTTAACTTATTTGAGGTCATGTTATTTGTTGGGACTGAAGCCATTGTGCTGAAATCTTTGATTAGGTATTTAAGTTAAAAATGATTTACTAAACATGAATTGTAAATGTGAGTGTTGCTCTTTTGTGTTGTGTTGCCATAACCCTCTGGTGTAGCTCAGAGGTGCTGTGCTGGGAGGCTCTGTGCTCCTTAAACACAGAGCTCCAGCACTTTGAGCTCTGTTCCTCTTGCTGTTCTGCTTGGGTCCTCATGACTTGGCGTTTCCACACTCAGCCTGTTGGAGTGGCTGGATTCAGGGATCTGCCCCCTCCGCTGTCAGCATCTGGAGGTAGTTTTGGAAGTGTGTGTATGTGTCGGGGGAGTGTAGGGGGCTTTGGATGTTGTGAGGCTGTAATTCTGAAGAAAGGAATGTGTTTTCAATAAGTGAAAAGGGGAAGAAGAACACATGATGCCCGGATCAGCTGTTTTTTTATTACTAAGGTGTTGAGTAATAATAATAATTATCAGTATGAATAAAACAATAATAACAATGTTCAATTGCAAGTTTTATAAGGGGACTGGATGGAAGAGACATTTGTGGATGAATGTCAAGTGTATAAAATGTCCAGAAGGTTGATAAACGTCCATTAAAAAAAAACACAGGAGAGATTTAAATTCACAAAGCAGCGGACGATAGAAAAGCGTCAAACCTTCAAACACGAGGAACTATACATTTTAAAATGAATGACATACTTTTGATGGATTTTCTGTTGTTGAACTTATTGATTAGTAGTTTGAGCTGAGATCTTTGTGCTGTTTGATCAAAGTTCACAAATGTTTAGAATAAAATTGAACACATAACAGGAGAAGAATGAACATGAATGAAATCTGCTTAAACTGGATTGGCTTTGTCTGTTACAATGTCCATCTGAAGAACTAAAGGGGACATATTGCTCTTTTAGTTATTTTACCTCATATATATATATATATATATATATATATATATATATATAGTATAATATAGATTGTTAGTTAGATTTATAGGCATACACACCTGATGAGGCTAATGAGCCAGTGTTTGGCGAGAGCGTGTTTCAGTGGGTGGTGTTTGCAGCTCAGATTCTTCGCAATGAAGGAGCTTAACATGTCCTGTTTTCACTCAGTGTGCATCGCCTTTAGTACAAAAGCAACACTTGACCAAAACTTAATCCAAGTGAGGAGGAAACATGCAAGGATGTATGTTGTTCCTCTGGCAGTGGCGGTGCTCTCTCTGTCTGCTGATTGGCTGTTTCAGGAGCCTCCCCCTTTGACTTCTTGGAAAGAAGACAGAGCACACACACACACAAACACACACTTTCAGACTAAAGCTTGAAACAAAGAGCTGGATGTTGTTGGTGATCGGTGTTTTGATGTGTGTGAGGATTTGGTTTACATCACGTTCTCTGCACGTCCACTCAGCTCACATGAGCCTCAAATCCTCTTGTTAAAAAGCACATGACCAACATGTAGTGATGCAGTATGCAGGGACTAAAACCTCCTGGCAGATCATTTGCCTTACAATACACTTAGACAGAATGCCAGGTCTGATGGGGAAAAGCCCAAATGTCCATCCATCCATTCATTCTTCATCATCTGTTATAGAGGCTGGAGCTTTTGTGTGGAAGTAGGAGTTTACAAGGAGCATGTGAAGGCAGCATTAACTGAACCTGCAGCTGAAGTTAAAAGTTTTGATTGGCTGGCTTTTGCTGCAATGCATCTTGGGAGTTGTTGTGGACTCCTCTTCCCCTGTTTTTTTGTTCTATACATTCTACATTTGCTTTTTAATTACTGAGGCCTCTTTTTTTTAGGGAGGGGGGTTCGACCAGTGAACGTGTGCGGTTTCTCTCTCTCTCACACACTCACACACACACACACACACACACACACACACACACACACACACACACACACACCCCAGGCCTCAATGCTGACAGGCGTCATAAACTGACCTTTATTTGGTTTAATGTGGATTTCCTCTAGGCTGTGTGTGTGTGTGTATTGTGTAGGATGAGTGTACACCCAGTGAATAGAAATGGTGATGAAGTTAGCAGTTTGCCTCATAATTACATACAGGCTCTTTGTTATGATTCTGCTGAGGAAGACGTCTGAAGAGCTTCATGCTGTATGGTATTTGTCATGTTTGCTTATTATTCACTTGTTTTATTTGCGGGGCAGCGTAGCTCTTGAACGCAATGCTGCATTCAGACGTGTCGGATGTGTCACATCAGTATATCATCATTTTTGCCTGTGAACTTCTAAAGGCCTTTGGAGCTGGACTGCAGTGTGACAGATTTGGCTCCCAGCTGCTTTATCGCCGCTCACAAATGTCATCACAATGGTACAGAAACTGTGAAAATGAATATCAAAGAACCTCTCAGTCTGTTTATCTACTCGGCCCGGCTGCTGCGAGCTCCATCATCCCACCTGTTACTCTGTTTATGCTGTCACAATAACACGTCAGTCTGAGCGAGGTCACCCCGCCCAGCCACCCCCCCGCCCCCACCCTTCCCAGTCAAACAGATACCATGTCAGGAAATTAAAAAGTGTGGAGGTGAGAGCGAGAGGCGGCCGCGCCACCACAAACAGATAAAGCCATTTATTGAAGGCTGGATATGAACCTCGGCACCAGAAACCTGCAATAAAGCAACAACAGGAGCAGCGTATGGAAACAGAGTTATAATTAGACAGCCGTGTGTGCTACTGAAGCTGATGGAGATGGACCTCACCATGGCATCTGTGGGTGGAGACTGTTTGGTTTTCAGTGAATGATGTCGGTTACATGGTGACCAGACACTGATACAAAGTGTCAAAACTGTACAAAGCCAAATACCTAGGAAGAAGTCTGTGCTTTCCAAAAAATTGTTTTACTTCTATGTTTGCATTTGACCTGTAGGGGACCTGATGACTCTCCTTCTGCTGTCTCTCTTTGGGATATTGAGAGGAAATTTAAGATTTTGTTTGCCGAAAAAACCCTCAGAGCCTAAACTGACTTTTAACCCTTATTAATAAAGTGGAGTTGTTGTTCCTACAGATGCATCCCAACTTTTTGGAAGGGGAGAACAAAAAAAGAACCAAGATGAGCAATGGGCTTCAAACCTGCAACCAGCTGCTGAGAGGCAATAAGCCACAACATTGCTCCTTATCTCCTCAATGAGAGATTTACAGCAGAAAGAATGTTTTTGTTTCCAAAGTAGCTTCATCTCTCTCCTCTGTTTTGTTTCTCAGACGTGCTGAATGACGCCATCTTTGACGAAGATCATGACGAGATGGTGATTGTCAAAGACATTGACATGTTCTCCATGTGCGAGCATCACCTAGTTCCTATTTTTGGCAAGGTAAGAGAGAGAGAGACACACACACACATACACACTCACTCACTCACTCACTCACTCACTCACTCACTCACTCACTCACTCACTCACTCACTCACTCACACACTTGTCTTGTCCAACCACAATCAAAAATGCCAACACCAAAATTGTTGATGTATGAAACACAGTGAGACTTTAAAGCTTTTCCACCTTTATTGTCTTAAGATTGAGAAATTCCTCTTCCAATACATGCTTTTTACATTTCCATGCAGTATTTTTACAGACATGCTACATGCATACATACATGCACCACTGCCACCCCTAATAAAACAACAAACAGTGCTTTTCTGCAAGTCAGGAGGTTTTCTCATCTACACCGGCAAGAAAGTGAAAGTTTGCTGTTATTCCTGTTTACATCCCCATTTGTGTGTAAAAAAACACTAAACACACATAGTTCTTGTTGACACCCGCTTCCCTTCTGGGTCCCCCCCCCACCCTCTCTATGACAGAAAACCTCCAGCATTAGGAAAACGTACAAACTCAGTGGATTGCTAACGTGCTTTTTAGCCACGGTGTATGTGTTGGGTTGAAGGAAGCGTGCTGCCGTTACAAATGTCTCTCAGATATAAATCTGTCCCAGTTTGAGGCGGTCCAAACCACAGGGAACAATCAGATTAGCTGAGATCACTTTATCCTGCATTTGTTTACGCCTCCTCCCCCAGCATGTGTGACATCATTACTCTCCACCAAAGCATGAATCCCCCCCGCCACCCCTCCTTCCGCCTCTTCTTCTTCACTCTGCGTCCCTTATCCATCCATCTTCACCTGCAGGTGTGTGCCACTTGAAACAATGGCGACTGGCGGCTGACCCGTTTCCATTGCTGTAAATGGGCTCTGATGACAACAGAGAAACACACACACACGCACAGAAGCAGAGTGTGTGTGTGTGTTTTGTCATCAGGTGACTGTTTGTGTTCCTGACCCTCCCCTCTCATCATCGTCAGCAGCATGGCCTCTTATCCAGCCGCTCTCACCCATCTGTCTGTCTGTCTGTCTCATCTCTCAGTGACTCACCCCCATCACATCCTCCTCCTCTTTCTCCTCTTTCTCCTCTTTCAAACAGGATGCCAGTAGCTTTTAATTTTTTGATCAAATGTTTTGTTGCATGTTTGGTCAACTGGGCCGGGGGGAACCTGCTAAATGTGTTAGTTAAGGCTGATACGTGTGAAGCAGTGTCCACAGGGACTGGATGGGGATTACATCGAAATGTGGTTAAATCCATTCGTGGTCCCCAGAGGTTGAATCGTAATGAGTTTTTATTTAGTGACATATTGACCATGCTCTGCTCTACGTTCAGCTTATTGCTAACATTGTGTGCTAATCAATATTGGTATGAAAACCTGCGCCATGTCTCTAAGGTGTACACACTCATTTAAATAGTGTTGTTTGCAAACACATGAACATAATTCAAATTATGTACTAATCAGAACTAGATTTGAGTGTGTGATGTTACAAGTCAAAGTAAATCCTAATGAACGTATTCAAAGCAAGATGGCGAACGGCTAATGACTGGTAAATGTTAGCCATTCAAGCTAACTCTGGCCTCCATTTTTATCTGTTGCACCAACTTATCTGTCAATTACACAATGTATGAATTGGTTACTTATATTATTTAGCTTGGAGTGCGAAAATTATCAAGTTAGCAGGTTAATGTTTGCTTTAAAACACAGCTGAGTCTGACAACACTCATCACTGATCCTTTTTTTTATCTGAGCTACACATGCTTATGTGGCTACAGGCTATTTACACACAATAACTGACAATAATTTTAAAAAGAAGCTATGTAGTGACGATGGTGTTTAATAGTAACGGCCTACTCTGGACATTTCGTCATAATATATTTATTTTAGTTGCTACCAATCTTTCAAAATAAAAGTGTTATAAATGTCCAAATAAGAGTGCTAAGACATCATTCTCCATCCTTTATCGCCCCCCTCTTCCTCTTATCTTATTTTGCCACGCCATCCTGTAAGTCAAACAACGTGAGATGATTTGAGGAAAAAGCTGCCGTCTGTTTCTTGCCAATAAATCGCGCAGCAACAGAAAATGATGGGAAACCAGCGATAAAAACAGAAGCGCAGAAGAATTGGATCAAATGAGAAATGTATGCTTGTTGCTGCTGCCCTTTCTCTCATCTTGTCAACAAATTGTGTCTGACATTTGAGTGGTGTGTGTGTGTGTGTGTGTGTGTGTGTGTGTGTGTGTGTGTGTGTGTGCGCGTAAGAGAATTAGACCCTCTGGCCCTCCACAGCAGTGCTCAGCCAGCTGATGACTCCATCTCCTCCTCTTCTCGTCCACCTGCTGTGTTTTCATCCCTCGGCCTTTTGTTATCAGGACTGATGTTCAGATCTAAACTCATGCGCCTGTGAAACTGTCCTACGCATGATTGGCTACATTATTTGCTGCAGCTGGAAATGTGGTGGTTTCTCCTCGTCGAAGTTTGGGTGACACGGCTGACCTAAATCAAAGACTTCTCCTTCTAATGTCGATATTGTGGTGAATTAGAATGAGCTGAATTGGTCAGTTCACATGCTTGTCGCTGTGCTTTGGGACCCCTGCTGGTAGTTTGGGGAACCTGCATGCCGTGATACCGTGTGAACCTCCTGCAATTTTTAATTTACGTATATTCATTTATCTACATCTAACTAACTCTGTAAGAAGAGGGATGGTGTCTGAAGCAACGGTGCAAACCTCTGTCACGTTTCGTCCAACTGGCGAAGGTCAACACTGATATCTCGCCGTGGCCCAAAATGTTGGACAAATTATGCAATCTGCTCATTTTGTATCTAAATATGTCTTTCAATGCTACAGGACCTCCATAACATCAATAGTATTATAAAATAATGATGAGAATGAAAAATGATATAGTCACCAACTGGCTTTTTGTGTTTGTGTGTGTGTGTGTTTTCTCCATGCACAGGTTCACATCGGTTACCTCCCCAACAAGCGAGTCCTGGGCCTCAGCAAACTGGCCAGGTGAGCAACAAATCTTTTCAGTGTGTGTGTGTGTGTGTGTGTGTGTGTGTGTGTGTGTGTGTGTGTGTGTGTGTGTGTGTGTGTGTGTGCATAAGTACATGCGAGCATAAGTACATGTGACTGAGAAAGAGAGAGCGAAAGAGAGAGTGATATTGAGAGAGAGAGAGAGATAGAGGGAGAGAGTTTGGGCATGATTTAATTGAGCAACTTAACCATGTGTGTGTGAGCTAGTGTGTATTTAAGCTGATTAACAGGTGTGTGTGAGAGTGATCTATCTGATCGCACTGACCCCAATACGTTTAGGCTTATGCCATCCCCAATTCCCCAACACACAAACACACACACACACACACACACACACACATTGATTCATTTATTGTTGAACAATAATTCTCTAAAATCTTCAGCCTCTGTATCTGTAAGTTTTCTCCTCTTGGAATGGACAAAATTCTGAATTATCATATTTTTTTTAACTTTTAATACTTTTATATGAATATTCTACAATCAGAATAAATCAGACCCTGAGCTTCCAGCCTCAATCCTCCGCTTCTGTTCCAGCTCACTTGCTGATGTAAAATTTCGTAGAATGTGGACAAGGTCGTGCTTGTCAAATATGGTTAGGCTTAAGGAGAACGGTGGGGGTCAAAGGTCAGGCCAGGCCCTTTACACAGCTCCACATAAACCCATGGAAGAAGTATTATTATATATGTGGTATTTCTATCAGATTAGCAGATGGAGAACAGACTCCAGTATTTAACCCTGAAAACACACAAAAACACTACTTTTGTATTTTAAACAGCCTTTCAGTAATGTTCTGATATCACAATTCCTTTTGACATAAAAATGATCTGAAAGATGAAAGAGATGTACCGAGTGGATGTGGTGAAATGTGCTTCAGTGGAACATAGACACACACACACACACACACACACACACACACACACACACACACACACTGCTGATTTCTTTGTCAAACATCTGTGTCATTTTTTGATCAGAATCTGATCTTGGATAAACATGTTAACTGTCTTGAGCCAATATCTGAGATTCTCTCCAAAGAACTGGTTTTAAGTGAAGCTGGTCTTTAAGTGGTTATTGGTGCTTTACTGTTCCTTGCTTGTGTCTCAGCCAGCAAACCAGATTTAGCAGCAAACAGCCTCCGGATTAGGCTAAGAGAGGGAGCCCATATTGAACCTGTCCTGGTTGCTCTCCGTTGGCTTCCTGTAAAACTTAAGAGTTGATTATAAGCTTCTTCTGATTACATTTGAGGCTTGCTGGAGGCAGCTGAGCGTTAAACTCCACATGAACCTGAACGCAGCAGCAGATCTACTGCACCAACAGAGTTCTGTTGACCTCCCTGAAACAACACCAGACACTTAATGTCACAGGAAAACAGCAAATTAGCAAAAAGCTATTTTCCTGACTTTTGACTGTATAATTTGAAATAAATATTGATTAATGAGTGATTTATTTCCTCTCAGGATTGTTGAAATCTACAGTCGTCGACTACAAGGTACAAACAAAAGTTCTGCTGTATTTGTGTATTTGTGTGCCTGGACACAGGTTTTCACTCACTGTGATCAGTTTGATCACAAAGTCTGACCTTCCTCGTGTTTGTACACTTGCAGTTCAGGAGAGGTTGACCAAACAGATCGCTGTGGCGATCACAGAGGCGCTGCAGCCCACCGGTGTTGGCGTTGTCATCGAGGCGACGTAGGTCACATAAATGACGTGAATCTGATTCAAACAGAGTATCATGGGATTTCATCTGTGCTTATGATTGTTTCTTTCCTTTTCTTCCTCCTCCTCTCCTTAGTCACATGTGTATGGTTATGCGTGGCGTTCAGAAGATGAACAGTAAAACCATCACCAGCACCATGTTGGGAGTTTTCAGAGAAGATCCTAAAACCCGTGATGAGTTTCTGACACTGATCAGGAGCTGAGGAGGAAGATGCTTCTCTTACTCCCCAATTTGTCCTGCCTGGGGTTACATCTGTCTCTAATGGCCAATTGGTGTGCAATCTCTCTCTCTCTCTCTCTCTCTCTCTCTCTCTCTCTCTCTCTCTCTCTCTCTCTCTCTCTCTCTCTCTCTCTCTCTCTCTCTCTCTCTCTCTCTCTCTCTCTCTCTCTCTCTCTCTCTCTGTGGGTGTGTTTGTTGAAGGTTTGTTGTTTTCAGAATGTGATCGGTTGCCTGGAGTTTGCTGATTGACAGTTCCTTTACTGGAGATGAAAGAGAGGTAGACTTTACCCCTTAATCCACACAGGGCATGCATGCTCGTTAGGTAACATCTGCTGGCCTGGAAAATCCACCTTAAAACATTTTGGAGACTAAGTCACGTGTCCAGAACACCAGAGTGCAGGGTGAGAACCGAAGTCATTAAAATGGGACGATTAATCTTCAAATAGTTCAACACATTGACAATTAAAAATATTTGATCATGCTATTTGAAAATGCATCACGTCGTGAACTTTACCTCTCTGCCACTAGAGGGTGCCAAAGACCTACAATGAGAAGGTATCGCCAACAAATACTCTTGAAGTTGAAGTTACCTTTTCACGCAGACTTTTAGTAATTGAGTATTACCCTCATTTGATCAAAAATCACCAATTCCCATGTTATTGATAAGTAATGATAAATCAATCACCCCATTTCACCACTAAAACATCAATTCAAATATGCGATGGAGGTGAAGGTGAAGCTGCTTGTGCTGTAATGCCAAAAATAATGAAAGGCGAAGCTTCAAGTGTGTTTTAGTATTCTAGATGGGTTCAATGCAGAGGAAGAATTGTGTGTTTTATTGTTATCATTGTTCTGTACTGTGCTGAACTATGCACTCTTAACAAGTTTTTTGAATTTATTGAAAAGTAATACACTTCAGGTGTCATTTCAAGTTCAATTGTAAAATACATCTTTTTGGGCTCACAGCACAGAAATTGTTGGTTTGGGATCGTTTCCTTTTCCTGCTTCAGAAGAATTATAAGATAAGATAATTTCAGAAGTATTTCACATTTTTAGGATTTTACTTTTAATGTCACATACACAGTCATACACAGTAGCCAGGATGTAAAGTGAAATCTATCCTCTGCATTTAACCCAGGAGCACTTATATGAACGGGATTTTACAACAACTGGAAACGTAAACAGCAGCTGACAGCAGAGATTTGACTCAGAGGTGTAAAATATTAGTGAAAGAGGCCAGAAACCGTTTGTATCCAGTGTGCACAGCAGAGCTGCAGAAGTGCATCAGTCAGTATGTTTACATGTACTCAATAATGAGTGTATTTGTTCTTACTGCAATTGAGGCAGAATGCAGTAAAGCCATTCAACTCAACAAAAGTCCACTGCTACATGACGAGTCACATATGAGCAGTATGAGGCGAGTCTGCCGGAGACCTTAACGTGCCTGAATACATCCATTTACAAATCACATAATCTAGGTGTGTGTTCTATTCAGAGTAAGCACACTTTGATTTGAGCCAGATAACATTAAGGTGTAAACATGTGAAAAGGTGATTTATTGATTTATAGTCACTGTATAATCAAAGTTTCAAAGCGCATATACACCTGTGTTTGTTTTGTACATTAAAGATGTAAAGATGTAGACCCTAATTGGAAAAAAAACACCCCTGGGAGTTTGGATGTGTCCACTTCAAAAACATTACAGAATGCAAGATGAGGCTTTATAACCGAGGGAAAATCATTTGAAAGATTTTCTTTCCTGTAAATCTGTAAAAAAAAAAAAAAAAGGACAAAAAACCCCTGAAAAAATCATTTTTTACACCATTGTGTTTTTGTAGTGGCGGGTGCTACAGTACTAAAAAAAGAATGTCAGGATGCATAAAAAGCTCTTTTAGATGCTGACTGAGGTACTGTAGTGTAGATGAGCTGTGTTACCTGTGTGTCACTATGATTGTGCCTATCTGTGCCAATCTGCCACTGGACATCATCACACAAAAAGAGCTGGAGGGGCAGAAACAGACAGAAACCCATTTTCAGAAGTTCATTTTCCCAGACATTTCGGTAGATCCATCCAATGTGTTTGCTCTCCATTTTCAAGCAGATGTGGAAATGTGTGTGCCTGTGTGTGTACTGGTTAGTGGCTATGTACTGTATGTGTTATCATTTTACTTTTTATTTTAATGCACCACAAATTTTGGACGGTTTTAACTAGTATAATGTGGTCCCTGGACGTGTGTGTGAGGGTGTGTTGTTTTTGTGGCCTTGTTAAGGAGGACAGTCTGTGTTTGGCTCCTTCCATTGTCACTTTATGTTTGAAGAATTTTCAAAATAAAAGTAGACTTGAATTTGACACTGACTCCTGCACATTTTGTCACTTACTCTATCGGCTATTCTGGATCACAAGAAGTTCAAATTATGAACTAACCAAGTCCTTTCAATGACCGATCCCAAAACTTGATATCCGATTTCCCACTCATTTATATGAACATGAATGAGGTCCTAGTTGCTTTTGTGAGTTTTATCATTCTGGAGATATTTGACATCTACATACCACGTCTATACACATTTCAATGAAACCTTATAGATCCATGGGACACGTTTCACCTTGCAATGTCTGCAACATCATCCGGAACATGACCTGGGAAGTGAACATCAAATGAAAGAGACCTAAAAATCCTGAAATTCTGTAGCGTGGCTTAACTAAAAACAACAGAGACGCAGCAGAGGAGTTACAACTTTTTTATGGATAAGGGGGCATGCCAAGTCACAGCATTCTGGTACATCGCCACAAAATTACAGCAAGACATTAAAAACATGTGAATGTATGTATACAGACACCCACACACACACACACGCACGCCCACACGCACGCATTCACACTTTTTAATTTTTTTTACAGACCAGAATTCCTAACTTCATATCAGCATTGAGAAGTACCTACAGAAAACATCAGGCTGCGTTCACGCCGCAGCCTCAGAGCTCCACACCAACATTTCCTATATTCACATTTACATTTTTGGGGGTTTCAGGTTCACATCTGACATCAAGCATGTGTGCGGACAACGTGAGTTTACTTATTTTGGCTTCACGTGTTTGTTTTTTTTAACCTGCCATCTCACCCCTTGTGTCAAGCTTTCGATCACACACGACTGGTAGTGAGAGGATGGATCAGGTGGTGGAGGAAGGAGGAAGCGTAAATCAGATCTGTTTTCCCGGCGTGGAGAGAAACATTCTGAGCTGCTGCAGTGTGAGCGTGACCCGATTCATCTGTAACACGACAGGTTTTTATATAAAATCATTTACATTTGGGCTATATGTCTCGAGTAAAAAAAGGCACTGCCATTTGTTATTCTAAATACGACTTTCCCAGCCTTGTGCATGCAGTTCTAAAATATAAATTACACTTTTTCAATTTTCTCCTCGTCTTTTTTCTGCATTTTCTTCCATTTTTTGTCCTTTTTCTGTTTTTTATTATTAAACATACAGTATTCTTTTGTCAAATATATACGCAAGCCTGCAGTCAATACAGGACATCGGCTCTTTAACAAAATAAAACTAAAAGGAAATAAGGAGCACAGTCAAGCGGTAAAACTTTGTTACAGGATGCTGCTGAATTTACAAAAGTCTGCATCCCACAGTAACAAACTGACTAAACTGCAGAATCTATGACAAAATTTTAAATGATAAAAACAGCATATATGTCTCGAAGTACATTAAATATTGTTGTTTTTTTGGAATATCTAACTGTTAATACTGCAGTGTGCACAGCGGGACGCCTGCACAGCTGATATGCATTCAGAACAATAAAAATAAAGCATTTGGTTGTAATGATCCAGATCGCCACTGTCCCAGCACAGGTACTTCCTGCGTTCAGGTGTGTAAAAACAACGGCAACAAAAACAACAACAAAAGTCTCATTCCCTCTAGCTTTGGCCTGGAGATGCTGCAGGAAGCAGGGTCGGGTGGAAACGGTCACCCAGAAACAGTAACACATACATCTACCCCTCACGTGTTTAGATCACAGCTCAGAACAAGGATTATTCCTGGAAATACTGTATAAGTGAGTTGAGTCTCTCGGAACAAGTTACACTCTGTGTTCCACCCTCTGATCACCGCTTTGATGAGGATTTTAGTCACAAAAAAATGTTATCTGCCATTACAGTAAGGTTATTCAAAGCTCTTCCCAGTACAAAGTACATTAAATTGAAAGGCGTTTATGCAAGTTAATTTAAGTAAGAGGAAGGCAGATCACTGGAATATAATAATTAAAAAAAAGGTTCATTTAAATCCATCTGTAGTGGAAACAGGTTGAAATAATCTTAACACACTGGCAGATTATTTGAGATTTAATAGTTTAAACAAGTGACAAATTTAAATGAACCCACCCGACCCTGTAAGCGCTGCACGTCCACCACCATGAAGTTACTCGCTTAAAAAACATGCAGAGCACCGAAACGAAATCAGAATCCAAATGTCAACACTTCATGTGATCTTAGACGTGTTTAATGTCCAAACATCTCTAACCTGAATCCTGGTCAGAAGTCTGATCTTAGTCATATAAAGTGATTACAGGTCAGAAGTACTGAATCTCCCAGCATGCACTGGACCTGTCTGCAGCCTCTGTTTGCTGGCAGCTTGTCCAGGTTTAACATGTAAAAAAAAACATAAACAAAACAACCTCCACATGACACTTAGAAGATATAAACGCGATTATAGAGCAACAACAAAATAAAAAGTCAATAATAACTATGTTAATATTTGAGATGTATGTATGGTCACCAGCCATAACATGTTAATACATATGGTACTTTTAAATAATAATACACCTAAATGAGTCAAACAATCACCTCTGCAAAAATTACGACAAAAAATAAATTATTGTCTGCATCTACTTTTAGTACTGATTCCTACGGCAGTGACGCTGAATACGAGATCGGACGCCGATTCGCCACAAAAACAGACATTCTTGCATTAGCGGGATCCTATGGAGCTCTCATAGGTTCACAGCGACACACTCAAGACACACACACACACAAAGGCCGAGTGGGTTACTCATCGCCAAAGCGCAGACACCACTCACACACACTCTTCTGCCCGTTTTAGAGCAAACTTCTAGTGTTTTGCGTCAGTATCCCTTCCAGGCAGCTACTGGTTTGCCTTCATTTCGCTACAGTAAGAAAATTAAGCAGTAACCATTAATCTATCACAGTAAACAACATATCTGCATCTGTTTCTGTGTGGCTGCACTGCATTACCACTCAAAAATAATCATCTACTTCTGTGGTATCACAGCTGTAAAAAGCCTGGGTGTGGCCACCACACAGGAATAAGATGAACTTTGAGACAAAATAATCAGATGTGACGTTTGTTTAACTGGCTTCAAGATGATTTTCTTACTGGATTAAAATGAGCGTGTGAAGTGTGTCACCGACATCGTGAGTCACCGCGAACACAAGGGTTCAAACTCTTGGATCCTGTAATCTGTCAAAGCATTTCAGGTGGACAAACGGCGTCGGGTGTGTTGGTGTTTGTTTTAGTCTCACTCACCACTGCGTGACCTCCACGTGTCTGTAGTGAGCGTGTTCGGGCCGACAGCGCTCTCTAATGTCTGCCTTCCTCGCCGCTCCGCTTCTCAGCCCCTGTATGCTCAGACATTTTAGTGTATCACACTGTTACATTAAGTGCAGGATGCAAAGGAAGTACTATAGAATTACAATAAACTAATCAAGACACCAAACTCGAACAATCCCGCCCCTGACCCCACCCGGGTGGGGGTGGTGGTTCTCTGACGGCGTTCTCGTTTCAAACGTGCATGTGAGGATGCGTGAGTCCTCTCTGGGTGATAAGAGCACAAGGAAACCAGCTTATTTCAACATAAACTTTCCCATATGAAGGCCGTCAGCCGGGCACAATAAACTGAGGATAAATATTAAGACACAGAATAAACGTGAAATTCACAAGTACAAAAACATTTCCGTGAAGGCCTGCGCTGACGGAACAGATCCAGAGGGCCACGGACCAGCACAAGGATGTGTCTTTCCTCTGAGCAGCACAGGCTCAGTTTGTGTGCGTCCATGGTCTTCAGCATCTGTCCTACTTTGGCTGCGTTGGGCCAGCAGGTGGAGGTAAACACTGACAAGACAATCTCTGGGAAACGAACCCTTCATGGACTGACGGCGTGTCACATCTCCTCATGGTATCAAACGTGGTCTGAGTGAAGTTCCTGCGTTTCCTTCTTCCTCAGCGTTTCCACGTAGAATCTCTCCTTCCTCCGAGAAGGACGTTTAGTCGTAGGGTGCAGTTTAAACTTTAGAAAAATAACTTGTGTCCTCACCATCCGACCATGCACACACCCCATTGAACAAAGCGCTCCAATTATCTCCCATTTAAATGTAGAAAAAGCTTACGTCAATTCATAATAGTCCGTACAGTACATGCTGTGTAGAAACAATAAGTGGCTGATCCGGGCTGAGCTCACTTCCTCCTGCGCTCCCTCGCATTAACTCTCGCTGTATGATCAGACTTGACATCATCTTCCTCTGTCGTCTTCGACCAATCAAAGGTCCTGCCTCTGATTTCGTCCTTTCTATAACGTCCTCTTCCCTTTTCCTGTATCACTTCTCAAACTCTTCTTTGAACTTTTCCTTCCACTTTCTTCCACTCTCTCCACCTCTCCCTCCCTTTTCTCCACCTCTCTCTTTCTCTTCCTCTTTCCACATGTTGAAACCTTTCTCTTTCTCTCTCCTCTGTTTGAAGTTTCAAGCCAGCTCAGCTCGTCTGTTGGCTTGTAATATAAAGAATAAGCACACTGGTTGTAAACTAATGTGATGGCTACTCGTGGGACATAAAGCAACTATAGTAGGTAGCCAAGGCTTTACAGAATAACATTCATACCTGAAATTCATTCATGATTCTGTACCCTTTGAAAGTAGCATCAATATGTAAACAATAAATACATACAATACAATAAATGATTTTTTGCCACCCAGTAGTTGGCAGGAGACATTCCAGAGCTCTTCATACCTCCTCCCTAGACACTCAGTCCTCATGGGAAACAGTCAAGGAAATCCCAGAATTCCCTCTGTATCCTTGTAGCTTTGCTCATCTCATCTTGTTTTTGGGGTCTGAGGTACTGTTGCGGATCTGAAAGACGCTACTGGAGCCACGGTAGATGTGCGGGGAGCAGAGAGTCAGAGAGGGAGAGGGCCGACTGGTTTCCTGACCCACAGACCAGCTTCTCCTTTCTCTTGGGGCTGACCAAACTGCAGTACTTCTTCTGGCCTGCCTGGGGGCGCCGTTCACACACTTTCCAGGCCATTTTCCAATGCTGTTCTCCCTTTCTCTTCTCAACCAGATGTGTGAGCATGCTGGCGTAGCAGGAAGTGTGTTGTTCCAAGCCGATGGACAGCGCCGGCATGAAGGCTTGTGTTTGCCGATTGGCTTTCGTGTTACTTGGATCCCGTCCAGTCCTTTGGTTCATCTCTGCCATTGGCTACGGGGTGAGGGGGACGGGAGGGCTGGTGACCTCGAGGTGACATACTGTGAGAGAGCCTCAAGAACCCCCACCGTCCTGATGCTCTCCATCAGGTCCTCATTTCATATTGTTGATGTGCGGTCGGCACCGTCTAAGTAGGGACAGCAAGAGAAAAAAGCAGCTATGAAAAGTGAGTGCACACATGTCCACTCATGGTGCTGCTTTGACAACAATCAATCACTTTGGAACTGTAGATCACAAAATCAAAACTTTGCTTGTCAGTGGGAGGCGGGTGATTGGTTTCACCAATAACTTGCTACATTTCATCCATGGACTACTCGGCCTTGGTGGAGGTATGCACTCTCTCTGCATAACTTTGTGAATGCATTATTATGCAATTAACCATGTAATGTATATATAAATAGTCACCATTTCCTTTTGAGCTGCAGGAGGTGGACAATGGCAGAGTCTGACCGATACATTGGAAGATTGAAGGTTTTACAGGCGTTTTTTATGTATATTCAGCCACTAGTCCTCTTGTAGTTGTAGTTGTAATAATTTTGCACCATTTAATTTTTATTTCTAGACCTGATTGATAATAACATCTGATTTGGTTCATCTACTGTGCTGTGAATCACAGGGTGAAGCTTTCCTGACGTAGCTGAGAGTGGAGGTCTGGGCCCACACCAGCGCACGTTGTCAGGGTGAGAAACAACACATCTGTCAAAATACTGACCGAGAAAAACAGTCAGACAGCTGCTGCCTCTGGTGTAGCTCTACGGGAACATGTGATGAGCTAAGCACTACTCAAACTTTTTGTTTGGTAGAAAATAAAGTGGTGAAGGAGCACTGAAGCACAGAGGAAGCAGAGCAGCTGATGTATCACACTAAAGTGTTAACAAGCCTGTGTTTCTCTGATCGCAAAAACATATTTTAAGAACCAACAACCACCTGTCTAACACAACACTCATTAGGCTTTATTTCAACCTCATACCTATGCTATCAAACTTTAACGACTGCTGTATTTTGGTCATTTAGGCTTATCCTGCCCGACTACAAGTAAACCAGAGCGTGTACAATAAAGACACATGGACTACAGACAACCTTGATAGATAAAAACGTAAATTCTGCACATCTAACTAACATGTCTTGACCCAATCAATGTTTAGAACCACAACCCTTCACTTAACTGACCCGGCCGCCTGATGTGCTGACAAACTGCACACAACAATGAACGTTTGAGAGACTAGAAAGAGGCATAACTGTAGTTAAGAAAGGGTTAGTGCTCTTTAGTTAACTACACTCATTCCTTCAGTACCACACACACACACACACACACACACACACACACACACACACACACACACACACACACACACACACACACACACACACACACACACACACACACACACACACACACACACACACAAAGCAGCACTTGTCCTCCTCTCTGTGAGGCCCTCTGTCTTCGTCTGGGAGCTTGGTAGAGTTGGGTGGGCACTGACTTTATCCCAGGATAAAATCCACTTACATGGGAATGCTACACACACACACCTAACGGCCTGCCTTGCTGACTTGATGACTTAATTTGCACCATTTTGTTGCAAAGACACAAGATACAAAGTTTGGCATCCACAACGAAACACAATACAACAAAATGATCAGGCTCCATTTAACTATTGGGCCCTAGTGGAAGTCAGGCACAAGTCAGGTTTTCTAAAAAATGGATGACAGCACAGTGGCACACTGCAACAATCACACATCTGAATTTCAAAAAGTTCAGGTTTCTTCGTCATTACAGAGATCCACCCCTGATTTGTTGATTTGTTTTAGTGACTTGTAAACGTCTGTTTAGTGAATTACACTTAATTAATCAGGAGCGATTAAAAGTGTGCATTACCTCCCAGTGCATGTTCCGTCATGCTCAGGCACAGAGACTCCAGGCGATTGTTGATGTCCGGCTCCGTCACTGGTAACTGAAGGTCTGTGCAGCAATCGAGAGGGAGTGAAAGCAGCATTAGTGAGTGGTAAAGATGCAAAGAATATCGTTGAGAAAAATTAGAACGACAACAGATTTCTGATGACATGTACCAAATATTAGAGCTATGATAAGATTCTGAGTCACAGGTGAGTGGACGACTATGTCCAAATATAAGAGAACCAAATATAATGAAACATGGACGAATGAGGGGACAAATAATGAAGGAAGGATAATATATAAGTGGAGATCACATCAACTTATTTGCAGAAGATAAGATAAATATAATTTGCTGTAAAGAAATTGAGACCACATTAAGTCAAAAAAGGTAAATTAAATATTTAATGAATTGAATTGAATGTCAGAAGACATTTGAATGCTTTATGAGGAGTTGCTTACATCCTGCATCAAGTGCTGAACACATCATGGTTGAATGATGAAGGATGTGCAGATCCTCAAAGCCCTTCTTTTCTCATAATTAAAGTAAATCTGGATTTACTTTTTTTTTATTAAAAAAACAAGAAAAGACACAAATCCATATCAGCCACAACTCGCCGGGGATGGCGGGGTGGGGGGGGGGTATTATTAGTCCACTGTACAGTCTATCAACCTCCTGCACTTAGTTTAGTCCTTCGCTGAGTCTTGAACACAGGCTGGGCAGTGAAATCCCTTGTGGCCGGAGAGAAAAGCTGAGTTAGGCCCAGTACTCCACACTGGGCTATTTATAGGCTCCAAATCCTGCCCCCCAATCCTCCCCTTCTATTCCCTACACACGCACTCACACACACGTGTGCACTCGTAGAAAAAATGCATTCATAGATACACATAAAGAGAAATATGCTTGTTCCATGGACCCCCATGTGTATGACTTTGCAAAGTGGTCAAATAGGAGGGGAAGTTTGTGTGTGTGTGTGTGTTTAAGAGAGATGGAGTAAGGAAGAGAGAAAGTGCCAGGGTGCCCCATCCTCTCTGCTGCACAAAGAGCCTCATTGTGAGACTTTGCTGACTGTTCTCTTACTCCTTCCCTCCATCTATTCCTCTCTGACATTCGGTCTCTCCTCTTTTCAATGTTTTCATGTTTTTTTTCCTCCTCTCCTGAATCCATTCAATGTCACAAAATACCTGAAATAAAAAAACAGGTGGCTGAAATAACCCCATATCTACAAAAAATATTATTCACACTCGTGCTGTTTGGATCAGAGGCAAACTGCCTCAACTGTGGGCCGCCACAGATGATTCAAAGGACAGAGGAACAATGACAAGGAAGATAATGAGCACATTTGGGTCAAGAAATAAGTTGAACCAAAATAAATTACATGATCATTTCGGTTTTTGTTCACAATAACACCCATCATCAAACTATCTTACTATAACTAGCATGTTCACACATCAACTGATTGCGAACTGACCTCAACTACAGGTGAGGAGAGGAGTGTGTGCGTGTGCTTGTGCGTGTGCGTGTGCGTGTCTCACCAGCTTGCTGGAACAGGACCATGGTCTGTGGTGAGGTGTGGACAGGAAGCGAGCGGGTCCTCTGCACAGAACTGTGGGTCCGGCTTGGCATGCTGTTGCTGCCTCCGGGGTTTGCGAACCAAAGACCCTGAAGATGGATTTTAGAAAGAGATTGGTTTGATTTAATGAGCACATAAACATCTTTGTAGAGTCTGGAAAAAAGAATCTCTCATTTCTCCTTCTATAATTTGAGTTGTTTGAAACATTTGTGCGTTGCTTTGCCATGTCATCCATCCATCACTGGGCAGATCGGCTTCAAATTTGGTCAGGGTGCAAGTTTTTACCTGGCGAGTGGATTTAGTGCCAAATTTTGACATGATTTACAAGCATTGGCTGATAAAACATTCTTTTTTAATAATGTAACTCTGGTCAGCAAAATGATTACAATTAAGATAAAATATGTGAAAATGTATGTAAAATATATGTGAAAATGTATGTAAAATATATGTCCACTACCACTGTAATCAATGTTGGCAATTTGAAAAGACCTGTGCATATTAAATAAAAAACACTCCAGATTAGGACCAAAACCAAATCTACTATTGTGCAGTTTCAAAGCCGAGCTTGTTGCTTCAGTACACATGGAAAAAAAAAGGCCTCCCTCTGCTCTCCGAGCTCAGTAACAGTTGAAGTTATTATTAGATTATCAGATGATCAACAGTGCTTAGATGAATCAAATCAGAGTTCTATTTTAAGATCTGTGCAGGCAAAACACACAAGTTAGTTTCAGACAGAAATCCAGACTTTTCTACACAATTCTCTCCGATGAAATGTGATCAACTAAGCAGTCTTGTTTTTATTTTGTGAAAAGTTCTTCCAATGCAAAACTCTCAATATAGGTCTGTAGAGAAAAGAAATGAGTGACAGATCAAAGCTATTTTCACTCCCCCACTCTCATGTCTGGATGTCTGAGCCACAGCTAATGACAGATGCTCACCACACAAATTCCTCACAATAACCTGCCTATTATGCACCCTCGTCCCCCAAACACACACACACGCACGCACACGTACACGCACCACTCTCTCCGTCTCTCTCCATCTCCCTCTCATGGCCCTCCAGTGCCGAGGGCCAGGGAAAAACAGGAAATGCCTGTGCACTGTTCTCACTGCCTCTCACTCGCTCTCTCCCTCTCATACACACTCTGTCTCTCTCGCCCTCTATCGCCCCTCCTCCTTCAACTCCAGCTACCTCTCCCAAACTATGACTCACATGCTCTCACTACTACTCTCACTGCTGCAGCCCCACACAAGAAGGTGCAGGGGTGAGGAGGAACTTAGGGTATTTCCTCCCATTGTACAAGATGAAAGGATAAACACACACACACACACACAGGTTCCTCCTAAACCTGGCCAGGATGGACCTAAGTGTGCCAGGTGGGGCCAGAACCAGCTCCACAGCTCCTCGTGTTTCAGTACTCAAGACTGACGCAGTGCCTCTGGTATGCAGGGTGACCTGCTTGAGTTCCATCCGCCAAACTACACTTCTGCTCCTCTAACTCGCCTCACATTTTTTAGTCATGGAATAAAGAGTCTGTTTCAGGCAGAATATGCGCCGAAGAAGGAATTCTGCTGCCCAGGTTATTCTAAACATCCTGGAATTATTACACATTCCAAATGTTCCTCTGCCTGTCTGGAATGTCACTCAGTACGAGAGAATAATACTGTGACGTTAACACTTTAAGCCATAGGAGATAATCTAAGACCCACACGGGCACTGACTAACCCGATAGGTTCAAGCACTCCAAGACTAAAAATGTTTTAGTCAATAGAAGCAAATCAACTCCAAGATACTTCATACTTTCAGACAAGTCAGAGTATATCATTCATTTTCTTTTTCTTCTTTTTACCATCACAGAGGACAGCAAAATAAGAATATGTCCGTCCAGTGTAACTTTGTGTGCGTGACATTAAAGCTTTGTGAAGAGTGATGATGGATCATGTCCTGCTAACTCAGCTTACCATTCTCTGTGCTAGCTAACTCACCTGTCTGCCCTGCTTGGGGCCGGTGGGAGTGCTGCTGGAGCTGCGGGGTGTGGGCCCCAGCAGGCCTCCACTGCCCAGCAGGCCCAGCCTGGCACCTGGCAGGCTTCTAGAGGGCATCTGGAACTGGCGAAGGCTCCTCCTGACCGACACGCTGCCCCCGACGCAGCCAGCGGTGGGGAGGGAGTTGGACTGACCAAAGCCACGGCTACGGCAGATACAGACAGAACATTTGCATGGACCTGGCAACATAGAACCTGAACCAAGCTACAAAGCTATTCTACATGATGTTAGATGTTTAGTTAAATACAATTGTATCCTATTGTAACTTGCAAATGCCTTCTCAGTTCACTGCTTGTGCGACGTCGCTACGCAATAATATGAACATGAGGTAGCTGAGAGAATGTGGGGAAGATGCATACATGCAGGGTGTGGTCAGGAAAAACAGTAGAGAGAAAATGTATTCCACACAGCATTACAGCATAACACAGAAATTATTAAATGTGATCAATCTCCCCCTACTCTGCTCATATGATCAATGTCTCAGTTTTAAAGTGATTTCTTTTGTCATATTTGCTTTTGTGTTTGCATGACAATGAAAATGTGTGCCTGGGCATACCTCCTTTGCTGTCGGTACCCTGCCATGTCGAGGGTTTTCCTTGGGATGGATCGGAATAGCCTCTGAACCTGTTGTTTCCATGACAACAGTCTCTTCTTCTGTGTCTCTGTAAATGACTGACCGAGCACAGGTATGACAGACAAAACAGAGAGAATGAATCAGGAATTTCAGGTGTATGCCATCTCAGTTTCAGACATCACAGGGCAATTCACAGTGGGCTGAAACGATTATAATTCATTTTTTAATACAAGTCAAGAGGATGTGAAAAAAGGGAGGATCAGTTGTATTTCAGGACATTTTTAAGGGGTAAAGTTACAGAGCAATAAGAGCAATAAGGTGTGAACAGTGTGTGTTGTACCTCGTGGATAAGGCACTTGTCAATGAGCTGTAGATAGGAGCTGATGTTTTCCTCGTCTGACCTGGACACGAGCAGCTGGGTGCATACTGGATATGGAGCAGAAGTGAGAAAATGTGTAAACGCATGAAAACAATGTGAAGACATACAGTAAGTCTGAACGGTCATTCACACTGCTGCCCACCTTTGCCCATGACACGAGTAAACTGGCCAGGCAGGTCCCCCTCAGCGATCACACTCGTCCCCGGCTCTCCTTCCCCTCCACTTCCCCCTGCTAAATGGGAACCGGGAGCAGCACTCTTGCTCTCAGTGCTCAACAGGTGGCGCTGTGGAGAGGCCTCCTCGCCGCCACTAAAAGCTTTGATGGGTGTCACAATCATCTGATGGAGCTCCTGCAGTGGCACGCGCAGGTTACTGCCCTCCAACACATCCTGGTGGTGGTTAGGAGAGGGTGAGGAAGAAGAGATGCCAGTGTGAGTGAAAGCGACAGTTTCAGATATTTACTTCTTAGAAGCGCAGGAGTTCATTTAAACACATTTAAGTATCGTACTTGTAAGATTCTTTCTTTACTTATTCAGTTTTTACTCTACTACGTGTGAGAGCTGCACTTGTTTTTTTGGATAAAACTTCAGAGAAGAAAAAAATAAATTAAAAATAAAGATCTTTTTGACTTTCAAGTAAAATTATTTTCAATATGTCAACTTTTTAGGAACTCTGCAAATAGCCTTGTTTCTTGTTACTTTCACACTTTATCATCGGAACTTTCACACATGAAATGACCTTAAAGCCCGAGAAGCAAGAGGTGTATGATTAAATGAACTATTCTTCACTGTAGGATGTTGTCATTCTTGGTGCTGGAATACATTTTTACTGCCAATACTTTGCAGAATTTTACATGTAGGACTTCTACTTGTTCTGGAAAATTTTGCTTCCACTGAGGACAGAAATTATCGAACAAAAACTACAAAATCAGAGGCCTGTCCAGCCAGACTGACCTCTGCTTCCATCACTGAGACACAAACAGAACATTCTTGACATAAGAAGAGCACTGACCCGACTGTGATAGAGCAGATAATAATGTAAAGGCTAAAATACATACTGTACATGTGCTTCCCTGTACCCCTACTTGTGGGTCCGTGCATCATATCCGTCCATCAGTGGCACACAAAATACCAAGCAACAGGTGTCCTGCTTCCGAGCCATACAAATGCAGCAGTAACAATTTTTTAAATGAAGCGTTGGTGAAAAGGTTAAGCCTGAATTTAGCCGGACCCTCCTGCCGTGTTGCCCTTGAGCGCCATTGTCTTGCTGCAGAGACTAAGCGGAGAAGCGGGGGCGGAGGGGAGGGCAGGAGGGGGCAGGTGGGGGGTAGCCTGATTTAAATGCGGGGCCCAAAACGCTCCTTCCTGGATTAGGTGTTCCCTTAGCTGCCATCTCAGATACATAACACCAACTGAGAATGGACACACGCAAATGGGATGGGGTCTTGTGGTGTCCATTAAGGTTAAAACCTCAGTCACCAAAGAAACCACTTAATTTCAGTCTACTCTCTATTTGGCCGAACCAGTGGGCTCATTCCACACGGCGACACACCTAATTACACACAGGTTTTCCAGAATGAGGATGGGAAAGGGGATGAAGAGGAGGATGGGATGTTGTGTTAAGTCACTCTGACCTTTTCCAGGCTGCGCAGCAGGTTCTGCCTCTCTTTCAGCTTCTGAATGCTGATGACAATCTTGTGCCTTGCTCCTTTGGTGACTTTCTGAAAGAGCAAAGACTTAATTAAAGTGAGAAGGGTGTTTTTGAGGAGAATGTGATAGAGTGGGAGGTTCAGGCAGTGAATTCAGTTATCTATTAAAGAGTGACAGGGAGGGCAGAGGCTCAAAGTCATTCAACATTTTCCAATTGAATTTGAAGAGGACATCACAGCAAAGCAACTATGATTACCCCCGATATATTCACAATACCTTAAGCAAATAGTAAAACTTGAATCCTTAGCCAAATTGTCACCTCTTTCTCTCCTTCCCTTTAAGTTCTGCAATGTCTCGGTTCAGTGGTGTAACGTGTTAGACGGTAAAACCTGGAGGAAGTATACAGCTTCCTGCAGAGGTAATTTTAGCTGCATCCTCCCTTTCAGAATGGGCTTCTCAAGCCTAACAGTCACTTACTCAAGTCATTCTTTTAAAATGATCAAGTAACACCACCATGTTTCGCCTGCTACATCCCATATAAAAGCGGAGATCAACTAAAATTTATTTAATTACACATCAAGCTGCATTTTCACACATTTCTCTTAATGACCATCTTTGTCCCTCATGGATCACTTCAGTTTTACAAACTATTACTGAATCACTTTATTTACAGTTGGCCTTGGCTTCAAAGGTCTCTCCTGAAAGTAAAGCTAATTCATTTTAATTGCTGTGCTTCTGTCCTTAAGTTGTTCACTTGCTAGCCAATCACAGACACGATTATAATGGCCTTTAGTGTGTTTGTGTGTGTGTCGGTGTAAACCTGTGCCTCAAGCTGATCTTCAGTCAACGACATCATCTCGTCGTACGTCATGGTGGAAAAGAGAGCGGCGTACTTATGGAGGCGGAGACTCTTCAGCCAAGCAGGAACATCTGTCACACACAGACCCACACAAACACACACACACACACACACACACACACACACACACACTATGACTACCGACATACCATCAACACATTTTATCCTTGTGTCAGTTTAAATGTTCTAATAGACAGCAACACACACTATCTGTGATAAACCTTGTGTTCATTGACTCGTTTCAGTTCATGCCAGATGAAGAATTGAGGTCCCAATCATGTACGGCGTCCCATCACAAAAAATGTCACAACCTGGTCACAACTATTTGTGTGTATACATACACACACAAATATATTACAAAAATGAAAGCAGAAGCACATGTTAAAACACAAACTTTTTTTTGGGACGTTAATAAATGAAAAATTAATCACAGCGCTGCCAATGATCAGCTACACACACCACAATAAATGTCTCACTGTTTGGCACACTTTCACTGTAAAGTGAAACCAAGCATACAAAATAAAATAAAAGATACAACAGAACAAAAGGTTGAACTCAAGCAAGCAAAAGTGAATGTGTGAAAACGACCTGATTGATATGGACAGACGGACGGATGGTAAGTTTTCAGATACAGAGGCTCGTCTTTGTGATAATTTGCATCAAGAATTCATTTTCTTACCATCAGACAAGAAATCCATCTAGACTCAAATCTATGCCATTATGTCCTTTCAGAAGCACAGGTAGACACCAACTTCCATTAAGTACACACACATTTACTCACAACACCGTGTCTGACAGCAACTTGAGAAGTATGTTTGCTGCACCCTGACTACTTGTCACCGTGACAGAGTTTGTGTGATAAAAACTGAACATCTGGGCATACAGATACAGAGCTCCCTGTTCTGCCGAAATTCAGCAGAAAACAAGCAGCTGCGACAGGGAAAACATTTCAGTGAGGAGGGATTATGGACAGGCCATGTGCAAAGGGTGCACTCTTCATTTGTGACAGTTTTCTGAGCTTTGAGGCTTTCATTAATTATTGTATTTGTTGTTGTTCACATGGCTGAAAAGCTGTGTGAACATTTCCCTCAAAATGAAACTGATAGCTTGCAACCATTGCCTCAAGGGATTTCAGCATAGCTTTCCGGTTCGGCCAGATGACGGCATAAAAACTGCTTCATAAAGGAAAAAGCAAAAAGAGACAAGAATGACAACATGAAAGCTTCAAGTCAGAGAGAGGTCATGGGATCAGCAGCTCTACCCTCTGCTTCCCCTGACAAACTGCTCAGGCTGGATCAGCCACCTGTCACGGCCTCTGGCTAGATGCCTCTAAGGCTACGTTTACACTACGGGTCTCCATGCACAATTTTTGCCTATATCTGACATTTTTGTACAATATCCAATAGCTGCCCTCAGAGTGGGTCACATCTGATGCTCAACTTTACCCCAGAAACAACTTGATCAACAAATGGCTACAATAAAAACAAATGAGACAGAAATACTTATACAAGCTATTGCTTTATGAAACATTGCTTCAATGCCACTCATATATGGACAAAGGAGCAATGTCACATTCTGTAAATCATAAAGGCTGACACCCTACTTTGTCTGACTGGCAAGGAAATTCAGATCCGTGTTTAGATAACAGTCGCACAGACAGATATCCGATACATATCAGTATCGTTTCCACGTTAGAATGTTGCCCAAAACAAATCTGAGAGTATCTGATTCCACATGCTTTATATGTTCACAACACATATGTGATAGCTGTGAGCAACGTAGTCTGAATAAGGCCACATGTACATGGTTGAGTTGTTCTTATCTTCTCTCATTATCTCATCATAGTATCTTTGTGGATGCCTGCTTTATCTGACTGATATGGCTCACAATATTCATATGAAACAGTGTTTATTATTTCAGCATTTTGAATTTTGCAACAAAAGTCAACTTTCAAAAAAATGTCAATAATGTCTTCTGCTGTGGTAGATGCAGGTTACTCTGGATTAAAATATAAGCAAAGTGAAGACTGAAGTTTTTGTCAAAAAATAATCTTAGAGAAAAATAACGAATAATAATGAATTATGACCAGGCTCTAGTGACTGATCACTTGTTTTTCCTGCTCACCCCTCATGCCACTGCCCTCCTCATGGAAGGAGCTGCGATGCAGAGTCGAACCTCCACCTAAACCAGCTTCCTCCAGATGCTCACTGCCTCCGCTGCCCGAGGACGCAATGCTGCTCTGGGGTGAGAGGGGCGCGTGGTCCAGGGCCGGACCTCTAGAGGTCCGCAAGTCCTCCTGGGACAGCCAGACGTGGCCCAGGGGCTGACTGCTGGGGCCACTCATGGGAGGGGTGAGGGACACAGAGCGCTTCAGGGGACTGTGCTGCTGACTCCCACCTCCACTCGTCAGGACTGCAAGACAACAGAGAGACAAGCCAGCCTGTCAAACAGAGCCTGGCTAACACTGAGAGACAAGGTTTCACTGCCCACATTTTCTGTATACTCACTGACCGATCGGAAAAGCTGTAAACCTGCTCATTCATGCAATTATCCAATCAGCCAACCATGTGGCAGGAACGGAATGCGTAAGATCATGCAGATACGGGTCAAGATCTTCAGTTAAAGTTCACATCAAATATCACAATGGGGAAAAATATGATCTTTGACCGTGGCATGGTTGTTGGTGACAGATGGGCTGGTTTGAGGCTCTTATAAACTGATCTCCAGGGATTTTCACGCACAGCAGTCTTCTGCTGGCATAAAACACCTGGGCTGACTGGTTCAAGCTGGCAAGAAGGCTACAGTAACTCTACAGTAACTCAGATAACCACCTCTTAACTACCAGGGTGAGCAGAAAACATTAAAGAACTGACAAATGGGCTACAACAGCCAAGGACTAAATCAGATTCTACTTCAATCACTTTAAGGACAGAAGTATGAGGCCACAGTGGGCACAGGAGACTCGCAGCATGAATGTGCAGCTGGCAAACCTGCAGCAATTATGTCATGCATTCATGTCAACACAGACCAGAATCTCAAGGAAGGGTTAACAAACAGCATGGTTCAATCTGCAAAAAAACTAAAAACAAGATGGAGTCCACAAACAGCAGCACTGTGGCCGAGTTTAAGGAACAATGCAGATACTGGCATCGCCCCTGACATAACAGCGAACAAAGAACCAGGAGCCAATCGAACTCTGATCAGCATCTGGCTGTATGGTTTCATCAAGGCTTAAACTGTGTGAATTCTGACAGACCTACATAGCAGCACTCATCCTTACCATGATTTGGCATTTACTGCACTAAATATAAACTACCTTACATGTCTCAAATGTCTGTGCTCATAAACAAAAAGAACATGATGTCACTTGCAGCACATCTGATAAATGTCAGTTCTCACAATTAGACAATGTTCAAAGATTTACATTAATGGAGCAAACAGTTTGTCCACCCTGTCTCCACACTTGTTCACTTTTTATAAATCATCCGACTGAAAGTCTGTATCTTATTGGGTGCTGACAAAACAAGAAAATGGTACCGGGTTTGACTTGGGTCAAAATGATGCAAAGTCAGTCAAAGTTCTGAATTAAGTGGCTAGTAAATTATATCTGAATGTATTTAGTTTGACGGTTCAGCCATTCAACAGTTTATGGATGTCTGACTGCTGTGAGTGTTTACTGCTCCCGTGTTTAAAACAAGTAAACAAAGGAGTTAAAGGTTCAGCAAATACTTGGTGTATCTTCGCATTAACAACAGTTGAGAAAAACGTGTTTGCTCGCAATCTACACAGATGAGAAAAGTGATAAAAATGGATTTTGAAACCACTTTCATTCCCAGAGAGAAAATATGTTGTCACTATGCCTCTTGCCTTCATCAATTTAGGTATAGTATTTATACTTGTACTATTTATAGTTAGTGTCTACATTTCATTTCCCTCCTTCACATTAGTTGGTTTGAACCCTTTCAGAACTTCTACAAAATCAGGTGGACGAATCTCTTATTTGTTCGTTTCTGCAGTAAATTTTGCCATTTCTCCATCAGTAATTTAGTCTCGACTTCTCATTTTGCGCTTATGATAGAGACTCATTGGGTCAAACTAAGCTTGCCGTAACTGTTTGGTTAAGAAGGTGGAAAGCCAACGCATTAGTGGATGGAAACGGGAACCAGAGAGGGTGGTGAAAATAAAAAAAACACATACACACTAACACACACATACACACACAACAGGAAGGGCTTTCTTCGGTGCCCAATGAAAGCTGCTCTGGCATCATGGAATATTCCAGAGACGGCTGAAAGGAGGTAAACAGAATAAAAAGGTGGAGAGCCAAAGAGCTTTTTGTGTCGCCACTCTGACGGGCCGAGCTGCCACCAGTCCTCCACCTCTCCTCCTCCTATATGCGGTCCTCTTACTGTTGGCGCTATGTATAGGACTTCACGGTCCCCGTTTAAAATAGGTACCCAGCTAACATTACAAGTTCCAGTCCCTAAATATTAGCCATTTTCCCTAAATACAGTCTCCCACAAAGGATGCCTTACAAGGGAAGGGATGGGTAGTATGTGCTGCTGTGGCGGTGGCTGAGCATGGGTGTGGGGTGGGGCGTGGGGGGGGGGGGGGGGGGGGGGGGGTCAACAGGATGTTCTATCAGGAGTGAACAGGTTGATGTGGTTGGACAATTAAACCCTGTCTTCATCATCATGGGCAAACGAGCAGAGTGTGCAAGGGGCGTGGTCAAACACATGGTGGCTCTCTTGAGTGCCAGGTGGGAAGGTAGTTTTGGATAATCAAGTGGTTAAAGTGACAGTTGTATCCATAAGTGATATCAAATTATTGGTAAATTAATATCTATCAACAATGAAAGATAATAATAAAAGAATATTGGTAGTTTTGTGACACACATCCTGTTGTCTAATAATTAAAGGCAGATCATAACTAAAACAAAGTTTGCCATGCTATTTATTTGCCCCCTATGCTAATGTAGAATTTGCTGTCTTGCTGGGGTTTTTTGCATTTTTTGCTACTAAACCCTTCCATTGCAATTTCTCATTTCAGACTAAAACAGCTGGGATCAGAATGTGACGTAGAATGGCACAGAGAGAAAAGTGTTCAGAGATTTCATTATCCCTCCTCTGCATTCACATACCACTCAAAAACAAGACATCGATTCAAATTTTCATGGGGTGTATTCGACACGCATTTCAATTTGTTCAGAACAAGGTCTGGTCATCATGTCAGCCAATCCTGAGCTGGTGGCTGGGGTAACTCTAGTTTATCAGTTGTGAAATCCTGAAGTCTTTTGTGTGGGCCTGAGGCCGCTGGCAGGATCCTTCTTGGAGCACTGAGCAGGGCTGTAAATGTGTCTGTATTTATACACCCTCAGCTGTTTCCTTCATCTCCCAGAAAGAAAAAAACACACAGAGCCCCTGCATTCTTGTCTGGAAATATCCTGCTCTGACCATAGTTATGTTCAATTTCAACTGCCCTGCCCTCCTCTCTCCCTCTGTGTGTCTGTGTGTCTTCCACCTTAAAGAGCCTGTGGAGTGACTGTATGGGTGTGTTCAGAGTGTATTAAATATGACCACGGCCTATTTAGTGTGTACAGGGTATCAAGTGCATGGTATTCAGAGTGTGCTTAGAGAGACATGAGCACTGCAAATGAATTAAAGTTGGCATCGTCTACTCTGTGCTGTGTGTGAAATAGTATTAAAATGGTATTTGTGCTTGGTGTCAATTCTGTTTAATAACAAATGTAGTTTTTTGCAAATTCTGGGCTACTGTACTGTAATCTGCTATACACCACTAATCACGTTACTTCTTAAAGTGTGTTAAAGGGCCTTCCTTGTGAAATATTACTAAATACGAGACTGTATTTTAGGGAAGACGCTGGAAATGCACTCTTTTGAAACTGATAGAAGCATCATATCTATGGATTGTGCGGATTATACCTTTCATCAGTTGGCCTGCAGTTATAGTTCAAGTGTTTGTCAAGTTCTGTGTAAAGCTGCAATATTTTTGAAAAACAAAGCCAGGTTTCACATTTACTCGTGGGGAGCCTTCATTTACAAACTGAGGAAAAAAACAGTCCTATGACAGGCCTACTGTTATATCCTGCATTTACAATCTTTACAGTATATGTGATTACATTTAATCATTGCCTCTTGGGTAGACAATTGTTTAGTTAGAAATTATGTTCAATTAAATAATGTTTTCAGTGGATGGCTTTCTAATCAGATGCTACGTTGTTTGTTGTTCCTGTGCATGATGAGAGTGTGTAGATGTCTTTCTGAGAGCTACTTGATCATGAAAGAGTTAGCAAAGTGCACACGCCAGCACAGAGGAGGGAGGAGAGCTTACTCACTCGTGTTACCACCTCCACCCGTGCCAACCGTGTTAATGGTTGCCGGCACAGAGGATGATGGGTAGAGTAGCAGGTGTCCATTCTCACAGCTCTGCTGCTGCTGATGCCAGCCTCCGCCCAGCCCCGAATCCCTGGAGCTCTGCCAGCCGTTCAGACGATCATCTGAGCCGTAGCGTTGGTGGTGATGCAGAGAGTAGAGGTTTCCTGATGAAGACGTGTTGGTGGAGGAGGAGGATCCTGATGAGGTCAGAGTGGATGGAGGGGTAGATTGGTGGTGCGAGTGGTGGGGTCCAGAAGGAGGAGGCCTGTCCAGCGAGTCTCCGCGAGCAGCAGCTCTCTCCTCCAGGTGGTTGAGCCACAGTGCCAGGGCAGAGCGGTCCTCCAGGGAGGTGGCGGGGTGGATGAGGGCGTAAGACAGCAGCTGGCGGGACTCCTCCAGGTGGTGACCGTGCTCAATGGTGTGGGCCAGGATGCGTGGAAGCAGACGCATGTACTCGCCTTTGGCCTCTACATTTCCAGGTTTCAGCAGAGGGAGATGGGTGAGAACAAGAGAGATGACGCGCTCCTTAGGCTCCCCTTGCCATTGGCTGATTACCCCTGTAGGAGGGAAATAAAGGAAGTAAATGTTAGAGCTGCCAATAATATTCATCATCATTATTTATTCATATATTGGCTGCAAAACTATACAACAAATCATCCAAGGCAAAGTGAAGTCTTCTTCAAGTCCTTTCTTTGTTTAGAAATTTTGAAAAGCCCAAAGTATTCAATTTATAGAACCCAAGTCCTGGCATTTCAACCTATTATTAATCGACTGCAAACATTTAAAACCTGGTTGTAGTAACAGCATCCTTCAGAGCACATGAGCTAATTCTGGCCAGTTATGTGAATGAATTGAATGATAAAATATTAGAATATTTGCACAATAATTAAGTATCATTAATAGGCCTAAATAGTTAAGCAAAGTCTTACACCTGCGCTGGACAGGTGATAATGTGAGAGAATGACCACTTTCCACAGCAAATCAACAATACAATCTAAAATCACACTGCTGCTCGTTATCCCAGGTGGCTCAAAGCAGAATGTATCTGATGGACAGATGGATTAGTGAACACATGCATGGTTAAAAATAGACAGCATGGAGATGATGTAGGACCAACTGCATTGTCATCCTTCTATTTTGCTCTTCCTTAACCACAGAGCACTGTATGCCGCTGATAGTACAGCTCTATACATAACCTGGAGGTCATGGAGCTCTTTTGTTGTCTGAGTCAGTAGGCCATGAGGAGCCCATTCCTATCATCTTGGACTAGAGCTATAGATACTGACAGGTCAGGGCAACTGCTTTGTACCACAGCCCGAACAGAGATGAAGACGCAGAACCACTTCCAGTGTGCCAGGGCTGCAGCGAGCTCTGAAGATGCCACGTTGATGTCCGTGGTAATGTTTCAAGGAATTAGGGCTTTAGGAGATCAAAGGTGGAGATTCAAAGGTGTTCTGCAGTTGAAGGCCACGCAGCTTTTAAAGGTTCCAAAATATTTGTCAATATTGAAAAGATGGATTTCATCATGTGTTGTGTTTTGTATTGTGAGCAAGAAAAGTTAAGTTTTTCTCTCTTTCTACAGATATTCCAATGTCACAGTCAGTGGTACATCTGGACTGAGGCAGACCATAAACGCTAAAGCCACCATGCAGGCAACATCACACCGTTTCTGGCAGAATATGCACATATAACATCACAGGTTTCAGGCTGTGTTCAATTCTTTTCTGATTAAAAAGCACCCCGTTTTCCAAAAATGTGAAGCTGAAGACAATTAAAAGTGTTTAGTTTGTAAAATTGACATGAAAGGATTTATTTGATGCACGTCCCCTCATCATCTGTGACCTGTATTGACCCTTGCGTGCATCTCATCTAATGAGGTCATATGTGTGTCAAACCAAGCTGACGAGATGAGCCTAAGTTGCCGGAGGTCTGTTTAGCTGCTTTCTACCTAACAGCAACAACATTAGGAGAAGACTTTCAGATCCATGACACTCATGAAGACACGAGAAAGAGGCTGAAGAGACAAGGTGACAGAGGAGCATGAAACATATTGCATGTCTTAAATTGACAGTATAAGGCAAACTTAAGTCTTTTACCACAACTCACATAACAAGCACAGAAATGTCTGACTGATGTCCAAATGTCTCAATGTCCAAAAGATTCAATAATGCACACAGCAAGCAAAACATGGCACCCAAGTCACCTGACATAATCTAGTAAGGGGCCCATTTATCTCAAGATTTCAGTTTTTAAACAAATCCTTTTGTAATCACCAATATTAATTAGAACCTTTTGCAAGTAGCCACGCCTGAGTATCCTGATTACTCTCATTAAGGGTTTTATTTCCACAATAATCACCCACTGTCAATATATTATCCTTTATATAACTAATTCTAAACTTCTCTCTACCAATTCTTCTACATGACAAAACACTCTTGATTCCTTATACAAAGCAATCCAATGAGGCTGCCAGCCAGTTATTGTATGGATGCCAGCGATGTGAATAAATGTCTGAAAACAGGACAGGCTCAAATACTTTAGAGCTGCCGGCCAAGCAGACATAAATAATATAACAGTTCAGTTTAGTAACAGAAGGAGAAACTTGGCGGCCAGACCCACTGAAGCTCCTCATCTGCGGTTTTCCTAAAATATTAATGGGATGTCTTCTGTCGTGCACCTTAAACATGCAGGCTTGCCAGGCCCGTCGGGGACTGTGCAGTGTAAAAGTGAGGAGTGAAAGACATTTCTGTCTTTCTCATTGTCTTTCCTTCTGTCTGTGTGCTGAAATCGGCAGTGCTTGTAAGCGGCAGGCAGACAGAAAACAAAGGTCCAGTCATCGCACAAATTCCCACTTCCTCTCTTCACAGACTCAAAGCCAAAAGAAGTCACGGCTGTGAGGGAGCTCTGCTGCCTTGTTTGGCAGATAAATAAGACAGCTCTGCGATTAAATCCTCTTACACACTCACTGTGAGAGTACTGTATATAAGCATTCATAAATGTGCTCAATGAGTGCTCAATGAGAATTTTTTTCAAATTAAGAGGCAAAACTAAATTCTGCCGCCCACTCCCCTATTCTCTTCTTTTCAACAATACATTATTTGTAGGAAAAGCTTTCCGTCATTTTGGGTTTTATTTTCATTTCAGACTTGTGGTTATTGGTTGCATCTTCACAATGCCCTCTGCCACTCTATAGCAATGCTTTTCAACCACTACAGTTGGCGACATTGACCAAGCACAAGTAGTGGAAAACTGTATCAATCTCATTCATTGTGACTTGCTATGAAGAGTATTGAAGGAGAAAAGAGTTTTTAAACCAAAATGTTTCCTGGGATCAGCAACATACAAGTCTGCGGCTGTCAATCACACAGGCTATGAAAAAAATGCACAACTAAGACATTTTATTTTGGAGTGAAACTGAACATAAGCACAACCAAAATGTCAATTAAAATCACTGTCATAGAAAAACTGTACGTGTGTGAGTGTGTACATGACTTTGTATGAGTGTGTTACCTGTGGAGGTGGACCCTGTCTCGCAACCAATCAAAGGTTTAAATTCCTTAAACTGTACTGATAGATGTCACTGCATCTAGATCTAAGCAATTATGTTGGTGAGAAAAATGTCACAATTGATGAAGAATGAAAATTGAAATCGAAAGAAGAATGAAAATTGAAATTGAAAGAAAAATTAAAATGAGGGACAAACAAAGAAACCAGAAAAATGCTTCTGCGTGGAAGGAAAGACGATAAGCTGGTTTTGCAGAATGTTAGCACCATGACCCCAGACACTGTAACAGGGAGTCACAGTTTACCTCAGATGGGAGGAGACGCACTTAAAGTAGGCTGAATCTTAGAAAAGGGGGCTATTGACCAAAAGGGTTCAGGTTTAAACATCCCATGTGTGTCAGTATGTTAGTGTGTTAGCCTGTGCTCCATGAATAGGCACTTTCCTGACCAAATCAGAAGGGAGCGCCTGAGAATTTAACACCTAAGAGGCAGGAAGCTGCTTCAGCTCATTGACCTGCACCTCTAAGGTCGAGGGGTCGGCTGTGGAGCAGTTCCCCTCTCTGCGAACAGACAAGCATTATCTATCTCCGCTTCAAGAGGGTTCACACTGATCCTAGGTCACAGGTCGGCTGCTAAGAGAAACAATAGGCCAAGGGGACTCCAAACCAGCCCTACGGTGTGACCCATTGCTTCCTTAGATGTTTGATCACGCTGTCATCTATAATGTCGACCTACGCACATCTGCATTATCAGAGGGGAAATCGCAACAAACTGTTTGACTTCTGCTGCTGACATTGAAGATGAGGCTGAGCTTATCTGGCCATCATCCACACGTGGTGTGTATGTGGAGCTACAACCTGAGAATGTGACCCCCATATCTCTGTAAAACCACGCTGCGTAATGAAACTGAGTCAACACAACCAGCCCATCCCTCATATGGAAAAACAAGAGGTGCTTGATAACATTTCAAAGACATATTTCTACATAAGCATTGAGTAACATGATTCACTAATTTTATGTGGAAACATTTGCGCAATTAATGAATTATCCCCATTTTCCCCAATTTCTGTAGTTTCTGAAATAAGTAAATAATGTAGCTTTGCCACAGATTAAACAAAAAATGGCTTTATTGGATTGGAAAAGCAAGAGTTGAATTCTTCACCAAACATGTATTAAAAATTTTGAGAAGAAGAAAAGTTTGAGAAGTAGAAGAAAAAGAGACAATCCATCAACATGAAGTTTAGTTTCTATCCACTCTCTGACATGGCTGGGACATTTGTCCCAACTATGTCCCTGGTTTCAACTTTGTTCCCATGTCGAATCACAATGCCTCATCTTCACATCACAAGACACATGTGACAATGTGGGTATGACATGGTTGTTTTAATTAATTTGTTACACGCACACAAACATGACCCCCTAGCAGGCAGGCACACACACGCACGCACTTGAGGGGACTGTTTGGTAGACATGTGATTCCTCTTGTACTAAATATAGATGGTCAACAGCGCACACAAAGCCAAAACAAGGCAGCCAGCACAACTGATAAGGCTATTTAGTGCTTTGCAAAGGAACACATTAACTTCCAATCACACTGACGATGACACATTTCCAGAGTGTGTGTGAGAAAAACTACTGATGGGTAAAAAATTACAACAGCCACAATGTTGCCTTACCACTTGGCTTTGTCGCTCCGCCACAACTGCAGTGTGTGCATTCTGATGAGGATTTCTGCATTTCCAAACACCATCAAAAGTACAAAAATGCATTTAAATTTAGGTTTACAAGCACTTCAGTTGCCAGATTACAGTTCTCTGCTGTAATCTGGTTTCCTAAATGTAGAAAATTAGGTCTTGGTAACCATGTGTGTAACCAGGTAACAACAGCCTTTACCTGTGTGTATGTACATGACAATGATCCAGAACACAGAAGAGCGTTGCTGTGACAGCAGCCCGAGGAAAGCCTATTACACATAGCTTTCTACATATCCAAACTGAGGATCCAAGCTGTGTGTGTGTGTGTGTGTGTGTGTGAGAGAGAGTGTATGTGTGTGTGTGTCTCTATTCTGTGCTTCTCCTGTTAGCAAAACAAACATGGTCTGGCTCAACACCATGGTTGATTAAACAGAATGTCCTACACAGTGACAGACTGAGACAGACAGACAGTGAGCTGACCAACAACAAACAGAACAAGCTGCCAAGGAGGCTAAAGTGAGCTAAGTAGGAGACGCCAAGCAAAAGGCTTATAGGGAGGAAAAGGCTATAGGAGATGGACTCTGGCTTTTCCCCACAGAAACATGCAGACACAGCTTTCTCACACACACACACACACACACACACACACACACACACACACACACACACACACACACACACACACACACACACACACACTTTAGATTTTACATCTGAGAAAAGGCCCAGTCTGTACATGAAACGAGTTGTGAAAACACACAACTAGAAATAATGTTTCAGAAGCAGCAAGGAGAGTTGGGGTGACTTGAGGAGAACAAAGTTAGGAAGAGAAGAAGAGTGGAAGGGTGGAGTGAGTAGTGGGAGGAGGAAAAAGGAAAGGCTCCTGCTTTCCTTGTGGAGTCTCCAGCTCAGCAGTGGGGAATGTGCTGGCATACCACAGAGCCTTCCGCTGAAGAATGCAGTGATTCCTGATGGATCCTGTCCCTGCTCTGTACTAAGGCTGCTTACATATGACCAGTAGCGAAATAGCACTGCAGTAAGCACTTTGGCGACGCTCACCTCTGTACTTTGCTCTGTTTATGGAGCAATGTGCTGACGCAAAAGAACAACCAGCTGACGTCATCAGGGCCGTTAGCTACATCCCAAAGCAGTTAGCTACACATGTTATGTTGGCTTCAAATGCAACGTAACAATGACAAGCAAAGGGTCCGTGACGGTATACTAACGCTGGTAGCCATGTCAATAGTCATGTGCTGTAATCACATTATGGCCCACATCATTGTACATTTGTGCTGTGTTGTGGCTACACACTGCTTATAAGCTTCACAGCTGTTTTCTTGCCTCTTCTACTTAAATCTCAGACACCTGCACAGCTTTTTCATTTGGTTAAAGTTGAAAGGGCGCACTTTGCTCAAGCAGGGACTTCCCTACAATTATACAGCTTAGGCACAACACTGAGCATTTTTGCCAAACAAGAAAAGAAAAAAACATGTAAATTATTATTTACTTAAACTAAAAACAATTCTGCAGCACTGGAATGCAACATAGAATGGGTTTAACCAAAGTCTTATTTTACAAATGTGGTAATGCTGATGGTCAAAATGATGTAAAACCGATTTCGTTTTCAGTTTAATAACTGCTGGGGGGGGCAAACCCCATGCTACTTCAGACCGGCACCACGCCCTCCTCCCCAAAAGTAAGAAAGATAATTTCATTATGTGCACCCTCACACCTGATCTCTTATCATACATGAAGTTTAACATTATGCAAAAAGCGAAAAAACAGGAGGAGAAAAGGAGAGCAGCTAACGGGCAGCTAAATCAGAGGACGTATTCATGTGATGGGACAATGGTCATTCAAAATAGTAAAATCACTGCTGCTGGGTCAATCTGATATGGAGCCACACCCAAACACATCGTCTCCTCACATACACACACACACACACTGGCTGAGCAACATTTGCACTACAGAAGAGAAACAAAAGGAAAGAGACACAGCAAAATGATAAAAGAGCAACAGATAGGGGGGAAGATAGGCGCAAGAATGAAAGTGTGAAAAAAAGGAAATTAATGATTGAATACACAAGGAAACCAAAAGTAAACTGAAAGAGAAAAAAAAGACTTCAGAAAACATTAGGTAAGAAAGAATGTGCAAAGAGTGAGAGTGAGACAGTAAGAAAGAAGCAGATACAGTGAAAGAGGTGTGGCAACATAAGAAAATATACAGAGAATGACCTAATGCTACATGCTGCATAGCCCAGCCTGCAGCCTAGAGGGAGAAAACAAGAAAAAAAAGAGTGAGATTGGAAACAGAAAGAGTGTAAGAGACAGAAAGGCAAGGAAAAGAGAGAGAGAGAGAGTCCATGCCTTGACAAGACGTGCAAACAGGCTTCTACAGGCCCCAGTATAGGCCTAGCCCCCTCACACCAAAGAGAGAGAGAGAGAGACAGACAGACAGACAGACAGACAGAGAGAAAAGAGAGAGAAAAGTTTAGTGGTGTCAACTGAAGGTAGTTAAGAGCGAGAAATTGCTGAATGAGTGAGAGCGATTGCAGCAGCCTGACCCACTGACACACAGCCGAGGGTGAAGGACAGGAGGAGAAAGGACAGAAATGTTAATTTTCTTGTTCCTCAGGTTAAGCCGTGAGGTTTGTGAAGAGGCTACAAGTTGCTGAAATTTACTTCGGTCCCTCATTCTGCATAATTTTTTACATTTACAAAGGTTACTGGTACAGGTACTGCGATGAACACTTTTGTTGTAGTGTACTGCACAGCCTTCAAGTTGATATCAGCACCGATATCAATTCTCTGTTCAGTATCATTGTTTCAGTGAGGATGATTGGTTAATTCACTACATATGAAGAGGTTATATTTGAATGTTTAAATGTGACACAAAAAGCAGCCAGTTTTAAATAAATATCCACCTTTCTGCGTGCATTTCTCAAAACAGAAACAGATCAAAGTTTAAGGTGAGGGCAAAGGAATGACCAGTCATACTTTATGACTGAGTGACATGTGCCCATGTGCCACCAGAGCAGCTTCAGTGAGCCTTGGTATGAAGGGTAACGTGTACCCGATGAGGGAAAGGTCAAAACAAATTAGGGCTGGGGTGACGCGTCAACATAGTAGATTACGTAAATACATCATTTGTATAAATGCATGCAAATCGACTTATTTATGTAATCGATCATATCAGTTGTTGATTTTGGCGCATCACAATGACGTAAGAGCTGCTGCGGTAAAAACAACAAGAAAACAAGCTGTGCAAAAAAACAGTTGCACACGATCATCTGAAGTGTGGGAGTATTTTAGACAGATAATATAAAGCTCTGCATTTAGAAATGACTTTTCGCAACAGTACAACTGCTCCACACAAACACCTAAAGCGAAAGCATTGCGGAGCACGTTGTCAAGGCGACAGCAACATACTGTAAATCCTGTTTACTTTGTGTCCCCGCCCACCAAGCATCAATACGCAGAACGTGTTTGTTTGTTGTCAGTTGAAATTGAATTTGTAACTGTCTAAAGTCATTTCTGCACCGCTGCTAACGTAACATTACATTGTGCATAGTTATTCAGCCGTTCTATATTTTCTGTTGACTTTAACAGTCATGTATGAGTAAGCTGAATGCTGTATTATGTTCTTACTCAAAGTATTGTTGAATGTAGATTGCGCTAGATAACTTTTACTTGAATAAGCAATACATTGGATTGTAAAACGGAGATTATCAGTCAATTATTTGTTGTGGAATAATGCAGTGTATAATCTTTGATACATTTGTTTGTTTTCAAGTGAAGATGATTGAGGAAAATATTGAAATATTAATGAGATAAGTTTGATATGTATTGTGGGGGAAATAATTGTTGTATTGCATAATAAATAAATAATCTGTAGATTGATCGACTAATTGAAAAAGATTTCTGTCGATTAATCATTAAAAAAAATAATCGTTAGGTGCAGCGCTACAACAAATCAATACATAACTATTCTGACTGATCCCCTTTCCATGCTGTAAATTTTCTATGGTGATGAGCGTGGTCACCACGCCCCTGATGGGACTGCACAATGCCTCCATCCCGCATGAGAGGTCAGGGACCACTTCTCCACAGGGGTAAGTGTTGGCTTTGGCACTGCATTAGGAGAAATTCCGAGCATTTCCATGGCACAAACGCCAGTGCTCTACTGAAAAGGAGTAACTGTCCTGTTTTGTAATGGGTTTTATTTAAAGACCCAACAAAGTAGATGCCAGTTGTAGTTTACCTGAACAATTTCAAAATGAAAACTAACTGAACTCAGTGGAAGATATTAATGCACTACGGGCAATACCGTGTTGTGAAGACATCCAGGGCAAATCGGAAACAAAAAGTGATGGTATTTGATGAAACCAGAGGTGTGCTGGAAGGAACCAGTATGACTGAAGAATAACAGAACTGATGAAGCAAAACAGAAAAAGCAAAAATGGAACCGGGATAAATTATGACAACATTCGTTGAGCTCCCGGGCTAGTTCAAACACGTGCAGGGTCTTAGAAGGGTGCAGTTGAGCACTGACATACTGTAGCTCCAGCTGAGCACCAGCTCCATGTTGGTGGACATGAGGTATGAGAGAGGAAACACGGACACAGTGTATATTGTTTGTAATAGCCTTCAGTCACCAGATCTCAACCAAGTGTTAGGGTACAGACAGAGAGACAGAGATTCCTTTGGCCAATAATAAAACGGGAAGAGGAACACAGCAGCACTGCATCATCAGAGCTGGAACATCTGGGCAAATTATCGACCATCAAATAGTATTGCTGTCAACTGGTATTAACAGTGAGTGTAAAAGCCAGAGTTAGTGTATAGACAGAGACAGACAGACAAAGAGTTCCCTTGGGTGCTGTGCTTATTTATTTATTCTGTGTAACATTTAAAATGGTAGCCAAGAAAAGAAAGAGTGTGGGTGTATGTGCTTCAAAGTGGGAAGCACCTGCCTAGGACGATTACTTAAACAGATCTGATGATCTGTGTCTCCATTCCACAGGAAACGGAAACGCATCATCACAGCTACCTCACATGTCTGCATCCTGTTTTATTGGCTTTTCACAGCGTGTGATGTCATTCCACATCAGTGCTGCCAAGTCAAGAAATCCAGATGGACCCACTCATTTTAGATGTGCTGCTTAAGACTCTATTAAAGGCTATCTCCTCTAGTTGTAAAAGGTTGACAGATGCAGGTGATGCATATGCTACAACTTCATCTTCTTGTTTTTCCTTGCCTTTAGTGCTGTAGTACACACCTATTATCTTGTAATTACTCAGCTTGTTTTTATTACTGTGTCATACCAAGAAGAACACACTGACATTATCTATCATTTATTTGTTTTGGTTGAGTGAAAAGGCTCGATGAGTTTTTAAGTCTTTTCTTTTCCCAGGATTGGTGGGAGGTTTCCTGGAAGAAGGACACGGCTGCTGTATGAATGGAGAACAATTCCACAGCCCACCTCCTCCTCCCCACTTCCTCTTTAGCCTTTCATCAACATCCCCTCTTCTCCCCTGCTGTAGTAGTAACGACTGGTTGGAGATCTGGAATGAGTAGAGATGGGGGGGGTCTTGGTTTACAGGAACTCAGAAGAATTGCAGGCTACCTGTGGAAGTGAACGTAGCACTCCAATGTTGGAGAGGCTCCGAATGTGGCAGTGACAGCAATGCAGGGAATGTGAGCCTCTGCTCTGCCAGGGCTGGTCCAGAGAAGCCCACAACTCTATTTAAGGAAATGGCAGCCAGGGGCCAATCAGACGTTTGCTCTCTCTCTTTCTTTCACTCTCCTCAAAGCCCCCCTTCCGTCCTTCTGAAGAATGATAATTATTTTCCTTTCTGGAAGTTATTTCAGTACCTGCTAGAGGAAGGAGAACACATATATACACACACACACACACACACACACGCACACACACATTGCATCAGTGGTGTGGTTTGCGAAATAGTTTCGGGTATTTTTCTCAGATTCATAGAGATGCATCTTCTTATAGCTGAATAAACCCTGACCGACAATAAAAAATGTCTTCAAAGAGTGAAAAGAAATGGAGAAACTACAGGTTATATTTGAAAAGGCCTGCACAGCTTGAATATAGACTTGTGCTGGATAAGCACCATCACACACACAATCACAATATTCTGCACCACGCTGTTCCGGCCTTCACTGCAAACATAAAATAAACAATCACAGTGAGACACCAGGCTTTAATTCAATATCTTTTATCAGATATTAATATTTTTTCTACCCCAATATAATCAATGTTCCTACCAAACCACTACAACAAAGAGACCTGCAGCATGACTAGATGTTTTCATTTCATTCATTTATTCATAGCAGTAAAATAGTTGTGGTAGGTCACCCTGCTTTAAATAGCCCTAACCCCGAAAAAAAAATTTTGTCTGGGTTTTGGTGCAGAGCCTCAGTGTTCCATGGTGGTTGAAATGCTGTTTCAGAAGCTTTTCCACTCTGATAAAAATAAACGCTAGAGGAAATTTTGAATAGTTGTTTTTTTTGAGACAATCAAAATCGACACATGCTGAATGCCAAGCAAAGCATAGCTCCAATAACCTTCCAGATCTGTAACAATTTGAGCAGATGTACAGCTCTGTGGATGAATACGCAGCACCAACAGTGAACTAACTGGTTTGACTGCACCAGTATGTCTACTATCCACAGCCTAGTGTGTGTGAGTGAGTGAGTGAGTGAGTGAGTGAGTGAGTGAGTGAGTTGCGAGGACTGCATTCCTGCAGTACATTAAGTGTACATATACAGTAGCTTGCAATGTACATTTGAGTGTCATGCAGAGTGGCAGAGTGACCGTGTGTGTGTGTGCGTGAGGAAGAAAGAGAGAAACAATGAGTTTACCCAGTGTCATCAGCCGTCCTCAGCCTGAGGGATGTGACAGCAGCATCCGGCTGTGACACCATGTGAGCAGACGCAGCACAAACACACAGAGCCTCATTCAGAAAAACACCACAGCAAAACAGCCCTGAGGGCACAAGAGCTCTACTCGACATTCACCACACTCAGTCATGAAAGACTGAATATCAGCCCATGTTTTTCACCTAAATGTCAAAACCCTGTCAGCTCTTGACATTTTGAAAGTTCAGGAGTAGCGGTACATTGTACAAAGAGCCTGCCAAAAAAAAAGTGATCTTTTTCCTATACATTTAGTAGACAAAATATTTTAGTGTCAAGGCAAATGCTAATTGTTTTTGGGTGTGGGGTGGGTGTCTAACTACTTTTGATTTTTTACTTCTTGGTTTCATATGAGCTGGAAGACATTACATTACATTACGAGCATTTGGCAGACGCTTTTATCCAAAGCGACTTACATTACATTACCACCCTTCGCAGAGGGGGGAGCAATTGAGGGTTCGGTGCCTTGCTCAGGGGCACCTCGGCAGGGGCTCGAACCGGCGACCCTCCGGTTCCCAAGCGGAAGCTCTACCCACTGAGCTACTGCCTCCCACTGGGAGTGGGACTGGGAGTCTCCATGCTCAACTCAACGTGACATGAACTCAACACAAGGGTTTAACGTAAGCATCAATGATAAAGGTTTGGCTGTTGAACCGTCCTGGTAAAAGAGAAACAGTTCTTATTGGCTCAGAGTCAAGAGATCACATCCAGTGCAACAAGCCAAGATCAAGTCTGTTTAGAACAGAAACTTCAATTTCCATCCAGCATGGCAGAAATGTGTTATTCAAAATAACATACCAATTCGGATATTCCCAATAATTGTGCATGGTGGGTATTTGGTGCATGCCTCTGTGTCTTTATCTTTTCCCTTCAGCGGCCTGGGTTATCAAGAATTGTGGTCTTCCATTCATTTTCATTATTAGTCAAAGAGTTTTAAAGTTCTGTTTGTGCTTGGTCATAACCCTTTTCAATTACAACCAAGACACCATTTACACCACATTTACATTTCTAGGATATACAACCTTCAGGTTACTTCCAGTTGAGTTATATTGTTTTTTTGAAGGCAGGTTCATTAGGCGGCAGTAGCTCAGTCCATAGGGGACTCGGCTTGGGAAGCGGAGGGTAGTTCAAAAAACCTGGCCTGGCAGCTGAAGAGTCAACAGGGCATGGCCAAGGTGCACTTGGAGCAAGACAAGGGCAAGGCACTGTACCCCAACCTGTTCCACGGGCGCTGGCTGCTGCCCCCTGTGGTGTGCGTGCGTGCGTGCGTGCGTGCGTGCGTGCGTGCGTGCGTGCGTGCGTGCGTGCGTGCGTGCGTGCGTGCGTGCGTGATTTGCATTGTGTGAAAAACTGTATGTAGCATAGCATGTATTTGAAGCGGAATTTCTCAAGGGTAAATAATAAAGGGTGTTCTTCTTCCTCTTCTTCTATAGCTGCAACGCTAATGGTTTCCACCCAGCTTTCTCACCCACTCATTCTGCGTGGCAATATTGCCATATGAGTGGCCATATTGTGTCAACCAATACAAAGTGAGCGAGTGTGATTTGCGGGGACCTGTTGAGTCTGCACCGTGGTCCATTCTTATTTGGACAGAGAGAAGGGTACACAACCTGCAACAGTGTCCCAGTGAAGGTTTTGGCTGGTAAACAACCACCGTACCTGCTTAGAATTAGATTTCTAAGATTTTTAAGCTACAGTTTAGGAAAATATGACAAATTAAGATCTGATTATTTGTTAGCCGTTTCCATAGTGTCATATTGGTATTGGATACTGGTATCAAAGTTTCAATCGTGGTATTGTGGCAACCATATTCATCCTTTTTCTTTCCTAAAGTTGATACTCTAATATTGCTTTTGATGCAGATGGGATTGGAGGGCTCTCCTTATACAATGACACAAATGACCAGCTGATGAAAGTACGGTGGGGAGGTTGGGCTGGGATAGGGGCTATATGGGGAATCATTATACGCCTGAATGTCTAGTCTGGTCAGGACAAAACTGACTGCTCATCGATTAGACACTCTGGCATCTTCCTCACCTGTTACTCATCATCGCCCTATCTCCCTTCATTTTTGTTTACAGTGTAAGAGCAAAGCTCCCAAACTTTTGATAAGCCCTTCTTGTCTTTTTCTTCTTTTCCTGTCCCTGCGTCTTTCTAAACGCATGGCCACAACAACTATTGCATCAGTACTGTCACCTGCTGCGAGCCGCAAAGCTTCAAGACTTAAATCGGACACTACTATAACTCATATTACTAGAGTTTTTTAAAGAGTCGCTTCAGCTCCAATGCAAACATACTTGGCTACACACATGGTGCAGTAATCCAACAAGCAGGAGAAAGCAAAGCTGGGATCAAAGTTAAAAAGACGCACACATGACTCGGAGAGAAACTAAACCTCAAGGATTTATGAAGCGCAAGATTGTACAATCCTTGCTATCTGTGACACCTAGCCTGCCACTCTGGCTGATAAAATCATGCCTGAGGCTTCAAGTAGCTTACATCAGTGTGGAGCACTTTTTGGCAAACAGGAGTTCTTCCTGTCCATCCTCGTTTGCGCACACACACACATACACACACACACCTGGAAGATAAAACGAAAAAGACACCTTGGCTGATAGACTGAGAGGAAGAGACGAGCTTTAGTTAGTTTTCCCCTCTGTTGCTTTGGCAGGGTGTCCGTCCCCATTCCTGAGGTTCAGTACGAGTTCACAGAACACGCCGTCAATGTCCAGAAATAAACTGTTCGCTCATGCGTGGGTGCAATGAAGTATTTTGACGCCCAAACAAGAGAGAAGCTCTCCCTCCTCTCTCTGGGCAGGATGAGACAAGCAGGGAGTTTTAGAAAGTCACAAAGGATGTTGACGAACATGTTGACGAAGCGCATATCACATAACTTCCACTTTTACTGATGGCAAGTCTCCCTCTCAATTTTCTTTCTTTGTTGGTAGTCAAGTATTTGCAGGATTTGTTTTTCTCCTTCACAGAGTGAGCTGATACATTACAGAACACACAAAGCCATCATGTGTGATCCTTATGTCAATTCAGTGACTACATTTAAGATCATTAAACACTGTTCACCGTCAATACACAGGTCAGATGACAATGTAACATTATTAGAGACAATGTAGACAAGGGATCATATAATAATCATCATTTAATGAAGGCATAAACAGACAATGTATTCAAAACACTCGATAGATTATACTGTAAACTGCAAACTAGGGCAGGAGTTACAAGGACATGACTGTAAATTGCGTTGAGTATTCTCTTAGTCTTCATCTTTTCCTCTCTTTGCCCCACCCGTCTCTTCTGCTCCTCCTGCTCCTCTCCCATACCAAACTGGACTCCAGAGACCTAAAGGTGGAATCAGTTTTCCTTTTCCATTGTGTCTTTTTCCCCCAGTGTTGGAAAAGCCTCAGTCCTGCCTCAAGTACGCTCCAACGTGCCCACATTCCTAGACAATATCCCCAACACAGGAACCGTTTACCGCCTGAGTCAGGAATGCCGATTTCCAGCCCAGCTTTTCATCAGACCAAGTTTATGCAGAGATTGCAAGAGGAATTCACTGAGCAATACTAGCTGTTATACAACACACTCTTTCCCTCCACGTCAGTCATCTTACAAAGACGGATGTAGTTCATCTTCTCTGTTTCTCTCCAACCAACTATAATAACAGAATCTAAGCTGCTGCCATTGTTCTTATGAACAATCACCAAAATTACATCCTCATCTCTGTACAATCCTGTCAAGCCTTTAAATTCTGTCGCTTCCTGTCTTTTCGTGATACCACAAAAGAACAAATCTTCATCCTTCAGAAATTCACCCACTGCCGTCATTCTCAACCTACACATACATACATTTCTTTGTGCAGACAATAACGCATCTGTTTCAGTCTATACTGCTCACTGCAAAGTTGAAAGTTATTAAGGGCATTTACATCAGCACATGTTCACCAAGCTGCTGATCTTGAGTCAAGTAAATCATACATACTAACTCCATCCATATCCATCCATCCATTTTCTAAACCTGGACATGGGCCATGTCTATTAATCAAGAGGCATCTCCAACTTAATAGTTTGAAGTTGAATGTGCAAGAGTTCTTCAATATTATATAAAGTCTAAAAACTCTGTATTGAGCACATTGGAAGCATTAGTTTGCTACAAAGCCATATTTTACAGAACTTATCATATATAAAGTGTGTTTCAAGTGTTTTTCACGTGTGCAAGTGCAATCTGTGATTAATTTGAATCTTAGTAGCACTTTGCTAATGAATTAACCCACCTCAGCAATACCTCTTGAAATCTCACTTTTGATTTCATTTTTTACATCAATCATATTTTAACCCCACCATTACTAGGCATGACATCTTTTTTCTCGGTTGTCCTGCTTTTTTACATTATTTTAGAGACAATTTTAGCAGCTTATACACAGACAAGATCAAAGCCAGGACAGGATGACCACTTGGAAATGGATTAATTCTTAATGAAGCGCAGTGACTTTGGATCCTGCCACTCATGTCAGGGCATATGTCACTCAACTTCAGCTCATGGCTATGACTCGCTTCATATGCGTTCATGCAGCCATTGTCCTTCCAGCAGCTGTGCAGGCCGGGTTTGCTGTACAGCAATCCAAAAATTAAGTTAGTCATTCAGAACAGTGTGCCCACTGTCTTGCCCTAAACCCACCCCCTACACTAAGCCATTCCGTGTGTGTGTGTGCGTGTGCGTGTGCGTGATCTGTTCATTCTTTGGTCCTTTCAACTTGATCCTATATTGTCCCTGTTGGGACTGGCTAAAAGAAGTTTGTTCTCTTTAAGGAGGGACTCAAACAGGAAGTTACATTCCCGAATAACCACAAGTGAAACTCAGCAGGAAAAAAAAGAAAACCAGGAATAAAACTCTTACTCGGTGGCTTTTTCACCATTCAAATACAGCAATAGTCAGCAATGTGAGATTACTTGACACAGCTTCTCTTGTATACTTTACATTGGAGCTAAAAAGTGTACAGTGTTATGCTTAACTGCCAACACAGTAGCCTGGTGTCCCTACATGGCAAAACCGACTTGAAGAACAAAAAGAACAAATAACACTAGTCAAATCAAATTACCCTTTAAGTCAAAGAAAATACCTCAAAATAACAAAAAATAAATGCCGTCTGACGCAGCACGGCCTGTCCGTCACAGAGATAGTCGATCCATTGAGTGCGACTGAAGCTGCATCACTCGCTGAGTCCAAACACAAGGCAGCCTCTTCAGCTGCGCACAGAAGTAGGTCACTGAGGATTCCATTCATTTGTACAACACTTTCCAAAGAGTCAGCCCAAGACTTCCAGCTGCATGTTAACCCTTTACCATCTTACACGTTCCCTTTCTGCAAAGACTCTGGATTACTTTTTCACATCTGTAATAATTTGGTAACTGCAGAATTAAGCACAGGGAGCCAAAGGGTCTAAGAAAGGCTCCTAAACTCTTTGAGCAACATGTGATTACCTTAACTGAACTGTTCCAATTCACGAATCAAAGCAGTTAAGGTTAATTTTACTTAAGGTTCACCTCATGGTGTTTTGATCCAGCTTAACATTATATTTGAAAATCGTCTCCATTATTGTGTGACTTAATATCTAATATAGTCAGGTTAATAATACATTCAGTGTTAAGAAATTTAGAATTTTGGCTTTACAGATTTTATAAAGTTGTGGTCTGCGGAATAATAGCAATGGATAGCAAAGGATTCTAGCCTATATGACTGAGCTGATATTATTGGCTGATACTCACTTGCCTTTTCATTTGTTAGCTAAATTTATTTAAGTTAAGTTCTGTTCAACAGTTACGATTAACTCTTTAATAACCACTTTTGAAGGATCCTCGCCAAAAAAGTTTTGGTTTTATGAAAACAGATATCAGTCCACAACATTATAAGATTTGGTTTTACACAGAAATATTAGTATCCATCTGGCTCTGTTCCCTGCTGAATACAAGTCCAATGTATCAGCAACTCTGCCATATAAAAACACACACTACATAGCAGAGGGATGACATCACACCAGCCTCTCCTTCCCCCCGTTTTCAGCAGTATCTGTCCCGACAGTCAGTCTGCAGACAAACCTGCTGATACCATCTGACTGAGCTGAATCGGTGACCGCATACCGACACAGGTAGCAGAGGTGCAAAAGGCAAAACTATAAAAATAATGTGCATCCAAACTTTTGTTATGGTTTAGTATCAAATGATGCATAATTGTGCATGCTTCAACAAATATGTTTGTGCTGAACACATATTTCTCCATTGCAGCTACATTTAACGATTTTGTTCAATGGGTAAATAACACATCTCTATTATGCTATTATATCTGACGAACATGAGGCCGATGTGATTGCGTCTAATAAAAGCTACTCGTTTATCGAGGGTCAACTAAGAGACTGCGGATTAAATCATTACTCATCCATTCATCTGACTATACACTGTACTTCTTGTATTGTGTCTTTGGTTGAGAATCCACAAAAAGATAGACTGCAGAAGGAACTGGCGGCAGAAAGTTGGCTTGTTCCTACATTTTGTTAGCATTCTGTACTCAACGTCATTTCAGAAAAGCTTTGCCCTACCAAAACAAACAAACACCAAAACAAAACAATTTGCACTTGTAAGATGATGTTGCTCCCCACTCCTCTCCTTATTCAAATCTTTGTCGTTATACTGTAACTTGTGTGTCTTGTGCCTCCAACAGGTGCAGAGGTTAAATTTGAACTTTCTCAGGTCTGCTTTGATGTCGCTAGCTGTACATAAAACAATTACAAAAAAAAGCATTAACTGTAGCCACTGCCCATTGTAAAACCCGATGGAAACTCTGTGTAATATGCGCCTGTGTGTGTGTGTGTGTGTGTGTCACTGCAGGGCAGGGCCATTATGTCATCCTTGTAACGTCCCCTGCCTCTCCAAGCAGTGAAAGCCAGATGTGTGATTACATACAGATGTTACCACAGGTAAACAGAGATGCCTACTCCACAACAGCAGCAGCAGCACTTCACTCTATTTTTCACGAGTGCAACTGGTTGCCTGGGTTTTTGTTTCCATGGACACACTGCAGTCTGATGCAACAACACCCAGGCAGACCCCCCCTTTGGGTGCCTTGGCGCAATACCAATCCAGCGAGCACTACAGCACTACAGGCTGGCACTCTGACTGACGTCTCCAGGCGACTGACGGGCCAGCTGAGCCAACACTCAACATGACCTCAACCTCCTTCCACAATCATTCACTGGCTGACCACAGTGCAGCATTTCACTTTGTACACTTTTGCCCCATCGACGATTTGGCTATTTATTACTCTTTGATGGACAGGAAATGTCTTGTAATCCTAATGTGGAGTCTTTGTGTGAGTGTGTGTGCCACTGTGGAGCACTCATACATACCACACGTGCAAGGCAAATGATGCGAGTGTTCCCTCGAAACATACAGGTATAAATGAGAAATGCGAAAAAGCAGGCATGTGGCAGTAATTCCTGTGATGGTTTGCAATGAAAAAAGACTAACATATTAGCTTAGTTCAGTGTTAAGGTTGCAAGAAAAAAATAATATCATATGATGGTGATAAAATGCATTATGCTAAATGAGCAGGCAATTCAATGCTGCAATGACACACTGACCGAATATTGACTTTGTTTACCAATAATGATGAGATGGAGGCTGCTAAACGTGTGTGGAGTTTTCTTTCACTGTCTGCTGGTTAAATTCGGGTCAATCAGAGAGGATTGGGATTACAGTCAGGTTTGGATTCAAACTTTCTGCTGTGTGTCGGGTCAGGTCAAACTTGGACACGATACATTACATTACTTTACATTACGATCATTTGGTAGACGCTTTTATCCAAAGCGACTTACATTACATTACCACCCTTCGCAGAGAGGGAAGCAATTGAGGGTTCGGTGCCTTGCTCAGGGGCACCTCGGCAGGGGCTCGAACCGACGACCCTCCGGTTCCCAAGCGGAAGCAATACCCACTGAGCCACTGCGGCCCCCGATACGAATCAGATTTGGATTCAAAACACTAGAGGCCATGTCAGGTCGAGTTGGATTCTGACAGCACTCTTGGGTAATGGGTTTGGGTCGGGTTCAAAACTCAATTCCAGCCCAAGTGTGTGTGTGTGTGTGTGTGTGTGTGTGTGTGTGTGTGTGTGTGTGTGTGTGTTTCAGGGTTAGGGAATAATTGTGACTAAGGGGCACTTGCTAAATTGTCCAAAGTATTGACAAATGACCCTCATAGGCAACAAGTCTCATCTTGAAATTGTGCAGTTTGACTGACCAACAAAGGCCCAAATATATGGAAATTACTAGTGATGAAACAGAAATGACAGCAATTCTCCTATTGAGAGATCTGGAACTAGCAAATGTTGTAGCAATGTTTACGAGATACATGACAATTTACTATTGAAATGAATTTCTTATTGATCAACAAATAATTTCAGCGCCACATGGATCTTTCCATTGGACTTTAAAGTGAATAAAAGAAATAAGCTTTTGATCTGAAAATTGAGCACATAGCCTGCATACTGCACCAACTATTGCATCAACAAATGTAAATATTCTGATATTGAAAGGTTCAAAGACTTTACTACAGTTTCACTCTCTTCTTAGCCCTTGCTGTCAGTTTCCAGCAGAAGCAGCAACATTAAACTACATCTCAGAGATCTAAACTGAAGGGTTTTGTTGTTGTTAATTATGAAGTACAACTGTATTTTGCCAAGGTTCATTGCCAAATAAAGGCACCAGAATGCCCCGCAAATGGAACATGGCAGCAAAAAGTGCTCTGTTGGAAGAAGGTTTCTGACCTGTTAGTGCCTGTAAATGAATCATGTGCAGCAGTGTGAGAGAGTTGACTGCCCTACCTGGGTTGTTGGCCTCTGCCTCCAGGATGTGCAGCTCGGTGCACTCAGCCAGAGAGTGCTCCAGGCAGAACTGCAGGAAACGCGCTTGAGTCCGGCTCACTCTCTTCAGCAGGGACAGCAGGGCAACCGTCTGCTCGCACTCATTCCACCCTTTAAACCAGCTGGCCAGGACGCCCACCTGGTCACGAAACATCATGGTCTGCGGAGAAGGACTGACTGACTCGGTGTCCTCCTTCAATGAGATGCTGGCCTTCCTCAGAAGGTTTGGGTGGAGCTGTCAGCCGGAGGTGGTCTTATTAGCTGGTTGTCGACGCCTGTCACTCAGCGAGGATTGGCTACAATGTCATTCTTAACTACAGTGGTAGGTGCAGGTTGTTGTCCAGCCTTATGGTGCCAGCAGCTGTGTCGTTTGAAGATGTTTCAGATCTGTTCCTTCTGTAGTCGTTCCTGCACGTGTTCCTCTCGTTTGATAATCTCAGCCTGCTGGGGGGTTGCTGGTTGATCTTCTAGCTCGGCATTCGGAGATATAAACTGCTCTCGGCTGTTCCCGCTGGCAGAGGGCTTGATATTTGATGAGTCAGCTTTCTTCCAGCACACACTGTGTCACATCAGCTTCAGCCTCACTGGCATTTTCCTTTAGGGAATCCCTCTTAAGCCTGTAGGGTGATGTCAGGGAAAAGGGGGGAAAACATGTTAAACAGACAGTGTCCTGTCTCTGGCTTTTCATACAGGTCTCCCCCTCTTTCTCCCACACTCTCACTCACATACGCACACAGAGATTTATAGTGTACTAGTGAACACAGAGGCAGCAGAAATGCGACAGAGTCCCTGTTGCTTCAGCCCAGGCAGCTCAGCACACAGATTCATACATGCATTTATAGGTCAGGTTAGCCGTGCGCACAGGCTGTGGCATTCACCGCCGAGACTAAAATAAATTATTTTCGTTTTTGGTATCCACCCATTCCTAAAAATACAGCTGTCGGTAGTATTAGCGCTAGATCCCGGAATTTTCCAAAGGAAGGACGCCGGCTTACGGACGGGGCTGTTTGCCAGGCAGTGAACCGTACAGACAATAACACTCCGGTTCGTTAGTTGAATGTATTTAGCCGTTTAATGTTTGGTTCTGAACAGGGGAATGGTGCCGAAGAGACGCGGAAGAGGGGGGTCCGGGCTCCATGCAGAGCATTAGCCCCGGTGCTTCATCAGCACACAGGGAGTCGGAACACAGGGAGTCGGAACACAGGGAGGATCTGTGCCGTTTTCTACCGAACTAATAAATGAAGCCTCGGAATTACCTCTCTGTGCGCGCGCGTGTGTGTGTCTACTTTTTCCAGAACATTCCAAAGACGAGCAGTTGAAGCTACCCCCTACTTTAACAACTTTACACCGTTAGCAACACGACTAATACTAATTCAGTCACAGTCTGTTCTTCGTCAAGTTATTTTAACTGCTGGCCGACAGACAGAAAAGACATTTTACGAACTGAATAACTGAGTGTGATATCTAACTAGGCGAGGTACTTATTTTTCCAGGGTTAACACTCGAGCGAAAAAAGGCCAAAACCAAAAAAAGGTTGAAAACTCCACGGTTAATGGTTAAATCTGTTGTTTAACGTGAAGACAAAGCCAACTCGGCGGTACTTACTTGCTGGCGCAGTTTGCATCGTTGTGTTTCTCTCAGGACGGAGACAGGCTGAGTTTTTGGGGAGCGGTGCCCCTTCACTCCCGGTCAGTGGGATTTGCCATCTTGTCTAACTTTTTCTCTCAGTCTCATCTGCTCTATAGCGCCGCTATCAATTTACACAAGATAGAGACTATAACTTCCTGCACGAACTTTCTAAATAAACTAATTATTTCGCAAAGTATTTCAACCAGGGTTCCCAACCTTTTCCAAATGAGTTTCTTGATGTTTACTATTCAACGAAGTTTATTTAATTGACTCACTGATGATGCACTCACTTACTCATAAATGCACTGCCTGGCCTCCAAGCTGAGATGCTCACTCACCAAGTTGGAACTCCTTTCAATAAAGTAATACTCTCATAAACAACATTCATAAAATGGGTTCAATTTAGCATTGCATAATAACACAGATAGTAACACATAACTCAACATACTGTCAGCCACGGGTTCGTATTTAATGGGTGCATTTTAATGAATGTGTGCGCATAGTTGTATAACAAGGAATGTTGACCAGGGTCTTATTTTATCCAGTCAAGTTTATTTGTGTATCATAATCAAATAATGCATATAGCCCAGAGGACGTTAAAGGGCTGCAAACAGTTACTGTTTGCAGCCCAAGAGAGAACAGAAAAACCCAAGAAAAAAATGGGATATTGCATACCTGGCTTTGAAAGCATACCTGTGTACAATTTGGGCTTTAAAACATCCAAATTAAAGTTGGTCAAGCGAAAACAGTCCTGCAAAACCGTGGGTATCCAGGTCTTTTTTGTTTTTTCATCTACTGTTGCAACTGCTAATATTAACTATATATTAATAATGAAAATAGAAATGAGTGCATTGGCTTTGCCATAGTACATAAATTCGGTCCCTGGATTAATCCTACGCTATTATTTTGAAGGCAAAGCTAATATACTTCCGGTAGTATTCTGGTTGCTTGATGCGGGAAAAGTCGGCTGCCTCTTTCCATATGCTAATCATTAACAGTGGAGCATTACGTCAGCGGCTTGGCAGCGCGAGGAAGCACCAAAATAGAGAGAGAGGGTGGGGGAGAGAGGGGTGCGACGGGGCAGAGAGAGAGAGAAATCGGGAGGGGGGAACAAACGGTCAAAATGATTATTAAATTTACCAATAGTATAAACCGCAAACAGACGTGGATTCTACTGTAATGGAACTATGAACTTGCAGAAGATCAACATGCTTGAGTAAAGTACAGCGCTTTGTGATGTCCTTAGAAAATGGATAAAGAGCACATGTAAGTCATGAGTAAGTTATGATGCCATGAGAAAACGCCCCATCAGCTGAGGGATTTCACAACTAAGATAGCCTTGCTTTGGGGAAATATCGGAGTTAGTAGCTTGCCAAGGATTATACAACTTTTCACCAGCAGCAGTTGCTGTGGAACCCTAATAACTGCTTCCAGAATTTTAACTAATCTAAATACAAATACGTTCTTAGCAATATATTACTTTACTTTGGAGGTCATAGATTTCAATGATTACTATAATACTTAAATTGTAAAAAGGGTAATGTTGTGTAAAGTGACCATGATGTGTTTATATTGCGGTCATAGGCATAGCAAAATGAGTGTATATAAGTGCTCATATGAACTTACAAAATGCTTACATGGTATATGTTCGAAAAAATGAGCTCATCATTGTATATCAACAAATAAAACTTATTACTAAATGGCGTCGACGTAGACGCCGACATCACGTCATGATAGACGCAGGCGGCACGATTATTGACGCTATGGTGAGAGAAGGATTCATTTAGTTGATGAGCAAGAAGACAAGCATGACCGAAAGTATATATTGACCCTCGGCTCTTTTGGTGAAAATGAATAACCGGACAGTAAATCAGTGTTTTCAGAAAGCTGCAAAGTCAAAGTCTTTGACTGAGCAATGGCGCTCACAGACAGAGAAATCTGGCATGCGGCACACAATTTATGCATTGAATGGAGATCATTACAAAGGCCAGTGGCTTAACAACAAAAAGCACGGTAAGATATTCTTCAGCACACGGAATTAACGAAATACATGGTTGTGAATTATATTAAGATTTTGATTTATATGATGCTGCCAAAATCATTATCTGCCAAACATATCACCTATGTTATATGTTTATTGGTTTATTTTATCAAGGGTATGGAACTCAAACCTGGAAGAAGAGGGGCGCCATGTATGAAGGATGGTGGAAATGTGGGAGGCCTCATGGATGTGGCATCTACAGTGTGCTCGACCCAGAAACAAACGACTACTCAAAGCAGTATGATGGTTCATGGAAAGAGGGCAAGAAACATGTAAGTGTTTCACACATGCACATTTAAACGCACCGTCTTTACATTCTGTAGCAATAATATGTAATATAAGTAAGTATGAATGTAATATGGCAGATCAATCAAAGCAAGCACAGTCATGATACATGATGCAGGTGATGCAGTTAGCACCCAAATGTACCGAATGATAGGACACAGAAGTGATTATACACAGATACACAGCTCCCTCACACTCTCTCATATATGCTTCTCTTTAGGGACATGGCAGACACTTCTACACTGACTCGGATGTTTATGAGGGGGAGTGGAGTCATGGCGAGCGCAGTGGCGTTGGCCAGATGTGGCATAGTAATGGAGACTATTACGAGGGCGAGTGGTTCAATGATGTGACGCATGGACATGGCATCCTTCGACACCGTGAGTTCCTGGCTTTATATGTACATTTGTCTAAAATAGATTGTAGTTTGGTAAATGAAGATTGTGAATTCTAAAAAAATGACTTTCTTGTGTCAAAGAAAATGGAAACTGGTATGACGGCGACTGGAAGGATGGGAAGAAGTGTGGTTCTGGGAGGTTCTTCTATAAAGACACGAATCAGCTTTATGAAGGCTCGTGGTTGAATGGATCACCAAGACATGGTAGCATCTCTGATGTAGAAGGAAATGAAGAACCAACACCCGGAAAGTTTGAATTCCCAGGCGATTTGCCCGACCCTGCTCGCCATGGCTCTCAGCGTCACACTGATGTCACTCAGAATTCACCCCCCATTTCTCACACTGACGATATTCAAAATTCTGAGGGAGAAGCACCTGTGGACTGCTCTGAGATGGATGAGGCGTTGGTTTGAAAAGAAGCCCTCAAGTTACAACACAAATCTTGACCAATGTTTATGAACTGGATCAATCACAGGTTGACCCCCTCCCCCACCCCAACTGGCTCTATATTGGGCAAAATGCAGGTATACTGACCATCAGAGCAAAGAGGTGCACAGCCACAAAGACAGTGGTGCAGGAACTGAAGGTGATAAGGAGAGCAGGAGGGTAAGGATACTTGGTGCCAACTGCACTTCCACCATTGCCACCAGGACAGAAGGAGGAAATGAGGCAAACAAACAAGTAAACAAAGCTTTCTATTCACTTTCATCACGGTTTAATCCAGGCTACAGGAAGAGTCAGGATGCTTTGACTTTACTTTACCTTAGCAAACCCAGACAGCCGACCTGATGTCCAGCTAGGAGACTTTAGTTTAGCCCGGCTCAAGAAGAGCTTGAATGTGATTGAGAAATTTCCAGTTAGCATATTTTATCAGATAAAATAACCGAGAATCTCTTAGTTTTTCCCAGAAGTTTACTCTGCAGGCCTCTACCTTGTGGAATAACAGGGATATGACAATTAACTGCTTGGTGTGAAAAAGAAAGCCTTTATTGTTGTTTTGTTGGATGATTAAAAGTGAGGTTCCTTAAATGTTTTTGTTTTCCCAAGAGTCAAAATCAAACAAAGTTCCCCAAACAACCGTTCTTTGAAAATTTTAAGGAGCCGTTGTCTTCCAAAGACAAAGAAAACCAACTTCCAACCAACATTCCAATTTGGATCGAATCTTTAAATCTTGAAAAACAGAATATAGATAGACAGAATATAGATAGATTGATCTTGTTAGGCATATTGTCACATTACAGCAGCATGGTCAGTGAGAGGTTAAGAACAATGAGATCATGTTGAGAGCAACATGAGACCATTTCCATGTATTCCTCTAATGGGATGCTGTTGACAAAATGAAAATGACAAAAGATTACAATATAAATGAATGAAGTAATGCATTTACCATACAACTTGCAATATTATGTATGTTTGCAAGTTGGTTATGGTAAAGCACATGTTAATATAGCAGCTGCCATGTGCAATGCTACTGTGCCCATTTTACACTTGGGAGACCTGCTTTCAAATCCTGCTCAGCCACTCCGTTCTTAAAGACCATGACCTCATATTACATATGTTATACTTTCTATTAAAGAATTCCAAACTAAAATATTGACTGTAGAGAGTTCTCTGGGGAAAACAAAACTGGAAAGATATGATTGAAGGAAACTGTTCAATAAAAGCCAAATTCAAGGAAAAGTGCTATTATGAAAATGACTCCTCATGTGTTAGCACATCCCTGACTGAACACTGGATGTGTTAATAAGAAGAAAACATTGTTTGATTTGTGGAGGGTCTGCAGGGGTCCTGGGACCCTCTATAAGAGTGATACATCTGGCTGCCCCCAGCCTTCTCACATGCGAACATCTCTGTCCTGTTTCTACCATATTTAAATTACCCCCCGCCCCTTCTCAGTTTAGATATATATGTAACATGCTATATGTAGGGGAGGAGAGCGTCCTTATAAAATGAAGCGTGTTTGCATGGAGCAATTGTTGAAGGGGTCAAATGAAGCGTCTCATATCCTGTGCTGCCACCTAGCGGTTACAATGTAGAACAGAAAATAAACAGCTTCTTTTTCTCTTTGTCTCTCTCACTCAAACACACTGAGTGTTTGGTGTTATTCTCAGAGACCTGGAGGAGGTTTTTCCTCTTTGGTGGATGGACCTGATCTGTTCCTCTGATCTCCCAAACAGGAAGTCAGGTAATGGTTAACTTAAGCGCGCCACATGATTCCCAGTACAATGTGGGAATGATTCCCAGTACATGATTCCCAGGACAATCCCCAGTACAATGTGGTCCTGGGGATTTTATTCCACTTTGCAAACACTTTGCAGCTCTGTCAATATGACTTTGACGTGGATTTGAGTTTCAGATTTTTGCTTTAGATGGGGTCGTTGTAAGGGGCTCAACTCTTTCCAAGTTTAAAGAACAGACCCAACAAGTTCTGATTTGCTTCAGGTTCTTTGCAAATTTATCGACCAGTACCAAAATGAATATAAAATAAATATGACTACAACAAAGAAATTCATCAGAACTTTAAGAGTTTTCAATGTGATGTGATTCACATCTGACTATCAGCCAGCAGGTCCATGGTTGGACTTCTTGGTGAGACAAGAAGACAAAAAGTGACAGCAATCTGAAGAAAATTAATAAATATTAATACACAAACTGTTTAACTGTTTAAATGGACACAGAGTTCATCAGGGAGTGAATAAAATGAAAGGCAACTCACCTCTTAAGTCCCGAGTTGAAACCTTGTTCCAGCTGTGTGCCACAGATGAAATATAACACGCTATATGAAATATTCTTCGCTTTATGTCGTGATGAAGACTCCCTTGGAATGGATCTGGAGGCGTCCTATATAGCTGTTTCATTAGAACCTGAGAAGTTGACAGAACACATTTAGTCCATGGAACACACAGTTTCTCCAAAGGACTGAAACCTTCTGAAATATTTTGATAATTTGACATATTTTTAAGCCAGCTTGTGTACATTCTGCTATATTCACCTACTGTTGCTTTGTCCTCCTGCAGGGAACTGGATCTGATGGAGACAAAGTAGTCAAACAGATTGATGCAGGCCACTGGAGGCTCCATGATCGGGATCAATAACTCGTCCAGTAGCAAACAGTCTATTACATCGACGGCTGCCGAGCTGCCAATGGGCTGAGATCCAGGCCCCACCTTGGAGAGCAGTACCACCTCCAGAGGAACTGTGGATGCCTTCACATCCCAACAGAAAGAAACATTGTTAACATTAAAGAAGAATTTGTCAAACACACTGAAATGTTTGTGCTGAGATACACTCACCATGGCAGGAGAGTGACATTTGCGAGGGGCCAGGTTTTTTTCTGTAATTATTTAAGTTAGTTCAATATGATATAAAATGACTAAACAAATGCGGTATAACATTGATATTGTTAGCAGCCAGGCTCTTATTTTCACTGCTCTCAATGCTGACAACAAAACACATCTTAACAAAACCCAAATTTCATCTTAAACTTCCTCTGACAACCTGTACTAAGAGCTTTGGGGGTTGTTGCTATGGTTACATTGCTGCAGCAAAGACATTTTAATGTGTCCATGCGTTTGGGAAATTTGCCAAAATTACAATTCATTCAGCATCATTTGAATGTCTCTAAAAGCATTTGGAGCTTTTAACTGCTCTAATGTCTATAACATACATGCATTCTGCTCCACGTACTGAACATGTACGCACCCGAGGTACCAGACGCAGACAAGGGGATACAAAAGCCATAAGGATCCGCACGGCATGGGAATCGAAGCTTTTCCTTCGATGCCATCAGCGAACATTTCTTCCATGGTATGAGGTCATAGTCGTATAGAGACTACAAGAACCTGTCACGGCCGGAGACGTCACAGCGCTGCAGCTGCATCGGATTATATTTGAATCCGAAGTTGTATTTACACCGTATTGAGGGGTTCGGGGTACTCAATTCAGTGACGCTGAAGTGCACAGTTGGCATTTATCAAGTTAAGGATTTTGTTTTCACTGAAGTTCTGCTCTCCTGATCTCCTCTGTGTCAACAAAACCACAATATCTGAGTACCTGACTCCGGTTGTCATGGTTATTTTTGCAACAACATCGAGTGAGGACGTCTCCTAATCTGACGTCTGAGCTCTCTACCGCTACTGTGTGGCTATCAATTAGTATTACATCCATGAAACGCACGAATGAATATGTTCTGTTTATTTGTGTAATAAAGCAGAAGAAAACGTCACTTTTCACCATGAATATCCTTCAAACCATTTGCAGGATCTTCTCACACATCTAACAAACATATGTTAACATTAATTTGTTGTTTACAATTTTTTTTTTTTTTTTTAAATGAATGGAGTAAATCATAAAATATGCTCTCATGCTTCCGGTTATTATATTTAAATACAAATAATTCAAGCAGCATTTTAAAACTACGTATAAAAGAAAATCAGTAGAATGAGAAATTACGTGGTCTGTAGTATCGGTTGCATATTCATGACAACCAGATTAGGTTTTTACTAAAGATTGCAATAAAATAAGTTTTTATCGTTATTAATAACATTGGATTCATAAAGTGTCTTATCCGCCTATATGTGGCGATACTGACAGCCAAATAAAGTGTAATAATGAATAAATGAATAAAATTGAAGAAAATTATGCTAAACAAAGTTACAAGTCCAAAGCAGAACGTCAAATGAGGTTTAGATGATGAAAATGATCAATTCTCCTCATTATTTGAACACAATGAGGTTTATTAATGAGTGTTTTGATCGTGTCACGTATCACACGTAGCGGACTGAAAATGAAGCAACACCAGGAAGTGAAATGACGAACTCCTGATGGCTCATCGGCTCGTTCCTGCCTTTCTGCCTTAGTATAATAAGTGTTGACGTGACGCTGAGCCCCACACAGTGTATTTTGAGCTTTACCACGGAGGTCTTTGTACCAGCAGCGAAGCGGATTGTTATGAAGTTGGTTGTCTCCTTGCTCCTCCTCCTCCAGCTGCCCGAACAAGCAGACAGCAGGTGTTTCTGTCAGGTGACACAAGTTTTTATTTACTTTTTAAATTACTATCTATCTATCTATCTATCTATCTATCTATCTATCTATCTATCTATCTATCTATCTATCTATCTATCTATCTATCTATCTATCTATATCTACACCTACACCTACCTACCTCTCTCTCTCTCTCTCTCTCTCTCTCTCTCTCTCTCTCTCTCTCTCTTTCTATCGTCAATCTACCTATCAGTACATTTTAATAAATGTTTGTTGCCTCAAAATAAACACAGGGAACAATGACCATACTCCTTGGTGGATGTTTCAATATTTGCTGGTAAATATTGTCTCAGGTCACAGGTGACCTGGACGACTGTACCTGTGATGTGGAAACCATCGATGTCTTCAATAACGAACGGCTTTACGACAAACTTCAAGCTCTGCTGGAGTCTGACTACTTCAGGTTCTACAAGGTGATGCGTTCAGGCACACAACACTGACAAACACAAAGATGCAGTCAAAGTGATTTTGCCTGCTGATGACTTGGTGTTGTTCCTCCAGGTGAACCTGAATAAGCCGTGTCCTTTCTGGACCGTGAACAGCCACTGTGGCCTGAGGGACTGTGCTGTGAAACCCTGCTCTCCTGTGAGTTCAACCAAAAATCTGTCTGCTGTAAACAACACAGAATCATGTTCACTATACTCACAACTGACTGACTGACATAAACTTGATCCGCTGTCACAGAACGAAGTGCCTCAGGAAATCCAATCCTCGTCTCACAACAAGGTGAGCCAGATCTTGTTGTAAAATGAAGGAATGACAAAGTGTCTAAGGGCTTTTACTACATTTGATGCTGTCTCTCCTCTATTTTTGCACATTTCTACTGGACTGGATCCTATAGGACAGCACATGACAGTGTTCAAATGTTCATCAACACTTTTTATCACAGTCTTGAAAGTGAATATCAGCAATACAGAAAATAGGATTAACAAAGCCATTCATGTCAAAATCTGCATGAAAAGCAGACGTTACTGAATGTGTGTGTGTGTGTGTGTGTGTGTGTGTGTGTGTGTGTGTGTGTGTGTGTGTGTGTTTTTAGTACTCAGCAGAAGCAAATGAGCAGCTGGAGGAGTGTGAGGAAGCGGGGCGTCTAGGAGCCGTAGATGTCTCTCTCAGGTATGTTTGAATTTATTACTGTTAGGTTATTAGATAGCTACAAGTTGTAGTAGAAGCTACTAACTGAACTACTTTTCAGCTGCTTGAAAGGTACTGAGCAATTTTTAGTGCAGGTTTTTTCTCCTGCACATATCCCAACATGCATCACTCTTCCTTGTCTTCTTATGGGAGTTGCAGTCGGTACAAACACATTGATCACAATGCTGCATAATTTCCCTTTTGAAATAGAACTTGCACAACTTCTATTTTGGTTGAGTTTATCAATCCAATGATTTGTAAATAGAAGAATCGTTAAATTTGAGTTTTGTTATAACCTTAGTTTTCTGTATTCATGCTTTTAGTGATGAGACCAGAGAGGCTTTGCTGGACTGGAACAAACATGATGAGGAGGCCCAGCGATTCTGTGTGGTTGATGGTAATCAATATATCAATCAGTCAGTCAGTCTAACAGTTAGTTACTTAGTCTGTTTAGAACTGAGTTTCTGTGATCAGAAAATAGAATATAAATAAGAGAGAATATAATTTAATTTATTTATCTATTTAAAAAAGATACATCTTGAGGAAATGAAGTAAAAGTTATGTTCATTTTCTTCGCAAACATGACAGAAAAAGACAAATACAGAACAGAAGGGAACAAATATGTATTTTATTAACTGTCTTTGATAAGGTTTTACTCTTTGGACAGTTTTTTCTGGAATAAACATTTTACGATCTGTGCACAGACGAGGACTCTCCAGATTCGCAGTATGTGGACCTGCAGCTGAACCCTGAGAGATACACAAGCTATAAAGGAGCCGAGGCCTGGCACATCTGGAACAGCATCTACGAAGAAAACTGCTTCAAGTAAACATTCACGCTGCTAAAGTTCCTAGAACCCATTCAGTTTTACAGTTTAAGGAGGCACCACACTAAAACACTGAATAAATAAAGTTTTTAGAAGAAAAGGCCTCCATCTGTATTAGTAAATGTGTTAACCATCCATCTTTATCCTGTCCTCCTGGGAAATGCAGGCCATTTCGAAGTAAAGCTGAATTGTTTGAGGGGATTTGAGTGTAAATTGGGTTTAAAAAAAAAAAAGTAGTAAATTATAATGTGCCAGTGAAGGGGGGAAAGGAAAGCTGAAATGTTTATTCATGTTTGTTCTTAAAATTCTCAACGTTCCTTTATTAATCACTCTTGACAGACCATACACTGTTAAACGGCCAAAAAGCTCCAAAGAAGGTGAGACGTCATTACCATCATAATGTTCTAATTCATCATGCTGATATATTGAATCATAACTAAATTGACTTATAACAGCAAATGTTTTTTTTCAGTACACCTATTCTACAGCTGGCTGCAAGGTGAGCCAACATCTGGTCAGAAAGAGAGACAGAAATTGATGAATGATGCCGTGAAACTTCTCAACTCTCTCTTCTTCCCAGGTCAGTGTGTGGAGAAGAGATCTTTCTACCGGCTCATCTCTGGCCTTCACGCCAGCATCAACGTACACCTGAGTGCCAGATACCTGCTGGAGGGTGAGATGCCTCAAACAGTCCTTCACTCTCAGTCCTTCATTAGAATGTCCATTGGCAAAATAGAGATTTTTTACACACCTGAATGTGGATAAACAGGTGAAGTGCTATCAGTTTTTACCCCATCAAAACACATTAATTAAATTTTATACAACAACAAAACTACAGTAATATACATCCTTATAAAACCCCAAAGCCACCAAACATCAAGGACAAAGGAGAGAGTAATAAGAACCTAATTTGCAGTGGTAAATGTAAAAAATTTGAAAAAGTACAGATGAAAAATGAAATCAAAAATCATTACATATAACATGGTTAAGGTATTAATTGTAACAGTACTCTTCCCTGCTTTCTTTCCCTCAGACAGCTGGTTTCAGAAGAGGTGGGGTCACAACGTGTCAGAGTTCAGGCAGCGTTTTGACTCCGAGCTGACCGGTGGCGAGGGGCCCAAGAGGCTCCGAAACCTCTACTTCCTGTACCTGATCGAGCTGCGAGCGTTGGCCAAAGCTCTGCCGTTCTTCCAGCGCTCGTCCTTTCGCCTGTACACGGGTCGGCCCGAGCAGGACCAGAAGCACAAAGAGCTGCTGTTACACGTCCTGCAGGTCACCAGGTCAGTCGGAACCCATATATTTCATTTTTCAAAATTATAGATTCTTTGGTGTAAATACTCACATCGATCATATATTTCCTAAAACTGATTTTTCCTGCAGATCATTTGAATCCAATGTGCCCTTAAGTCTAAATGAATGAGCTCTTGAACCTGCATTAGCTACCTGACTGTGTTACATTCAGACAAAGTAGTCAGATTTGTTTTTTTCTTCATTACCTCGTTGTTTATTTTATTCCTCAAGTTTCTGACAGCTCTTTACGTTGACGACTGAAAGTGATTTTCTGGTCCTCTGCTGTCTCATCAGGTCGTTCCCTCTGCACTTCAATGAAACGTCTTTGTTTGCTGGAGATGAACAGGAGGCAGCTAAACTCAAGGTTTGTTTCCAACTTCTGCTTGTAGGGTAGAAATAGAGACAGATTGATTACTTTTCTTAGTTATTCACGAGTTCATTCACTTCATATGCATATAAATGATCCACTTATAGGCATTGCTGTCGCTGTGAAGCAGAACATGTTCATTTGATCTCATTGATAGAATTCCCCTCATGACATTTGGGGGAAAAGGTCACACTCATAATTGTGTTGAGCTGCAGATCTATAATAAAATAAGTAAATGCAACTAAAAACACAATAGGAAGGAGAATAGATGTTGTTGGAGACCTGGACACTTGTTGCTTCACAATTAATGTTGAATCTGATCTGATTGTGTATTTGTCTGTGTGCTGTGGATGTCAGGAGGACGTCAGGCTAACATTCCGCAACATCTCCAGGATCATGGACTGTGTCGGCTGCTTCAAGTGTCGCCTGTGGGGTAAAGTCCAGGTGAGTCAGAATGCCTCCGTCGTTGCGTTTCGAACCTCTGTTTAACCTTCAAACATCAATGCTGCTCTGTGAAATTTTCTGTGTTATATACTAAAATATTACCCGACCACTTCCTCATTCATTCTGATACATGTATTACAGTATTTATGACTATAGAGTATTATAATCATAACTGCATGCATTAGTGTGTAATCCATGCATGATATAGTATGTATGTATGTATAACATGTCCCCTCCCCCCTCCCTCTCTGTCTCTTCCTCCTCATCAGACTCAGGGATTAGGCACGGCGTTAAAGATTTTGTTTTCAGGGCAACAGATTGAAGCTCTGCCCTCGTCCAGCACCCGTCGACCCAGTTTCCAGCTCAGCCGGCAGGAGATCGTCTCCCTCCTCAACGCCTTCGGAAGGTCTGACAGACAATCCATATCCTATCATTATACTTATTATCATGTTTATCATATTACAATATTTATAAGCATATTATGAAATTAATGAATATAACCATCATTTTTGCTTGTTTGCTATTTACAAGTAGAGGAGGTGAACAAATTGTTACATTTCATATCGGCAATATCCAGTCCAGAGTGACATGTTGCTTTTCTCTCTCTCTCTCTCTCTCTCTCTCTCTCTCTCTCTCTCTCTCTCTCTCTCCCTCTCTCTCCCTCTCTGTATTCACACTTTTCTAAATCACTCTCCTTCAGGATTTCCACAAGTATCAGAGAGTTGAAGAACTTTCGAAAGCTGCTGGCTGAGGAGCCGTGACGAGACTTAGGAATCTGGATTCATCTCCTCCTCCGCTTGGGTCCTTTTGTAACCAACCTGGACTTTTCTGTCTCGCTGTTTCTGACTTTTCATTGCTCAAAAATTAGGCATTGTGTTTCTCAGGAAGGAATTAAGGGACCCATATTGCAGTATATATCAGTTATTTTCCTTCATGTTTTGTCCTAGAGAAGGGAATATGTGTTGCACAGTGTCCAAGTGTCAATACTTGAGGTTAATGCGTATAGAAATGTAAGGTGAATGTCTAAAACTGACTTTTTGGTGGGTTATTGATTCCTGTGATAACAGTTAACAGTCAGACTTTAGCCTTCCTACACACCTGCTTAGGCACACCCACCAAGTGTGATGTTAGCAAGCCTCATACAAACTAAATGTTTACATTTCAGACTGCAAATCCACCACAGGGAGTGTGATCCACTATTCCTGTCTTTGGGAATGCTTAATCATATGAATATTACAGATTGCACTATGGTCAGTATTTTAGGTTCCATCCACATGCCTATCATTACTGATGAGCCAGCAGCTTTTTGTTGTGAAAAACTAGAATAATCACAAACTAGCAGAGACTGCAAAAAGGTCTGAATTCAGAGAGAAACCCCCGCTTTAACTGATTAAATCAACTCGACTTTAGTCTGCTGTTTCTACACAGTGAATGATGATTATTATTATTATGCTTCTGTCCTGAGGATAGCGCTGTTTTTAAACCAAACTTTTTAAATTCTGCATGCAATGCTCAAATTAGTGCAAAATCGTATTGTGTATGAAATGCAATCAATGCTGATCAATGATGCTGTGCGGTAAAGAGAAAGACTGTTTGTGAACAAATTAAATATAATACTGTGCTTAAATGTCATTATTGACAACTGGTGTCTGTGTGTGTGTGTGTTTGTGTGAGAGAGAGAGGGGGAGAGAGAGAGAGGGAGAGCAAGAGGGAGAGAGAGAAGTGGGCGGGGGCGATAGTATAGTCCAATCAGTGCGGATGAGATAATGCTGCCTTCAATAGCTCCTCGTAAAGTCCGCCAGTAATAGTATAAGTATGTATAAGAAAAAACTAGATGGAAGATATAATTTCCAGCCAAGTTTAACAAACACTCTGAAGACGTTCGAGTCAATGGAAAACACAAACCGTGAAACAAATGCCCACAATTTAGCCTATAATTCTACAGAGGCAGTGGGCCATTCCAATATAACAGAAATAATGTCTTTAGAAAATATGTGAAATATTTTGCGATCAATATCTGTGGGAACGTCATGTTTGTTTTCTGTTATTGTTAATGTATTTATTCTACATGAACGATCAGAGGTTAACTCTTATTTTGTTGTACGGGCGCGTTTCTGTATATTCCAACAGGCAGTGAAGGCAGCGTGGGCAGTGAAGGGTTAAGAGGCGTAAGAGGATGATGAAGATTCCGACCGAACAGCTTCTCATTACACACACACATACATACACACACATACACACACACACACACACACATACACACATACATACATACCTCACCCACAACCTAAACTGAAGAAAACCCGGCAAAGTCTTATTTTTTTTCAACTTCACGCTCGGAATACAACTAAACTCTTTCGGTGAGCAGAGGAAGAAAAGCGTCACTGCGGAATTTAAACGTCCAAACGGTGATTATTGAACTTCGCACGGTGAATTTAAAGTTGGAACATCTCATCATAAAATGGCTGCGGGGGGTCGACGGAACAAGAATGTCAAAACGCCTCAGTTATCGGAGGCGTAAAGGAGGATTGACCCCATAATTTTATTTTTTATTTTTGTAATTTGATAAAGATCTGAAGATTAATCAGTGAAGCTGAGGAGAGTCAGGCACAAGGTGGTCCGGGAGGAGGACTGGAGTCTTGTTTTGGTTCCTTCCTGCAGGTCGGAGCGAAGCAGGTAAAACACTTCATCTGTTTACGGCACATGGCGACACCTGAGGGATTATAATGTCTAAATGTATTCACATCTGCTTATCATACATCTGTTGGATGTAAGATAAGCGGACGATGCTATATTTTGTCCGTCGCACCGACAATCGAACTGTGCCATACCTCGGTACCGAGTGCACGGTAACACTGCACGGTACTTGTTTAATTGATATTAAATCTAAACTCTTGATTACTCTTTATTAAAACTCTCTAGATGACAAATCACTCCTCATGGCCTTGCGTGTCTTCAAATTACATTGACTGCACAACAGCATTTAATTTGCATATACATGAGACATAGTTTAGTTTTCTGTGTTATTGCTAATAAATACATCAAAATCATCAACTTTTGATTTTTTTGATTCAATAGCTTGAACTCCCAGTGGGGTTTCAACTATTTTTGCTTGCATATAACAAGAATAAACGATCAAAAAGATTCAAGTTGATGTATATTAGGTTTGATACAGCTGACCAATCAGAACGCAGCAGCCTGTATGGGAGAGGGGGGACAACAACAGTTAAATGTGATTTTCCATTGCAACAGACAAGTCTCTGTGGAATAACGGGAGGCTGATGGTGAGACTGTTCAAAAGATAAAGATTCTACTCTGGCTACAGTATTATACCAGTCATTTAATCTATAATATACTTTCCAAAGAGCAAAGAAATGCTCCATTTAATGATGAGATCTGATTGTAGATATTCCTCCCAACTGTTTTACAGTGTAAAACCATCACCACTAAAACTGTCATCGTGCTGGCCTCCCCTGGGCTCAAATCCTGGCAGATACCATTAAGAATCTCTTTGGCAGAGTATGAAGCCCATAACTGCTGTAGTGCTGGAGGATATGTGAGGCAGACAGGCAGAAACCTCCCCCCACTCCAGGCTCCAAACCCTGCAGGCAGAAGGGATTTCATGGAAATAGGAAAAATGGCAAAGCAGAGCATCAACTAGCCAGTTCTTAATGATCTGATGTTGATTTGTTGAAACCTCGCAGGTCAGCAACAGAAGTAAAATTAGAAATTAAACTTGCAAACATTTTGCTGCTGTGATGGGACATTATCGGCTCAGATGCTGTTTATTTTAAGTCCCTTTTAAACAGGGATCAAAAATATGTTGTCTAATTTCTGTTTACTTTCCTGTATCTATCCAATTTGGTACAAGTATTTCATTAATGTTTGCCATTAGCATTTATTTAGATTTAGTAGGGTATGTCCTAAACCACTGCCTGGGCTTCAAGACTGTAGAGAAAGAATTTGTTCCTGTGGGCCGCTTGACCCCAGGTGTTCAATGAACCAAAACTATTGCAGAGACTTGTTGGTTTTGCAATGTTAGATAGTGAATGTTAGGTTACAAAACTATTGACCATTTGCACATAACACACATCACCAGAATATATTCATCACTGAACAAAGTTCATCTGCAGTTTGACTCACGTGAAGCTTTTCTTTTCCAGGCTCTGCATTCTCTCCCAACATGTCGCTCTTAATTTTGGCCTGCTATTAGTAGCAGCCACTTTGGCAAAGACTTAAGGAATTTAGACCTCTGTGGAGTCCATAATGAAGTGGGCTTCACTCACAGGGTGCATGGGGGCACTTGTGAGCATCTTGTTGACCACCGACTGGGACGCCCTGCAATGGCACAGATTCCACCATCAGATTTAAATGAAGACACAAAATTGCAGAGCCACAAAAACTTCTTTATTGAGAGATGAAATAATGTTGATATACTATCTGAGTTTGGGCTTCGTGCTGCACTGGTGGTGAATGAGAGCAGCAGCAGGTTCAGGATTAATCTTTGGCAGTGCTTGATGCTACGTACCACAGGTTGTGCCAAGCTGGGCCTTGGCCTGTGCTGCATTCACGGGCTGGGTGAGCTGGCATAGAGGACATCCTGGCCCAACGTGGCCTCCCTGATGTGGTTTTCAGAAATGAGCTGTCTGTGGAAACAAGGCTGAGCCATCCATTTCTTTGACTCAGTCTCTGGTCTTCTGAACTCCGCCTCTCTGTGATCTGGTTTCATTTTGTTTTCTCTTCCTCCCTCTCCCAGAGAATTCTCTGAGGAGTCATTGTCAGTTAGACGAGGCCTCAGGCTGTAGGGTGAGCTGCTCTGATATGTCCCAGGAATTTAGGTGTGTCATTGATAGCTGATATGTATGTCTTCACTGAACTTCTGTCAATAAACTAACACTGTGGTAGGTTCAGGAAATGATGACTGTACTGTGTTAAAGACGCATATCCAATCCATACCCAAGACATCCAATAGTTTGTCGGATTTAAAACACTTCACTCTCCTTCTGCATTGCTCTATAATATCTAATATCTAACCCCTGACATGACTGAGCTTTCAAACCAATTTAAAGCATTTGGTGTTTGTTACTAACCACCTGGATTCATAATTTCAAGAGGGTCTCGCCACTAAAACACAAGGGTCCTGCTGGCTCTGCTTTGCATATTTTAAACATGATCTTTATAGGAGCTCTGCTGTATCAATGCCAAGATATTACACATCAAATTAAGTTTAATGGTGGAGTCCCCCTTAAAGCTTGATCAGTAGATAAACTGTAATTTCCAGTATAAGGAAGTAATATTAACCCGAGACTGCGCCTAGAGTGCAGATGTTTAAGATTTAAAGGACCACACCAGTGCTTTTCTTTTACAATTTAACACAGCATGATGAAATGTTTTAGGATTATTGTGTGTGTGTTTTTTGAAAATGCACAGGTTTCTAATTTGTGAGGCACGGTGGCCTACTTTGATTTTTAGTGTCATTATTATTGTTGTAGGTAGGGCATTTAACAGTGCATAGGATATGAACGATAATGACATCATAATGTAACGGTTAAATAAAAATTTGGTCTAGATATGTGTCATATCCATACGACAGTGGGTGAGAATAAATGTCCATGAAGTGTAGTAAATTGGCTAATTCATTCAAAATGTCTCTGCTATGAGCTTTCAAATATGACAGCTCCCTCCAAAGTCATAGGTCAGGTGGGTAATTTTAGAGGTGTGATTTAACTCCTCTGACCTCCCTATGTAGCGGCAGCTAGTTTGTAGCTGTTTCATTAGATGCTCCATGTGTGGCATTTCACTGCGACACCCAGAATGTTCCACCTTCAGCCCTCACACAGCCTTAAAACGGGCAGCGGCTCCAAAGCTGGACCTCATCTGTCTTCCCAACCCTGAGCTGCTTGGAGATCTAACCGCATGCTGCTCTGCTTTCTAACAGCCTCTCTCTGTTTCCTCCCAACACGCATCTCGTCCTGAGGGACCTTCCTCTCCCACTGTCCCTCTCTGTCAGGCCCACTGAGACACAGGCTGTCTTGCATTTGGACATCTGTCCATCTGTTTTCGTCTCTGATAAGGTAAGTCTTCGTGTCACTCTGGGTGGCCATCTCCTCTTGTTTTGGTCCGTGTTGTGTTTTGAGAGCATTTCATTGAATATGAATCAAATATTGAATCTGCTTCAAATCCCAGTTATAATTTGTTGTGACAGTTTGTTGGCGGGGACATTCCTTAATTATGAAGGAAGTCATGTTTCCCCTGTGGGCTTCTATGTGGTTGGTTGGGTTGTTTGAGGATTACTTAAAATGTTCTGGACTGACTTTTACAAAGCGTGAAGTGTGTGTGGCATGATTCAGCGAATCTTTAAAGGAATACTTCTGAGATTGTAATGCAAATGAACAATTTATTCAAGAGCAGCTTAACAAAACCCTAAATGTCCTTTTATCTCGTGTACTGTTGGCTTCAAACCTGATGTTGTTGGGTGTGGCGATGAGGAGGGACGACCCTCTGCATTCTTTCAGTCTTCACTCTGCTAACTTCTGGGATGAGACCACTGTAGGAAAGGCCCTGAAAATCACATCCTGTTGACATTTGAGAGAAACCCCATGCACAGCTAAACCTAACACGCTGTTTCATGGAAACGAAGCTCATAAAGCAGCTGGTGGGATTTTACAGAGTGTTTTTACAGAGCTTTTGCTCCTCGTCATACAGCAACTCCCTCAGCATTTGAAGTATGTCAAAACAAAGCAGGTTTTGTACATCTCCAAATAACTTGTTACTTTTATAGTAACCCATAATCTTCTTTGCTTTCTACTTCAGCATCTTTTTGTCAAGTTCATATTCCTGGCTTCAACACAGCAGAGCTCTGTTTCAGCTGCTTCTGTTGTTGATCCAGCTCTTGGCAGAGTCACAGTAGTCCAAAAGTATCTGAGAGCTTCTGTTCATACATGTCTCAGCTGCGTGTTTGTGAGGGATTGATTTGCAAAAATTGATACCTCTGTTTTTAGGCTAAGGTTTTAAGCTTAAATGTGCATTCCTGGTCATTTCAAACCAAATCTGATGTTAAAGAAAGTCTCAATAGGTAATCAAAACAGAAAAACAAAACAAATCACTTAACTTCAATATTTTGACACCTTATTAATGTAGATGTAGCAGAGATTATGATATGGCTCGGGTAAACCCTGTTTATCGCTCTTAAATCAGTCAATTTTTGTCTAAATTTGTTGTCCTGTCTTCTAAAGGTGTTTGTGTAGTGAAGCCTTTCAAGTGACAACTGACAGACAACGAAGAGTAAAATTGTAGAAAGAGAAAACAAATCAAGTCAGAGATTGTACAGTGTTGGAGGCTTGGCTGCACTGGAACTGTTGTTGTACATTAATCAGATTAATGACGGTGAGTTTCCCAGCTTATGAGGTCTGGATCTGCCTCCCCGTCCGCTCCCACCCCCACCCTGTGCCCTGCCTGGCCTGACCCACTTCTGTATAAACCCACCACCAGAATCTCCCTCTCTCACCCTGACAATCCATATCTTTCTCTCCAATCGACCCATTTTTGCAAAATATTGAATCCGAGAACAGGAATTCAGTTTCAGTAAGTGTTCCAAGTATGTATGGTAGAATTTATGAATTGATTTAACACCACTGTGGTAGTTTTAGAATGAAATGTGTTGCTCAGATAAGTGACATGCAGTAGAGGGAAATAATCAAATGCATGAAATTAAAAAAACCATTCAGAACTGTCCAAAAAACTTCATTTTTGATTGGTCGTTTATTTCTGTAACATATAAATTTTCTCGGCTAAACACCTGATGAGACACACCCACCAAGTATGAGGCCAGTGGCTGGCCAATCGGAACAGAGCATCTTTTCAGGGCGATGTCCCAACAATGCTGTGTATTTTCACTCAGTGTGTGCAGTGACACTGTTGCAAGGAAGAGTGGAAAGGATAAGTGTTTTTTTGCATATTGAAGCATTACAACCATTTCAAAATAGACCCTAAATGAGCAATAATTTGAAAATCTGGGTAATGTTCACTTTAAATGGCTTGAAATAGTTGGTTTTGTGGAACTGAAATTCTTCTTAAGCCAAAATCTGATCCACATACACACATCACAATGAACCAGAAGGCCAAAGGAGACCAAGTGAAAGGAGTGGAAGTCTTTGTTCCTCAACTACAGATCTCAGATTACAGACACAAAGGCAATTCTGTCATTAATGTCATCTGATATGTGACTCATTTATTCAGTGTGTGTGCGTGCGTGGGCCCATTTGGGATTTCACAACTTCAGTTGTTTTTTTTACAAGTAATTGACCAGTTGTCATTGACCTTTTAGTCTAATAAAAGCCGATCTGTGCAACAAAATCATGACAAACTAGAAACATGCAATTCCTCAGTCTAAAGCTGGCTGTATTTGCTGCAACCTAGTGGTAACCTAGTGTTAACACAGGTCAAGCAGTCTTAATGGTTGTCTATGGCATCACACACACACACACACATGGGTAATTATCACGTATGTGCGTGATATTTACCCATTCAGTTGTACCTCACTGAGCTCTTCAAATCAGCTACACATCCCTGTCAGCTGTGTTACAGAAACCTTGGATCCTCCTCCCTCCCCTCCTCCTCCTCCTCCTCTGCCCTGCTGCGTCTCTATGGAAACCTCTGCAGTATCCGTCTCTTAAACATGCCTTTTCCATGGCGAGCCGCTCAGCTCATCCAAAACCATGTTTTTACTCACCTCCCTCGCTTCATTGCTTATCCATCCCTAAGCTTCACTTTCGTGTTCCTCTCATCTTTCACCCCACCTTCTTGTTCCTTCCATCCATTTGCCCTTTTTAAAAAGCCCTGCTGTGTTCTATCAGTCAGGCCTGACAATGTGCTGTTTTTTTAATCAGGGATTGCCCACAACTTTTGGATTCCCCTTGGGTTGTAATTGGACTAAATGGAAAAAGACAAAAACAAGCCTAAAGATGACCTATTATCCACATTTGTGTGCTCTTAATTTCTTTTAGGGCCTATTGTGAAAGCTACTGTCTCTTTAAGGATTCCTCTGGAGACGCTTGCTCTATTCGGAATGGTTTGGATTTGACAATAGACAAAACAGAAGCCTATTGTGTTACCTATAAACATGAAGGAAATGAGCACAAGCAACATATCTCCCATTCTGGAGTTGAAGGACTTTTGGAAATTCTAAGAAAAGTTTAAAACAAGGATTCATAATAATTGTCTCAATTGTTAGTATCTTTAATCTGGAAAAGCAATACATAGTGTGATGGACTGTTGTCTTTGTGAATGTCAAATCTTGTGTGCAAAACACACCTATGAATGATGAATGTTTAATGATTACATATAAACATTTCATAATGATGTCTGAAAAAAGCTGTAGTCATAAGTCATGTCAGCTGTAGCATAATTGGACAGAAACTAATGTCCATCTCCAGCAGGCCCTTGACTTCCTGGACTCTCTCTCTTTCTCTCTCTCTCTCTCTCTGTCTGTGTGTGCGCATGTACAAAGTGAGGGGATTGAACTGAAGTTCATGGCCAGTGACCGAGTGGATTTAAACATTCTCCATGGAAACACAAACACACGGTGCATAGTGACTACAAGCCCATTCACCAGATTCATCTGTGCTTGAAATGTTTGGGTTTTGTGCTGGTAGGTCGTCTCTACAGAGAATTATAGCCCAAGGCAGATCCCCCCTTTGATAGCTTTTCTCGGAGTATTACAGTATCTCAGTACTCAGTGACCTGGTCCACAGGCTTATGAGGTCAGTCGGTGTCTATATGTCTGTGTCACATCTAATCCTCTATGGCTCGCTGCTGTAGTTACTGTGTGACTGCTGACGCACACACACACAATGCACACACTGACCCCTGGGAGTTCCTAGCTGTGATCTTCCTTCTCAGTAAACAGACGCACATTGTTGAAGGTCACTGTGGGTCATTATGATCATTATGGCTTGGATGAAAACTGCTGAATTAAGTGCAGGATCCTTGTTAAGGAAGTCCTTAAGACTTTCCCATATCCCCAATATTTTACTTGGAATTACTTTCCAAAGCTGTGTTTCCAGCGTCTGTACACTAGGTACTGAGGTACTACAGGTAGAAGCAGCCCTGCATAGTTTCAATGAGCCGCACCCAATGACACATACACACACACACACACACACTGTAGGATGAACTGTGTGTGCGGTACATAATTAGTGAGCCCTTGTGAAGTCTGTTTCCCATACTTGCTCGTGTTCTAGCATGCTGGTAGCAGATTCCTCCTTTCCAAGAATACTACACACACGTATACACACACACACACACACACATATTCTCTTACTTCCATTTGTCCGGTGTGGAGAAACAATTAAAGCTCAGCTGAAGAGGATTAGCAGTCCTGTGCTGAGTGTCAACATTTAGCTCATCTGAAACAGTGACACAACACACACACACGAACGCAAACACACACACTTGATGTTGGGTTTTTTTGAATCCAAGGCTGGGCCCAGTCTTAGCATGTAGCACAGGTTAGCACATGTCTGTTTTCCTGCCGTTGGCTGGTGTCTGGTGGTAATAATAGTCCTTTAGTCTGTCTTAATTGCATGAGCTTTGTTTAGATGCACTCCCACACAGAAGACCTGCATGGCTCACCCAGCCTACCAACCTCCTCTGTGTCTAATTTAGCAGCAGCCTGCTCTCTCAGCTGATTACTGTAGTCCACAGTGGGTTAAAACAGCAAGTGCTCTGCATACGAGTCGCGAACATGAGAACGGTTTGCCCGGTAACAAATTCACTTATTGAATCGTTTTTAGGTCCGGCTCCAGTATTCATCGGTTGACCTGACTGTTCTTCTCTCTGCAGTCTTGTGTCTATGCTTTACAGAGCAGAATTGTCACGTCACTGAACCGTGTAAAGGGTTTCATATGCAGAGGTGGGCTCAGGTCATGTTGAGGTACAGAGGATGTGTCGCTCCTCAGGCTGGATGGACTGGTTTGAGCGTAGAGAAAAGTTTGTCTTCATGCCAGTTGATGATGTCTCCGTATGAATGTTTGTGTATCCCGTCGATGAATGAGACCCGTTGTTTACAAGCAGCCTCTAATGGAATCCTGCTTTGGTAGTGGAGCAGACGTTTGTGACAGTGGGTCAGTGTTTGTCGGACCCAGACAGTCTAGCAGTGTGGAGAAAAGGGAAAATGGGCCTGTGAGTGATGTCTCAGTCATGTTTTTGTTCTGCTGTATTGTGCTGACACTGAACGACTGACTGAATGAATGAGTGGAAGATCTGATCAGGTTTGATCCCCGTAACAGACAAAGGTTATTCCTTTGAAACTGTCTCTGAGGCGAAACATAGAGGTGCTCTGAAGTGTTTGCTCTTTGACCCTTTTTGATTAAACTCAGATTGTTTGCTTATTTGAAACATGTACTCTCTCTCACCATCTCTCTCTCCTTCTCTCCCTCCAGTCTTTTCTCCAGCCGCAACCATTCCGTGCTGTAAGGACGACCCCAGAATGTCCTCCAATGGAGACGTTAGTGAGCTGGGGAGCTCTGACAGCTTCTGGGAGGTAGGGAATTGTATTCAAAAACAAAACGTGTAAATTAACATACAAGCCTAAGAAGACATTATTGTGTGAACCTTTTTGGGAGCTTTTGAAAACATTCATGTGTTTATCCAGCATAAAGGAAAAGAGTTAGCTGAGGTCAGATGCATTGTGAAACATTTACACTGGTGGCAATGAACGGGTGGGAAGCTTCCCCAAATCCTAATTGACAACAGGCAGTTTGTGTCAGAGGTCATCTTTGTTATGTGGTTTCCATCAGAGGGAGAGAGAAAAACACCAGTCTGATATGTTGTAATGTCATTTTGATTGGGTAAATCTTCATAAACAACAGGAATTAATGAATGATGGGAAACAGACATGCATTTGCTCTGACACAGCTGTGTGTGCGCATTGATGCATTGTCAGATTTCTTATTGAAACGATCACAAAGACGGTGTTGATATATGAATATTCCAGCCACCCGTAACAGCTCTTCTTCCTAGAGATGCTGTTAATCATCAGTGTTGAGCGGCCATAGTCATTAATAAGCATATGGCATGCAATGCAGCTACAAACTGTTTGTGTTTTTAATATAGAAATGTCTTGGGAGTTCATTTATTAAAAGGAAATGTATACTGTACAAGTACCAAATTATTAGATAAGGATTGTAATCACTTTCTGTTTGCTCACACATGTGCAGCCAGGGAACTACAAGAGGACGGTGAAGCGGATTGATGACGGTCACCGGCTGTGTAACGAGCTGGTCAGCTGCTTCCAAGAAAGAGCCAAAATTGAGAAGAGCTACGCTTTGCAACTCAGTGACTGGGCTAAGAGATGGAGGGGCACTGTGGAGAAAGGTGAGTCCAAAAACATGGCAACTGAAGTCCACCTTGTCTAAAATCCCATTCTGTCATTTATTACCACAGTGTCCTTGCTGGGTGCAGTCATCTTATTGTTTCATGCTGAACTGGATGTGGTCATCTTTTGGCAGGTCCTCAGTACGGCACCCTGGAGAAGGCGTGGCACGCCTTCATGCAGGCGGCCGAGCGGCTGAGCGAGCTGCATCTGGAGCTGCGGGAACGGCTGGCGGTGGAGGACAGCGAGAAGGTTCGAAACTGGCAGAAGGACGCCTTCCACAAACAGATGATGGGGGGCTTCAGGGAGACCAAGGACACGGACGACGGTTTCCGCAAGGCCCAGAAACCCTGGGTCCGAAAACTGAAGGAGGTGAGAGCTGCCATTCTGTCATCACGTTCAGTGTGTGTTTGGGATGTTCATTCACTCTGTTCAGCAGCAACTTCTTTCTCTGTTGTGCTCTTCACCTTCTATTAGTAAAATATGTATTTGAATCTTAAGAAAAATACACTTTTGTATATCTAATATGACTTGTTACTGATTTCAGAGGCACATGAGTTAATGTGTCTGTCTGTCTCTCTATGGGTGTGTCTGTCTGCTTCTGTGTGGGTGACACAAGGTGGAATCCAGTAAGAAGAGCTATCATCAAGCCAAAAAAGAGGAGTGGACAGCGGTTACCAGGGAAACACACGCCAAGGCAGACTCTGCCAAGTCACAGGAAGAAGTTCGCAAGTACACAGTCCGAGCGGAGCGCTGCAACCAGGAGTCTGACAAAGTACACACACACACACACACACATACACATACACATATACACACACACACACACACACAGTTATTCCAGTCTGGGTGTGTCAGAGGGACCAGCAAACGCATGTGTGTGTTTTAAATTATGAGACATGAGCTGGCTTGTCTCTACTCCATGCAAAGACACTCGAGGCCCCAAAGAGTCTGATTGTTTTTGTTCAACCACATATATGAAAGAATAATTCAGAACATAAAACGCCAAGTGAGGGCGATCAGTATCAAAGATCAACCACTGACTCCATTTGACTCCCATCTGTATTGGCGAAAATGCAATGAAGACAGATTATACTGCAATATAGTCCAAGTAATTTCAGGTATGTGCTCTGTGCGTGTGTGTGCTGGTGTGTATCAGGCGCAGGATCGCTACTCAAAGGCCCTGGAGGAGCTGAACCGCTGTAACCCCCGATACATGGAGGACATGGAGCAGGTGTTTGACCTCACCCAGGAGGCCGAGCGCAAGAGGCTGCGCTTCTTCAAAGACGTCCTGCTGGACATGCACACACACCTCGACCTGTCCATCAGAGACGGGTAGGATGGGCACACGCACACGCACACACACCCATCCCCTATCCCCAAAACAAAACGGGTCATATGATCCATGACAATTAACACAGGGATGCAGTAATGGCACAGAGTTTGTGTACACAGGAGTTAATGGAAAACTCAAGCTGTTGCCCATTAACTATTGACCTTTCTTTTATTTAAACAGTTCACTGTTACCATGGTTGCATTGATTTGAAAGTTTTGCAATGATGATAAAAACCTAATATAATCTGTAAGGAAGAACACTTTTTCAAGAAAAGTACACAATGATGTAAATCAATCAGTTCAGTCTGTCTGAACACAAGTGGTTGGTTAATTTCCTGGTTGGCAGTTGATTCAGATCCTGATCAGGCTGAATTCAAAAATATCATTACACTTAATCTGTACGTGCAGGTGTCGGGGTCCTGGGCGCCAAAGCCTCGGCTGATTCATAAATGTAAATGACGCCCGTCAGCGGGAGCGTTGAGTTCATAGTTGTGATCTGAGGGGCCGACAAGTCTGTGAGGGAACATGTTGCTTTCACAGCTCGTACTTGGTTTTAAGTATGTTCATATTTTGTGCACTACTGCTTAAAACACTCCACTACTTAGAGTGGTGCACATCATATACCTTTGGGACACAGCTTTTGTTTGGGTTTAAGTGACAGCGTGAAGGAGTTCAGTAAACATAAAGTCACGTTATTGTCTGCAGGGTCTGACGGTAGGTAACATAAGTAACTCAGACTTTGTGAATGAGCTCAGTTGGACATGAAATATGTGATAAAGAATAGTCCTACCAGGCCCTGTGTATGTAGAATGAAGAAAGGAACAATTTAACAGGCCAACATCCACAATTGACTGTTTGCTTCCCTCTTATCGCCCTCACACCTGCACAGAGCAAACGTGGTGCGGCACAGAAAATATGCAGCACATAATCGTGTTATCTAGAATTCCAACTCTTTCTCTAAGAGCCTTTGGAGATTTAGAGGCCGGCCCCCCCCCCCATTACACAGTGTGCTTGTGTGTGTGTGGAATTAGCTGCTGTAAATGTATCTGTGTAATAAAGAGTACATGGGTATTTCAGCTGTGTTGCAAGCCTTTGAAGTAGAGGAATGAGGCAAATGTGTGCTGATTGGTTGTGTTTGTCCACAGGTTCAAAAGTCTTTACCTGGACCTGGGTCAGACCATCCGAGCAGCCAATGACATGGACGATCTCAGATGGTGGAGAAACACACACGGACCAGGCATGAGCATGAACTGGCCTCAGTTTGAGGTGAGGCTGGACATGGACACACACACACCCCCACCTACACACACGTGCATGGGGGTGTGTGTGCAAGATGGGTTGAATATTAAACAGGTTTCCAGTCAAAGCCTCGTTGTCTTACAGAGTTTTGAGTGGGTCAGGAATGTTGGAATCCTCTCTCCCTCTCACTCACACACACTCTCACACACACACACACACACACACACACACACACACACACACACACACACACACACACACACACACACACACACACACACACAAATCTGTATATTGCATTATGTTCAGTCTATGAAAATATTTAACATTGTCAGCTTTCCTCTCATAAGTCATGTCAAAATATACAATGTACCTTAACAAATGAAATAAGAATGATAATATATATAAGTATAATAATAAGTACTGAACTTCTATGCATGTCAGTCAATCTTGAGATTTTCCTCAGAAGTAAAGAAACTGTCCTAAGAGGTTCAGTGAATCTAAACGCAGGATATTAGAACTGATTGTTATCGGTTACACGCAGCTTTGTCCAGATTCGCATCTCTTCCTGGTGTTGAGCCGAAGATTCATTGTGATCCCCGTGTCGTGGTCTTTTCTTTCTATGAAAAGCTCCGCAGACCCAATTGTTCCCTCATAAAGGAGATAGAATCGTCTGGATGCCTCCCACGCTCCATTTTTATTTTTGGCAGCTGCACATAGGCAGTGTGTGTGTGTGTTCCAGACCCAGATTCTTATATTACAACTCGTACAAAAGAGAGGACAGATTATACTAAATTGTGCAAGACATGTATCTTCAAATCCACCTTTCTCCATATAACCGCTTGCAGGTTTCTGAGAAAACCACACCTCAGACCAAACCCGAAAAGCAGGAGCAGTTACTCCTTCATGCTTTGTTTGTTCATGTCAGAATAAACACTTTTGGACTTGTAGTGAGAGATTTGGGAAATTTCTCAGGCTGAGTAAACAGCTCAACACCTGCGGCCTCCTCCCTCCAAAGATGACGTGGGTTTTTGTTACCCTCAATCTACCCCTTTTACATTATTGACTGTGCTGTCTGTTTGTCATCCGTGCCACTGTAATCGTGACTCCTATTGGTCGGTGGGGGCACCTGCAGGATTTAACACCCTCCTACCGACACTGAACTCCCATAATGTCTAACCGACTTCCCCTCTTCCAAGCGGTCTGTGCTCTCTAGCAGTGACGGCGACTCTTAAGAGCACAGGGATTTCAGCATTCCAAGGTGGGGAGGGGGGGAGAGCAAAGGAAGAGCAGCTCGAAAGCAACGCAGGACAAGGTCAAGGAATTCTGGACTGATACTCATTTCCAGCCAGTTCTATTACTTCACGTTTTGTAAACTGACATGGAAGCGAGAGTGCAGATGAGTCGGGTTTAGTTGAATCGCATTTATTTTCAACTTTTGTCAGAGTTGAGCGTGACACGATTGACAGACCATTAAACAAATAGATCTGTTAGTTTGGCCAAGAGTATTGTTTTAACATGAACTACCTTTAAATAAGTTATTCTGATGATTAAACATGTGGAGTAGTGTTTCTTTTAGTTTTCAGTGCAGTAAAACCCAAGACACAAGCTGAACACACTGTGTCTCTGAGTGTTTTCGAGCTGAGACAGAGGCTGGCAGGAAGACGTGGATCGCTTGTGTCCTCTGAGGAATCTGCTGGCGTTCCCACAGCACCACTGACACGCAAACATAGAACCATTGTCCCAAAGCACACACACATCTGTGTAACTGTGCTAGTGAGGACCATGCTGCGAGTTAAAACCTATAAATAAAACCATTTACACCTTATGAAAAGTGGAGAGTAGCAAAGTGTTGTCATTTTAGAGGACTAGTATCCCCCATGTCAAGGCCTTTCAAACATCTAAGGACATTTCCTATTGTCCCTGTCCGTCTCTCTCTCTCTCAAACACACACTGTAACTAAATAAGCGTAACTATATCCACAGCTCCTTACTTCCGTGTGTGTGTGTGTGTGTGTGTGTGTGTGTGTGTGTGTGTGTGTGTGTGTGTGTGTGTGTGTGTGTGTGTGTGTGTGTGTGTGTGTGTGTGTGTGTGTGTGTGTGTGTGTGTGTGTGTGTGTGTGTGTGTGTGTGTGTGTGTGTGTGTGTGTGTGTGTGTGTGTGTGTGTGTGTGTGTGTGTGTGTGTGTGTGTGTGTGTGTGTGTGTGTGTGTGTGTGTGTGTGTGTGTGTGTCAAATCGACACTTTAAATAAATCTAACATCAAATTAATTTCACTTCAAGCTTCTGAAACTACACATCTGCTGTGCTGATCAACCCTGACTGATTAATTACCCACGTATAAGCAGCATGTGTTTGTGTGTGTGTAGGAGTGGTCTCCAGAGGCCAGCCGCTCTATCAGCAAGAAGGAGAGAAGTGGCCACTCTGAGGACAACGTGGTTACCCTCACCAACATCGTTTCCTCAGGAGGAGAGGACGTCCCACCCAGTCCCCTCACCATCACAGACAACAGCAGGTAGGATCACAACTCCTGCTGTCCCATCAACCTGCCGTCCTATCATTCACATGTCCAATCACATCTCCCTCCCATCATCTTACTGTCCCATCATCCCTGTATCCTGCTGTTGGTACATCTGACTGTTCCATCATCTTTACTGTCCAGTCATTGAATCCCATCGTTGTTCTCTCCCATCATCCCATTTGTTCGTCAGTGTGACTGATGTGAGACAGCTCACACACGTGTTATTGAATGGGAAGCAAGCGAGGTTTAGCAGTAAGCTTTGAAGTTAACATCTTAAGCCTTGCAAACAGCAAAGGAAATGGGTTTGCTTACTTTTCAATATTTGCAGGGTGTGTGTGTGTTTCTGTGTACACACACTTATTGCATAGCACAAAAGCAAACACACTGTAATAAATCAAATAGGACAGGACTTTAACTCACCGTACAACTGTGGGCTGTTAAGACCAAAGTAAATACAAGACTGCAATGCTCTTTTGTGTGTGTGTGTGTGTGTGTGTGTGTGTGTGTGTGTGTGTGTGTGTGTGTGTGTGTGTGTGTGTGTGTGTGTGTGTGTGTGTGTGTGTGTGTGTGTGTGTGTGTGTGTGTGTGTGTGTGTGTGTGTGTGTGTGTGTGTGTGTGTGTGTGTGTGTGTGTGTGTGTGTGTGTGTGTGTGTGTGTGTGTGTGTGTGTGTGTGTGTGTGTGTGTGTGTGTGTGTGTGTGTGTGTGTGTGTGTGTCTCTCCATGTGCTGTGTCATTAGCTTGTAGTCACCCTGAGGAGTTGAGATTCTGTACATAACACAACCTAATTAGTAGCCAGGCAGCAAGCTGTGTGTTTGTGTGTAACTTCAGCAGACCAAAGTGCTCCATCTGGTGGTCAATTAAAGTCATAATGGTATAACCGTTTTAAATTCAAATTCAAAAATGTATTATTTTGACATTAAGTCCTTGGATGTCTGTCATTATGGAGTGAGTGACCTGCTTCCATTGTCCTACATCTCTCTGTCTTGCTGTGATTCTCTCTCTCAGGATGAAAGACTATTCGTCGGACTGGTCTGATGAGGAGAGTCCTAAAAAGGTTCTGGCAGTGAATGGTCTGGTGGAAGACGAGGTGGAGCAGGTAGAGGGGGTGCACGTCCGAGCGCTCTATGATTACATGGGCCAGGAAGCCGATGAGCTCAGCTTTAAAGCAGGTATTAACCCCTACTAATGCTTAACACCAGTGGCATCACAGAGGTAAAGACCGCAGAGTGTTTTATTGCTTCTTGTTTTTGGAATTGTCATTTTCCTAAATTGTGGAAAATGGGTTGTGATTTCATTGAGTGACTCACAATGTTGGAGTGTTTTGGAGAACTGAAGCTTTTCAAAAGTAAAAAAAGTGACGGAAGGCCTCGCTGCAGCTCGTGCATGATGGCTGCAGCTGTGTCACAGGAGAAGAAGCCTCCCAACAGCCCTGCTTCTATTTTGATCAACTAATTTTCCATTTCAGTTTGCTTTCTTCATTGAAAACAAAGAACTTAAATGGTGTGGATACTGACCTGCCTCACCCACACCAAGAGCAGTCCTGTTGGGAATAAAATCCATTTGGGGATTTTTTTTTTTTATCTTCCTAAACATTGAAAAGCTGCCTCAATCTGTAATAACAACAACAACAACTATAAAACAATTATAATATTGATATATATATAATTGTTGTAATGTATATTGACTATTGTAAAACACTGCCAAACACACATTGTGGCTTCAGGTGGTTACAGTGATTAGTTGGCCTCTTAATGCTCATCATGATTTGTGAATCCCATCATGTAGTGGGAAACTGGTTGTATGAACACAGTGTAATAAATAAACAAGAACATGATTTGTGGTTATCCTCAAATTGGCTCTACTGGCTGAAGTGTTCACTCAGCCTGAGGTCAAATCATTCTGGTTTTGTCCATGTAGTATATGCAGATGAACCAGATGAACCTGTATGTACAGTTTGTATACGTACAGAACGTTATCAGAATGTATGAGGACTCATTTGTAAAGGTATGGGGTGAGGGACAAAGTCTAAGGGGCAGTTGACTTGATTTGTACACAAAGGCAGAGTCGTGGTTTGAAGGAGCTAATGGTCTTGGATCTTGAGAAGGGCCAAATGTTAAAATATCTGAGTACTTCTAATTGTGATCTGTTTCTGTGCAGGCGAAGAGCTGTTGAAGTTGGGGGAGGAAGACGAGCAGGGTTGGTGTAAAGGACAGCTGAGCAGCGGTCAGATTGGCCTCTACCCTGCAAACTACGTCCATGCCGCCTCCTGCTGATGGCCCCGCCCTCTCTGCTCACCCAGCCAGTGGTACAACTACACTCAGAAACACCAGGGCCAATCACAAGCTGTAAGACTCGCTCGCTCCATGAAACCCGGCCCTCTTTGCTTTTTGATGGTCATCGTCCAAGTTTTTTGGAAATCAGCCAATGGAATGTGTCCATTTGAGATGAAAGACCGGTAGTCTCAGAAGACATCTGGTCGTGGACGCAGCTTCTGTGATGTCACCAAAGAGACAGGACATCCAAATTCGAGCCTGGAGGGAGCCGAGGTGGGATGAACAAGAGGCAACCACCACGACTGACTGTGATAGGCTGAATTTAACTTTATTTGATTTATCGATTGATTTATTCGAAATCTTAATGGCTTAATTGATGAATTTTAAGTAGGTATTTTGACTAGACTTTCTGCATCATTCAAGGGTTAAAGGTTTTACAAATTACATTGAAAACCTCCCCTTAAAATGGTCCTGGAACTTTCTAAGGGCCTTAATGTTTCACTTGGGTGCTCAAGGGGTGTGGCTTTAAAATGATTATTTTTCATCCAAATCCCCCTTAAGCCATGCAGAAGAATAAAATAAAGTTCCATTAATTGTCTCCAACCCTGAAAAATTAGGGTCCCTTAAATTACAAATTAAGGGGGCAGTTAAATATTTTTTGGTAAATTAAATTGAATTAAAGTGGCAGTTTTCCCGCTTAAACCCCCTTAAACAACGCAGAAATACCTTAAAAAAATAATTGCTCAATAAATTAGAATCCATTGACTTATCCATTAAAATGCTACAATTTGGGATGAACTCATCAATGTTTTATTTGCATTTTAAGGGGCTTCATACTTTTGGGTACTTGCTGCGAGGGAACATAAGAATCCATTTAAGTCTTAGGTTTTATGGAGCAGCATCTAGTGGCCATTAGAAGAACCGTAGCTTTGACGCTTCAGGTCGGCTCCGCTATAAATGATGAGAAATGAAAAGAATACGTTCAAAGACGTGTCAGTGCCTTAGTCAATGAGGCCAGAACTCTGCAGCGACACCTTGCTGTGTGATGGAGTAACTACTGCTCTGTGCTGTATGAAGAGTTGCTGATCACTTCCATGATGTAGCCTGATCCCAGTAGAATCCCACAGCTCTTGTGTAGGATGGATTTCAGTAAGCATCATGTTTGTTGTAAAATCTGTGCTTGCATTGTTTGATTTGATCTAAAAAAACAAACCTTTACGTTTCCTCTTATGTTTTCAGCTTCATGCTCCAGCTGTTCCTTAGATGTGACACAATTACTTTTACTTTTTTTTAATGTGATTATACCATCCATGATCAAAATCAGCTGATATAATATAAACACGTGACAAACTGTACTCTACCTGTTACTCAATTATTTTTTTAAGAATAGCGTTTTTACAGTCCACTTGTGTTTATTTTCTAATTTATTTTGCTGTTTGGATCCTTTAACAATCTTTTGTTTTCACCTAGACTAATGTGGGGAGAGCGTGAGCATATTCTGCTAGATTTTGATAATTGAACCTGTGGATGAAGGTTTGTTGCTACTTTATTTTTCTGTGCTGGGATCAACTCCTAATGAAGCTCCTGCATCATCTAAACCAAGTGTTAATCTTTAAAGATGTCAGGTTGTGAGATTCTCGTGAGGTTTTTTGTGGTTTGTATGAGGGGAAAGCAAAATCATGAAGACTTCAAAATAAAAACACTTAAGAAATGATATTGTTTTTCTTGGCTGTTTTACAGGTTCTCTTACTGTCCTTTATTTACAACTCAGGATGTACATGGCACATCTGCTGAGTCCATGATGTCATTAAGATGTTTTTTCTGATTCATTTCCCTTTTGGACCTATTTGAGAAAAGCGACAAATGTCCCCGACAAGCATGATGTGATTGAAGCTTTAGTTCAGTAATCAGATTCCATCAGTAGGAGGTGCAAATAGAGTCATGACTTTTCACTCAGTTCATGGATTCCCATCAGGATGTAATTTCAACAAATTCTACAAAAGATTTTTTCAAAGTACACAACTTGTACGTTGGTGTATTTTCTTAAATTGTATACTTTTTTTGCCGAGGGCCCTGGTTCATCTTTATGTGAATATATTTCTACATACGACACTCAAAAGTACTCAAAGTTGAGGCAGAGTTATGAAAATCTGCAGACATTTTTATTAAAATGACAAATTCTTATCTGTACAGCGAAAATCAAATCCACAACGTTAAATCAGTTACATCTTTGTATTATTGGGATAATCTAAAAAGAAAGTAATTGCACATCCATAAAGTTTGTACATAGAGAAACTTAAGAATGGGCTATGATCTGTTTAATGGCGACGGACCAGACGGACGGCAAGCAGCACGTCTCTTATCAGTCATGCTCGGATGACATTTTTACTTCAATATTTGCAGCGAGTCAGCAAAATAATTTGAAATTTGTGCTTCATCAACCTTTCGTGAATGCACTGTAAGATTTTGCACGTCGCCACTGTATGCATCCTGTGTCATATGGAGAGACGGCTGCAACTCTTACTAACATTCACAAATGTTAAGAGGACAAGCTGCAGAACATTTGTAAAATCTTAAAATAAAAGTACTTTGTTCTACTTTCCCGTAAACCGAGGCTGACCCTGAACCAGTTGGATCCTCCCATCGTCCACGATCACTTTACTGCATGTGAGGTACAACAACAAGATCGATAACACGATGGAAATTACTTATGGGGGTGGGAATAAAATGTAATTGATCAATTACATTCATGGATAAAGTGTGTGTGAAATATTGAGATTATAGGGGAGGAAACATGCAGTGTGACACCCGTGTTATGGATCAAACTGCCACGCTCATTCATGACTTTACATTTGGTTTCCCTAAGCACGACCTTTGACACGAAACCTGGACTGCGACCACAATCACTGTCGAGAAAACATATACAAAACACAAAGCCCTCGTACCTTCATCATTTCACCACTACGTTAACGGCGCTGCAGCCACACTCTCTCCTCACAAAACAAACCAAAGGTTGAGTTTCAGTGAACTTGCTGTTTTTTGTTCTCTGACCGTTTGTTTTCTGGTTTGTTAAAGGAGACGGAGATCAGAGGCTTTGATTAAACAACTTGCGGTAAAAAATACCCAGAACAATCTTAACATCCTCAAACTAAAGTGCAATTTAATCGTATGGCCCCCAGGTTCAGCGTAGCTTAGTGACTTCACTGTATCCCTCAGGTGTGTAAGTTGGACAAAGTTGTCTCGCTCTCACACACACCCACACACTTAAAGGCAGACCGAATTAAAATGTCATCAGAATTCAGAATCAAACAATAAATAAGGCAGTTTACATTAAAAATTACTTAAATAAAAGTTCTCAAAACAGAAATGTGCAGCCAAAATTCCCAGTATGAAGCCAGTGAAGCTGATGGAATCATCTTCATAATTAGTCAGTGTCCTGGTCCAGAGGCCTGAAACAGAGGATGCAATCCTGCAGAGGAGCAGAGCGGACGGGACTGCAGGCTTTCAGATGGATTGGGGGTGGGGGGTGGGGGGGATGTGTCAACTCAATGGGGATGTCTCCAAATTCCACCACAAAGTTTGCGTCAACATTTCAAGTTTCTGCACAAACGACGCAGGCCTCAGTCACTCTGAACAGATAACACCTGCTCCTTTCCTGTTTGTAGACATGCTCCAGTCTGTGTTAAATAGGACAAATAGCATCAGGAGTAAAATGATCTCAACTTCATCTCCAGCTCAGCCTGAGAAATAGCAGAAGCTCTCAGCGATCAGTCTGAAACAAAAAACAACCTTAAGATGCAGGATGGTCTCTAGTTCAATCCCAAAGAAACCATCTTGGAAAAATCTGATTTGCTTTTTGGGGAAAAACGGAGCACATGACTGGAGACATGATGGGGGCGCTGGCGTTGGCACTGTGCAGATTGGCTGGTTACAGGAGAGGAGGAGGAGGAGGAGGAAGAGAAGGAGGAGGTCTCCACCCGTGTGGGCGGGGTTTGGGAAGTGGGAGGAGTCAGTCTTTGCCAAAGCGCTGCGGCCTCAATGCTTTATCGGTCCTTCAGCTCCCTCGTCGCTCGTTTGCTGATCCGGCCGCACAGCAACCCCACCAGGAACAGGACGCTCACGCTCAGGGCGATCATGAGCAGGATGTAATTCTTGGAGGGTGAAGTCATCACCTGCAAGGCCAAGTCTGAGAACCCCTCTGCCGGTGCCACCTAGAGGAAAGAGGGACGAGTTAACAAGAAAAGAATCCAAATTATGAGACTGAAGTGGGACCAACATTTCACACATTTCAGGCCATTTTTAGATGTTAAAACCCATTTAGGACTTCTTAAGGATTCAGCAGAAAGCATCAAAAAAGTGAGAGATTCCTCCTGGGCTGTTGTTTACCTTGGCAGCGTAGCTCCACATATCGATGCGGTCTTGGAGTCTTTTCTTGCACTCGGGCTGCAGGCGAATTCTCTTGTCCTGCAGCGCTTCCATCAGACATGACATCTCTGCAGACACACAGACAGTCTGACTGAACTTCAATCAGAACCCAAACTTAAACAAGCTGAGAATGTTGACCCCTGAAGATTTCAACAGATGTATTTTACAGTGAAGCGTATGAAGCCCAAGCCCATGCATCAGTGATGAATTGTTGGGTCTCACTCACGTCGCCCTCTGCCGGGTGTGATGGCAGCACAGTGGTGTTTGAGGTCCAGAGCGCAGGCCGTGTGGAGGACCGGGTCCACAAAGATGTCCGCCTTACTCTCCTTCAGCATGTTCAGCACCTCCTGGACTCACGACAACAAAGACACAACCATTCAGAGGTTTGTGATCGTGGTTTTGTCAGTCATTTGTTAAATTCAATCAGTTGTAGGAATGTTCGGCCTTGGCAGAGGTGTGAGCTCTTTGAGTTAAGTCTATTTTTTTTTTTATTTTGGGTGTGGTTAGGACGTGTGGACCTGTAGGGGGCAGCGACAGTCACTTTTACCTTCTTACAGGCGTCCTGTTTGATCTTCAGCAGGTTGACTTTCAGACATTCCTCCACCTGCCCGCTTTGCTCCTGAGCTGCAGCCTCCTCTGCACACAACCGGGAGATCTGCAAAGAGTAGAGAGGAGGGGAGAGGAGAGGAGAGGAGAGGAGAGGAGAGGAGAGGAGGAAATGAGGTTGTGAAAGGCGAAACGGGAGAGGAAATGAAAGGCAATGAAATGTGCGTGTGCGCTGTGTGTGTGTGTGTGTGTTTGCATGTGTGCACGTACCTCGTCTGAGCAGTGCATCTGCAGCTGTGGGTCCAGTCTGTAGTCCAGTGCCGACTCCTGCAGAATCACTCTGATCTGATCTTCACAGTCTGAGGACAGCCTCTGTACACACACACGTACACACACACGTACACACACACACACACACACACACACACACACACACACACACACACACACACACACACACACACACACACACACACACACACACACACACACACACACACACACACACACAAAACTTAATCACCTTCATAGTGAAAGCAGAGGTGTTTGGGTCGAGTCTGATGAAGAGGAGGAGGTCTGACCTGGTCTGCGTATTTGAGTTTTAGGCAGGCGATGACTTGACCCTCCAGCTCGCTGTCGTCGTTGGCTTTGTTCAGGATGGACTGACAGAACTTTGGGATGTCTGCTCGACAAGCTTTTCTCAACACCGGGTTCAACCTGTAGTCTGAGGAGGAGGAGGAAGAGGAAGAGGAGGGGATCAGGAATCACTTGTTTCAGTAAATCACACTGAAAAAAACAGCTGCAGATCATAATAGATAGATAGAAAGATAGATAGACAGACATGTACTTTATTCATCCCCTTTGACGGAATTCAGTGAGTGTGTGTGTGTGTGTGTGTGTGTGTGTGTGTGTGTGTGTGTGTGTGTGTGTGTGTATACCTGTGTTTTGGGTGATTTGTCTCTTGGTTATCATCTGTTTACACTTGGGATCCATCAGCTCGCTGTTCTTGTTCTGTTTCAGACACTGATGGACGTTCCTGGCATCGGCCTCAGTGCAGAACCTCTGCAGGTGTGTGTGTGTGTGTATATAAAACAAAAATCAATTAGAGGAACACTCAATAAAAGAACATTTCATTTCAACATTTAATTTTCATTACATTTCAAAACTCAAGCATGTGTTGATTATTGTTCCATTACTGATCACCTTGATCATCTGCTTGCAGACCCTCATCAGCTGATAGTCGAGCTCGGGGTCGGTCATCTCCACCTCCTGCAGTCTGAAGATCCTCTGATGGCAGCGCTGACTCAGCTGCTTCTTCTGCTCCTTCAGACACTCAATCATCTGAAGAGGAGCAGCACAGTGCGGGGGAAGGTGGACATGAAGGGAGGGAGGGAGGGAGGGAGGGAGGGAGAGAGGGAGAGAGGGAGGGGAGCATCACTGAGTCGAATGTTGTCAGGATCTGGCACTTGTCTGACTTTGCTGATGTCTCTTGTGACTGACCTGTGCGTTACCAAAGGTCACACTGGAGCACAGACGGCTGATGTCGGTCTTACAGGAGTCGTACAACTCTGGATCTAAGCGAATGTCCTCCGACTGCATACAGGAGAGGACGAGAGAAGAGGACTTTAAAGGGTGAATATTGCATTTTACCTCCATGCTGTTGAATAACACAAGAACAGAGTAAAAAACAACTGGAACTCACAGATGCTTTTGAATGTGTGTACATGAAAATTGTGAACATTTGAACTCTGCTTGGGGGCGAACATGAGCTCACATGGAAAATTTCCTGCATGCACTTTCCAGAAAACCACACTGCATAGTGGTCTGACAGAGGGGATGTTGGGTAATATCGCATGGGGCAACATAACTCCATTTACTCATAACAGATGTCCGAATGGAAACTCTAATTAACTCTCAGCAATCTGCACTTTACCATTTCCAGCTCCTCTACCCGTAGCTGTTTGCGACACTTCAGGGAGACCCGCTGCTCCCTGGCCTCCTGCAGGGTGTCGTTCCTCACCGTGGTGCTGAGGCAGATCACCACATCAACCCTGTGGGACAAAGCGCTCATGAACTCCAATTGATCAGAATCTGATCAGCTTGATTGGCGAACACGCGAGCGTCTTGTGGATCATTTTGCAAAATTTGAACTCACTTCTTCTTGATGTTGGGACATAAGCGGAGAACATCCTCCTTGCAGGCCATCTTAAACTTATAGGAGAAGCGGAAATCCTTCATCTGAATCTGTATGTGGTGGAACAGAGGGAGGGAGGATGGAGGGGAAGAGTGGAGCTTACAGATAACATACAGATGTAGCTACTCATGTACTTTCAATCAATCTATCAATTACCCAAAATCAATAAGGACTGAAAATGTGAACTCAATGTGTCATGTTCAGGTTTTATATGAACTTTTTCAATCTCCAGATATTATTGTGAAACTGCAAAAATTTAGATGTTGCCATGGTGACTTACCAGTTGGAAGTGTGTGACGCCCACTGAACACTTGTCATTCATCTCCTTCTGGTGTTTATTCTGAACCAGACACTCCATCAGATCACCTGTATCGATCTGGTTATCAGCTACATCCTACACACACACAGAGAGAGAGAGAGAGCGAGAGATTCAGATTCAGATTCCAATTCCATAAGCTTCCATATCAGATTGATGATGGAGAAATGAAAGGAGAATTTAGAGCAAAGACTAAATGACATCATGCTTAGGCCATTAGGTCAGCTGTAGCAGACCTAAGATGTGTGATAGTTTCACACAAAACAATACCCTAAATCTCAACTATAACAATATAGGGCTAATGTATTTGCTTATAACACATTGCCAGGTGTTCCTATTAATATTATTCCACCCCTGCACATCAAGTGTAGACGTGTAGAGTAGCGAGTGTGTGTATGTCTGTGTACCTACATGGCAGTGGGCCTGGATGATGGGCTCGCAGGCTCTGATCAGCAGGGCGTCTATCTGGATGTCCTGCAGGGATCCCAGACAGAAACACAGAGATCAAACTCAGCTTCTGTTACTGCAACAAGTTTAAGACAGAAATGAGCCAAACAGCCTAATTCCTGACTGATAAAGACGGCTCATGAAAAACCAAGAGAGATCAAAGGCAGTGACCAGAAACTAAGATAATGTTTTGGCCAAACATTCGACTGCCTCTGCCTCCCAGACACTAACTGGGTTGAACTGAGGGCCCAGATGATTTTAACGCCACCAAGTCATTTCTGTTTGGAGAAATCAGATCAGATCGGTTTGTTTTAGAGCGGCGACACACTGACCTCTGACTCCAGCTCCGTCAGGTTACCCACAACGTACTTGCAGCCAGCCACTAGGTCCTCCAAATGATCCTGCAGACACTCCAGCTCCTGGGCACGCACATGCACACACACACACATATGGAAATGGATCTCTTTCCACCTGTACCATAATACCCAGCATCAATCCCACATTAAGATTCAGATGATGAACCGTATAAATTGGATCAATAGAGCTGTAAACAAAGAGCCAGCAGAGGGCACTAAATGCACCGTGGGTCACAAAACAGTTATAATTACAGTCAAAGGGCTGAACAACAAAGGCATTTAAATATCATATTAATGTAAATTTACCAGAAACACTGCTACAACAACCAATGGCATCTAACCAGAAGTTCAGCACTCATACTGTATTTCAGTCCAGATGTCCTGAATCTTTACTGAAGCACAATCAATCAATTTTACATCAATAATTTGATTTGGCCTTGTACGATTACTCAATAAAATGTTTGTTTTAATCATAGACAGTCCCACCTGTCCTGTGTCGGTCTTCTCGCTGCACCACTTGCCAAGGTCCGTCATGCAGCGCTTCTGCAGGTCAGGCTCAAGCTTCACATCCAGCGCCCTCTGGTGGAGAATCCTCTGCACTTCCACCTTACAGTCGCGAGATAACTGCGCACACACACACACGCACACACACGCACGTGTGCAAGCAGAAACTGAAATTACAATGGAAGCATGTAATCAAGCTGTCAGGTTCTCCCCACTGATGAGTGTAATTAAGAAAAGGAGGACCAATCTTCCTGCTCGTTATGTCAACAGACACACTGAGGAGCACAGATGGTACCAAGTCTAAGCAGGAGCAGTGCAAATCATGTTTTTAGACTGTCCTAATGTCTTTTATGTGTGGGCCTGTTAACTACAAATCATGTGTTTACTTTACTTTACTGCTGACTGTTTACCCCAAAGCTCACAGCAAGCCAGATCATAGTGTAATATAAGATAAGACAAGACAAGACAATACTTTATACTATAAATTGCTGTTTAGATGAATTGTATTTCCCATAATAGATTTAATACATTTAAACTGCCCCATGATTTCAGTCAGTGAGGGCAAAACATCCCTCATCTGTTTTAAGATGAGGGAATCTTAATCATCATTAAAATGCAAATCTTATTTAACTTCAAAAACTGCTGAGCTTTTTGACATGATGTAAGTTTCAATTTTTTAATTTTTCATTTGAGTCGATTTACACAGTGAACTAGAATGAAAGGAGGAGACCAGTGAACCCTGAAAGAGGGAAAATCAATTAAAAACTCAAGTTGTTTTGATGTAAAGCACACATGATTAGTAGTTATTAGTAGTAGGTCTCTCACGTGTGAAAGAATCAGCACGCTCCTTCAAATGTGACAGACTGATGCTTTTAGTGGCTCAAAAAATATAATCAGCTCTTTCATCATCACCACTTACACAACCCTCATCATCATCATTTGAACCCTTCACCATTTATCATTAGCCATTAATTCAGGTGCCATTAATTCACTGCAAACCTCTTACCTGCTCCTCTGGTTTCACCTGTTAAGTTTCAAACATGACATGTTGACACCACAAACACACACACCAATCCTGTGAGAATAAGACTCACTCCAACATCAGAGAGCCTAAACTCACCAAATACAACAAGAGACTTTCAACATGTCTCTTATTACACCACATTTTAGACTGAAACTCTGAACTCTCAACTAAAGAGATACTAGAAAGTGTGTTTTTCTTCCTTACCCGCCGTCCTTGCTCCTCTGTGCGGTATGCGTGGCGGTAGAGGCAGGAGAAGACGGCGCCCGGTGGCATCAGTTCACTGGTTTCGTTCCAGCCGTGAGTGTGGCAGAGCCGGGCAGCGTCACCCTGACACTTCTTATAGAGGATGGGGTCCAGTCTGAGAGACAGAGGGGACACTTTGATTTTTTTTTTACAGCAAAAAGCAGAGGAATTTCTGCAGCTTTTAGTCTGTAGTCCAAATGCTGCCACCATGTCTATGCTAACTCACTTCCAGTCTCTGGAGATGAAATACTGCAGCTCCAGCAGCCGGTGTTCACAGTCCTCCACCATCTTTTCTGTGTACAGATGCTCCATCAGACAAGACAGGATCCTTCACAGACACACAACACACACACACACACACACACAAATACATTGTAACTCCTCTTTTTGTTTTGATTAGTTTTCCACATCTCTCCCCACATGTTTTCTGTTGCCACAGCCCATACTGCGTTTTGACTGCTGGTACAGTGAAATGATGGCATCCGGGGAAAAAAAAGCACCTGTGATCATCGTATTAGCAACACAGATGTCATTCGAGTCTCCATGGTTACATTGTCTTGTCATTGCAACATATTTTTGCTGGCTGAGGTTGGTTGCTGTCTGTCTGTTTGTCCCTTTGCCTTCATTCACATGTACATCACTCATTGTAATCCCAGATCCTTTCTTTAATAAAAATATTTTAGCAAAATAAACAAAAAAAATAACTTTATTTCACTTTACATTGACAATTGTTTTCCTTGTCAAACTCACTGAATCAATGGTGTACAACCATAATGGACATTGGGGAATCAGCTGCTGTGTGTGTGTGCACGCGTGTGTGTGTGTGTGTGTGTGTGTGTATGTGTATGTGTATGTGTATGTGTGTGTGTGTGTAACCCACTCACATAGGGTCTCCATTGCGTATGTGTTTGCAGGCGGTCTGGATGACGGACTCGCAAGCCTCGTTGAGCGCTCGATCGATCCGGTAGTCGGCCCCTGGATCAGCAGACTGGATCAGAGTCTGCAACTGCATCAGAGGGTTTAGGGGAACAAATGTCAGCAGCTTGCAGGCTGATCACTGAATCGAAGGCATTACAATATGTTTGAAAGAAATATGCTGAGGGAAGAGTGAGCAACAATGCGAAAAAGGAATGTATACTAAAACAAAAGCAGCATTCATCAACAGTGCAAACTGAGCAACATAACAGCACGAGGTACATGAAAGTATGCATCTGTTATTCTCACAAAGTGAAAAACAAAGATCCTCCTGTAGAGTTATTCTGTGACTTTTCTCAAATCTCAACAGTAACAGCAGCAGTTTAGCAGCAGTGTGCCCACTTAAAGGCAGCAGAATGATAATAATAATAAGTGCGACCTTACAGCGCTTTGGCAGACACTGTCCACAGTGCTGCTGCTGCGTTCACCGCGTCCAATCCTCATCAAGCAGTGCAGCGTCCGGCCTTTGCGGTGCAGACCGGAGCAGTGGGCCTCGATCTCTGTTCGACAGTGTAGCACAATCTCCGGGCTCAGGGAGAAATCCTCCATCAGCATCCGCCGGTAGTCCAGCATTTCCCCCTGACACTCCCCACTGACTGGACGACCTGCACACACACAAACAAGCATACAAGCACAGAAATTCAAACGTTAACATTGTGTTTCCTCTCTGCTTCTGTCCTCAACTGTTGTTAAGTGGACATCCAAGTGTTTTAAACCACTAAATGAAACAAGCTTCATTTTCACAGCTCATCACCCCCATGCTCACACACACACACACACACACACACACACACACACACACACACACACACACACACACACACACACACACACACACACACACACACACACACACACACACACACACACACACACACACACACACACACACACACCGCGGTGCACTGCAGCCTCCAGGCACAGGAGCAGGTAGGAGAGTCGTGCCTCGCGGGCTCGTGGCAGGTTGGTGTCCAAGCTGCAGCGCTGCTTCCTCAGGTCGAGCTTACAGGCTTTGGCCAGAGAGTAACTGACTTTGTAGTCCTGGGAAATCAGTTTCTGACGCGTCGTCAGAGCATCTCGACACTTTTTTGGGAGGGGGAGAGGAGAGAAGACAGAAGGTTAGTGACTTCCAACATGATGACTGTACTATGGATTGCAGGCAAATCCAGCATCATCCTAGTCGAGAGATGATGAAGAGCCGGTTGCACCTTTTCTGACATGGCCTCTTCAAACTTGTGATTGAACAAACACTTGTAGACTTTCCCGTCTCCTGCCTGAGTCTGGAGGAAAGAGAAAGGGTGATTTTGACGTTAGCGGTGGTTTTACATATCATTTCTCATATCTATATTTACATTTGTTCATTTGGCAGATGAAGACCAAAACGGCTCCAATAGATCATACAACATGACAGCAGTCTCCTTACGTTCTGGCAGAATCTCTCTCGGTCCTCTCGACAGGCAAAGTAGAGGTGGCGATCCAAGTGGAAGTCGTCTGATGACAGCTCGGCAACCCGTAGGATTGCCCTCTGACACTCTTCTCTGATTGGACGAGCCTGCTCCTGCTGCTCTGCCTGTCTCACCAGTGCTTTCTCCAGACAGGAGATGACCTCGCCTTGGGAGTGGACGTCCTGAAGAGAAATGTGAGCATACCTTTATATCAGCCCGCAACCATAAGAGGGGAAATGTGGAGTCTGACTGGGATCACACACATACACACAACACACACACACACACACACACACATACAAAGTGCTCACCTTGTGTCCCACGTTGATGCTGCCACAGTGCAGGTTGTTGATGTCTTCTTTACATTTGTCCATGAAGCCGCAGATCAGACGGTAGTCGCTGAAGATGATGCTGGTCATTTTGGTTATGTACTGGTTACACTGGTACTCGCTGATGTTGCCACGGTGATCCACCAGGCAGGACACCAGGTATCCTCTCCCACGCTCCTCCTCGTTACACTCCTTCACCTGGATGGAGAATGTGCACAGGACAGTGCTGTGTTAGGCGGTCACACAGCTGCTTTCAGTTCATTTGAGGTATGAGACTTTCCTTCTGTGATGTATCCTTCAAAGGACTAAACCCTATGTCAAAACACAGTTAATGCAATATTTTACAAGCCCTGCAGACAGTGAGGACCCCTGACTGACCTCAGAAATGGTGCTCTTGCAGACTTCCACGGCCACCGACTCAAACTTTGGATCTGTAGTCAGATTGAGTTTGTAGTTCCACAGCAGCTGAGGGAGAAAGAAAGAGAGAAACAATCTTGTCAACACTGTGACATTGATGTCATTGCCTCGCCCATGCAGCTGTGTCCGTTCACATCTCCCGAGAACCCTCTGTGTGTAGTTTGCATGTTGTCCTTAGGCCTGTGTGTGTTTGCACTGGGTATAAGGTTTCCGTGAAAGTGACAGAGTGGAGCTATGATCAGAACGCTCACCCTAACTGCTCTGTGTCTTACAACTGGTTAATCGTACATGTCAAATATGGTATAATGTTATAAATGTATAGTGTGTTAATGATCCAATGATCTGTGCCAAGATACAGTGTATGTAGAGTTGTGACGGTGTGTTTTGTGTTTCCAATAATTGGTCAGTAAGCAAAAATAAGGCTCTGTTATCATATTAACTACTAAAAATAAAGACAAAAAATGTTTTAGTGAATACACAAGGCAACACATATAAGCTGCAGTTGGATGGATATATGAATTACTGGCTTTTTAAAGTAAACTTTATTTTCCTGCGCTTCTTGATTCAGTCTGAAGCTACAGCTACAGCACCAATTTGCAATCAGTATTCAAGGAGCAAAGGGGTTTGATATTCAGCTGTGTGGAAGCTGAGATGCTGTGTTCACAATGTCAGCGGATGCCTAACCCTCCAGAGCCCTCTATTACTGAACCTGCTGATATTTTCCCTGAAAATGATGTTTGGCGCTGTGGCTGACTCATACCCGGTTTAGGCTGGTTTAAGAACTGGTTCTACTATCTTAAAAAGACCAATATGGCATTCATGACATAGTTGGAACACTACAGGTAAAAAAAATTGACAATGTTACAGAGTTTTCTTTGGTCTTTGGTCTTATAAACATAATTAGGCTCCAGTACCAATCCTGCAGTCTGGCTCGGGGCTTTCCTGATTAAACAACATGCTGCTATGAATATATACAGTATAAAGATAATGACGAGCTCAGAGGATCCTCAATGTCTTCACATACGTCCTCACGTCTCAGGTCTGTGTGCTGCTTTCCTGTCAGACTCCAGCTGCAGCAGCCGCATATAACAGATAAGCAACAGACGGACCGCCCAGAAAACAGCACAAAGACAAGAAAGACCCGGTGTGTGTGTGTGTGTGTGTGTGTGTGTGTGTGTGTGTGTGTGTGTGTGTGTGTGTGTGTGTGTGTGTGTGTGTGTGTGTGTGTGTGTGTGTGTGTCTGTGTGAGCGTGTGCAACACGTTAATTGCCAGCAGTACTTTGGAGTGCTGTAATACAGTCTGAGTAGTCCATTAAACTTGTGAGGCATCATAAACCTGTCTGGCTGTTACGGCCCTGCACTCTGAACACCGGAGCTTCATCATCCAGAAGAAACTAAAAAGCTCCTAACGACCCCGTGGCTACCAAAACAGACCTGTGTTAGAGGGGAACATTCAGAGAGCTTGATGTGTTTGTGTAGGAGTGCATCAGGGAACTTTCTCGGGGTTTCTGTGTTGTTGTAAGCTGTTGATACTGGTGCAGAGCAACAGGTGGAGAGACGCGTCAGAGGGTCATAACATGGAATACAGAGTAGACGACTTCAAGTTTGATTACATTGACTTTAACATCCTCTTCATCGTTAAAGATTAACATTACACAGAAAAGCCCGGTGACCCATATGATCTATTACATCATACAGGATGGATTTTCTTTCGCTATTTACTTCTTATTTTACTACCTAAATTTACGAAGGGTTCCAGGGGTTAACATTGTGCAACACGGTGAATTATTGGTTAGTTCATGTATGTTGTTTCCTGTCACACTTCCCTGTTACTCATTAATCGTGTGTGTGTGTGTGTGTGAGGGGTACTTACGTGGTTGCAGTCGGGAGCAATCTCAATTTCCTGCAGACAGACAAAGACAGAGGTCAAACTGGTTATGTGTGGCAGCTTTAGTTCAGCTTTGTCTTGGATGAATTCAGTCATGCACACACACACACACACACATAGACACACAGAACTCAAACCACCTTGAAGGTTCAACAAGTCATTTTTAATTAAATTCCTGAGAAGATTCATGTCCTGTGCGTGACATTTAAAAGCACAGCTGTTTTAAGATCCATCATCACATTTAACATTCCTTCAAAGAACAATCCTTCCAGATAAAACAGTGTTTGGCTGCAAGGAGCGACCTACAGATGACAATGACACACTGTCCAAAACCCAGATCAGCTTACACATCGGATAGTTAGTCTGATGTGTCCCGCGATGACTGGCATATAATAACAGTTCCGCATTTTGGAACTGGAGTTACAGGGTTAGTTCCCTCGGTCTGTGACTCTTCTTGTGTGCTGCTCTTACGACAGTAGCATGTCCGGGATAAACAAGAGAGTGGGCATCAACCCATGTGACCCTGTGATGTTTCTGAGGTGAAAGGACATGTTTGTTGTTTCTTCTGTTAGTTCCTGGCTAATGATATTGCTAACACCTCCAATCAAGAGAATCATGATGCATGTAGGGAAAATAGGTGCCATTTTCTGTGCCTATCGGACGTTCCTAACAGCAGACAGAGGTGTAATAAATAACATCATTAATGATTAATGCCAGTGCCAGGGGCCCGGCACATGTTGGCTCACCGTCTTGGCTAGCCGAGAGGGAGCAGATGCATCGTTAATGTTATTCGTCACACCTGTGATTTTCCTGCGAGGAGCTGTTGGAGACAAATTTCTATCAGCACTTGTAGCCATGGTTGGTCTCTGTTCTGCCAGAGTTGCACATTACTAGCATGTCTGCTGGGTTTGATCAAAGCAGTCACGGTGCTCAAACCCAACAAATGAATGCAGGACTTTTAAATTTGTTTGAATTTCTCATTTCTCGCTGGAAAACATTTTCAGTTTTGCGAACATGGCTGAGCACAGATAACATGCATATTTCAGAAAATGGTTTCATTGTTCTTTAGAAACCGTTCAAAATGGCGAGAACAGCCACTGCTTTTAAATGAATGTGCAAAAGGAAGATAATTCCCAAAGACACACGGAGTGCAAACGTGCATTTCTGTGTACATCTGACATTAACAATCAGACCCCTTGACCTTTACTAACTCAGCACTGTCTAATCTGGATGACGTGGTGGTTGCATATTTGAATCCCTACTAGGCACCCTGCTATGCCTGGATAAATATAGATCCTATCTGAAAATGCATTTCTGTTCTGAATGCCAAACCCGAATAATTAAGATCCATATCCATTGGCGGTGGCAGTTGTGGTTGGACAGTCTGGCTGTACCGCGCATGGTCTCTGCAAACATCCAGAAATGACCAAGTGCTCACACTGGACAAGCAGTCTGAATGGATGTCTAATAGATAAAACATGTTCAACTTTAAAAACCATTATCTGATTCCACCCTGACATCCACCTTAATGTCCCATGGCTCACGGCCCAGTTCTCCACAAGTTCCCCCCCCCCCCCCCCCCCCCCCCCCACACACACACACACACACACAACTGGGGCAAAGAAATTAGCTCCTTGGCTGAAGTAAATATCATCACACAGGGGTTCTTTATTGAGACTCCCACAACATGAGAAGAAGCTGAGCAGCAGAAAGCAGCTCTTAGCTTCACTTCAGTTTGTGTTGAGAAAACATTAAAGCACTTTATCCAAACCCACGGGAACAGAGAACGCCTCTTCCTCTCCCTGCAAACAGCCTGTTCTACCAAGTATGTCAGAAACACAGGAACGAGTGATGAAGAGGAAGACCCTCAGTGAGACAAAATGACCAATAATAAAGCTGCGAATTTAGGCGAGACTGAATGACTGATAAATCTGACATAACGGAATGTCACTCAGTCTCCACACTGAATAGACAATACTGGTGATGTCATTGATACGTTCCCGCATGAGGGGTTGAGCCAGGACACCAGAAACAAGAATCCCTCTGATTGTCGCTATGATTTAAAGATTTAATGAAACCAAATTGTTGTTCCAAGAATGGTAATAGAAAATAAACGTATTAGCTTTTCATTCCATAAACATCGAATATATAATGACTTCGGGCAGTTTCCCCATTTACTCAGTTTTCTTGTAGTTAGCATCTAGTGGTCATTGGGGGAACTGCAGGTTGTCTTCTTTTAGCTTTGCTCTCAACATTGACATCAGAGCTTTGAGCTTTATTGTTTCCCTTTCTACTTTAACAATCGCAGGTCTGCTTGTGGCAATGATAGTTTGTGTGTGTGTGTGTGTGTGTGTGTGTGTGTGTGTGTGTGTGTGTGTGTTTGTGTGTGTGTGTTGGGGGCCTTGTCTGAAGGAGGACAGGCAGATTTATAAGAGCCATTTAGCTCTTCAGAAGGCCACAGCTGTTAGAGTGAAAGCAATGTAATTATCTCAGTACGGAGGACATTTCTCTGGGATGGAGGGGGTGGGGTGATGTTTTGGGTGGGGGAGGACAATAAACACTGAAGCCTCTTTGGGATGATACACACTCACCATCAGTATGGCGCTAAATCATCATGCACGTTAAAAACAAAATGATGGTAATAGTTTGATTACAGAGATTTCATGGTTCACAGTGGCCTGATTTATTAAATATGTTTCTGTGATAATCAGGTTAATGTGCAGAACGATGTGAGGTAGCAAACATGAGACAAACCTCATTAGCTTTTCAAAATAAGAGAAAGGAAAGGTGTGAAAGGTGTCTAAAGATCAAATGTCTTGTTACGCTGACCTTTGTGGTGGAGAATAAAAAACATCAAATCAACCACACATACCACAAACCAAGAGTAAGTCTGGAGCGTGATAAATTATGTAGTTCTATTGATAGAGTTATTACACTGAAACACACACACTTTGGAAAGAAAAAGGCCAGAATGGATCACGGCATGTGGCAGCAGTTGAAAGAGATTATTGCTGATAAATGTATTGCTGTTAGTTCGTCTTGCGTTGCAAAGCAGCACACTGCACACAATCAGATACTTTACATTATCAACTGATGGGAATCCATGGAATATAGAGACATTTCAGGGTCAAATCGCAAAGGAAAAAACACTTTCTGAGGCAACTGTGAACATGTTTGTATCTACCTAAACCTATCTATGTAGAATAGCTTATAGAGGCTTTTTTTTTTACATGTTAAGCACAGGGCTATATTAGGGTCTATTCAATGGGCTTACAGGCCTGGTAAGTGATCACCAAATGCCTCTCTAATACTACAACTTACAAAAAAAGTTCAGTGACCAAGTTTGTATACTAATTACCTGGAAATCAAGACACTTTGTAAAATCACCAGTGTATTGTTAACCCTGCAAATCCATTTCACCGGAGGGTAACGAAACAAACACACTCACTCTCTCTATTCTCTTCTTTAGGCTGATATGTACTTCATTGAGGTAAATTCAACGCATATAAAACATCTGATGCCTACAACACAATGCTATTCCTATACATGTACCCGTAATTTCCACACCTAATTGTCACTTCTGTGCAATTTCTACACAGTATTACTGCATTATTCAACTAGAAGGGTCTCAGATACCTCCACCGAGGCCTGACAATCCTTTGATTATGGCTTAATTTCTCAGTGACGCAAATTGGGGGAAAAATATAATTTTATCTGGATCCAGATAATCGCTTCAATTTGATGGATTCTTCCCTGGACCATAGTAAGTCTGCCCACCAAGTTGGATAAAAACGAGTTGATACAGTAGAGATACAGTGATCCTGCTGAAGAAAACATGGACAGACAAACCAGTTATGAGACAATATTTCTCGCATGGGTCAGCTCTTATACAGGTGAGATGCTGATTTTTTCAGGCAATGTGTGTGTGCGCGCGTGTGTGTATGTGCGTGTGCGTGTGTTTACGTGTCTGTAAGAAAGAGAGAGAGAGAGAGAGAGAGAGAGACGGTGGTTCATAGTTGGACCGCTGTGCAGATGTTCACCTCTGCATCATTGTATCTACATCCAGCCTGGATCGAACCCACCGAGCGACACACCCAACGGAAGCACGGACCGAGGGACCGGTGCGGACATCACCGGAGTTCCCAGCGTTTGCTTACCTCTCTCCGGTCCTGCAGGCACTCCAGCACGGCCAAATTGTTGGTCCAAGTGTGTTTGGGGCAGAGGCGGGTCAGATCTCCCCGGCAGGCCTCCTCTTCTGACAGCTTCCAGCCGCTCGCCCTTCGAGGCTGTGAGGCCCCAGCGGCGGCTGCGGCCGCGGCAGGTGCATCCCTGACCGGCGGCTCTGCTGCCTTGAGGCCAGGTTGGTTAGGCGGGTCTGCTGGGCCACTGGCAGCCTTCAGGCCGAAGACGGAGGCGAATCCGTAGAGACTCACGACCGACAAGAGCAGCATAAACAGCTGAGAGCGACTGTATGTCGCCATCTTCACACCACTGTCAAACTCCACCGAATTACTGCGGAACGTCCGGTCAATGCTTTCGAAATAAAAGCATGTGACACCCAATAATACAACTTCCGGTGACTGAAAACAAAACACTAGGGCTCCTCTGTCTCATCAATGTGGAGGCCACATTTTACTAATGCCAAATCTTAAGGCTAAACATATTATGCATAATCAAATCATATTGTCTTTATACCAGGGGCTCTAACAAAATTTGTTACTTTGTTGTTTCAAAGTATTACATTGTCTTGTCCTATACTAGTCTCGCAGGAAGCCCGTTTAAGGTTGTCGACAGGGTCCACTTATATCGACATATTACGACATTTGAAGTCGTTATAAAAGTAACTTTTATAAATTGGCATTTATTAGATAGTGGTGGGGTATCCAGGCAGATGTCACCAGGGGGCAGTAGAGAATCGGGTTACTCGATGACTGGCTACAGATATTTTCTTACATACCGTGCGTGAGGCGTGTGGGTGGGTGTGTGTGTGTGGGTGTGTGTGTGTGTGTGTGTGTGTGTGTGTGTGTGTGTGTGTGTGTGTGTGCGTGTGCGTGTGCGTGTGCATACCGACCTCCTAGGCTGTTTGAGCAGCTGGTTATAGTGGCAAACCTAGGAGCAATAAATCGTCCCAGTTTAGATCTGACAGCTGCTAGAAGCTTCTTCTGTTTTCCCTCTATGAGTGGTTGACAGTGTTACTGACAACCCTTGAAAACATGTATTTTATGTAATTCTCCTGTATACACAAACTACTCTACTGTGTTTTAAATGTCTCAAGAATTTGCGAAACTGGGTCATGCACAAGCACATTTATGCATTTATTTATTCTTGTGAAAATATGTTTATCAGCTTTTTGATTGCTAATGGGCAGTAATCATAGACTGAAGAGCTGTGTGTGATGATGAATGGAGCAGTCAGCTGTTCTGACTGCAGCTGAGTTTATTCATGCTGAGTCACAGGGAACCAAAGACACAACAATCACTCAGCACTTGAGGCAATTTGGATTCAGTCATCCTCATAGAACATTTCAGATTGTATTTCCTCTTGCAGATCACCACTGCAGCCTAAAAGAACAAAAGACAATTTCTCTCTCTTTCACTCTCATTGTTCAGATTGTTGTTTTACTTAATTGGATGCCAATAGTTGTTTCATTGCTGTTTGCACTTTCTTAAAAGGGAATGAGTTGAGTGTTTATCTTACAGTCTTGGTTGCTCTGTATTACTTTGTAGTGACCTCGTATTCAGTTATTTTCCACCCAGTTTTCACCAATTAATTTCTCTTAAAGCTATGATATACACACAAAATTAGAGTTTTTTCTTACCCTAGACATGATGGATTTTGTATTTCTAAGCTGAGGATATGTACAAAATTGCAATTTGTCACTGAGAAATCCAAATAAGATAAGATCAATAATCCATCTTAATGAAAAGTGGAACAGTTAGATATGGCTGACTTTTCTCACTGGATAGATGGAAATCCATTGTCATGTTGCATGTCATGGTATATGGAATGAGAATATTTCAGTATTGTTTGTCCCATATGGGTCCATGTCTTAAGATGCTTCCAGAAGAGGATTCCTGGAGTCTTTGTTTGGGACTCAGCTGCTACTTTAGAGTCTTCAGTCTGGAATTCAACAGGCAGGTTCTGAAGACAACTGCTCCCGGTCTAACTCACACACACACATGCACACACACATAGGCATATAAAGAGAGCAGGGCACTGAGGCATCTCCATTCAGATCTCTGCTCCTCTGTTGGCCACAGGGACAAATCAGCTGCAGTCACAATGGCAGAGTAAGCTTCTGACTTCACTAAGGATGATTTTTATTATTTTAATATTCTTCCTGAATCACTCTAATCATTTACCTTTTCTGATTTTCTTTTGTAAAGGAAAAAGATGTCGACAAGTCGCAGGAATCACCTCAAGGTACAGTAAGCTGTAACTTCTAACTTCATCATCATCATCATCATGTGCTGAAATATGAGAAGCAAAGGTTGCATTATGTAGATCATGTAATTGTAATGCAACTGATGACTGATGCTGGTCAGTCTGCTGGTCAACATTTTGCTGTGATCGTTGGAGCTCACGAGAGGATGAATCCTCAAACTTTTTGTGACCTGTTGACCTTTCTTTGACCCTTTCTTTGAACCAAAATATTCACATGAAATGTATTAAGCACATTCATGCTTCCTTGATCATTCCCCCTATCTGTTTTGAAAATGCCATGTGCATCCCTGTGCTCCCAGAATAGGACACACCGCCTAAATCCAGGCTTCAGTTTTTGCCCCAGTGTCACATCAGAGGTGCCCTTGTGCAAAACATCACCTGATCCTCTGGTCAGACTATGCAACCTTTTAGTTAGCGAAATTACCATCTGCTCCTTCCTGTGCACACCACTGGGATAAACCTGTTGATGTCGGTGACCCTATGACCTTTTCCTCTAGCTCCATCAGGGCAAAAGTCTTTCATATACCCTAGGACTTGATACTGGAGATCCTCTTTCTGGACTCAGTTGGATATTTTCCTCAATTGTTTCATCTTAATTTCTCTATTTGTAATTGTCTGTGCCCCCACTTAAGGCTACTATTCTACACGACATTCGAGGCGAGGGCATATCCATGCTTTTACCGATATATTAGATTTCTTTTCTGATATTGAAAAAGATATACAATATTATTAAAATGTAAAACTTCAAAATTACGAGTAACCCCAGCTGTTAGAAAAGTGTAACGGCATATCAGATGTAAAGTCTGAATCTTAAATACTAGTATATATACCAGTGACATCAGAAAAATGAAATCCTCTGAAATATAGTAGTGATAAAGTAGAAATTCTCCAAAGCGGAAATACTATGCAGTAAAGTACCATTGTGTTACAGTGCACACAGTAGTTCAGTAAATCAGCCCTTCTTCCTCTCAGAGCTTGCTGCTGCAGATTGGCCAAATGATGCTGGAGGAGGAGGCGCAGGAAGATGAGAAGACAAAAATTAGCTACATTGAGGAGAACTGCCCCACCATCTCCATCCCATGCTCCATGCAGGATCTCCAGGTAAGCCCTCCACTTGAACCAGGGTACTGAACCCCAAGCACAGGTTTCATCAAATCTTTCTAAAAGCTGAATAAAATACAAATACATGTCAGACAAATGTTTGAAAAGTGTTTTTTCCCACAGATTTTGATGTGGACATACAGGATATTGGTCATGTTTGCGAAAGAATTTTTTTCAGCCATGTGTAGGCTGAACAATTATCTTCTTCTTTGTTTGTTACCCACACATAGTCCCTCTCTTCACTAGGAACTGTGCCGTAAACTCCACAAGCAGATCGATTTGGTGGAGGACGAACGATATGACATGGAGCTCAAAGTGTCAAAATCTGATAAGGAGGTACGATTCTAAAAGTTTCTCTCACATTATTTAAAGAATATCTCTAGCGTATGTGTAATCACGCACAGAAAACATTATGGTTTGAGGCTCTTACATTTATTAAGGTTAGACGTGATTCAAAAATTGTTTTTTTCAGAAAATAACCAATAGAATTGATGTACTTTTACTATTTTTTAAGATTACTCATGCAATTCATCATGTGCATGTTCATACACACATAGCAGATGATTTGTGAAAGATGATTACCATTGTGTCTGTCAGATTGATGACCTTAAGCTCAAAGTCCAGGATCTGAATGGGAAGTTTAAGAAGCCGGCCCTGAAGAGAGTGCGGATGTCAGCTGACGCTATGCTGGCTGCACTGCTGGGGTCCAAACACAAAGTATCCATGGACCTGAGAGCCAACCTGAAGCAGGTCAAGAAGGAGATCAAAGAGGAGGTGAGTCCTTGAACATACCCATGAGATATGGAAAGTATACGCACACTTTTTATTCATTTAGTTTTCTCTTGGAGTCAAACTTAAAGGGGCCCTTGTCACTGCTGATCATAAAAATTCAACAACAGAGAGCAGTGAAGATTCAATGATTATATCTGATCTTTTTCCCAGGAGAAGCAGACAGGTGACTGGAGGAAGAACATTGAAGACAAGGCAGGGATGGACGGCAGGAAGAAGATGTTTGAGACAGACGCCTGAACGCCTCACCAGGCAGCCCTGTTGGTTTTCTGTTGTTCTCCACTATCATTAATATTGTATAATATTAATATTGTAAGCAATTTGTGTAAGAAAAATACATATCGGGGTGTGTTGTTGTGTTTGATGTTGGCATTATTTAGAGGTAGAGATGTTAGAAATCATGTATGTAGAATTTACAATGATGTAACAGAATCATCCCAATCATTTTTTTATCATGGCAGTTTACTTTACTCTACGGACAATGGAAATGGCAACCACGGTGGCGAACCATTTATGGATTCTGTACAAACGTGTTTCGACACAAAAGCAGAAAGTGTGTTATTATTATTTTTTACAAAATGTATTTTTACTAAACAGAAAATGACTTTTAATCCTCGTATATTCATTACAATGTTATGTATTAAACGATTTAAAATGAACGTTCTTTGTTGTGGATCCATTCGATGGAGTGAGATGAAAAAAAAGTTTTTATTGGTCACGTGCAAACATGTGACGACACGAATCCCGGAAGCCTGTGGGAGCAGGTTCATGAGACGGATACCGACGCCTTTTTTGTTCCGTTTAACTTTGATTTCACACCTTTAAAGGAACGTAATTCCTATTTTAAAAAGTAAGAGATACGACAGAGGCTCCGTTGCTCGTCACTGTTCCCGCAGAAAACCACACAATGACTGCGGCGGTGTTTTTCGGCTGCACCTTCATCGCCTTCGGCCCGGCCCTCTCTCTGTTCCTGTTCACCATCGCCCGGGATCCGCTCAGGGTGATCTTTCTCATAGCAGGGTGAGCCTTAAACTCATCATCTCCATTACATTACATTATCTGCCTCGCCGAAGCCGTTACCAGCATTACAACCGAGCTTGGTAGAGAAATCACGGTATGCTAAAGGCGGTGCGCTAGCTAACGGAGAGCTCCGGTCGCTCCGCTCCGCTCTCTGTCTAGCGTCTCCCGGCACATGCTTCTATTTCCGGACATGGTGTTGTGTTGCTCATCTTAGCAAGCTGGAGAGGACGATGCCGAACGAAATTCTTCTTTCTCCATGTCCACAGTTTATTAGCTGTGTGACGCCCTTTATGTTTTACGGCCTTTATGTTCTGCACGGGAATGTGATATTCGATCGTCGCTAGCTAGTTAGCTTTTGACGAAGATGTCCTGTTGTTACTTTACTGGAGTTTATTTGTATCTTCTGGGGACACCTTAACAGACATAACCTTGGTGTTTTAACAGCCACAGGCCAGTGTCACTACATTTTGATGTTGTGGTCCCATTACCCTTCATGTCATTGGTGCCAAGCAATCACTTTGGTGCTGAAACTGAAATGTAATTACCAAGTGATTCATTGCTTTAGTTAGCTGCTTGTGTGATGTGATTAGGAATGTGTTCACTTGAGCACAATCAACATTTATACCGAGTGCCATTCCATTTTTATACTGCTTAGTGAGTCTTAAAAGACACTTCAGCCTGAATGCATTTCTTGTGTGTGTTATCTGATAAGTGGACGTCCCATGTGAGTTGCCTACTTTAGCTCAGTTATATAGTCTGGGTGGTGCATCTTCGTGTGAACATCCACACCCTTAACCATTTGTGAATAGCAGGACATCTATGGAGTAAACAAGCTTCATGTTGCTGCATTAGAAACCAGATCTCAAGCTCACTCATACACAAGGCTTTAGAATTCACAACCAATCACAACCAATTCAGGGCCTTAATTTAAATATTGAGTAAGCTGTTGTTGTCCATTTACCCACAACATTTAGATGGTTTTGTACATAGTGTGGTGATGTAATTCCTCACTTATACTTACTTTTGTGACTGTTTCTAAATTATTTCTGTATGTGTTTGTGTTTTCTCCCCTCCCAGAGCATTCTTCTGGCTGGTGTCTCTGCTACTGTCCTCTCTGGTTTGGTTCATCTCAGTCCAGATCAGTAACAAGGACAGCGCTACACAGCAGAAAGGTCTCCTCATCTTTGGTGTGGTGCTGTCTGTCCTGCTGCAGGAGACCTTCCGCTTCGGCTATTTTAAGCTGCTAAAGTAAGCCGTCGACAGCTGATACATGAATGTATTCCCATCCTGAGCTCCACATCAGAGGACTTAGCACTTTATGTGTAGTTTAATAAGGCTGTCTTGATCTATCAATCTGTTGTGTGATATGTAGGGGTGCAAGACAAATTTCAATTGTGTGTGATTGCTGTCAGTTGCATGCAAAATGACTTCAATAAACTATCTTAAATCTTAAATCAAACTACGGAGCCCCTAAGACACAGGTGTCAAACTCAAGGCCCACGGGCCAAATCCGGCCCACCAAGTCATTTTATGTGGTCCGCGAGAGCAAAGAGCCTTCAAGCCTAAATTGTCCATAAACATCATTTCCCACAATGCATGTCGATTTTGCTTCCCGCGAAGTGACTGCATCCCGACACTAAAATGCAGCGTTTCCACATCAGCGTCAGATCAGCGCTTAACAAAGGTGATTTTCCGAGCTTTCCGTGCCTTACGATCTTCTCAAATTGATCTTATTGATCGATTTGCTCTCCCCAGCTTTCCACAGCAGTATCCAACTGGCTCTTTTACGTTCATTTCCTGCTTTGTACTTTTCAGTAAATGCCGCGTGTTTGTTCTGGAAATGTCATGGAATATTTTGCCTTTTACTCTAATTTATTATAATTTGTCTCTCTCTCATCTCATTATTATTTATTATTATTTATCACCTGTATTGTTGTCAGTGAAAGCAAATTGTAACTGTCCAGGCAGAGTTAAACTCCGTTCCTCCAAGACTTTTTTGGAGATAGTTCAGTTCACATTTCTACACAGATGTGGAAATGTATGTACATTTAAAATCATACAAGTTGTTCTGTTTTTTCCCCGCAGAAAACGTTTGGTAACCACTGACTTTAGAAATTTCAGGTTGTTCATTATATGTTTTGTAAAAAGATAGTTAAATAACATTTGCAATTTGTACCTGTAATTCTTTGCACTAACACAAAGGGAAAACTTGTCCATTTACACCCATTATATAATGGGTGTAAATGGACATAGCATAGTAAAATCATAGTAAAATCATAGCATAATAAACTCTAGTTTATTATGCTATGATTTTACTAATCAGGCCCACTTGAATCTAAATTGGGCTGAATGTGGCCCCGAACTAAAATGAGTTGGACACCCCTGCCCTAAGAAGATGTATGTGGGAAAAGAAACGGCAAAGCTTATTGCATCTTTTGTGTTTTTTGTTTTGTCCATGTCCCCGTATCTTACTTAACTTCGTGTCACTCTTTTGTCCAGTTTACCATAGACATATTTAAAGCATCATCATCATCATCATCTCAACATGTTTATCGTCTCTGGTGTCATGTGTTGCCCCACTTTCCCACCGTCATTCACTTTGAACTCTCACAGGCTCATTGTTGCAGCTGGTGTCATCTTCCTCTGACATATTTCTGCTTGTATGAGCATCACAGTGGGACTGGGGAATGTGAGGCTGATGATTGTGTGCTTGTGTTCCTGCAGGAAAGCAAATGAAGGCCTCCTCGCTCTCAGTCAGGAGGAAACCATGCCCATCTCCATACGGCAGCTGGCCTACGGTACACTGAGCACTTCACATCAGGACTAATCAGTATTAGTCTCGTCTAGACTGTTTTCAGGGGCTCACCTGATTACATTTTCCCACTAGTAATCATTAGTTTGATGCATGTCCCTCTGTTGTTCTGTCTCAGTGTCTGGCCTCGGCTTTGGCTTCATGAGTGGAGCTTTCTCAGTGGTGAACATTCTGGCTGACTCTGTGGGGCCGGGAACAGTGGGCATCCATGGAGACTCGCAGCACTACTTCCTGTCCTCAGGTACAAACGCTCTCATGTCCTATTTGTAGTCACCAGGAGTGGGTGGACGTGACCGTGTTCCCCTGAAGGCTGCTGGTGTTTGATCAACAGCAAATGTCCAAATCCTACAAACATTACAGCTACTGACGATGCACTTTTCCCTCATTAGGCAACATAATATCACATTCAGACTTTCTAATCCAAATATATGATGATATTATATATTACTCATACAATGCATTTGACTGAGCCCTGCCTCCTTGTCTTGTCCTCTCCAGCCTTCATGACCATGGCCATCATCCTGCTCCACATGTTCTGGGGCGTCGTCTTCTTTGACGCCTGTGAGAAGAAGCGCTGGTGGGCAGTGGCTATCGTTGTCCTCAGTCATCTTGTCATTTCCTGTCTGGTAAGTGTTGTCGTCGAAGAGAAATGGTGACAGCCTTTTACCTAAAAGGCCATTTGATCAAAGTTTCCTCACGGTTCTGTTTGTCGTCCTCTCTCACAGACCTTCCAGAACCCCCAGTACGTCAACTCCCTGGTTCCCACCTACGTCCTGTTGTTCCTGATGGGCATCTGGGCGTTCTACTGCGCCGGCGGCTCGCTCAGGAACCTCAAACTCTGTCTCACCTGCAAAGACACTGACTTCCTGCTCGCCAACCACCGGCCCAGATAGCGCAGCCGCTCAGACGGCGTGCAGGACTGTGTGACAAAAGGTCGCAGAGTTCACACACGGCAACTTTGAGGCTGCTTGCCCTCCGCTAAGCTGCTTCACCTTGCACCCGACAGAAATGACATCATCTACGAATGGAAAAATATAAAGGTAACCGTGGTGACAGTTGAAAGCGGCAAAGGTGGCAGGTTAGTAGTTTCTATCTGGCTGTTCTTCATGTCCAGCTCACATCAGAAAGAATAAAGAGTGAGTGTTCAGTTTGTCCTGTATAGACTTAATTTACAGTCCGAAGTGTTTGAGCTGTGGTCTCTGTTTAGTGTGGGCGCCTTTCATATTTGATGATATTGAAAACGCCACCAAATCTCATTGTGTTTGTTTGATAAAGAAAAAGAACTGACCTGTCCCAGTCTTTCCCCCAACGATCTTATTTTAAGATTACATGTCCAGTTTTTCCTGAAGGTGGATTTATGATTAATGAACACAAGTCTTTGCGTATATATTTTTGGACTTTTATTTTTCTGATGTATAGGCGGTTCCTTTTCAACCCTTGATGCCGTCATCCTGATTTTGTGATCTTGTTAGGACCCGAATGATGCCAGCTTGTGTTGACGACAACAATGATTTTGGTTTCAAACTGCTTTCATGAATTGACATAAATTTGAGTATTTACATTTTTATTAATAAAGCTTAATGCACTCAACTGTCAGCGAACAATTCTGCCCATCTTCACACATTTTTACGCACTGCTGTTTTGGCCAAAGACAAACTAAAGTGGAATTAAATGTTCACCAGGAGAAACCATTTTTTAATGTCAGTAAGGTTTGCCACAAACTGCATGGGCATCAAATTTACCTGTGCAGATGAATTTTTACCTTGCGACTGAAATAGACAAAATGTAATGTCCAAGTAACAAAATGATTGAACGCTCAAATAAGGCTGTCTCGCTTTTGTACAGACAAGCAGGCGGTTTAGAAACTTTTTACTTCCCCTTGCGCAACATTGTTGGACATTTCACGAGCAGGTGCAACCGTCAGCTCAGTGATCTCTGAATGTGCAGTTTAAATTCGACCGACTTTTATTTTCAGGTGAGAGCTGGTGTTACTGTGAATAGGGAGTCTTGATGTGTTCCATTGCACCGTTTTGTAATTTAGACTTGTTAATTCACTTGTTGTACAGATTGTATTGTCTTAAAGGCTTGACCTTGGCAGGTTGGCTTTTTTGCTGTAGAATGAGGGTTACCATCAGAGTCACTAAAGGCTGTTGGAGGCACAGAAAGATGTCAAAGCTGATACAGTACGTTCAAATGCTTGTTAAAACACTGATTCTAATCTGAGGAGATAAGTTCTGAAGACACCATGTAAACAGCGTAGTCGTAGAGAACTCAGCACAAAGTAATATGTGTGCACTCTGGTCGTTAGTTCATTTACTCCATCACATAAACCTTTGACTTAGCAGTGTAATCGTTCTTCTCATGCATTTCCCCGCCTGGGTACTTCAGCTCATAAGCCGATAAAACAATGAATCTGATGATCTAATTCCTACGTGTATGGCCTATTCCACAGTTATGCCTTAATTGCAGTGCAGAGAGAAATCATAGTAAATGCATTCAGCTTTGGTAAGGTAAATGATTGATTGTGACCAAAAAAGCAACATGGATAGCATCGTTGCCATAGTACTGTGTGTGCAGACTGGTAGGTTGAGGCTGTTGAAACGATTGCAGATTGCGTCTTGGTTAAATGATATTAAAAGGCTCTTGCAAATCATGTTTGCTCTCTTTGTGACTCAACCCTTTGAATTTGTGGGCTGGGCCTTGATTATTCTGAACTGAAGAGAAAAGCGTTCATGTGGGTTCTTTGCTCTGTAATATATGTGTGTGTGGTGATTTTAGGAAGACTGGTCATAGGTTTCCGGTATTTGCTCTTTATGTTAAGTCACCACACTACTGTCGTGTGAGATGGAACATTTTTCACGATGTTTTCCACCAAATTATTTCCACCACTACTTTGACTTTGAATTCGTTCAGTGATTCTTGCTTTTAGATCATTTTAAATGTAAATGTATTGACAATTGAACCCAACATTTCCTGCAGGTGAATAAAATAAAAACTTTTCCTAAAAATTGTCTCTGCATTTTTCAGGTACCAGATGATTGTTAATCTATAACCCACTCCACTCCCCACTTGGAGTGAACATTGACCATTTTCCTGCAGAGAACCATATGGAGATACTGATACTCCCCTTAGCCGCTTCACACTCGGCTGCAAACTGATTCAGGAACTAGGAATTTCCAAATTGAGAGGAAGTACGAGTAAAAACCCAAACTGAAAAATGAACCCTCATCCTGCACACATGGACAAGGTTCACTCCACTGCTCTGATGGCTACTTTGTCATTTTGCAAACACACTATTTCAAACTGAACAAATCCTTATCATCAGTTGTTGAGATTTTTGCATTTCTAATAGCGTAGCCACAAGATCTTATCAGAGATCATGAGAACAGATAATATGAACACGTCAGTGTCACCATTGCTTCTGTCTTCATCTCAATATCTTGTTTTCAGCAAAAATTACATCAAACCACCAAATGAAGGTGTCAGTGTCATTTCACCTTTAGTGAGCAGACAACATGGCACAAAGGAGGCGCCTGGTTCACAGCACTGTGTGTATGTGCGTGTGTGTGTGTGTCATGGCCAAAACATTTGTGTGCTTCAAAAAGATGCTTCAGTTTTTCCATCCAGACTGGCAGACATTGAAAACAAAAATCACTTTTACTTCTTTATGCCACTTCTTTAAACTTCTATCCATTCTTCTAACCCCCCACCCCCTACACCAAAAAACTTCCATCCAGGTCCCGTTTCCATTTATGAAAGCAGACACCCTCTAGCTGGGCCGCACAAAGCTGCTTGGGGCCTCTGAGGGTTTCACTGAGTCAAAGCCCTTTTTTACCCAACAGACATACAGACGCAGGCAGCATTTCCTCCGATGAAACCAGGCTTGGCTTTCACATGTTTACTCCAGACAGCCGGTGCAGCTGCTGACCTTGGCCTATGTCAGCCTCATGTTAAAGGTCTGAGGTCTTGTTCTTGTGTTCCCTGTCAGGTATTAGGAGTTTTGTGTTTGGGTTTAGCTGGGGTCATCACGGTCATCGTTCCCTCAGGGCCCAACTCACAAGGGTTTCACTCCAAAGGACAATACCTTGTTTAGTGAGTTCAGTGAAAACAGAACCAGACAGAAAGTTTTAAATCACTGACACGGTTTGTTATTTCCCAACATGCAAATTTAATGAACAAATCACTGATCTAGAAGTTCTCAGCACTTTTGTAGGTGTAGTGATTAGGTTTGTCCTGAGAGTGGCACTAGAGATGATGACTTGTCGAAAGTTGGCATTTGTTCTGAGCAGAGCTCGCATGTCAAATACAACAATGGTTCATCCTTCAGGGACCATAATATGTGTTCAGTAAAGTTTGTGGCAACCTGCTAATAGATTTTTATATTATATTATATGGTACAAGGAAATATTTTAACCTGATGGAGGCATCAAAAGGTTGGGCTAAAAAAAAGAAAGAAAAAAGGCATCCTCTGAAGACCATGAACATCTGGAGTGGATACTGTAGTTGTTGACGAACTGTATTTGATAGCCATGAGAAGAGTTAAGCTTTTCTTCATTTCATTGCATCTCTTTGGTGCACTTCACTATATGTAAAGCAGACTACATCATAGTTGATAACTGAAGTTTTGGTTTAAACAACACTAAGGATCAACTGATCCTAAATGAATTTCAATTCCCCCTGCTGCTGTGATGCTCTACTGATCACACGAGGGCGCTGCTGTCCTCGTGCCTGTTCTGTCGCAAAGATTCATCAGGTTTGGGTGCATATTTTACATTTTCGGTCAGAATTAGCTGTTTTAGTTATTATTATTTCTCTTCTATAACCATTTTTACTCTCTTCAGTCAGCTTCCAGCTCGCCCCGCCCCCTGTGCCCCTCTCGGCATTTTTTATGCTAATGAGCAGGTGCACCGCTTCTTGAGGTGCTGCGCGTGCCGCTCGGGATCAGGCGGATGGAGCAGCGCGTGGAGCAGCGGAGGCTCTTCACCAGGTGATGCTGTCCAAACCCGACTGATGCGGATCCGCGGAGTACGAATGGATCCTTATTTAAGCTGGAGGAGGCTTTGTCACTCATTAGCGTTATGTTTTATCCTTATTTATCAAGGTGAGTCGCCTCCCGCCGTCAGTTTATAATTCTCGGATTCAAACTGTGAAAATTCAGAGAAAAAACGTGTTCTTTATTGAGTAACAAATTCAATATTAGCTGCTACACGAGGAGCTGAAAACGTACGCTGCCCCAACCGTTTTTAACTGTTTAAATTCTTGATTTGGCTCGTACGGGCTTGACATCTATTGTTATTTATCTATGTATTCATGCGTTTGTTTGTGTCTTTGATTTCAGTGCGACTATCCCGGGGAATTGACCAAGTGAACATTTCTCATTGGGATGAATTTAATAAGTGAGTTACCTTTCTTATAATACCTGCTCATTGTCCTGGACTCATGTAATGAATGCTTCAGATAATATATACTTATTTTATTTACATGTTGTTCGACCTGTTCAATTTATAACTTCTCATTTTATAGGTCAATACTTGTTTGTAGTTGTCGAATTATTAATATTATTATTTTTAGAATTATTATTATTATGATGAGTAGTTGGTTGGTTGTTGGTTAGTTATGTTCCTGGTTGGTGGGTTTCATGGTGTTGGGGGAAATCTCCAGCAGGAACAAACCTCTCCTTGTTCTCTCTGTCCCAGCAGCGGGAGCAGCAGGATAAAGCTGCAGAAATGGGACACCGCTTCCCAGGGAGGGCAGGTAGGCAGCCACATTGATCATTAATGCTGATGGAGCTACTTCAGGTGGCAGACACGCATCGCACACAGCTCCAAAAATCAGCAGCTCTCACCCAAAACACAGACAGACACAATAGATCAGAGCAAGCATACTGGCAGTGTGTCCAGGATAATGTCTTATCTCGCTCAGTATTTTGTTTATAGATATATACTGTCAGTGTATATGCAGTACAAACTAGACGGCACAAATATATACACACTTGGTCGGCACATACACATGTACAGAACATAGTGTATGTACTGTATGTGTGCCTGTGTTCAGTTCTAAAACTGAAAATGCTGCCACTTTTTTAGTTTTAGATTATTTATGTTTGAATTATTGTTACATTTATGGCTTATTGCAATATATTGGAATTTGTGCTGATTGATTTGAAATCTAGGAAATCTGATTTTGAATCAGGAGATCTGTGTATTTGTTGAGAATAGGTAACATCGAAAATAATGATCTTCATGTTATGGTAGGACTGTAATAGTCTTTTAAAAGAAGTGCCCTGCCATTAAGTGGATACGGTGATACATACGATCAAATTTGATTTCATATCCATTGAACAATGACAATCATAAGTGCCTGGCTTTTACACAGGGTGTGAGCCCACAGTAACAATGCCATGTGGTGACATTTGTTCCACAGAAACATGTCAGGTCCCAGCAGGGATATATTGTCTCGCTCTTCCCCTATCAGAGCTTTCATTAGCCTGAATGTGGTTGTTGCTTTTGTCTTGTTTCCCCGTGGCACAGGGAGGCGTGAGAATCTTAACTATATGTCATGCTAAACAACAAAGCTATTAGTTGTACACGTCACCCTCTGTCTTCTCCCAGGAAACAACAAGGTCACATCTCAGGCTATAAGTTTGTCAATGGGTCATCCCGACATACGTGGTGATTGTATTCACACATTGTTCTCATCTCCCATAGGATGAGTGATTAATAATTCATAGATACCCCCCCCCCCCCCAACCACACACACGCACACACCCTTACCAGCTGCTTTATTGTGGCTTTTTGAGATGAAAGCCGAGGTTTGAGAGCTCAGGTATCCATCAGCGCGCATGGACGAGGTTTGACTAATTTGGTTCATAAACAAGGATATCTTTATTTTGTTTAACATCTTAACACAAAACAGACAATGTTACTTGTTATGTAAATGTTATCTCTCTTTTATTAACAACAAGGTGCTGCCCAGGTGTTGCACTGGGTGAAAACACAACAATAAAACTGGATAGCAGATCTGTGTGGTACATTTTTAAATTTGTAATAAATCCTTTTCAATGTAGATCAAAAGTAGTATTACTATAATTACTTGTCCATACGCTCTCTTTCCAGATCCTGACACTCATTACTAGAAACTGAAATGAAATGAAAGGGACAAAAAAACTCACACACAGGAAGTGCAGGGTAGATTTGGGGGGCGGGGGTGTGTCCCTGTATGGGAGTCATTAATGAAGCCTGGATGACAGCTCTTTTCTCTCAGGCCTCTCTCTTTCCCAGGCTCTTGCCTTTCCACCCTCACCGGTCTGGATGCTCGTTTGGCACCGACCACAGTAATTCTGGGAAGAATTTCACCCCAACAAAACACAGGATTATGAAACTTTAGGACATCTCACGAGAATCCAAATTGTATTAATCAGTCACCTGTGAGCTAAGCTTGATCTCGTTTTAGTTTGATTGTTTACTAAATTCTTGGAACCTCAGTGCAATTATTACAAATTAGGCTGTGTTTTGTCATTTTGTTTAGTTTTCTGAAACTCTAACTCATATGTAAATGATCTCTTGGTGATTTAACATATTTGCTTAGAGTCTTTGAAAACAATCTTAGGCATGATGATGTTTTGCTTGTATGAGTGAAAAGTGGATGTTTGTCTGCTTGAAGGACCTTCAGACAGCAGCAGCTTCATTAGAAAACAACACTGCATCCTTGAGCCCGGACAACATGTCCAACCTGACCTCCATCAGCTCACAGAGGACAGCAAACTCCACACAAACCCTCAGCTCTGACCAATCAGCAGCCCCCACTGCATCATCCAGCAAGTCAGTAGGTAACATAGCATCCGTCAGTCAATCATTGACTACCAGAGGATCAGCCAAACAATCCTCGGCTCCACACAGCCAATCCCAAGCCAGGCCATCACCCAACAGCACAGCACCACTCAGCCAATCAGCAGTCAGGACACCATCATCTGTCCAGTCAAAAATCAAGACAACAACAGCCAGTCAATCACAAGGCAACACAGCATCATCACGCCATTCATCAGCCAGCCAATCACCAAAGAGCAGTGCCCCGGTCAACCAATCCACAGGCAGCACAGCACCAACCAGCGAATCACCCACCAGAACACAATCTTTCAGCCAATCATCAACTAGGACACCGCCAGCTAGCCAATCAACAACCAAGACAGCACCAGTCAGCCCATCACTAATCCAGACATCACCAGCCAGTCAATCACCACATACCACAGCTCCAGCCAGGACTTTATTTGACCAAATACCAGCCAGCACAACTTCATCCAACCAATCATCCAGCCAACCATCTGTCCAATCAGCATCCAACAATACACTCTCCAACCAATCTCCAAACAGCACTAGACCATCAAATCAGTCAGTATCCAGTAGTGCACCACTCCGATCTGATGAATCAACAGCCAGCAGCACATCATCAAGTCAGTCATCATCTCGCCAAACTCCAACTAACCAATCAGCTGTTACCACACTGCCAGCCAATCCATCCCTGTCTATCCAAGCACCCCCCGGCCAACCACCAACCACTTTAAAACCAGCCAATCTTTCTTCCACCCAATCAAAACCAAGACAAGAATCATCATCCAGCTCCATATCTCCAAACCAATCACAAACAGATTTAACACCATCAGAGGAATCGCTGAACAGCTCAGGATGGTCCCAACAGTCATGGTCCAGCTCAGGCGCACCAGAAGGCTCAGCTGGTGGACCCCCTTTTGCAGAACAGCATCCAGTCAATGCTTCATCCCTGTCCAGACACCTGAAGGGCAGACTGAGGCCATGGATCCGCAGAGGCACAGGTGGGTTTCATACACACACATTCATACAACCTAGTTTTTAGCTTTTCTTAATTTCTCTTATTCAATAGAAGGAGAACAATGCAGAGAGTGGACTCTGGAATGACACATGTTTATGTAACAACAGGAGGCGTATTTGTTAAGAAATAACCTTGTCATCTGATGGAAACATACACTTACATGCTTTTTCTTCCCTGGTCCCTGTGGCTGCTGGGGCCTAAAGCAGGACCTTATCTTTGCCTGGTGGTAAGGATTAGACTTGGAGTGTCTTCTTTACAAATTTACAGTATCTTGATTGTATCTAGATCACGTTGAGATGGATTTCAGTTCACACCTGATATCAGAATGGGTCTCAAATGCTTTTCTCATGATCGGATTTGCTTCCCAGCTTACATTTGATTTTATCTGTGGGAAACCTCAACTGCTGCCAAACAGAAAAGATGTATAGAATTGCACTCAGCAATACAAATTGGAGAAGAGAAAAACCCAGGAGGGGTTTTACTAGGTTCACTTTTTAGCTGTCCCCTGGTGATCTGGGCTGTTCTGTATGATCTGCATGCCCCCCCATATGTATATGTTATAAGTTCAATATCTAATGTATAACCATTGGTATCGTGCCACTCACACTTGCTCTTCTGGACCAAAACAAAAAACCTGCAGAATAAGCAGTGGGGATGGAACACTGGTCCAAGTCTGGGGCTGTAACAGAGCAGGACATCTGATTGTAATCGTCCTATTTATCCAAATTAAATTCTTGAACCCTCGTCAAACCACAGTTCTCTTTACCCTTTTTTTTTGTTGGTGTAAAGCATCGCAGACCTGTTTGCTCTTATCATCACCCAGGATTTCCAGTTGAAGAAGTCTAAAGTTTTCAAACAGTTGCCTCTTGATGCCATTTTGAGCGTGCACAGTTGCTAAATGTGGCTTTCAACGTAGCAACAAGTGAACCCTCTGTTTGGCTTTGAGCAGAGGGAAAGAGCTTGTATCTGAGTGATCACCACTGCCCCACCCCCTCAGGTGCTGTATGCTCACTGCCCCTCTGTAGGTCGTGGCTGACTGGACAGACACGCTGTAAGCTCACTGACCAGATGGTGTTACTGCTGCATGAGGAGCCATAGTTTGGTGTTCGGCGATGCATTCAGCGACCAGAACATTTGTTAGCGCCCATCTGAAGGCAAACAGATGGTGACATTTGACCTGTACATGCTCAGATTAATTGAGGGAGTCGTCTGTATCAGGGCTCCTTAACCCCACAGAGTTGAAAGTTGAAAGATTTTGGTTTCCTGAGAATTGGAATCAAACAAACAATTTGATATTGCGTACTAGTAAGACCGCATCTTCTTTCTTATTGGAAATCTACCATAGCTCCATCCAGTACTCTAAGATGTGATGTCATTTCTAAAACTAGAAAGAATTAGATGGGTAGCAAGAAATTAAGGAATGACAATACGCTTTCCACTCACGGACAACCATGTCTCAGTTTCTCTGAGCCTTTCCCTTTTCATGTGGAAAGTATTGTCATGTCTGTGTGTTTCTATTATTGTGCTAAATGTATTCCCATGTTTTCGATGTGAGCGATCAACAGTGCAACAGTTGATGTTCTTCTCTCAGCAGATGGCTGTACGTTTCCCTGCCTGAATGGAGGTCAGTGTGTTCAGTCTGAGTCATGTGACTGCAGCTTATATCAGGCCACTGGACAAAGGTGTCAGACAGGTAAACTAGCTCAAAGGTAAACCATCTGCATTTAATGTTTTTGAATGAATGAGCCATCGCCTTAATCTACAGCAGGGGTGGGGAACCTTTTTCCTATCGCGGGCAATTTTAATTGCCGCTGCGATTGAACACAAAACTTTTGTTGACGGGGGGGTGCTCCGAAATTTGCGGTGCGATTGAACACACAACTCTTTGGCTCGGTGGGGAACCTCCGGCCCTGATCTACAGCTTTATAGAAGCTGAAGATTGAAGACAGTGTACTGAAATGAAAAAAGCAAAATTGGTTTAGAAGTCAGTAATCGGATGTTCTAGAAAGGCCAGGTCAAAGTTCTGAACTAAGCCCAATAGATAACTGGGGGCATGACATTAATCCATCAGGTTCATGCAAGAAGTCAGAGAAATTTGGATGAGGGATCATCGCAAATTCCTTTGAACTTTTGTACAAGTCTGACAAGCAGCTACAGGATAGTTTTGGTGGAGGTCCGTGCTACTGAAGGAGATTCTTCTAGTTATTAAATACGCAATTCACTTACTTTTACCACGCTGGCATGGGAATAAGACACTATATTCAATACAGGCATGCAAAGTACAATTATTGGTGGTTTACTAGTAAGGAGTTTCCTGATGGTGAGGATTTTTTAATTTTTCCTCTTCCACACTGATGGGAAATCCTCTCATATAAACACCTGTTTCCCTGTTTCCACTGATCAGTTCCAAATACTGGCTTTGAGAGGGAGATGACATGCAGGACGTGGGGTCAATACAACTTCGAGACCTTCGATGGCCTCTATTATTACTTTCCTGGTCGATGCTCTTACACTCTGCTGAGGGACTGTGAAGAAACCACCCAGGCCAGCATTGTTGTCCAGGTTTGTTCAAATGCATGAACAGGAGAAAATGCAGATTCATCTCTTCCCACAATGTCTGGGTTCATTCCTGCTTCAAGTGATTAGGATGAGGGAAGAGGAAAGTGTTTGGACTGAGAGGCGTCTTTCTCCCAAAATCTCTCCCCGGTCTGACTTCTGCCAGGTTCATTCCTAGCCTCAGGAAAAGCTTTAATGATTGAAAAGCAATCTGGTTATTAGGGTCAATTGCCATTAAATGCAGCAATTACCCACAATGCCTCGATAGCTTCCACAACAGACCTCGGCTTTGTTACGCTTAAATGGCAGGAGTTACTAAATGCCTACACAGGAAAGAAAAAATTAAACATGAAAGATCCTCATGCATTCTTCATTTATCATGGTTTTAAGTAAGAAATACAAACAATTAAAAAATGAAAAGCACACTTCTGGCAAGGATGCCAAAAGAATTTTTCCCTTTCCAAATAATTCCCACAGCTCCTTTCCATGTGTTTGGTCATAATTGTGTTGTATGATGCAAATAAATAACCTGTCAGTCAAAAAAGAGTTGTCCCAGATTGATATAGGTGTGATGTTTTGATTTGACTCTTCAGGTCCACAATGACCCAAACTGTGGCTCTACCCCTTACACCTGTCAGCGATCCGTCAGTGTCTTCCTGCCGTCACAGGGTGAAGTCCGACTGCACGCCGCTGATGTAACCTTCAAAGGTCAAAGGTCAGTGGTGGATAAATATGAAAGATGTTTTTTTCTGGTTCTTATCATATGTTTATACGTGTTTATATCTATATCATATGTTCATATGATAAGAATACCAATAGATCAATATCATCAATATGAAATATCTTCAAATTCTGAGTACTTCTTGGTGTTGGGATCATGATGGATTCACTGTCTTCATCCTCAGTCTGCAGCTGCCTCATCACATCCATGACGTGCGGCTGGAGCAAATCTCTCAGTACGTGCTGGTAACGCAGCAGCATGGCTTCACGCTGGCCTGGGACGGACAAAGTGGCTCTGTCTACATCAAACTCAGCCCAGAGTTTGTGGGAAGAACCTGTGGCCTGTGTGGGAACTTCAACGCCGATGTCCAAGATGACCTGAAAACCAGCTATGGTGAGATCAGCTGGATGAACATGAGGTGTGAGAGAATGTGTCCGACAATAAAACGAGACAAAATGTAACTACATGCAAATGCTGGTGTAAGCACATCTAGGCAAGGATGTCCATCACCATAGAGACCCGGGTTTGCTTCCCAGTATTGGTACCTCCAACTTGACTGTGAAATTTGATGTTAATTGGATAAAATATGCAAAAACACCAATTGTTGTTTTGATGACTACTGTGTGTCTCCTTCCCCAGGTGTGCTGACTCATGATTTAGAAATGTTTGGGAATAGCTGGTTGGAGGCTGAGCCGCATCAGGTCCAGTGTCCCAATGTGCCGCCTGGTTTCCTTTCGCCGTGTGCTTCAGTCAATGCTCACCTCCTGCTGGTAAGGAACAGGGCACATTTGTAATTTGTGTTACGCCCTGACATTGAATTAAACTGAAATGATGTCATTGATTAGTCAGATTCTGATTTTGTGTTATTCTATTTAAAATGTATTTTTCCTCATCAAAGCAATCAATTAACTTGCTTTGGATAACTTCAGATCAAACAACAACAAATCAACTATAAATATAATAAAGAACCAAACATTAAAATCACAACACAAGCCTGAAAAAGAATATTCAATGGTGGACAACACATTAAACACAAATAACATTAAGTACAACTCACTGATAAATAGATCAGTTACTATACACTTGAAATAATACACATAACAAGTAATATAACATCATAATTAGTTTTTATACTTTGAAATATTGATAATTGTTTAATATTCAGGGAGATGCTGTGTGTTTGTGTTTTGTGGTGTCAGAAAGTGGAGGAGGTGTGTGCCATGCTGCTGGAGGCGCCGTTTCATAGCTGTCACGATTTCGTCAGCCCGCTGTCCTACATGGCCAGCTGCTCCAACGACCTGTGCAAGTAAGAGCAACACATTCACATTATATTTACCCATCAGCTCATGAACAAAGTTTGTAGAATAATCGCCATCAGTTACCTGTTTTGAAGCCCAAAAAGCTGTAAAACAATGATGAACATTGACATTTCTATCTAGGCAAAAGAACCGGATCTATGACTTTTTACGGACAGTTTATTATACACAGTAATACAGTGTCAGCATGCCAAATGCAATGGTATAGCTTGTTAAATAGATTCAGTGATTTCAGAAATTTCTATGGACATTTGATACATTTCTGTGCCATGAGAAATTAATACTAGTGTCACTCATGAATTTAGGCTGATCACAGTTGCTCTAACTTAGCAGCCACATTTTGAGTCTAAAAGGAGCTGTTATTTGCGAGTAAAAATACTGCTCCCTCACCTATGTCCAGTAATGTGCAGGCTGTGACAAATGTCAGTAACATTAGCTGCAGCAGTTTTGGGACTAGACATTTTAGAGACTCTTTATTTGTCACAGTAACCGGCAATTGGCAACAAATCTGCCTTATCAGATGATTCTCACTGACTTAGAACATTAGTGAATAGCTCTAGACCCAGACCACAACAGCCTTTTCATCTGTAGCTCTTCGTTTCTGAACTGTTTTGGATTTGCACACTAACAGAGAAATGTCCACCACGACGCTGGTTGTTTTTTTATATCTTTAAGAGTTCGATCAGTTCAGTTAGCTGGCTCTTAAGCCACGCCTCTCTTGGCTCTATTCAAAGAGTCCTTCTCTGTTTGTTCCTCTATTGAAGGTCGGGTCCCAATGGTGATGTGGTATGCCAGGTGTTCAGTGAGTACGCCCGGGCCTGTGCCCATGCTGACCACCCATTGCACGACTGGAGGCGGCACATTCCTCGCTGTGGTATGTCTCCTCCGAGCCACTAGTCACAAATATGGACCAACCAATGGTTTGCAGGTTTTCAGACCAACCAAACTCAAAACCTGCACGTTCTCAACAAGGAGGTGCCAATCAGAGAATTCAGCTGGTTGTTTGTTTGACTCTTGGCCCTCCATGGCACACAGTTTGAGAATCCCTCGCAGACAGTCTGCAGTCAGTATGTGGGCTTTGCTTTGCACTGATGACACATGCATAATGTTTGTTTGTATTTTCGAGATCTCATTTTTACATTTATTAACTGCTTTTGAGAACCCATGTAATGAGCTGACTTTTTTCTGCTCATATAACCTTCAAGTACTCCCTTCATGATCTTCCTTTATAACCTTCATGTACTTCATATACTGAATCAGATATTGCTTCCATTTTTCTCTCTCTCTCTCTGTAAATACAATAAAGTCATGTATGGTGGCCACATATTGGTAGGAGGTGGTCGGCCCCCTCCCTTGTGTCTCCCTCTGATAACACTAGCGGTATGTGGAACAGCAGCATTTGTGTTGTGGGCTGTCCGAGGTAGCCTTATCCTGTACATGTTTCTCAGTGCTTTCAGCTTTAGGTAAATTTACCTCGAAAGGTCCTATTAGGTTACCAAGTTTTGACGTCTTGTTTAATGTTCATTATTGTGACCAGAGGTGCCGTGTCCTGCGGGGCTGCAGTACAGGGAATGCATCAGCTGCTGCCCAGCATCCTGCAACCTGGAGCGGACTTGCATTGACAGCAAACTGGCCTGCCTGGATGGATGCTACTGCCCTGAAGGTTAGTTTCTGTCATTAGGCTGAGATTGCTGTGTCGGCTTTGTTTCAATTTTTTTTTCAAATTTTTCTGTTTATTATCAAAGTAGACCTGTTGTTGTTTTTTAAAACCCCAACTATATGTTTTTAGTAATTTCTATTGATAGTACAATCATGCCTTCTATTATTGGGTGAATTTGCATTATTTTGTTGTTATTGCCATCTTTGTTGTTTCTGCTCACCTGCAAATTTGCAAAGACAAACAAAAGACTAATTCTACTGCTCATATTGATCTGATAGTACTTCACTTGCTGAAACTATCAACCAAACAATCAAATTCTTCTCTAATGTCCATAAACCTACAAGAAGACTGGACCTATAATACCGCTATCTAAAATAGAGTGTATATTGTTTCTGCTGAGTTCAAAATTGTCATATTTTTATTGACTATTGGCTTTTTTAACACATTTATTTGTTCAGTTCGGTCTTTATGAATTTTCGTTCCAAACCAACCCCACTGGATAAGATTCCTTTTGGTGTCTCTGCTGTTGTCTCCCTCAGGCCTGATCTATGAAGACGGGGCGTGTGTGATGCCCTCTGACTGTCCCTGTGAGTACCATGGCATGTTTTACCTGTCCGGACAGATGCTGCAGGAGGAGTGCAACAACTGGTGAGTTGCTGTCAATATCGGCATCATTTTAAGCAGTTTGTAGATAAAGCCACTAAATATCAGTATTTGATCCCTCGTTTCCAGAATATTAATATCAGTATTATTAATTTTTAGGAGGCCACGAGGCGATCACACATAAAATGTAATCATCCTTTTCCTGCATACTCCATATCGTTCTTGTTAATAATCTCAGATGTAACCACCTGGGTTCTTTGTGTCCAGTTTCAGTCATTGATCCTGCTGATTAGCTCAGTCTTTCATGCGCTCAGAGCCACCTGCGGACTTTTGTGCTTTCTGTTTCAGCACATGTGTGGGTGGAGTGTGGAACTGCACTGACTACAGCTGCCCAGGTTTGTCCTTTCCCTTAGTAAGGTGAAATATGCGTAGTTCTAAGTAGTACCAATAACTGAAATGGAACTTTTGTTGGAAATGGAAATTTTTATTCAGGGAAGGATCACATCTGACTCACATGAGTCACATTAAGCTCTATGGGGCAGAAAGTAGGGAAGCTATTTAAAAAGAAAGCAAAGACAATGGAAGGCTCCTAGTAAGGGACCAGAGGACAGTTTGATTAAAAGAGGCGCAAAACTCCCAATATCAAGATTGGATACAACAATAAGTGGATCACAGCAGTGTTTGAAGTGTATCAGAGGTCCCCTGGTTTGTGGTCTGACAACGTACTGTCCCTCATGTTTATTTGTGTAGTCAGTAATTGTGTAAGACAAAGGGGTTGGTCCCAGGAAGAGACCTAATCAAGCACAAAGGAGGATTCTAATTATGAAGCAAAGAGAGAAAGAAAATGTTTCTTTTTAGACACAAGAAAGAAAGAAGCAACAGTGCAGGAAATGTGACCATGAAAATCTCCCTCCATATTTGCTTTTGAAGTGATCTTGATCAAAGCATGTCACCCACATTTCTTCAATGGTGCTTCCAAGTTTCCACCAGTAGAAGACTGTGAATGTGATTGAATGTTGAAAGAAAGAAACCAGAACTGAAAACAAAACTGTGCTCCGTTCTCTCCTCAGCTGAGTGCTCGGTGACAGGTGACATGTATTTCCAGTCCTTTGATGGACGGATGTACACATTCCGAGCAACATGTCACTATGTCCTCGCCAAGAGTCGCACCTCAGGGAAGTTCACAGTCACTATCCAGAACGCCCCCTGTGGAGCTGTGAGTTCTCCTTTATCTGCCTTCATCTTATTGACATTTCTTTTCATTGAAACTTTTTTTTTTGGTTTCTTTTTATGCCTTTGAAACTAAGTGCCTTTACAATGTACTGTGGTGCAAAAAATACTGAAATCCACAAAATACTTAAGTCTGGTATTCAAGATGTTATGAAAGTATATGTTAAATAATTTCTTATCATATATAGTGTTGCAATGGGTGGCTATGACTATATCATGTCCCAGCCCTAATCATTTATTGGCATGCAGCTAAATTTAATGTTTAAGTTTAGGTGCAGGCCAATCCATGCACCCACCACTGTCGCATGGATTTACTTGCTTTCAAATCATTTGAAGAAGGACTAGCAAAGGAACAACAGAAGTAAAGTAGAAAATAAAGAAATGAAGAAATGAGACAACGAGCAAAAGATGGATAGACATTTTTAACCTGTTACATATATTGAAATGCAATGAAGGAAAGTACAAAGTCACACACAATTATTCAAGTTAAGTACCAGTATGTAATAAATATATCATATATATATAAGTGCAGTACTTGAGTAAAGTGCTTTTCATCTCTGACAGCTTGAAACATTTGTGCACTTCAGCCTGTATTCTCCTGGTTCTGGCTCAGTTTACGAGTTGATGCATTTTGCCTGTCATGTAGATCATATCGTATTTTAAGTGTTTAATAATGGCTGCTGAGTCCAAGTGGTTTTGTCTAAGAGATTGCACTGCTTCTCTGCAATGATCACAGATGAAAGCCTTCGGGAAACGTCCACATCAGACTCAGACAGATAATGGACATGAAAAGCGTCAAAAGACTGAGAACTTCTTTTCCTCTGCCCCGCCTCTGTCTGAGCTTCCAATTTCCCAGCAGCCTTTGAGTAAACGGGGGGATTGGGGTTGGATATAAGATGTCCCACACATCAGAGCAGAGGCTCGAGACCTCTAACAGCCAACTGAACAGGATTACCTTATCTGGCCTGACTGACAGAGCTGTACAGCTTTGTAGTTAGAGAGGTGAAGAGAGGTGCTGTGTGTGTGTGTGTGTGTGTGTGCAAGGGGGGGAGTTGGACAGAGAGAAGGCTTTGCAAAAACACGAGGTGAATGATGGGAAGGGTAAAAGGATGAGGGGAGGGAGAGGTGGGCGCTAAAACCTCCCGGCAATGGAGCTCAGCCACTTATGAAAGAGACGATTCATCGAGGCAGATCGCTTACTGTCAGCACGCTCAGACTTCCAAACTTAAGAAGAATTTTACAGTAGCACAGGTGGAAAGTAGAGTACATTTAATACACATAATAGTCACTAAATGATAAAAGACAATGAATGCCAATGATTCTGTGACCCATGCGACTAAACGTATGACACAGTTTGCTGTATGTCTGGATATTTAAAGGAACATTATGTTTTCACCTCTCCCCTTCCCTGTTTCCCTCCCTCTCCTTCCATGATTTCCCTCCCATTGTCTATATGTGAATCATGTCTGACTTTTTTTTTATCAATTCATCTTGTCTCAATTTCAGAATTTGGATGGGGCTTGCATCCAATCAGTTAGCCTGCTCATTGATGAGGATCCCAGGACAGAGATCACACTGAGCCATGTTGGTGAGGTCTTCATGGCTGGACAGTACCGCATCTCCCTGCCTTATTCTGACGGTAATCTTATCTGTTCTCTCATCACCACACTTCATTGTTCACATCCAATGTCAATCTTCTTTCAGCACTCTGAATGGCCTGGCAGAGATGGATTGAATGACAGCTGTGCTATTGAATGCAGACTTTCTACTGTGCTGGGCCAGCACATGCATTGTGTTGTACAAAATGTCGTCCCTCTGAGTATTATTCTCTTTTGTTGATGGTGTTTTCATCACTTCAGTGTTCTCGTGCTCATTTTAACAGCCTTTTGTAGGTATTGTGATCAGATATCTTGTTACCTTAATATAAAATATCTCTTTTAAATCACCTTGTTACACTTTAACAAATAGCTACTAGGGGTGTTGTTTTGAATCCTGACTCTTAGTAGTTTGTGTCGTGTTTCTTATTGCTATGGAGCATATCTGCTGAAGGCTCCTAGACTTTGTGATTTTGGTTGCAGTTTGCAATTGTTAGAGAATCAGTGATGCACTCTTTCAACTCAAAATGGTGGTCAGAGATCACCGTATGAGACAGTCTGAATTTCTGATAATATCATAAATTTAAGGCTTAATCTCTCAACTTGACCGAATGAACTCCCACCATCTGAATGTCTTCCCACCTCATCTTTCCCAGATGTCTTCCACATCCAGGAGCTGTCGTCCATGTTCCTGCAGGTGAAGACGACGCTCGGCCTGCGCCTGCAGTACAACTGGAAAGAGTTTCGTCTGTACCTTCAGGCTGATGAGATGTGGAGGGATGACACTGTCGGGCTGTGCGGAACCTTCAATGGCAACATTCAGGATGACTTTCTGTAAGTGGGTCCTGGCTGACCGTTGACCCCTTCCATGCCCTTTGTTAAGACCCCTCCCTTCTCCATCAGGGATAAGAAGAAAGCGCATACTCCTGTTTCAGACGCGAGTGAGCGAGGTGATGGTGAACTGGTCTCTCTCTCTCTCTCTCTCTCTCCCTGTAATGCACACTGAGCGGGTGGCTTGGCATCAAAAGCCTTGCTCTCTGATCAGCTCTTTTAGACGCGACAGATGACTGCCCAACTGGACACACTGTTTCAACAACGAATTTACTGTTAGTGGAATAGGAGCTGCACTGTACAGCATCTTAATGGCCATCCTTAAAGGGCGGATGTTGTCTAACAGCTGTAAATGGATATACATCACAGTTGGTGTCTGTAGTTAGTGTTGCTGCTCGATGGAAATGTGCAAATCAACGCATCCCATGGATCTGAAATCTGAAGTGCATACACGACTTCGATGCCAGTTTCATCTGTGTCGATGTTCTGACACATTAAACTAAGCCAAGCGCAAAGAAGCAGCAAAAGCAGCAAAATGTGTCATATTCACAGTGGTAGCTGTAAGGAACCTGAGCCGAGCTGATGCACTCCATTTAGTGATTCCAGCTAGGTGATGGAACTCAATCTCCATTTTGGTGACTACACTGTGGACAAAAGAATCTTTGATGAGCAACAGATTTTTTTATGTTGTTGTAATATGTCATGGCCCTCTGTGTTCCAGATCGCCATCGGGTATGATAGAAAGCACACCCACGCTCTTTGGGAATGCCTGGAAAGTCTCATCAGCCTGTTCATCCAACCTGAGTCCGCCTCAGCTGGACCCTTGTGACACACACCAGCAGGCTGGTCAGTTCTCGCTTTCTCCTCCTGTTACTTTTGTGATGACTTTGATCAGGCTGAGTTTGAGGGAACAAGAAGGACATTCACAATATTTTTTTGTGCTGCTGTTCAGTGTCTTCAAATTGAGCTCATTCTAACATTTTGAGTTTTCAAAGTATGTCAGGTGACTCTCAAGTAAGGCTGATTCAGGTTACATTTTGTCAGCACTACCCTCATTATTTACCATCATGTTGCAATAAAGCTCTTCTCTATTGAAAGACTAAATACTTGTAAAACAACATCTAATAGAACTGCATATGTGACTAGACCTAGACTACCTATGTTGAACGCACTTATTGGAAGTCGCTTTGGATAAAAGCGTCTGCTAAATGACCGTAATGTAATGTAATGTAACCTAGACCTGGTCACACCTGTCTAATGCTGGCAGATATGCAGTAGATATCCTCTTGTCATGATCGATAACAAGGTGTCAATGTGCTGCTTCACCCTGCTTAGCCTCCTACTCTACAGAGATGTGTGACATACTGAATCAAGAGCTGTTCTCTGCCTGTCACGAGTACCTCAGCCCGACACCCTTCCACCAGCAGTGCCGCTCAGACACCTGCAAATGTGGGACACCGTGCCTCTGCTCCGCGCTGGCTCACTATGCCCGTCACTGCCGGAGATTCTCCATCATTATTGACTTCCGATCTTACATACCCGACTGTGGTGAGTATGGCGTATTTACATTGCATTCTATGCAGTCCGTCACCATCACTGTTAAACGACAGCTGGATGTCAAGAATGATGACGTCTTGAAAGCAGAGGCAGATTTTATTGTACGTTGTTGCTTGAGTAAAGATACATTGCAGCAATTAGTTGTTTACCATAATGCCCTTACAGCTAAATATAAATGTGTAAAATTGTGTTTCGACGCATCCACAATGAATTTGGAAGACATTTTAATATCAATCAATCACAGTTTTAATAACATCAGTTTTACAGTGCATGGTGAAGTTTTGCAGTGAAAATGTGATGTTGGTACTTACCTCCTGTCTTATAGAAAAACAAGGTATTGTAATATTCTAAGATCGTTGCTCAGATTGTGTCTTTAATGCTGCAGCGGTCACGTGTCCCACCACCATGCAATACGGTACCTGTGTGTCATCCTGCCAGCGTCGATGCTCTGCCCTCTCTGTCCCACAGCACTGTGGGGAGGAGTGTGAGGAGGGCTGTGTCTGCCCTGACGGCTCCTTCTACAACCTCCGAACACACACCTGTGTGCATAGGTAAGATTGGCTCGGGGTGCATTGCATCTGGGGCCCTGAACATTTTAAAGAAATATAAATTCATCTTTATTTGTGGAGTACATTTAGCCAACAATTGTGAATGAGAAGCTACAATACTAGCTCAAACACCTTTTACTGTGTTTAGTCAATTAAGTTTGTTTGCTGATGTGTGTTGGCTGGTGGGAATCACTTTGAAGCTGCTTAAACAGCCAAAGACTGTATCTCACAACTCTGTCGGCTGGAGTAGCTCCAAACAAATCCTCTCAAAGTGATATTTGTATCTGCTCAGAAGTTTAGGTCAGCCTTTAAGTGGACAGCCTTGTATCTTTCTTGGAGATGTTATAGAGCCAACAGACCTCAGTAATTGTGCTCTCCTTTTCGGCTCGCTCTGCCCTAGAAGACATGCAGCTTAATTCCTCTTAAATGTCCCAGGTTGTAACATCCTAGTGCAGTGCAGTGCCTTACTTACCATGTACTAGAGTTACATCAAGGAATTCACTGTGAAACCCCCCTTTCATTCCCACTCGGGCTGTGGACGACACAGGTATCTGATAACCAGTGAGAAAGAATTTGTAGTACAGAGAGCGATGTGTGGCGCTGGCCTATATGTTACAAAGGCTTTCAGCCTCTGCTAAACACACTTTAGATTTAACCAAAGAGTTGGTTTTACATTAACAATTTCATTGATAGGGATGATTAATTTTTTATGAAGAAGTTTTGGGTATTGATTCTTTGGCTTTGGTCTTGAGTTGTTTAAGAAACATCGTGCTGGTAGTATTACTTCATATATCAATGATTGAAAGTAATGCTCTGCTCATCACAGAGTATAATGCTGCTATACTTTACTGAAACAAAGTAGTACTCTGGGCTGTGGACTTATTTGTGCCATAATCAAACAATTAATTACATCATATAACATATATATGTTGAATCATAAATGGGGTTGAAATGGAGGAAGCAGACCACAGCAATTGTATTTCTGTTTATATTAAATGAAATACAAGTGGTATTATATTTATTGAAGCACAAGTGTGGATTTTGATTAATCACATGCACACCAGAGGTCTGAATTGTTCTGACAGTATGCACTATGTGTGTGTGTGTGTGTGTGTGTGTGTGTGTGTTTTGCACGTTTTTCAGGAACGAGTGTCCGTGCAGTTTCCTTGGGGCAGAATATGACCCAGGAGATGTGATCATGACATCAGCAGGTGTTCAGTAAGATCTTCCTCTCCATCTCTGTCTTCCTTTTTGTAATGCTAAATGCTTAATCATTGCCCAAATAAATATTCATGTCCATATTTCACTGGAAGCCTTAGTAATATAAATGCTGTTAAATGAATAGGACTATGAATGTGCTCAGTAAATCTCATGGCAACCCAACCCAACAAAAATGTTTTCTATGAGCAAATAGTAGCGAGCTTGCTCATTATGCTCATGTTCGACCAATTGACTGTATTAGAGAACAGGAGATGGAAATGTTTCCAGCATAAAAACCTGAAAATCATCTGGTGGAAAACAGAAAGGGAACACAATTTCCTCCCACGATTGTTGTACTTTATTTCATGTATTTTTCCTGTGTAATTTCTGCATGGAGCTGCATTGTTTAACCCCGCTCTATGTTCCTCTTTAGGCTCTGTCTAAATGGTAAACTGCTGTCCCAAACTACACACAGTGGTAAGTCACTTTTCAGTTTTTTTGTTGTTTTTGTTGAAATGATATCCAGAGGACAGCTGCTTTTTTTCACATCACATATTTAATGTACTGTAGCGTTTGTGTAAATCTACTAACAATCATGTATTCATGCTTCAGGGGAATTCAATGGGTTAAGGTAAAATGGCACTCTGGGTTTAAATTGGTTTTCTATTGGCACTGTGGAGAGAAAGATGGGTATTTTAACTCATGCAGCGTAAGCAATTGTGAGCTGTTATAGACACATAAACATATCAATCATTACCTTATCAGAACCTTAGTGAAATCTTCGGTGGTCAATCCAAAATGGTGGTGTTGAGCTTATTAAGAGATACAACCAATCTAGGGACAATGCTGGTGGACTGTCAGAGCAGGATTGATTTATACAGGCCTCATCCATTTGCACCTAACCACATTTCCTTCATGCTGAACAGGAGGCAGTGGCACAGGCGAAGCGTCTCTTAGTGCATTTCTAGTTTAAGGTTGTGAAGAACTGAGCTCCTCATATTGTACTTTGTTCTGGCAGACAGGTTGTGTCCAGTGGGTCAACTATATCAGAACTGCTCTGAGGGGGATTCGGGCCTCCTAACAGGAAGGGGCATGGCTTGTGGAGGTACCTGTGAGTCCTACCTGCTCAATCTCACCTGCTCCGCACACGAGCCCTGTGTGCCTGGATGCGTTTGTCCTGCTGGGTGAGTAACTCCTCATTAAAAACATCATTTGGTTTTGTATCCTGTATGTCATTTTGTCAGACTGTAGTGGTCCTCCTCACCTGTCAGGCATGAAGGTGCAGCAGGTAAACACAGTGACTATGCCTTGATAAATAAAGCTTAAGAAATGAGTACATAGACTTAGTGAAACCTAAAGCTGTGAGTCAGGATGAGGTCAGGCTGATGGCTGGTTAAAGGCTCTCTGGAAATGTCTGAGCATTGGCACAGAAACCAGGGATAATCATCTGACTGACCGCCCTCCCACCACTGCAGGAGGGCAGCGTTTGGTCAGACATTAGAAAATCCCCCAACCTGATGAAGCTTCATTTTGGCACTGTGCCTTATAAAGTTGAATCAGGATCCTGCCTGCCCTCGCTGTGAGCCCAGTCATCAGCTCACTTCATCTCTTCCTCTTGTTGAACATTTAGTGTTATCCGGCAAACAGCTTGAGCAGAATGCAGTAGTCAGTGCTTAATTTGTGACCATCACTCATTCACCAGTCCAATATATACCATCTGATGAAGTAGTTGTTTGGAGTCAGCTGTCATTAAAACCATACAAGGCTTGACTAATTATGGATTATGAATAATTAATTCCTAATTAGGAACCTAGCCCAAAATGAAGGAAGGTCTCGATAAATTTTAGTGGCAGTTATCAACTTTCTCACAATTTCCTCCATCAGAGCTCAGTGATTCTTGCCCCCAAGGCTTATTGGGGGCCAGAAGTAGGTTTAACAAAATTGACAAGACACATGGAAACACAGGCAGAAGTGAAAACAGAAAATCAGCAAGCAAAATCAGTTTTGGACTATCATCTTATCAGGTTGACAAACTGTGAATTGACAAATCGGAGCTCAGTTTCTGCTAAAAATGATAGTAGGAGTTTAAACTCGGTATGTGACATGAAGATGTAGGACTTGGAATTCCTCTGTCTGGTCAGAAACTTTATTTTATGGAAACCAAACCAAACCATGACACCTAGGATGCTTTGAGAGCAGTTTTTTCTCATTACTGTCACCAGTTCAGTACTGCGAGCAGCCATATTTGATGATGAGTCTTCAGTTTCCATTTATGGGACAGAAAAGTCCTTCAAAAGAAGCAGACGTTGTGGACAGACATGATGGAGTAGATTACTGTCATCTGATCCATGTAATCTGTTCTGGCTTGTTGGACTCAAAGAGGGTTAAGTGGGTTTATTGTGTGACATTAACCAAGAGTCATCCTGATTATGCTAAGAACAGGGAGGGGTTAACTAAAACACATTCTAGCTTATGACACATTTGTAAGTCTCTCTACAGCTCATATGACTGTTTGATGGGTAAAAGGGGCTCTGTGTTTGGACCTTTGAGGCATGGAATATGTACTAATGCATACTGTTATACTACTATACTTTATAAGAAGTCATTTAATTACTTTGATAAATTTAATTCTGTTAGAATCTAACAGAATTTTTAATACGTCAGTGGATCTAACAGTCATCTAACAGTTAGATGACTATCATGGAAACTGGATGCCCCCCCCCCAGAAATCTAAATCCACTGCAATCAACCTGTGATGGGACATAATTAGCTGAAGTGGTGACAGCAGAATCCATTGTCTTTTCATTCACAATGGCACCTTGTTTATGATCGAGAAGTTTAACATTCATTCTTTCCTCTTTCTGCCACAATGCTCTAGGCTAAAACATAAAAAAAGACTTATTCAAGACTCCACTGATTGAATTGAAAAAATAAGAATTACTCTCAGTTACGTGACGCCATAACAGACTTCTTTTACTACTTTTTAGATAATGCAAGAGTGCAGTGTCACCATTAACCTAACTGGAATGAGCAAAGGTTAATTTCCCGATGTTGGATTACTTCATCATATAGTCAATTTTGAAGAAAGCAATCAGATTAATTTCTATTCAAGATAATAATTTCACCCCATCAAATAAGATCAAGAGGACTGGATGTCTCACCAATCCAGAGTCTGACTTGCCATCCGACTTACACATACTCTCAAAAAAATTAAATCAAACTGCAACATCATGTTTATGAGCATTCATTCATAATCTGCACGTACATCAAGAGAATAAATCCTTTTGGATTCTTTGATCAAGTAATTGATACAGCGGCTTGGCAGGCAGATAGAGGAAACTGTTAACACCGTTTTATCTGGGCTGTAACTCTACTCAGATGAACCTGAGGTTTGTGGTGGGACCTTTCAGTATGTCATAGCATTGTCTGCAGTGGATGAAGCCGAAGCATGGATATTACAAGATACTTATCAGCTGCGTCTCTCAGAGTGGAAAGCAAATGAAGGGGGTCCACACAAAGACTTTGTCTCTGAGAATCCTAATTGTCTGGTTTCTCATGTACCTAACAAGTCTTAGTGCATCATTCATCCAAAGATGCTCGCCCCGAAACGCTCTCATTTCCTGACATAGTTCTGCTTTTAATTTTGCCTGGTTTTGGCTTTGTCTTTATTTGTCTTTGCCTGCTTAGCCTAGGACGTTCAGTGTATCAATTTTATCCCTCGCTACAAATGATTGTTAATTTACTACTTTATAGTGTCTTGTTAGGTGATATTGCGGAATAATACTTTTAATCTGAATTAGTCTATACTGAGCTGTTAGGGTTTTGGGAGAATCATCAACACAGTCTGCTGAATTAACCCTCTGCACTGAAGTTTAGTTTATCACAGTAAATTAACAGCTGAGCAACAATCACTTTTACCAAGATCCATTACTGAACAGAGATCAGGTGTGTGTTCAATGTGAAAATATTTTCCATCAACTGAAATGATTATTTTCGCCTGGTTGAATTGCAAGTATCAGCCTGATCACGCTCAGCATTTGGTGTCGCAACGAGTCTTAAAAGTAACATGACTTCAATTTGTTATGAGAAGATTTCCAGCAAGAGAAACTAAATCCATATCTCTGTCCATAATCCCTGGTGGATGATGGTACAAATGTGGCCAGATTACATTCTCATTACTACACTGAACTTCTTTTGTTAGCGCTGTGACCCATTTTCATGACTTGGTCCTGTATTTATTTCCGTCAATCTGGTTCTGTCACATAGGTCACGTATGCATCACTCAAATGTTGATCTCAATCACATACTTCAAGACATTGATATCTTATCCGTGAATATTCTGTACATGTTTGCTCCCAGCTTGCTGAAACATGGAGATGAGTGCTTCCTGCCTGCATCCTGCCCCTGTCTGTGGAAAGGAAAGGAATACTATCCTGGCGACAGAGTGTCATCTCCCTGCCACCAGTGGTATGTCTGTAGAAATGTACCTTTTCCATGTTTTAAAGATAAGCTAACTACTTTATCTGCTTTTTGCATATATTCAAAGGATTTTATATGTCAATATTCCTTCCTTCAGTCGATCTTTTTCTTTTATTGTTTCGTGGCAGTCTAATTTGTTTTACCCTAACCACACATTTGCAAACAATATCTGGCAAAGTTAAGACACATCTCCAACAGAGTCCTCATTTTTCAAACTCACATTTTGCCAGAAGTGATAAATCCTGAGGTTATCTTCAGCGAAAGTGGCCACTTGATATCCATAATTCCCTGTTATCATGGGGCAGAAAAGGGCCCGATGAACAGAGCCGGCCCTTGTTTGACTCTTTGATTCCCCCAGCTTCAGACTCTTCATCGCTGTTGAAAGGAAACACTCTCCCAGTGATCTCACTCATTCTCGCATCCTATCATTTCTTCTTCAATCCATAGCCAGGGATGAAGACATGGATGACAGCTTAATAGCGCAATGAGTGGTGATTCAACATTTAGCAATTCCCTGGTCACTTTTTTGCCAGCAGTGAGGCCTCCCAACAAAAGGAGGCCATTATCTGTGTAAACTCCCCTTGAATTAAGTGGGAACAAGTTGACGCCAAATCGCTCTGGTTGCTTTGTAGTGTTTGCCAGCATGGGACGTTCCAGTGTGTGTTTCGGCCATGTCCATCCATGTGCACAGCCTACGGTGATCGCCACTACAGAACATTTGATGGTGTGCTGTTTGACTATGTTGGTGCGTGCAAAGTCTATCTTGTAAAGGTACAGTAATTAATTTTGTTAATTTTAGCACATTATTTAGAAATAGTCTCTTCATCATTTTCTTCTTCTTCATTATTTACCATCATTAATTCCCAGCTGTGGCTTCTGCATTTTTGGAAAAATGTCAATATTCCAAAAGTTTAGACTTCTTTTTTTTAAAGGGTAAGCTGTCTGTGCTTAATGTCCCTCACAGAGCAGTGCTGATCTGATGCTCAGTGTGACGGCAGAGAACTTTGACTGTTTTGACAGTGGAGTCATCTGTAGAAAATCTCTGCTCATAAACATTGGAAGATCTCTTATAGCATTTGATGATGATTCTGGAAAACCGGTAAGTACATTTTTTTCTTTTTTAGAAACACATTCAGCTAAAATCCTCATTAAATCTTAGTACTCTAGGTATTTTGTGCTGTGTGAAAATAGGTTTTCTGTACCACCTTCTACTGATTTTGGAAAATCTTATCCTAAGAAATAACAGCAATCACCACAGGGGAGTGTCCCAGAATCAGTGTCAATCATGAATCTGGCGCACCTGAGTGGAAGCTGAGCTGAGGTGCATTAGATCAGGGGGGGGGGGAATTACTCTTTGATCCCCTCCACTTTTTTTGCTTTTGAATATTACACTAATATTTCAAAGAGTCAAAGCTTATAAAAAGTTATTTATGTAAATTGCATATTTGTGCAATTTGGAAAATTGAGACAAGTTAATGAATGGTAAACATGGTATGATGCTATAATAGCTGCTAGGTCGTCTTGCTAATGTTAACTATTCACTCTGTGTGATGTTTCTAAACTACAAGCTAAGGATGGGAACATTATACTGTATATTATGTGCTCAGACCCCCCTTTTGCCTCTGCTATTGCCATAACTGCTCCAATAAATAATTGCCCTAATAAATCAGTATTGACACCCCTAAAACACATAAGGTTTTTTCAACATTGTTTATTATTCGTGACTTGACGGATAATCATCGATCATCAATTGCCATTTTTGCTTGCTATTTTTCTACAAACAATACAAGTGAACAAATCTTTACAGTTCAGCTCTTGAGTTGACCAATGAATGACAAATTCTGTGAAAAGTAACATAATGAATAGGACTTAAGATTCCAGATTGTTGATGAATGTTTTAAAAACTTAATAATAAATATTGAAAATATTTACATGTGGTCAAATAACCATGTCTCATCCAGAACCCATCCAGTGTGATTGACAAGAAGCAGAGGATGCTCATCTGGCCGGCTGGCTTCTTCACGGTGGTTCATTTCCCTGTGGAAGAAGTCACCATCCTGTGGGACCGAAAGACCACTGTCCACATCCAGGTTGGACCTCGCTGGCAGGTAGGACGCTGCTCCTTGATACAAATTTTTCTTCAAGTTCCCATCCGCTCTGTCCTCTCTCTGCTGATTTCAGCTTCTCCAATGTAAGGATTGATTGCAGACATTTTACATGCGTGCTTCAAAATGGCTCACTCAAAAAAAGCACTTACTTTAACAACATTGATCTACTTCTGATTTTATCAATATGTACTCTTAGTCATCTAATACCCACAAAGGCAGGAAGCGTAACACCGTTTAACACCATTTAAAATCCCTGAAATGAAGTTTGTTGTTGATGTGTGGCTGCTGTGCTCAGGGAAAGCTGAGTGGGTTATGTGGGAACTTCGACCTGAAAACGGTGAATGAGATGCGGACACCCGACAACATCGACTCTCCAACGCCGCAGGAGTTTGGCAACAGTTGGACTGCAACAGAGGTACAAAACATTTTAACAAAGTAGCTTTTAAGGGGCAAATTGTGGTTTTAGCTATATCCTCTCATTTTTATAGTTTAATATAGCAGAGCATGTGTCCATGTGCCAAAACATGAGACTCACTCCTGCATCCAATGCCTTGCACATCTTCCACTTAAGTGACTTCTATACTGTGACTACAACTAAATTGATTGGGTAACTTCTTTGACCTCATTGTGACTGCTGCTCATGTAGGCATATGGAGTGTCAGGATCTCTTTTGCCTCTCTTCCAGCTGGTGCCTAGTGACTTGTTGGATCTACTTTTCTAATTAATTTATAAATTTATCATTTTCATTATTCAGTGATTTAATGACTTCATTATCATATGTCAGTAGGCATGATTTGTGTGTGTGTGTGTGTGTGTGTGTGTGTGTGTGTGTGTGTGTGTGTGTGTGTTCAGTGTGTGAACAGTCCGGACATCAGACACCCCTGCAGTCTCAGTCCTCTCAGAGAACCCTTTGCTAAACGAAAGTGTGCAGTCCTGCTCAGTGAGGTCTTCCAAGCCTGCCATGCAGTGGTGAGTTATGGTACATCAGGCCTCTAAGCTGATGTTTGTTTAGTTTAACACTTTAATTCTCATATGGTGCTTTGAAAACTCATATGTATATTTATTATGGGCCACCGAGTGTGACTTTAGTGTGAGAAATATTTTTTTACCTCCACAGTGCTCACAATTTCTCTGTTCTTTGCATTGTTGTATTCATTTATCGATACCTGTTTCATGATTATTTGCGGAAAGAAAACATTTTTTAATTTTCACAATGTTAAGTTTGTGCAGATGAAATATTTGTGCAGCGGTTTGTATGCAGTGTGTTCTGTGTTTTTGTGTTCAGGTAGATGTTACGTGGTTCTACATGAACTGCCTGGCAGACACATGTGCGTGTAACCGAGGGGGTGACTGTGAATGTTTCTGCACCAGCGTAGCGGCGTATGCTCAGCGCTGCTGCCATCAGGGCGTTCCTGTAGACTGGCGAACCCCCTCGATGTGCCGTAAGTCAGAGTGCAGGGAGGGAAAAATCTCATATTAGCACAGAAAAGCTTTTAAACCTCTTTAAGATAATGCTAAATAACTAGGTGTGTTCTTCTTCCTGCAGCATATGATTGTGAATTCTACAACAAAGGTATGGACAGACTCTTCAAATTAAATTAGATTAGATTGAATTTTATTGTCATTGCCTGTCACAAATACAAGCAACGAGATGCACGTAGCCTCTAACCGTACGCTTCTTCACTAGCACACACATGCACACACATCATCATCAGCCTTTTGTTTACATATGTGTGTATTAAACTCTAAGTCTATGAGCTTTCATTGCAGTGTGAAAAAACAGATATATTTGTTGTTTGGGTGCAGCAGTATGTGACTATGGCTTCAAATCATAAATCCATATTAAACTCTTATTGTTCCGTATACATTTTAATTTATTGTAATTTTTGGTTTAATAAATCTGACATGTTTCCAGCCACCTTTTCAGCCACATGTTTTCACAGTGTTGCTCTGCTAACGTGTCCTCCTGTCTTCAGTTCTTGGTAAGGGCCCGTTTAGGTTGATTGCCCACAGGGATCAGACATCGTTGCTGACAGCCAGCAGATCCAGTGGTTCAGTGTTCCTCCAGAGCGACCCTGGGGCCGCTGCTGGGGTCTTCACCCAGTTCATGATGACTCCAGGCCTTAGCAGAAGCAGGCCACATGGTCAGTCAGCATTGTTCACACTATACCTTTCACTGCCGAACTAAAGTGAGAATGATTTGATTTTTCTGCTAAACACCTTTTCAGTAAGTTTGCCCTTTTCTAAGCTACCAGGCCTCATACGGTTTGTACTACTGTCTGCTTCCATTGTGGCAATCATTTCATAATACACATTTGGTTAACACAGACAACACAGGAACTATCTTAAAATGGAGTATTTACAGGCCACGATATTAGGTAAATAACAATTGAGACTTAAGCAGGTCAGAGTTGGGAATAATGTGAGGCTGCTGCTATAGCTTTTGTGATGTTGCCCAAATGATGATTAATAGTAGAAATGTATCAGTTTGAAATCAAAACAAGTTATTTACCTTATCAGATAAGAACAAAGTAACTTGTAGTGAATGTAGGAATCTTAAACTACAGTGTCACCTGTCACCAGATATCAGCTGTTCACTCTTCCCTTCTCACAGCATCATTACATTCTGCTGCTCAGTTTCCTGCTATAATTTGAGAGTCAGACAGTCACACTTTCTCCTCTTCCTCTGTTTCTGTTGTGTTCCACTCTGTTTGGAATGATCAGAGTATTGCAGTGAAAACACTGATGCAGGAGATGTTGGCTTCCAGCAGCAAACAGGTTCAGGGATCAGATTGCCAAATGCTAATATAGCAACCTGAGCTTCAGCCTGCTGCAGTAGCAGTTTGGCCAGCCAAGACTGGAGCAAGCTGGTCTGTGTGTTCACTGCATGTGTGCTGAAATACTGCAGCATGTACCATTGAATCATATGTACAGTAATTCTGAGACATACAGAACTGCATTTTTGAGTTGAATTTAGTTGAATTGGCTTCTAATTTGTTATTTAAGTGGAAAAGAGTGTTATTGGGAAAGATCATTTAAAACGTGGTAGGAAAAAACTGGAAAATAAACAAAAACTCAACAATTCAAATTATTTGATAATGAAAATCATTAAATCATCACAAAATTATGTCACATATTTATTTGATTCTTGATGTTCTATTTGATAATACAAAGAGATTAAATTAGAGTTTACCAAAAAGAAAACACATTTAAAAAAAATCTGGCACACCTTTTCACATCACAAATTTGTCCTGTAAACTATTTTTATTTATTTATTTGAGGTGACAAATAGCAGAAATTAGTTAGTTAAGATACAAACCGGACCTTTATCAAATATTTATACAACAAAACACAGAAATGTTGTGCTTGAACTCATTTTCACATAGATCTTGGAATATTGGTAAATATTGATATATGATAAAGTTATTTTTGCAATTTACTACGTCACTCAGCTTGAATAAATTTATGCTCTTATCCTGCTAACTATGGAGGTGCTGGTATCTGATGACTCTTTTTTAATTTTTACAGACACATCACGGGTTTCCTTTGAGGCAGCGGACAGGCCAAACTACTTTTTGTATGTGAACCCTGCTGGCAGTCTGAAGCTAGCCAAGTGGGAAGAGAGTGAGACATTCTGGGACGGAGCCACGTTTGTCCTCCACAGGAACACTTGGATCCCTGGATATGACTCACTGGAGTCCCACACCAAACCTGGATTCTTCCTGCACGCAACACCACCTCACCTCTACCTGCTTAAATATAGACACAACGTTCGCTTTCGCAAAGCCACAATGTTTAAGCTGACAGGTCAGCACCACCGCAAAGTCCAACTGAGATCATACTTATAAATACTGCGCTTTTAATTGTTTTCCATCATGTTTGCAATGTGATACAGTCGTGAATATACGTTGAACATTCTAGATGTCTATAGATTGTGGCCATTGAGACAAACTCACAGGTCATGAACGGCCCTGAAAGTTTGTTATTAATTGGTCTTTTACGTCTGAAACATATTGATGTAAACATATGAATTTACTTGCTTCAACTGGTTAGACACACCCACCAAGTATGAGTTTCAGTGAGAGTATGGCCTGTTGTTATTAGGTGTTTTCAACTCAGCGCTGTTGCTGAGATTAGAACACAGCAAACATTTCAGGAACGGGTCTTAAATTGACAGAACTTAAAATGGTGTGTCCATTTACCAGCTGCAGTGGTAATGCACAGTGTGCACATTGGTACTGCAGCAACAGAGAATAAGGGATTTCAAAATTCACCCTAAATAAATATGACAACATGGATATTTTATTTTAAGTACCCTTAAACCTCATCCAGCCTTTGGTGTGGCTTCTGTTATCCTTGTCCCATAATTCTTTCCTCTCGCAAGGGGTCAAACGTCATCATGCTGTCATTAAGAGATCAGGGTGATCAAAGCTGCTAAAAATATGGTGGCATTTGATTTAGTTAATGGAAAAGGTGTAACAGCCAATAGAAGATTAGATTTCATGCTGACAGCAGTGAATGCTGTAAAACATTCAGGGGCCCCGGGATGACATCCAGGCTTCACACAGACACTATGTGTCTAAATGAGTGTTCACGCCACTGAATGTTTTTAGTCAGTCCACATTTATAACCTGCTATATTCTGATGTTCTGCACCCACAGTAATGTTTCTTGCAGATTGAGGTGAGGTTTTTATTATCAGCAATGTGTGAGCAGCCAAGTTAAGACCACCAGGTGTAATTTGACCAGTGGCAGGCCATATATCTATTTGTCGGACACAGTCACTTAAGTGCTATACTCCTGCTATTAAACCCGCTTCGAATAACCTCACCATGACACTAGGTCTACAGGCTATTGTCATTTGCTGTAACCACCCCATATTCACAGACAAAACCTTTATCGAGTGAATAAAGTGATTTAACACAAGGCACATCAACTATGAGTTACAATAACTGATTGCGTGAGACTTGAAGACATGAAACCATCAAGGTTCTACCACTATTGCAGAGTATGACAGGATACTGTATCAAAAATAGACATTGCACATCTATTTGTGATGCAGTATCCTAATTCAAATCAATTACATTACCATCACGTTTAGGCATAAGACAATCACGCAAGCAAAAGTTTGTAGATTTTGGAACATTGGAACAGAACGTTAGCAGAGAGTTGATTGAGCAGTGTTCCACCTCAGTTCTATACATTTTCTGCTCCTCAGGTTCCTGTGATGTAACGTTTTATGTAAATATATTGCTATATTTCTCATCAGGCCTTGGCCCAGAGTCCCTGCCAGGTCCTCGGTGCCAGTGGAGGTATGATTCCTGCGTCAACCCCTGCTTCAAAACCTGCAGCGACCCAACGGCTGAAGCCTGTGTCACCATTCCACAGTAAGACCTTTGACCTTTGGTTATACGGGTCATAGAGCAGGCTTATTTTAAACCTTTGGAATCTAAATTAATATTGCAATTTAGTTTTTCATTGCATTTTTTTTTGTCCAATCTACTCTTATTCTCTAATGTGATAGAGGTCAGAATTACATTTTTTGGGACTGGAGCCAATTCTGGACCCTTGTTGGGTCTCCAGTCTAGACTAACCAACACAGACAAAGTCAACTCATTCAAATGGGGGGAAGAAATTCCAAGGCTAAAATCTTAAAACTTTGTCAAAAAGAACTTTAATTGTTTATTGTCGTAGGTACTTAATTTACACATTGCCTAAAGCTGGGGCACATTTTACACAAGCTATAGAAGCACAATGCTGCTTTGCTATGTTTATCTTTCACTCTTGGTACTACTAGAAGTCCTGTCACTGAGGATAGTACAGGTAAACCTGGTTTATATTCAGAAAAAACATACTGCCAAAACAAAAACACTTTTATGTTTACTTGTGAACCACTGTATTGTGGGTTTTTATATCTCTGTGTTATTTTCTGTACAGAGTGGAGGGCTGCATTCCTGCCTGTCCCCCCCACATGGTCCTGGATGAGGTCACCCATCGCTGTGTCCATGTAGAGGACTGTGAGTACCCTGTAATTGGAAGTAAAACCTCTTGAGGACAGAATATGTTTCCATCAATACAAAATGAAGAGCAACTTAAGAATAAAATGTAAATCCTGATTATGCACCACAGTCACCAAAAGTAAGGACCTTGGACCTAGAGACACCTGTGTGTGTTTAACTTGGCTCTTCTCTAACGCACATTCAATTGACTGGTTTCAGGCATTATAGCTGCAGTGGCTGTGCCGTCTGTAACACCCTCCAGTGCTCCATCAACTTCTGCATCGGTCACTAATGCAAGCACTGCTAGCGTTGAGACCCATTTCTCCAACACAACTAAAGCCATTGTCCATCCACATACTGCCTCTACCACTCCAACCACCTCCACCACCACTGCAGACATCGTCCAACCACACACTGCCTCCACCACTACCACCACCACCACCACCACCACCGGAGCCACCGGCCATCCACACACTGCCTCCTCCACTACAACCACCTCCACCACCCCTGGAGTCATTGTCCATCCACACACTGCCTCCACTACTACAACCACCCCCACCACCCCTGGAGTCATTGTCCATCCACACACTGCCTCTACTACTACAACCACCTCCATCACCACCGGAGACATCGTCCATCCACACACTGTCTCTACAACTACAACCACTTCCGCCACCACCACAGCCATCGTCCATCCACACACTGTCTCTACAACAACAACCACCTCTCCCACCGCTGGGGCCATCATCCATTCACCCACCGTCTCTACCACTACAACCACCTCCACCATTGCTCTGCCAGCTGTTAGCACACAGACCACCACACATAAGGTTCCACCTGCCCCCGATATGCCCACCCAAACTATCTCCACCTCTCCCTCTGTGCCTCCAGAGATTCCCAGTACAACAACATTGCCATCTCCTCCAACTGCACACCCTGCTGTCAAGCCAGAGTTTGCCAAAGTGCCTGAAGTCCCACCCATCACTGGAACAGGTACAACAGGGTGGATGAGCAGTGTTCCTAGCTCCACTTTTGGTCCTTTTGACTCCAGTCCATTCAGTACGAGTACTCAGCCCTATTCCATGACGGCACTATTCTGGCTCACATCTGCCACCAAGCCTCCCAGCTACCGGGAACCACTTATTAGTACCACAGCCTCCCTGCCATCTTCCACTAAGATACCAACCACAAGCTCTGATCAGTGGCCAACCACCACCAGTGGCCTTCCTGTTATCCCTGTACACTCAACCAAGGAGGCCACAGAGGCTACAACACAGTCAGCTCATACTTTGATTACAACCACTTCCAGTCAAGGTCCAGCTTCGGTTTCAGAACCTTCTGTAGTTACAGAGAAGACGACTGTACCCAGCACGGCTACTGCTGTATCCACAGACTCCAGCACAAAACCTGTAACAGTAGAGAGAATTTCACCTGCGACAACTACTTTAACTCCCCCTGGAATTCCAAGCACAATGGCTACAACGCCTTCACCTGTCCCTTCCTGGTCTCCAGTCGAAACAACAACAGTACATTTGACAGCAACAACTTCTGCAAAAACCAAAGATTCAGTCACACCTGTTGCACATTTCACAACACTCAGAACAACACCATACACAAGTTCAGAGACAAAATCACCACCCATCCCTGTTGGTACCACTGAGAGGGTCTTGCACACCACCCCCTCTAAACTGGCAACTGCTCCTGAGTTACTAACTTCAACCCCAATCTATGTTGCACCAACTTCAGCTGCATCCACGGCATCTATCTCACCCACATCTGATTGGCAAACAACAAAGAAAGTGACACCTACATCTACTGCATCTGCAATATCTGAAACTACCACAACACCGTTTACAGTCTCACAACTGAAAATAACGGACACTGCTCAGCTTTCCACCTCCACAGCCCATGTTGAAAGCACCTCCTGGTCTGCTGCTCACCCCACAACAGAGAGAACTACTCAGACCACAACTGCAAGACTTCCAGATGTTTCACAAATAACTACTGCCACGACAGGACCTCCATTCCCAATAAAACCAACTATAATGCCATCGTCCTTTACAGAAACTACGACCATACCAGTATCACCAATTACAGAGGTGTCCACCCAGGCTCCATCTACAGTGAAAACCTCTGAACCATGGCACCCCCCTCATTGGGAGACAACCACCACACCAATCTACACCACCAAAGATATGAGTAAGCCCGACGTCACTTTGGAAACTACTACTTCTGTTGTCACTTCCACCAAAACTACAGAAAGTCCTGACCTTCCAGGAACAACACAACCAGTTGTCACCACAGCTACGTCATCTGCAACTGCAGCTGCTGCAACCACTACATCCAAAATCACAGGTTACCCCCAAACATCATCTTCAGAAGTCACAACCCCCTCAACCAGAAAACCAGTTACACAACAGCCTCCAACTGTGCCTGGCGCTCCTGAGACACCTCTCACAACTGTCCCCACAAGTGCCCCACTCACAGTTACCACAACCCTTACACCCATCACGGTAAAGCCTGTCACAGAAACAACACCAATGATTGGAAGGGTTGAAGTATCAACTAGCTCAGCAACCACTCCATCACCATCTGTGTCTCTGCTACTCACAACCACCTCCACCACAGCAGCCCCGGCCCCTACAACTCACCCACCAGTAACTACCCGACTGGTGTCCACTGCAAGAGCCACACCAGATTCAACCACAATGAGTACACGGACCACAATGTCCAGGACAACACCTAGGGTTCCTGTGACAACAAGGTTTACCTCCAAAATCCCGGTGACTGAGAGGACAACTACCAGACCAACTGCAACAAGGGTTACCCTGTCAACAAGTCCTGCAGTGGTCACCACCAGATCAACCACTCTTGGCCTGCCAACAGTAACCTCCAGCCCTGGCACAACAACTGTGCATGGAACACCACCCACTAGTGTTCAACCAGCTGCTGAGGTGGTCACTACAGGAAGCACTACCAAACACAGCTTTGTAACCACAGCAGTTCCTAGTCAGGAAGTCACAGAATCTATAACAGAACAGGTTCCAATGGAACCCACCAGAGAGTCATCTTCATCAGCGAAGGTCCTTACAACGAAAGAGACAGATGTTTCCCCATTCACAACCAAACCCCAGACACCTTCACCAAGCCTGATTTCCACCCAGGCACCAGGCAGTGCTGCGACTCCTGGTGCTGCTACTACGACTCATCTTACAGCGACAACAGCGCTCCATACTAAAGAGTCAGACATATGGGATCATACTAGCGCAGAAACAACAACACCTCCTGTGTCTCCATTCAAACCAATGGAAACAGCAGAGGTCACAACATCTACAGTTACCTCAACGACAAGGATGTGTACTGTAAGTTCATGCATTATTTTCTTTCTTTTTAGTTTATAGATTGAACATATTGTAACGGGACATATTGTAGCTGAAGACTGTAGTACTGACTTATACTATTATTTTGCTAAGATTTTCATCCATCAAATATTCATTCTGTCTGATTTAGTTACAAGTTACAAAGGAAAAAACACAAAGGAACATTTTAAATGTGAAGATTCAAGTTCCCAGTGAGTCCAAATATCTGTCTACCTACAAGTTTTAAGTGATTGTTGTGTTTGTCTCCAGCCTCCATATGCAGAATTCATTGATGAGTGCACCAAGTACATCTGCGTCAACAACCAGCTTGTACTTTTCAACAAATCGCAGAGCTGTCCCTTCTCCTCCGATCCCCCAAACTGTGGCCTGCTTGGTTTTGCTGTACTAATCAATGGAGACAAGTGCTGCCCACAGTGGGACTGTCCATGTGAGGGGACCACACACAGACACACAACCCCCCCCCCCCCACTGTTTCAAATTCTCAACATTATTATTTCGGCTCCCTTGTGTTTTCCAGGTCGCTGCTCAGTGTTTCCAGACCTTAATGTTATCACATTTGATGGGAACATTGTTGCAATCTACAAGGCTGCTTCATATATAGTGGCCCAGCTACCCAATGAGACTGTCAGCATCCTGGTTCAGGAGTGTCCTGCTGACTCAGAGTCACCAGTAAGCCAATGCCATTCTTTCCCTCTGGAACTCCCCTTCTGAGGCAACATCCTTTAATTCATTAATTGTTCATGTCAATTTTCATTTCAACAGTGTTCAGTTGTATCTGCTGTCTAACCCATGTTTGTTCCTTATTATTTCACATGTCACATGACACATTTACTGTCAAGAGCCCATCCAACACCAAAATGGCGAGGCTTTTAATTGAAAAGAGTCTGTGGTCACATTGTTTTTTTTGTCTTGTTTTGATTTATACCATAATCTGTACTCGGTTCCATTGTGCAAATTTATTTGAAACAATGATTTTGATAAAATATTATGATTTTTGTCACCGCAACTGGCCAAGGTTTTAAATTGGTGATTGGCCTCCACAACTCTTTGTCATGTGCTGTAGGTGCAATGTTGTTTTTCTGTGAGGGTGAGCAACACAATCTTGGATGCTACAGATTGTTACCTATTTCAACCCTAATGTTTTCCCCTCTTTCTGAAAGCTTCTGTGGAATTTCACCAACTTGTGCCTGGTGGCACTCAGTATCACCCACCAATCGGACCACATTTTCATCAACAGACTGCAAAGGAGGGTAGGGGGCACTCTCTTCCTCTCCTCATTTCTACCTCATATACTGTATACACTAAAGCATCTACACGATAAAGACAATGTGAATATCAGAATTACTGTGCACAATACTCTGATGACTCTGATGACTTAAGCTAATGATGTTTTTTTTTATGTTACAGCTTTATGTCAACTCAAGGTATGCCAAACCAAGATTCAAAAAGTATGGGTTTGAAATCTACGACACAGGCAACATGTACCTGATCCGGAGTCCAGCTGGTCTGAAGCTCCAGTGGTACCACAGCACCGGCATGATGGTGATCGATACTGACAGCAACAAGCTCCAAACCATGGGCCTATGTGGTATGAGTTGCTATTGTGTTTACAAGCAGTGCTGCTCTGCTCTTAGTCATGACCTTAACATTTTTAGATTTTTATGATTAAGTGGAGAACTTGGCTATCTTGCAGGGAGCACACGGTGGCCATGTGACTCCTAAAATGCGTAATGCTGCAATGCAAGTTGCTTTGTATTTATAATATTCAGAGGTAGATACTGTATGTCCCAACAAATTATGTTTCTATCTGCTTGTTGTGCCCTTCCCTCCACCCAGGTTTCTGTGATGGGGATCCAACCAATGACCTGACTTTGGCCAATGGCACCATTGTAGGTCAGAGGGAAGACCCAGCTGTTTTCATCGACAGCTGGCAGGTTCCCAACACCACCAGCTACATCAGCCACAGCCGCCGCCGCGAGGTCAACTGCTCCACCAGTGACTGCTCCCACTGCCTGGCCATGCTGCAGGAACACTCCTTCTTCCCTTGCCATGCGTTTGTACGTTCATTATTCCATGAACTAATTACATTAAAGCATCTATTCGGCACATATTTTCACAATTGTAGCTGTTGTCAGCTAACCAGGATCCAAACATTAAAAACGCAACCACAAATGGTTTCACTTAAGCTGTCAGGCTTTGACCACAGCTCCACTGCTCCACATTGCCTCTTTATACCCTGCTTGCTATTTCTTAGGTTTTTCTGGTTATTCAGACAGTGTTTCCCAGCAGTATGAAAATCCTTAATTCCTAAATAAGTAACTTTTTACTACGCAAAATATTCAGGCACGCAATTATGAAAATATAACTGATGTAAATTAAGAGTAAGTAGCGTATTGCTGGAGGACTGCATGATTGTCCATGCCATGATATTGTATGTGCTCCTGCATGTTTCACAACAAATAATAATAAAAATCAATAGCCTTAAATAAACATTTATGCCAATTTTAAATTGCTTTCAGGTCTCACCCAGCACTTTCTGTGAGGTTTGGGTCAGGGATGCAGATTATGTCAACAACCACTGTGTTGCGCTGGCTGCTTACGTAGCCTCCTGCCACAAATTCAACATCTGCATTGAATGGAGGAGGCCAGACTACTGTCGTAAGCTTTGTACAATGAAACACTCACAGCTGCTCTTTTGTGGCCACATCTGAGAGAATGACAGTAGTGTCTCTTCTCCTGCAGCCTTCATGTGTCCTGACGCTCTCCGCTACCAGGCCTGTCTGCCGGCCTGCACGGCTCAGTCCTGCCCTAACCAGGACTTTGATTCTGACCCTGACCAGTGCTCAGGCCTCACCGAGGGCTGTGTTTGCCCTGAGGGGACGCTCCTCCATCGGCCTTACTCTGCCCTCTGCATCTCCCCTGACAAGTGCGGTAAGAACCCAGAAGTTGAGAGCTTTCTGTAAATAATGAGAGGAGATCATAAATAATGTGGATTGTAAATGAAAATGAGAGAATGATGGAAAAATATCTGTGTTAACCCACCAACAAAAATGGTGATATGCATATGTCTCCAGCCTGCACTGATAGCGCTGGTGTCCCTCGTGCACATGGTGAGGTATGGAAGGCCTCTGTGGATGGCTGCTGCATGTACCGCTGTGACAATGACACCATCACCCCAGTGGAATATAACTGCTCCAGTGTGGCGTCCCCAGTGTGTCGCCGAGCTGGGGAGACAGTCATAAGCATGGCCGATGACACCAGCTGCTGCCCACAGAAATTCTGCGGTCAGGACACGTTTTTCCACTTACAAAATCTGCCCTTATTGAATATTCGTCACTTAACAGCATATTATGTCTGATTTATATAATACTTTTCTGTTGTACAAGCGTAGTTGTAATGGAATCACCAATGTTTATCGTCAAATCCAACTGAGGTTGTTTTTTGATTTGAAGTGATGGAACAAATAAAGACACATTTGCATATTCCATATCTCAATATTCAAAGTTAAGACAAGCTAATTCATTGCAGTACCAACTGGCTGAGCACAGCCCCAATTTTTTTTTTTCAGTATTGATAAGTGATGATGTGATGTTGACATGTCGGACTCTACAGTGTGTAACCAGAGCTTGTGTGACCTGCTCCCTCCTGAGTGTAAATACGGGGAAAAGCTGGTGTCGTACTTCAGACAGAACTCCTGCTGTCCAGACTATGTTTGTGGTGAGTCCTGTTTCTGATCGATAAATGAGAATGTTTTCAATCAGAATGAAAGATCGCAAATTAAATATATCACAGCGTTTTTGATGTATTTTTTCAAATTTATTTATTTATTATACTTCACAAAAACTTGATAAGTTGTGGTTCCCTCTTTTGAAGGTTAATAGTCCCCTCTTACTGTTCAAGACATGTGTGTGTGTGTGTGTGTGTGTGTGTGTGTACAGAGTGTGACCCAGAGCTCTGTGAGTTGGATATTCCCTCCTGCAGAGAGGACCAGACTCTAATTGCCACCAAAGCAGATGGGAGCTGCTGTCTTGCTCACATCTGCAGTAGGTTCATTTTTATAAGCGTATTTTATGAAAATGTAGGAGATGGTTCACAAATGAATAATTTCTTTGATTGTGTTTTCTCAGTTCATATGAAGTGTGTGTTTCTTGTAGTGTGCTTGGCCTGTGCAGCGCCTCCAGCCTGCCAAGATGGCGAGGTGATGACTGTGGATGGAAACACCACAGACCGCTGCTGTCCTGCCTACCATTGTGGTTAGAATGCAGACACACACACACACACACACACACACACACACACACACACACACACACACACACACCTACGTATACAGTATATCAGTCAATCTTGCATTCATTGCTGTTTTTAGCTGAGTACATGCAATATCTGTACCTGTGTGTGTGTGTGTGTGTGTGTGTGTGTGTGTGTGTGTGTGTGTGTGCATGTGCAGTGTGTGAGCCTTACAGGTGTCCTCAACTCAGTTGTCCTGATGGGACGTCGGTGGTGTCAGAGCCCACTCCAGGTCGCTGCTGTCCTAACCAAACATGTGGTACGACTCCTCTAACCTACTTTCTAACAGGAGATGGTTAATGATGTGTTTACTTTATAACAAACCTGTACACGCTGCCATTGGATGCTAAAGCATGGATCATAGAAGTTTCAACATTTCAAGCTTCGCTAGTAACTAAGGTTACTCATAACTACACACAACTCACACCACATTTAAAGTGCTTTGAAGGTTATTGAAAGAAGATCGAGTGACATCTGTTTGTTGGAGCTGCTTGTGAAAGTGTGTGAAAGGCACTTAAATATTTTGTTGAGGGGGAGCTACTGTCTCTTAATAACTCTGTGCCTGTTGTAGATGACGTGGAAAGGTGGTGATTATGTTGAATGAGAGAACATGGTTGATTATATTGATTATATCTGCCCTTACTGACACATTACATCTGGCGCTATGTTTCAGGAATCATCACTTGAAAATAACGCAATCCAAACAAACAATTTAATAGATTATTGGCCATGAACACGCACAAATATTTGTTCCATCTGTTGTAATTTTGCTGAAGTGTGAACTTTATGAGTATTCATGCTTTCTCTTTTCAGAATGCGCCTGTGACAAAATCCCCTCCCCGAAATGTAGCCTGGTATGTGCCAGATATACAGGAATATACTGTATTTCTGTTTGAATGTTCAATTGTGTTTTTTAAGTGTGATGGATATGTTACATGTGACATGTGAGCACTCTCGCTGTCCACAAGCTTGGTCACATTAAATGATGTTCTGCAGGGAGAAACCACCCAGCTGGACCGCACTTTCCCATCCGACCCACAGGACAAGTGTGCCTGCAGGAGATACAAGTGTGGTGAGTACTACTGATAGAACTTCATATATCAGCTGTGAAGCTAAAAATCAAAAAAGACCACAAACAATGGTACTCGCAGGTAATAAGAAGCAGAAAAGGGACAAATGATATAAATGAAAACAACATAATAAATAGTAAGATGTAATTTTACTTTTTTAAAGTGGGAAGATAAAGGATGGTTGGAAGGAAGAACAGAAAATCTGAATGTGGCGTGGCCTTTGACCTCCTTTTTCTCCTCTCTTCTCCAGTGAGCGAGGCGGTGTGTGTGTATGGTGAAAGGGGTGTATTAAGGCCTGGTCAGACCCTTGTGGAGCACGGCGAGGATGGTCTGTGTCACAGCAGGCAGTGCAGCCACAGCCTGGACCCAAGCAGCGGATTCCACCTACTGCGCACCAGCAGCACCAACTGCTCCGCTCAGTGCCAACCTGTAAGAACGCACGCACGCACGCACGCACGCACGCACGCACGCACGCACGCACGCGCGCACGCACTATAGGCTCTGAGTATGCAGGGCTGGACTGAATGAATCTTTTTTATTATCTTGACTTTGTTTTTACTCCTCTTCTATATCAAGTGTGTATTGTTAATGTGTGTATTTCAGAATCAGATCTATATCTCTCCGAAGGACCAGTCGATGTGCTGTGGTGTTTGTAAAAATATTTCCTGTCTCCACAAACATGAAAACGGGACAACGATGCTCCATAAGGTCAGAAGAACACACACACACACACACACACACACACACACACACACACACACACACACACACACACACACAGGTCTTTGCTGATTGCATTTGTAAATCATTATTTAATCAGAAAAAAATATTATTACAGTGCCATTACACTGAGCATTTTTTTATTTATTCTTGAGCAAGAGCTTCATCAAACACAAATGAGTCAACAATGAAGGCTTGTAATCGCAGTGCTTAGTGTTGTTGCTGTTGCCGTTTGCAGCCTGGGAAATCTTGGGTGTCAAACTGCATGAAGTTTGACTGCACAGACACTCTGTCTGGACCCACACTCATCTCCTATAACTTCAGCTGCCCCCCCTTCAATGAAAGTGAATGTATGAAGGTGAGGATGATACAACACAAGCACACACACACACACACACACACACACACACACACACACACACACAAACACACAAACACACACACACACAAACCTGCGCGTTTTCAATTTTCAAATTTCAATTGAAGTTTCTGGTACAATTGATCAGTAAACCCATACAGTATGTCACCCCTAATTGTGACATGACTCTTTGGGGTGACACGTTGTATGGGTCTGGTCAAAGCACAATTAATGATTTCAGCACTGGATGGCTACAAAATGAAAACTTCCAATTTATTCATTTACTTTTTCATGTATGTTTCTGTTTAACAAACACATGCACAGTTTTTTATTCATTTCTGAATTTAAGAATTTCTAATCTGTGAAACTCAATCAGAATCCAAAAGAAATTACAAAAATATTGTGCAAATCCAATTGAAAATGTAATAATTAAAAAGATGGACGGATTTGACGGGCATCAAAACCTGACAAAGTTGATCATTGATACTAAATAAAAGCAAATAGAGGCTTCAATCTTAGTGTCAGCCTTTAAAAACATACTTGTTTCCTGTTAATTATACTTGGTTGTTTCCTGACACACAGAATTACAGAAAGAGATGCTTCTGTTGTTATCTTTTATTCAAATATTTTGACTTCATTATCTTCTCTCAGGTTGGTGGAACTGTAGTAAGTTACATGGATGGATGCTGCAAGACATGTGAGTATCTGAGCAGATGGTAGCAGCTGTATTGTAGTTAGCGTAGAGCTGTAGGCTGCAGCAGACACTGAAGAGCGCCTTCACCTGTCGCTCAACATGTTTCCAACATGTTTGCCCTTCAGTTTGTCCGTGTCAGTCCAAAATCCTCAACCAGATGTTTTAATTGGCTCGTGCCTGGAGCTGAGCTTTTGTTTGCTGTTTATTCAGATTAGAAGGATCTGTCAGTGTGCTTTTCAGTGAGCGGCAATATCCAGTTAAAAGTTGTGTCAGTAAAAATGGCACCAGATTCCTCTTGTACAGTGTCAAATGACAAAAGGAGCTGTCACTGAAAAGCATCGAGTGGGTTTGTGGTTTATGTGCTGCAGCTTACCATCATGTACCAATCCCACCAGGTACTGGATACCCTCTGTTCCCTTTCCCCGTTAGCCCATTGACTCCCACAGTTAACACAAACTGTGAACGAGGTACCAAAACAACAAGGCTTACCAGCGCCATTGTTGATATTCAACAATGTACTCCCTCCCAAAAAAGAACAAACACAATTAAAACTCAAAGGAGACCCGACAGTTTGACTACGAACTGTTCCCCTGTTCAGAACGTCCTCTCAACTGTCATCTCCTCTCGGCCTCTCTGAGTTTATACATTTAGAAAAATATTCTGCATGGAAAACAGCTAAAAAATGTCAGATAATCAATTCTCAAATAAATTCTAAATAAATGTGAGCGTATTTATTTTAAAAATAAAGTGTAGCCACATTTGCTTCGCCTCCTCAACCCATGATATATTATGTTTAGCTTGTGATCACTTAAAGCTCACCAGAACCAAATCAGAATCAGAATTATAAATGTTGGATGTAAATAACAGCATTCACAACAATCCACGCCTTACTCTTAAAAGAGGCGGGACTACAACACCTTGGGTGGTCTGAAAAATGATGTCACACTTGAGAGGACAACAAGATGCATTGGCCCCTCCTCCCTGTGGATCATGTACATGACAGCTAAACTCTCTCCCCATTTAGCACTGTCTGGGCAGTGCATTGTTGATTGCCAACAATGTACTGTTGGTAGTAGGCAAGTAGTCTGGCATAGACGTCTGCATGTGTCAGTAGTTACTGAAGTGGGCTGGTGTCTGGGTCTGTCACTGTGGAACCTGTAGCCGCTGCAGAAGATCTCCATGGCTGTCCAACCAGGGGACGGCTGGTTGGACAACTGAAACAGCAACTTAAACAGCTATGTGTGGCATTTACCATGAGTTATTTATCAGTAGAGAAACCAGGATATCACAACATGATTGTTCGTCTTTGGTTACTGTAATATCCTCAAATAAAACCGCAGCACCTCTGGCTTGGTGGTCTTTGTAATCTCAATGTAATTAAAACATTTGGATAACAGTGCACACTATCACTTTAAGAATGTGGAGGGTTTGTTATTACATTACATTACATTACGATCATTTGGCAGACGCTTTTATCCAAAGCAACTTACATTACATTACCACCCTTCGCAGAGGGGGGAGCAATTGAGGGTTCGGTGCCTCGCTCAGGGGCACCTCGGCAGGGACTCGGACCCGCAACTCTCCGGTTTCCAAGCAGAAGCTCTATCCACTGAGCTACTGTGCTATCTGCGCTACTGAGCTATCCACTGAGCTACTGCCTCCCTACGGCCTCCCTGTTATCAAGGAATTCTTTGTTTTTGTGTATTGGGAAATGATAGAGGAGAATGTTGAAAACAAACATTCAAACCCACCTATGTTCATACCGGCTTAACACATCTTTCTAATGAAATCCATGTAAGGTGGTTGTTGCCTGGCGGATATGGAAATTTCTCAGTTAAAGCTTTTTTATCCCTTTATCCCCTTCCCTGTCCGGCTGGTGTTCAGTCTGTGGGTGCTGGACTTTGGATGGTGGTCGGTTGGTATCTGTGCATTTCCAGGATATCATCATCCACCATGTATTGTATAAACCAGCTCATTGGTCTATGTTAGACCATACATCTTGGTCTTTCCTTTGAGCTGACGCTGGAAGACCTGTCTCACTCTCTGGAGGTACTTGCTTATTGCTGTCATTCTTGCTGGGTCTGTTCTTCCACAACAAGCAGTGCTAATGCTCACAGAGATAGTGATGGCAGGAAGTCAAAGACCAGGAAACAAGCAGGATTCATGGGAGAAGTCATTGTTTACTTTATTTTAATGATTAATGCGACACATAGCCATTGTGAATCTGTGATCTTTGTGTGACTGAGAATTTTTACATTAAACTGTATATATTTAAAAAAAAAATAGGTTTATATTACACGGTGGTCTTCTGCAGTGGCTACTACTATACTACTTTCCTATACCAAGCTTTGTGTAGTTTCTTCAGAGTGACAAATGTAACAATTTCTGGACACACTGTATGTTCTGCGTAACTAGGAAGCTTCCTCCTTCCTTACTTCTTGTTTAGGAAGCCTCCTCTTTTCTCGTTCGAGGAAGCTCACCATAATTATAATTTCTGTTTTTCATTCCTTCACTTCCTTCATCTACCTTAACCTTTTACAGCTTCTGTGTGTTCTGAATGTGTCATGTCTCCTTTCCTCCTCCTCCTCCTCCTGCACCTAATCTTCTTAATTTTGATTGTCTCTCCTCAGATGTTTTGTTCTGGATGCTTCCTGCTAAATATCATTTCACTGGTTGGTTTAATTTGTTGTTATGTGAACAGGCAAAGAAGATGGGAAGTCGTGTCAGAAAGTGACAGTGAGGATGACGATCAGGAAGAATGACTGTCGCAGCAACAGGCCGGTATGTGAGCTGTTCATGAAAGTTTTAGAAGTAATACTTACAATATATAGCCATTAAAACAATACAAGCTAATACAGCTGTTAAATATTTCCCCTATTCTGTAATGTTAAAGAAATGTTGAACCTGAACACATGAACATTCAGTTTTAAAATGTTTAAAGCTTTCAACTCTTAAATCTGCAGGTTAATATTGTGTCCTGTGATGGGAAATGTCCCTCCGCCAGCATCTACAACTACAACATCAACACATATGCTCGCTTCTGCAAGTGCTGCAGGGAAATGGGGCTACAGCAGCGCTCTGTGCAGCTCTACTGCAGCGGCAACACAACCTGGGTCAACTACAACATACAGGAGCCCACTGACTGCTCCTGCCAATGGTCCTAAACACACACACACACACACACACACACACAGACACACACACACACACACACACACACACACACACACACACACAGCATTCGGGACCATTGAAATGCATTCGTACAGTGAGAGATGAATATTGAGCTTTGATTGACAGGACTGCATGTCTGACTCCACCGGCAGTAGAACTGTTTTACAGATTATATTATTGCCTCTACTGGTATGGAGGTGGTACTGCAGACAAATCTAGTTGTTAATTTAAATGCAGCACTGCCAGCTCCCTGCACACTCCAGCACACGTTTATATAAGACAGCGTTGAAATTAACCCTTGGTCTGTGAGCAGAGGAGAAACAGAATTTACATATTTACATAATTGTTATGCTCCCTTCGGAAAGTCATCATTCCAGCCAGAATTCCACACAATGTGCCTTGTGTAAATAGCTCAGTTTCCTCTTTGTTGAAATGTTTAGCAGTATCAGATTTTTTTTTGTTAGATATTTCACAGTTAGAGAGACCAAAATAAACTGTATATCCAGTGATATGAAATATACTTCATATAATCAATGTTAGTGAGGTGTTGCAGATTTAAATCCAGCTGTATGTGGAGCACTTTATTTATTTATTGTTTGATAGAGCACAGCTGTTCTGATTTTATGGGGTGCAGAAGTGAAGCATTTGGTGCAAATGAACAAACAAAATTTGTATGAATACTTTTGGTTTTGGTTTTTTGTTGTTATTTTGAATGAACTGATAGGAGAGCTGATTGGCTTTCAATTCAGAGGGCTTGATGGTGTATTATACAGTAGATGCACATCTCTCTGTGGCATAAATTATTATTTCAATGTGTTTGTCCATATCAAACAGACCCACTTGGAAAGCAGAGTTAAAACGATTTGTATCATACAAGTGTACATTTGCATTTTCAATAAATATTTCCTTTGGAAAAACTAAACTGTAGTTGCACAGTGAGTGGAGTTTTGCAATTTTGTGCTACACGCCAGTCAGCCTCAGTTTAAAACAGCAGTCGGTACGTTTGTGGAGTGGAGTGAGAATCTGAACGACTCCCTCCACTCAAGAACATGAGATTTGATTGACAGTTGAGGTAGTGTTTCCCATTATGGTCATACATTTTTTGGGTCGTTCACTGAATTAAATTCATGACAAATCCATGTGCATCACCACATGATGCATATGAGTTGTAATACCACCTCCATCTATGCCCTGTGTGGCACATTTTCAGATTTTGTGTCGGATTTCCCCAAAACCAAACCAGCTTCACACCACAGAACCTATAGGATCAAGTTTCTCCTCATCTTAAGAGGTTTTCTGTCCTGCAATCCGTTTACATTTGCCACATCACACAGTTCATTTTATAAAATTGTATTTGGAAAAGTTAGTGTCACTAATATTAAGACAAATGCATGTCACTGTGTCATTGTTCTTCTCTTTACTAACTTCCATTTAAAACAACAAATAAATCTTGTTATGCAGCCATTACATGCTTTATAAAGGTGTTTGAACAATATTATTATTGTTTCACCACAACAAACTAGTTAGCAACCTCCCCAAGCACACCAAGTGGCGTTTAGCTTAGCACCATACGTACACACATGCTGGTGGAGGCACCAGGCAAACAACAGCAGACAAAACTGCTCTTCAAACTTTGACATGGAGTTGTAAAAGTCTCTCAGCTGTATCACTGCTAAGACATGGAATATATTTGCACACTCATTTTGAAGCTTGAATTGTCCTTGAACTATAATCCAAACCACACAGAGATCAGAGCTACGCTGGCTTTGTGCTCTCATGTTGAACACATGCTGATCTGACTGAAAGAAAACTGAACAATCTTTTTAAAAATTGTCAATTTTGATAAGGAGAACAAGAAAAAAGAAAAAGAGGGCAAAAAAGAATGACAGTGAATGTGAAAATGTGAGAAAAGAGGTGAAGAAAAAAATCACAGAATGAGAAAATGAGAAAAAGGGGGCAAAGAAAAAGACAAAGACAGAATTAGCAAATAAAATTGTTCCATTTTCTTGTTCTGTCCTTCGTCATGGATGTGGGGTTAAGACTGAGGGTTAAGACTAGAGGTGGGCCTGGCATCAAAGGATCCAACCATACCTGCACCTGGAATTAAACAGAGAATCTTCTGATTACAAGACAACAGATCTACCATCAGGAGCCACACTGTCTGCCATGTGTTTACAGGTGCACCCAATTCAGCAGAAGGACAGAGCTGAGTCAGTCTGAAGGCAGAAGATACCTGAATACCACACGTCAAACAATGTATGAAGAAGTTAGGAGGGCCTAAAGGGCCTGAAAAGTTGAAGAGATTTGAAAGGGTTCCAATGGGGATTTTTCAGCTTGAAAGTGCCCAATAGTCCAGAAGATATGAACAATGTGAACATCAAAAGTCCTAGCAATAATGTCCTGAATATTCTGAACAGGTTGATGTTTGAATTGTGTCTGTTGGTTGAAGCATGCAGAAGTTGAATGCCAGAGAAAGGAGAAGAACAATACCTGTGTTTGCTGGAAGCAATCACACCAATAAATACATGAATATGTGCACATACTATGTGCAGCATGATACCCATGAGCAGATGAACAGCATTTTAGTAATGTTAAAGGGTAGATGTTTAATTTCAGTGCACAGGCACTCAGTCAAGTACTAAACCACGTGTGTGAAAACCTTAGAGGAAGTGACAGCAGTATGTGCTCCTCCCGTCATATCAGTGTTTCACAGCCAGATCTTAAACCAGACTCACTGGCTGGTCTTAGGACAGATTACACGGTGCAGCGCTTTGGCATGGCTGAACAGAAAAACGATACCAACCTGTGAATGCATAAATTCTGAAATTTCACGCCAGAGCAGACGTTTAAGCCATCAGTGTTCATATCCCAGAGTAGACTTGGGTATTTGCTCCAGCAGAGATCTGAAACAACTGCTTTATCGGCAGCCAATGTTTTTTCTTTAATGAGCAGCCTGTTTTAAGCAAAAATATGGTAATTAAAGGAAAAGTACAGGTGAAGTATTATACAATTTTAACAAATTTATACAATAAAGTAAACACTAACAGAGTTACACTAACAGAGTTACAACACTATCAATTGTCTGATACCTGTAACAGACAATTCTAAATACTGATATCAGACAGTGTTCGCTTATCACAGGGACATGAGCAAATTGTTGTCAGGTCACACTCTCACCAGACACAGATCAACACACACAGGGAGGTTTGTGTACAGCTGATTAGACGGACGGCACGTGAATGCACCATGGAGTCTCATAGTTCACCCGATAAATCCCCCTACAACAGCTGCAGAACCCACCACCCACCCCCACACGCACACACACGCACACACACACACACACACACACACACACACACACACACACACATCTCTAGTTGGTTTCCGCAAACTTGCCCAAGCTCACTTAAATCAGGCTCTCACATTCAACCTAATGTGCAACAGAAATCATTTTTACATGCATAATAGCCTTGTTCTATGTAAAAATGGCTTTGGTCTACCAGTTACACCGCCCTCTAGAGGAGGTGAATAGAGGATTTATATTCCAGGTGTTGACAGCGAAAAGTCATTTGCACTTTCATCAAAGTCGGCAGAGGCCTGGCCAGAGAAACAACAGTGTGTATGCAGAGGTCACTCCAGGCCTGCAGTTATGTCACTGGAAAGTGACAGTGTCAGCTTGATGAGCTCAGAGCAGCTGTACGAACACACACACATAAAAACTTCAGTGGAAAAGCTCTACATTCAGTGTCAGCACCTACATTAACCATTGTAAATATTAATTTAACAAATGACAAGTGAAAGGCCATTGCTTTGGTCATTTACATTATAGTGTTCAAACCTACTTTGTATTAAAGCCATATAAAATGATAAAATGTTCTCATTAGAGGTAGATCCTTTTTTCACCCTTTAATATTACTTCATACTAAATGGTTGATGTTTTTCACAAGACATTTTCTGTTATTATGGATAACTGATGTTTCTCATAACAACAAACAATTATGGTAAAAAAAAAGAAACTCACCTTGTTGCTGTTAATGTAATGGCACAGAAGCCTTAAAGCAGTCCATACACAAAACTACGTTGAAGGGCACCTTTCACGACAACAAAGGCCGCCTAATAGTGAGATAGTTAATAGGAGAACAGTATCATTGGAGGCAGATAACAGAAACACAGCATGAGGTGGATATTACAGTATAGGCCAGCTTGAACAGATGAGTTTTGAGGAGGGATTTGAACGCTGATATGGGGTCAGGCTGTCAGATGTGTGGGGGCAGAGAGTACAACATTTGATATCCCTTTATAAACACTGAAACAGACATGACATGTATGAGCACAGTTAGCATGTGTATACCTTTTTTGTCATTTGGAATAACTGACACATAAACAGGCGAAGGAGAAGTTGCACAGTTGGACAGGTGATAGACAGGTGAAAGACAAGTAAGGGACAAGTGTTCAGCTTCTGTCTGTGCGACCTGGCCAGGCTGAGTGACACCACCACTGGCTGACCGTGAATTACTACTTCCTTTTGCCTGACCTGTGGATGTGCTGTAATGGCCGTGACTAATCGCGAGTGATTAGGCTCCTGACACACGTGCACACACACACACGTACATGAAAGTGCACTGAGAGATTGGTTCACCATCAGCTCTCTCTGTCCTTTTATCTGTTGAGAAGTTCATTGTGCCAGCAGAAGTTACTTCCACTTTTTATTTACCACCTTAATTGACTTTTCATTTGTTATCAGCAGGATTACTTAAAAATAACACACAAATTTTCATGAAACTTGGTGGGCGGGTTTGAAGAAACCATGAAATATATTGGTCGGCCCAATTTTGGTCTATAACCTTTGAAGCCACAGATTCAAAGACAAAATTAGTGGACATGTGTACTAACTTAATTGATGTTTCATTGACGATGGTGCTATAACAACAGAAACAGTTTATCAAGAACTTTGGAACCAGACATGAGACAATCAAAAGTTTGCTGGTTTGTCAGGGGGCGTGTGGGAGCTGATCTGGTCTCATCAATATACCTGTTAGGCCTCGTGGTGAGAACATTGTGATGGATTTTCCCTCTGTGATGGATCATCATGTTAGAGGGTTGAAAAGACATGACATAAACACAATTATATACAATCAACACATTCTTATAGCTTTTTGTTGTTATTTAAGACAATGGTTTTAGAATAGAATAGAATAGAATGCCGTTATTGTCATTGCAGAAGCAGTTCAACAAAATTAAAGAGTGCTACATCTGATGCAGTGAAATACAGTAGAAGTTTTAAAGTGATTTAATTTAATTTAATTTTTCTTTATTTTCTTTTATTTTCTTTTATTTTTTTTTATTTTCTTTTCTTTTATTATTTCTATTCTATTCTTCTATTTTTGTTTTTCTATATTTTGTTTTTCTATAGAATCTTTCAAATCATTTTGTTACATGTTACATATTTTCAAGTAGCAACAATTTCTGCTTAACTAAAGGCAAACTCCTACAATCATAATATCAAAATAAAAGCGTTGTGATTTCCTCTTTAAGGGCCCCATCACTGAGTTTTGGTCTTGAGAACAGATTAGGTCCAAAGCTGTTGTCACTCCTCTCTGGAGTCAAAGGTTAAATCAATTCAACCTGCTCTCTCTATCTGCTCATACTGTGACAAAGCCATCAGGTCACTTCCTGTATGGGCGGGGGGGACAAAAGTGCAGCTCTCTCTCGTGTCTCTCACTGTCCCTCTGTCTCTGGATGTCACCGGGCTGCAGTCTGGCCTTATCATCAGTTGCCTCTATGACTTTGGGATGTTTTTCCTCTCCTCCTCTCCTTCCCTCCTGTTTTTCCTCTCCTCCTCCTGCACATGAAGATGAAGACATCCTGTTCAAAGGTGCAGTGACAAAAGGAGCACAGCCATTGAAGTGATGGCGGCGCTGACATGTTTTGTGAGTGTGTGACTCCGGACAGGAAGTATGAACTCACTCATCAATATCACAGCCTAAATTTGTGGTTTCTGGGTTTCTGAGTCACAAAGATATAAGAATATTGGTGTAAACGTGGCAAAACTAATTTAACTATAAAGGAAGAATATATTTTAATGGAGTGATCAGCAGAGGTCAGAAAAGACATTTAAATTCTCAATTTCTCATTCAGATTTCTTCTTGTCATAGGCACCAGAGGCTCTGTGAGATGTATAGAGAATAACTACAGTCACTTTGTTGGTCACAATTCATGTCCTGCTAATGTTAAAAATGGAGATGACAGGTGAAGGCTTAAAACAACCTTCTCACTTCCCCAACACAAACACACACACACACACACACACACACACACACACACACACACACACACACACACACACACACACACACACACACACACACACGCACGGTGGCATACGTTAACATAGCAGTGTCTTATTGTTTGTTGTGTGATTGTGTCAATGTATTTTAGGCATGAGACTAAACGGTGCTGAGAATCGAAAGCAGTGACACCTCTCACAGGCCAGACAGTCATAAAACCAGGACGGGGGAGGGGGCGTACAGTGGGGTTTGGTGAGTTTTCTTTGGGGTGGGGTGGTCTGAGCTCCAGTCCATCTGGAATCCACATCCAGGGCCAGCAGGGTGTCACCCTGTCCTCCTCTTCAAGTCCCAACATGTCTGCAGATCAGAGCGTAGTTTATGGTTTCATTGTTTAACAATGACGTCACAACAAGTGACAGGTATCTGATTCTTAGTTTTTACCTTCATGTCTGTATATATTTATGTATATGTATATGTAGTGTGTGCACCAATGCTGATGAAGATGTAACATTAACACACACACACACACACACACACACACACACACACACACACACACACAAACATGAGCAGCCTAATAAAAATATCCTGCTATCAGACTCTGTAAGCTTTTGGATCGAGTCTTTGGTGGGAGATCTTGGCTCCCAATGAAACATGAGACGTTCACTGTTACAAAAGCAAACGGAAACAGTAACAGCTTGAGAGAAAATGTTGTCAGGAGTCAGTGCAGCAGGATAACATAGCCAGCCAGTTTGTCCTATAGAACCTAGTTCTCCCATTACAGTACAGGTCCCAGTACAGGATGTGCTGTATTGTGACTCACAGCAGTAACACATGTTGATTTGGGATAGTGTTGATAGTTGATAGTGTTGATTTGTGCTATTTTTGTGTTGGAAGGCACAATGCATTTTAAATATTTGGACCAGCTAAGTTGGCAGATAAGAGCTAACTGTCTATGTTGCTGAATGACATCCTAAGTCATTTCTATCTATACCCATTATGGTGGACTGCAGATGCTTTGCTGGTCTGTTGCAAAGCCTAGTAGCCAAGTCCCAAGCGAGTGCTTGTAAGCTGTATTGCCCGGGCGAGGATGTGTGATGATGAAACACCAGAAACGCTCAGTGACCCCAGGTTACATCTCTGATGATGAATCTGAGCGCATCGAGAGTGGAGTCTGGTACTGGACAACTACACTGTAAATGTATGCTTGTAAAACCAAAGGAGTGAGAAAGACGATATATTCTCAGTAGACCTGCTGCGTTTTGTGATAATGGGGTTGTCCTCTCCCTATTACATTTCAGTTGAGTCAGGTCAGCTGTAGAGGAGTGTTCATCTGAGACGGTGAGTTATCAGCTGTCCGATGCAGCCTTGATCTGACATCAGGACTGAAGGCAGATATCAGACTCTGCAGAGAAACATCTAAAAACAAATCTGCCTGACAGAATTTCTTCTTCTTCTTTTTTCAGTAGTTTTTGAACTAGCACTCTAATGTCCCCAAAGCTGTAAGCAGTCATTTAAAGCTACAATTTTTGTTTTATTTTGGAAATGATACCTTGTCTCATTTTGTCTCTGAATGTTACCTGAACTTTCACGATGTCAGAGTTCATTCTCTTAATGTTGATAAAACATTAATTATTTTACCATAACTGGAATAGACTTGGAATGAATGAGCATAAAAGCTTTGGATAAACTAATTGAAAAATATCAAACATTTTGTGTGTCATCTGTACACATGAATGTGTGTGTGTGGGTGTGTGTGTGTTTGTGTGTGTGTGTGTGTGTGTGTGTGTGTGTGTGTGTGTGTTTGTGTGTCATGTGTATGTGGGTTCACATGCTTTGCCCCTGATAGCTGACATTAATACTGGATGAAATACTGCCAAGCATATCAGTTCCTTGGATTAATTACTGGTTCAGATGACTTTACCACACTGTTGGCCTGAATCTGAATCAGTTTGAGCCTCCTGGCCGCATTACAGATGCTTGTTTAATGTTACGCTGTAATGCAGGATAACATCTCATCAGCAGCAACAGACCTGTACCTACACTGTTGATTGCAGATCAGCTCTTCACTGGCACGGCCACTTTCAATGAGTAAAAAAGGTTTTATTAAAATAAAATCTTACTCACTTTCTTAATTGTTATGATCGGGGCATCTTTCAAGTGGTGGCATTAGAGTGATCACATGACAGAGGCTGAGATGAAGAAAACACTGCAACAAGCACAAATCAGACGCAACCGCGCACTTTGCAGCATCTTTCAGGGTCCACAGTGATGTAATTATATTGCTGGAGATGAAGGAGTGGGACGCTTGGGTTTGTTTATAAGCATAGAAAGTAGAAAAGCAACGCATTTTATGACGTGAAATGGAATATTATTTGTCATATTGGCAGATATCATGGCAGATACAGATATATACATTTTCTCATATGAACTGAAGTGGTTCACTCATATGCAAAATGCTCTGCTTCTATATGTTCACCAATACATTGTTTTGTGACTCAGTGTCTCTGTCTCCTACATGTGTACGAAATACTGAACATAGCTGGAAAACTGAAAAGTGACACCAGTACATGTTTCACTGCAGGAGTCGTTCAAGTTCATGTTCTTTGGTTCATCTGAATATGTACCAGTAAATAAGGGGGAGGGGAAGATATTCCAATATAATTCCAGCCACAGCTAGAAGGCCACTTGTCTTCAATTTCACAAGCTGCTAAATTTAACTTGTTTGCTTTCCCATGAAGCTGTGAGCTGCTTTGTTTGTCAAGACTTTACATCTCTGAAGTTGTGAAACACATAAATCAACTTTACCGGACCAAGTGTGTCACTTATAAACTCTTATATATATATATACTCTTCAACCTGTAATTATATACTCTCGGTATGTGTGTGTGTGTGGTAATAAACAGATGGGATGTTTGCACAGGAATTACAGAGAGAATGAAATAATTTTGAACCCATTGCAGTGTGTATTTCTGCTGCTGGATAAATGCTACGACTGACGATTTTCAAGTTATTACTCGTACCGCTCCTTCACACATGATACACACATTGGTAGCTAATTTTGTTTTTTTTTTTATGCGTAAACAAAAAAAATAAGAGCAGAAAATATGTTAAGATCAAACATCAGCATAAATTGACTCAAAACCTCCCAAAAATCCTCACACTGCCATGTCAAACCCCCAAAAATGTTTCTATTTTTTGTATGCATATCCTTCTGGGAACCAAGGAAACCGTTTTTTAATATTATTTTTTTTATTTTACAGTATGTCCACTGTAGTGGACCTGAGGACCATTTTAGTTTGAAATATCATATCACTGGAAAGCCCAGGATGACTTCAGTACAATGCAGCAGGGATTGATGGAGTAGCTCACAAGAGTAAAAGGAGATGCATGTGAACAAAATGTCCACTACAGAGGACACAATTCAATTGGCTGGGTCTCTGGTGGGTTGGGTCTGGGTCTTCATAACTAAAAATCACAATGAAGAATCCTCAAATCTTTATCTATATAATGATCAAATGATCATGCAGTTCTATAGACACGTGCTGTGTCATGGCTGTGATTCACGTCACGTGTGAGTTTAGAGTTTTTCCCACAGATTAAAATGCACAAAACAAAAAAGCAGACAGCACCTCAAACAAATAAAAATCCCTCTTCTGCTGAGCTCAGAACATTTCACCTGTTCACACAAATTGCCTTAAACTGTTGTCCAGCAATGACCCCGCCCCCCACTGTGAGGGTGAGCTCGTCCCGCTCACATCAGAGACCTGATGACCTCCTGACCCGCTGACCTCCTCAGCAGGACATCAGACTGAAGCACTTAGCAGTCCCATCTACGTTCTCGATTTATAACTGATCTTTTTTTCTGCATTTTAATTTTCAACCGATTTTTATTGAAAGAAAAAGACTTGAAATGCGTTTCAAAAATACCAAACTCCACATGACAGATTTTTTTTTTTTATCAAACGCAAACCATAATGAAAACTCCATTCAGGTTCATTGTTTATGATGATAATGTTTATTGGTTGGAACTTTTGTCCACATTTCAGCAGATCAAATCTAAAAATCATGATTCATATAAAATCAAAAGAAATTCACTTGGTGTCATTGCTTTGTGCGATAGAAGAGAAGAAGAAGCGGAAAAATCATGTCAGAGTTTTTTTATCTAGAATTGTACTTATTATTTAGATTATTTATTAATGTGCAGTGCCTGAACATATAAACCCACCACCTCCTTATAGCTGTAGTTAATCCATCACAGAATACAGGAAAACTGACCTGAATCTTTCACTAGTGCTACATCTGATGCAGTGAAATACAGTAGCAGTTTTAAAGTGATTTAATTTAATTTAATTTTTCTTTATTTTCTTTTCTTTTCTTTTCTTTTCTTTTCTTTTCTTTTCTTATTTCTATTCTATTCTATTCTATTCTATTCTATTCTATTCTATGCTATTTTTATTTTTGTTTTTCTATATTTTGTTTTTCTATAGAATCTTTCAAATCATTTTGTTACATGTTACATATTTTCAAGTAGCAACAATTTCTGCTTAACTAAAGGCAAACTCCTACAATCATAATATCAAAATAAAAGCGTTGTGATTTCCTCTTTAAGGGCCCCATCACTGAGTTTTGGTCTTGAGAACAGATTAGGTCCAAAGCTAAAACTAGTTTTAGAGAAACATAGACAAAAGGCCCTTCATGCAATGTTGAACATGAAAAAAATCCAAATCTGTATCTGCATCCCAAATCCAGATCTTCATCCAAACTCAGTCAGCTCGTTCTTGACTCAAAGTGACAAAGACAAACTTTGTCACTTTGTTTTGAGTCACATGACTGTTTTCATACCTTTCAGAAATATGAAGGTATTCATTTATACTGCTTTTATTTGTATAAGTGCTTAGCACTGTGGTGCATACAACAACAACTCTCTAAAAAAGGTTTTACTCAGTATTTCCATCCCCTCAGGATTTCATGATTTTCTTCGTGATTTTTGCCAACAAAACCTCTGACTTAGCGCCAGTATTTTGTGGCAAATTTTGCATTTTTCCTCTTAATCACAACTTTTACACAATTTATTCACAAATTAATACATTTAAACATACTTTAAATCTGCATGATGAACAAACACAAACTTTATGCATAGAACAAACATTATGTTCTTGTGTCACTCAGCATTACAACTACTACATTCTAATCATCATCTAACATTAAAATCATGAAAATCATGGAGACATTTACATTTTTCACAAGTATTTTTCCTTAACCTTAACAATAAAAATGATAGAATAAAAGTAATACTTCTTATTATAATAATATTAATAATAATAATAATAATACATTATAATAATATATTATATTCATATTTGCACATCGAATGTCAACCTCATGTTTAGTGCATTTTATATCAATGCAGTCCTCATTACAAAATTACAACATTAACATTATCTTATTGAATGAAAGCGTGAGTGTGTGTGAATGTGTGTGAGAACAGAAGAACTTAACTGTGTTTATTTAACACCAGACTCATTACCAGTGATGGACTTTATTGCCTCTTTAGTGCTTTCACACACACACACACACACACACACACACACACACACACACACACACACACACACACACACACACACACACACACACAGACAGACACACACACACAGACACACACACACACACACACACACACACACACACACACACCACACCCCTTAGTGTATTGGTTATACACAGCTCAGCCCCGCCTCCTCTCTGACTGCTTTAAAAAGACAAACTGAGCTGCAGGAGTTGAAGCTGCACAGACTGGCCCTTTAAACTCACAGCCTGACATAACCTCAGGCTTTCTAAAGAAACAATTTCCTTTTTCACCCACTTTAATTAGTTGACATCAGGCTTTTGGGAGACTTTTCCTTTCCCTCTCATTTTCCCTATCAGTCATCAAAGTGTCTTCCCAGGAGGCTTTTCCTCTTTTATCTTGTATTCTTTCATTTCACGGTCACACTTTCCCTCATGGATCTGCCAGATCTTCCATTCCTTCTCTCCTCTGCTGATGACCTCTATGATGACCCCTGCTTCAACACCAGTGACATGAACTTTTTTGATGACCTGGACACAAGGCTGCTGCACGTTGGCCTGATGAAGTCAGAGGAACATTTTCATCAGCATCATCACACCCCTGTCACTGAGGAAGAGGAGGAGGAGGAGGATGAGCATGTTCGGGCTCCCAGTGGCCTGCACCAGGCGGGCCACTGCCTGCTCTGGGCTTGCAAGGCTTGCAAGAGAAAGACAACACATGCTGACCGAAGGAAGGCTGCTACTATGCGGGAGCGCCGACGACTCAGCAAGGTGAACGATGCCTTTGAGACCCTCAAACGCTGCACGGCCTCCAATCCCAACCAGCGGCTGCCTAAAGTGGATATCCTGCGAAATGCCATCAGCTACATTGAGTCCCTGCAGGAGCTGCTGCGAAGCAACCGAGATGAAAGCTTCTACCCCACAGTGGACCATTTCAGCGGGGACTCAGACACCTCCAGCCCCCGCTCCAACTGTTCTGATGGCACGGTCAGTCTAACAATAGCTGCTAGGGGAGCTAGCTGCAAGTGTGTCCACATGACATGTTTGAAATTGGTGATATTTATTTTTGGCTGGAATTTACAAATACATTTCCACTGCACACAATTTCTAAAATGCATTTAAAAGCAAGTTAAGGTGAAAAGAGGTGGATGGATAAAGACAGAACTGTGCTGAAATCGGCTTTGTAAATTTGAAAATCATGTCAGATGAAACCCATACTTTTCCAAATTTGGAACGCATTTTGAAATGAGAAGTTCATAAAAGGGTAGATGGAATTACGGAACTATAAGAAGTGACCTGCTGTTTACACTATAAAGATCACCTCTTTTGTTGGGAAGTGAAGTTAGTTAGTTACTTTTATGAATGAGCAGACTTGCACAATGATATATTTAAAATGTGAAATGGAGAGTAGAACACAGCTGTGCTATATGGCGTACACATTTATTTGTTGGTTGGCAAGTGGCTCAGTGGGTAGTTCTTCCACTTGGGAACCGGAGGGTCGCCGGTTTGAGCCCCTGCCGAGGTGCCCCTGAGCAAGGCACCGAACTCTCAATTGCTTCCCCCTCTGCGAAGGGTGGTAATGTAATGTAAGTTGCTTTGGATAAAAGCGTCTGCCAAATGATCGTAATGTAATGTAATGACTGACTTATCATTATGTTTCCAGGCGGATTTCGGCCCTCTGTGTTCAGCCAGAAGTGAAATCAGTGACGACTTCTACTCCAGCCACACAGCACAAGGTCAGTTTGACATTTCTCCTTTGACTGAAATGATGACTTTTGACCTTATTTATTAATTTTGCTATTTGTTTTTATTGAAGCAAACATTTGACATGACATTGCGCACACAATTGTAGGATATTTTGGAGATAGCATTTATACAGAAAGAGGGGGAAAAGGAGAGAGAGCGATAGAGAGAAAGAAAGACTTTTGACTTTAGATTAACTTATCATATCATAGGATCAGTGTTCCTCAGTATGATCAGATTATTGTTCTCTATACAGTAATATCACCAAGTTGTGTGGTAATTATTATTCTGACAAGCTCTCCTTGACTATATGACATGACTACTCTTTGAACATGAGCAGATCTATTAGTATGATCACTTTCCCACTTTCAATTGTCGTGTTTCATTTAACTGAACAACCAAATTTGTTTCCACAGATTCCAGTGGGAAAGAATCAGTCATTTCCAGTTTGGACTGTTTGTCCAGTATAGTAAAGCGGATCAGCACAGATCAAGCTGTGCCCCTCTCAGCCATCAGCCTGGATCTTCAGGGCCCCGGATCTCCTGAGGACGGCCCCTGCAGGCTGCAGACCCCCTGCTGAGCTATCAATCTATGAGCACACAGGCCTCATGTTCCAAAACCAACTTATTCCCTCTATTTTTAGGGAGAAAAGTCCTTGTGGCCAGAAGAAAAACACTAGAATATTCCCAAAGGGCCTTGAGTTTGTTTCATCAAAGTTTTTAAAAGATGAAGACGAGGATTTGAAGATGTTTAGGAGAACAGAGAAGATCATTTTCTGAATTTCTGTTAAGGAATTGTTACAGAGAAAATGACAGAGGACCACTTTGTACATAGGAGGCGATTTTCATCGTTCACACACACACAAAGAGAAAGAAGAAGATGCTGGTTATTTTGTTGAACGTTTCTGTATTTATTATGAGTGAATGCTATTTTAATAAAAAATATATTTATATTGAATATACATATTGAATGAATTTTGTTCCTGTTAGAATCATTCAACAATTCCCACAAAGTATCAATACTGCTGCCAAGCTGTAATATTTGACTCTCCGATGTTAGCAACACCTTTAAAATGAGAAGTGCGTGTGTGTGTGTGTGTGTGTGTGTGTGTGTGTGTGTGTAAATTATTAAAAAAAATATTTTGTAAAAATTATCAAATTTACGTCTGTGAAACAAACTTTCAGTAGTTTACTGCATCAGTGAGCTTATGGATACATATTGTGATTTATTGACAGACCTACTTTCACACACACAGATTAGACATAAAACTCTGGAGGTTGGATATCATGTTGGACATTTTAATATTTATCTGGACGGTTACATCATATTTACACAAACACAGTGTTGGAAAGGCTTGATTTTTCTTCATTCTTTATTGAGATTTTAGCTTCGTCCAGATAACTTTTCACTCAAGCAGAAACAGGCGGTAAGACGTCAGGTGGTGCTGTGGGGGTCACCGGGGCCTCAGCTTCTGCCGTGGCCGCAGGAGCGAAGCCTCCTGCCCGCTCATTTCCTGCGGCGTGCGGCAGCTCCCTTCTTGCTACTGCAAAGCGCAAAAACAGTCAGAGCTGTAAATGTGTGTGTGTGTGTAACGGAAGAAGGACAGAGTGCAAAACTGATTTTATAAATATTGTACTTTCACAGAAAGCGTGGGTTTTGAGCTGGTTTTTATTTTCCACTTACAGCGCCCTCTAGTATCCAGTTTACAATTACAAACTGTGGCTCAAGATCAACGATGGCCTCTCATCCAATGACATTTAATCTTTTATTTTATTCTATGTTAGTAATTTTTTACAGATAATTTACGATACATTTTAGTTTATGTTATTGTTATTGTAACTGATGCTGCCTTTCATGTGTTTATGTTCGCGACAAATCCATTGTGTGAGAGAAATGTGGCCAAAGGAACGGATTCTGATTCTGTGAACATATTAATAGCAAAGTTTATTCCCACTAACACTAACTTATTTTTCCCTTCAAACTTTTGTTGAAGGGAAATGTCTGAGTGGGCATGCATGCAGGCGTGTGTGTGCGATGGATGATGTCACTCACTGTTTCTGCAGCTCATCGATGCGGTTTCTGAGCGAGGTGACCTGAAAAACAGATGTGTGAATCTGATGATAGTAGACAGGAAGAGGAGGAACATCTCACCTGCACATGTTCAGAATTGTAAGATTTACGTTTATAAGGTGTATGTATGTATGTATGTATGTATGTATGTATGTATGTATGTATGTATGTATGTATGTATGTATGTATGTATGTATGTATGTTTGTATGTATGTTTGTATGTATGTATGTATGTATGTATGTATGTATGTATGTGTGTATGTGTGTATGTATGTATGTATGTATGTATGTATGTATCCACCTTTAATGTTGTTTTGGAACTTTTTCATTCCTTGAGCCTTGATTGGTGGGCAGTTTAGTGTAAAAAAGTGGTGACAGTGTCTTCCTACATTCAAGGATACAGTTTATAAACTTAAGACTAATGAATCAATCTATAGATAAGTTTTCATCAAACTCTCCATATCTTATATTGTAACATTGGTGCTTCTCTGTCCATCACTGACCTCATATTTCTGCCTCTTGAACTTCTCACTGTTGTCGTACTTAATTTCCTCCAGCTTGTACATCCAATCCCAAAGCTCATTCGCCTTTTCCCTGGTTAACACAAAGCAGGAACCAAACATGTATGTTGAGCCATCTTAGTGGAGTCCCTATGATTTTGAATGCCATTTCCCAAGTTTTGTCTACATCTGCTCATGCAACAATATTGGGCTGGTTTCTTATCATGTCAGGATTCCTCCTGTGCATTACCTCAGGTTGGCCTCACTGAAACCATCTAGACTCAGAGGTTTGATTCTCTCGGCCAAGATCTTCTTCTTCTTTTCTCTTTCGGTCTGCTTCTTGCCTCTTTTCGCCTCAACCTAGAATAGCCCAACGAAAAAACAGAACAGAACAACTCCTCTTGTAACAAACTGAATTAGGCATGAAACTTTTTGTTATCCAAGCCCTATTGAAATTGAATTGTACAGTCTTAGTAGAACATGTGTGGTAGGGCCACAGTTAAAAAAATATATATATATACATATATATAAGTGTGAATCTGGATCATGTGAATTGATTGTTTTTAAAAACAATCATTGATAGTTGACATTTGAATACAAAAATCTGAATTTAAATTGGAATCTTAAGAAAAATTGTATTCATACATCTGAAGCTGAACATTGAATTGGAAATGTTTAAAAGAAGTAAGCAAATATTCACACTGACAAAAGGATCCTGTTCTAAGTCTGTTGCAACTTCCAAATTTAATTTCAAAATAAAATCTAGGCCAGTGGTTCCCAAACTTTTTCTGCAGGGCCCCCCTTTTATAGATCAGAATTTTTCGCGATATTGATTGTTCTCTGACTGATATCACAATACAATTGTTTGAGGAAATTCCACTGAAATCTGTATTGCAGCTTTTCAGACATCTTGCCTACCAGCCACCCTGACATCAGCATTGACAGCATCACTATCATCATACCTTCTGCAGGTTGCTGCTGAATCCTGATCCCATGTTGGTCAGCGCACTCTTCTTCTTGGCTTCATCCTCAGCCTTCCTCTGTATATCAGCTTCTTCCTTTCTCTGCTTCTCAGCCTGCCAAATACATTCCAGATGGTCAGAGAGACAGAGATGTCCTGATGTCCACTAACATTTAATATCTGCCTTTGTATGAGAAGCTCCTTTACTGACACATACATCCCTTCTGATAGGCATGTCTTATGTTGGACCAAACAATTATTAGTTAACTAACTGATCATTCAGAGCAGTAAACATAATGTTGTGAGATTCAGTTTAGTTGATTTGTACCCTGGGAAGCTAAACTAACATTGCCCATCTTGTACGGATGGCAATACCTTCTTCAGTGAGCCCTCAATGGGTAGATGTTTCAACATGTTTTAACATTGAGGATGTGACCGAGTCAATCGCTATCACCTGACTACAAAATGTTGTACTTCTTTCTTGGTTTTGTACAAACATGCTGTATAGATGTAAGTTCAGTTCCCATAACACTGCCTCTAGCTTTATCATAACCCTTCTATAATCCTAAAATGTATGATTTGTATGTCATGAGTTCTTTGTGAGACCTTTCAATACTAAATATAGTAAAGCCTTTCCAGGATGATATGCTAATAAACAAGCTAATATCCATACTTCACGTCTGGCCTGCCGCTCTTTGTCCTGCTCAGCACGGGTCCTCTGCTGGTCAGCTCTCTCGGTACGACGCTTCTCCTGAACACACACATACACACACACCGAAAAGTTATCAGCACAAATCAAACTGTGATAGTTTATAGATAGTTGTTCATTTCCTTAAATGATCATTCTGATCTCATTCCAGTTCTGAGCAAACATTGTGATAATTGAACATACAGAAACACCATATCTCACAATTCTCGCCATAAGAGCAATGAGTTCCTCTTCCTCCTTCTTCCTGCACTCAAAGTGAGCATCAATCAGCCCTTGCAGCTCAGCAAGGTCTTTGTTCTGACGTTTCTTCTGAATGTCCTGCAAGTAGCCAACAGACAACCCCCATTACAAATGAGTCAAAGGGTGACTTACCTGTGTTAAACAGTTAATGCAGAAAAGGTTGCTAGTTTCAATGCCCGACTGACTTAGTCTAGGAAGGTGTATATGAAACAGTGTTTTTTCGAATGCATGACCAAGCTGGAGGTTCTGTTACCAGGAATCAAACCCAGCCTGAGCATTTATAACCTGTGCCCTTTTTTGAGTTGTAGTCAAGCCAACTTACATCAAAGTCCACTTTCTCACCCTCAGGCATCTTTGAGGCGCTGGGTCTGATGAAGGAAATAAAGTGCAGTGTCGGAGTATCTTAGGACAAGGGAAGTATCTCACGCTTATATTGTGAAAACACAATAGTCTTTACAAAAAATATTAAATGCACTCACTTGAACTTAGGCTTCTCTTCTGTTTTTCAGCATCAAAATAAAAGAAAGATGAGAGAGGACAAACTGTTAGAGATACAAAGGTGGAAAATATGCAGACTAAATAACGTCTGGTTAATTAGGGGACCATCCACAAGTTATGACCAAGGGCGGCAAGTGGATGATTCATACCTCTAGTAGATCTTTATAATGTAAGTCTCAGTTTTAGCAACATTTTCTATCACAGTGACCTTATCCGTGTGTGTTACATACTGCAATCAGTTTTGCTGCTTCTCATACGGTTCTATAATGCTCAATCGCTGCATTCAGTGATCAATTATTTTCAAATAACAAAAGTTTGATAACGGGCACCTCAACCCTTTATTACATAGGTTGCCTTCGAGTGCTGGTTGGAATGTGGATTCTACGCTGATGCTGTAAAAGGCACAAAGAAGTCACTCTTACCTTATGAGGAAAGACTCAATTTACACAAAAATGGACACAGATGCTCAAAACATCGAAACAGCACTTTTTGTTTGAATTAATATAATATTCACTGGATATGTCAGAAATGTCTATTTTTTGTGAAATGCTTTTTTCATTTCCAATGTACAGTTAGTGCACAGGAATAAGGCCACTGTCTCATAAGGTGTTACCTGATTTGTCTGTTTGACAGTGTTAATTTGTGGTGCATTAGTGTGTAAATCTCACCAGTAAGATCAGAGGTATTTAAGTATTACTCAGGATAAGTATGCTGTGACATTGATCACCAGATAAATCATATAAGTAACATTTTCCGGACATACTTCAATGCACATATTCACAACTGTTTGGTAAGAATTTGACTGTGTAGTCACTGTTATGGTGTGTCATTGCAAAATCAAACAGGATTTTGACAGAACCAGGTTTAGGATTAGCTCTGCTGTTGTTTTTTCGTTGGACATGACCCCCACACACAAAACCCAGACAAAACAACAGGTGGAAAACGCAGGCAAAGCAACAGTGACTCAGCAGGAAATACAAACTACCATCTTGATCGTCGTAGTCCCCTGGCACGACACATTCATGCAAAAAAGAGAAGAAGCACAGATGAGCAATGCGCTGTAACCATGACCCTGTATTTCTGAATCCTTCACCCTGGTCATCCGCATCGCCCGTTTGGCTGACGGAGCCAAACAGGCGATCTGATTAATTCTGCCTTTCTCTAGGGAGGTTGAGTGAAACAGAGTGTCTCACAGCAGACCCCTCTGGGTGTGAAAGCTTCCTTAGCCAATAGGAAAACAGATACAAGTCCAATCAGAAGAACATAGTATAATCCAAGTCAACATACCTTCCTCTTCATCATAGCCGTCTGCATGCAGCAAGCGTCCAAAGCAAGAGCAGAACAGATATCATTAGTGATGGAACCGGGCAGCCTGTTTCTGTACTTTCTATGATGCAGAGCTTGTGAAGCGCATTTATCAGAATGGGGTGTGCATATTCCTATGCTTTTGGAGTCACCACAGAAGTCCCATGGGTTCCCAATTTGGAACCCATGCAGATGTTCCAAATTATTGCTACAGAAGCACAGAAGCACAAAGCCTTCCTAATAAAAAAAAATAAGGTAATAATGCTCTTTTCAACACAGTTATTAATTGAGTAATTGTTTCTACTTTTTGGGAAAATAAGCTCATTTCCTTACTAACAGCATACCGTTGCTTCTATAAGCACATTTACCATTGTATATATGTTTAAATCATATGTTTAAATCATAAAAAACATTTATCAGCGATGCTGATAAGGATAATATAGCTCCAGGGTTTGATTTTTAAATAAATCCTAACTCAGAATGGAAACAGCTCATCAGGGGCTGCTTTTGTCAGCGTGTCAATTGTCCTGATGCGCTGGTAAAAGTGGTTTGTATCTCAGACGGACCATTTCTACCAAGTCCAAGAGGCAACCACAGTTTTTTCATGTGCTTTCACATATTGACAGTAGGTGGCAGCTTTCACTGTAAAAGGTAAAACCATACTGCAAGGAACGATAAGAACTCTAACAGAGTAACCATGGCTGTAAATAATGCAGGCTTTATACCCTTCAAAATGTGCTTTTCAAATGTTTTATGTGGTTGGAAATGAGTTAAGGTTACACATAAAACAAGGGTGTCTATTATTACTCTGCAGGGTACCTTTAGGTTTGTACTCGCCAGTTGGTTTCTAATTTTGCAATGGAATAGAGTGTATGAGCCTGATCATAACAAAGTCAGTGTGTGTAAAGGAAGATGCAGCTGTGTGCACCAAAAGTCTATTTTAAAACAGAAATTCCTTTTGGAGCAGCAAAATCAGAGAGCGCCAGTTGCTGCCAGGGGCGTCCACGGTGACTCTTCATAGTCTTTTGAACAAACTTGATATATCTGTCGAGTTACTAAAGATGTGTGCATCACACTGCAACACCCCATTGTAAATGCTTTAGAGCAATTTTGCCAGTCACATTCTGCATCTGCACACATAAAGACACTGAACATGGACTGAGGGGAGAACAAAGAAAATAGCTTTTACATGACTGAACCCATCATCCATTCTGTCAGCCTTCAACAGAGACATGAGAGTTAGTTTGCATTGATGCAAACCTTGACAATGGTCACTGAGAATCAAATGAGACATGAGCACAGAGAGGAGGCCATGGATGATTCATGTAAGAGTAGCTGATTTTCTTCTTCTCCCTTCAAACATACATATTCATACTCAAAACACACATCTGACATTGAACGAAAATGTGGACAACATCAAAAACAGTTTTGATGTAAAAGATAATTGTGGATATTTTATTCTTTATGGTTTTTCGTTACAGCAAGACTAACATTCTGTCTCACTAGGTGCCCACAGGTTGAGCGTTTTTGATGCCTCACCTGTGACAAAGGAAAGTTTGTCCTGATGATAGTGATAGAGTTTATTGCACCTATTGTGGAAATATGCCATTTTAGGCTAAAGGCAAAATTGTCCAAAATGGAAAAGGGTAGTTCTTTAGAAGTTTAGAGAGCATGATGGTGCTCAATACATTTCATGTCATCTCTCTCTATTATGATTTATCCTTTAGAGGCTGTGGAAGGAGTCATTTTTGAAGACATATCATTAATCTCTGAGGTGTTGTTGAAGGGAAATTCTGACGTGATGATGCAGCTAAATATACTTTAATGACTGCCTTTCTAGGGCTGGATGATGCCTCTCTAGGCAATGATGTGGAATGAATGATGGATATTACTGGATGTCTCTTGTAGACTGTGTAACCTAAAGTGTTTGTGTTGGAGGATTGGTAAGGTCACAAGCCGCAGCCAATATTTGTTTATTTAAAACCTCTAATTCTAAAAGTGCCCAGTAAAATCATGGCCTTATGTCACAATGATTTCCTTGTTTTCCACAGTGGGCAAATCATAATTTAGAGGACAAAGCAGGCGAGTAGAGCAACATGAGTAGAAGTGGCCAAAGCAGGACAACATGTGGGTTTATGATAAAAACATAACAAAACATGAGTTCATAAGGGGATTTTCATCTAAAACCCGCAAATCCTTTACCATTTACATAAATCCATTGCTCCCATCATATGGCAGCTAAGAGGAGTTGCCTTGCATGGAAAGAGCTAAAGGGGGACTAGAAGGAACTAGGAACTTCAAAAACATCACATTAACAAGACAGCGCAGAGTCTTTCAATCTGTGAGGTTTGAAATTGGCACAACTGCACCGTCCACTGCAGCATTTACTGTCTTGGGTATATTCAAAGGATGTGACAAAATCTCTGGGTATACCCTTTCAGTATAATTGGAGTTTCTGCTGTTTCTTTCCGCATCACCTTAATGTAATTTGTTTCAATGTAAAATCAGTAAGTAACTATTCAAAGACAGCTCTGTAAGTTAATTAAAGATCCCTCCAGCAAAAAGGACAGCAGCAACAGAATGATCCATGTATGCCTGACGGGATCACTAGTGAAATCCAACCATAACATATTATTTTACAGACCCTCTATTTAAAGCTATAATTAAATCAATAGCCCAGTATGTTTCCACAAACTAAGCCAGGTGGGGTTGTGCTTTGGTTTGTCTAATGGTGTCTAAGGAGGAGCCCGACACTAGAGAGTAACTGCTATTCTGTTAAAAAGCAGCATGTTCAGGGTCTCCTTTATATTTTGAGAATTGAGAATTCTCACAGTCGATTGCTGTGCTATTTAGCATTGAATGTTAGTGACGTGATGACTCACAGATTTGGCTTATAGATAAAATCATATTTATCACTGCTGGGATGCAAAAGTAAAAATCTACAGAAAAAACTCAAATCAGACTGAAATGTGAAGAATTTGATTATTAACACTCAATGCGCTGACTTTTTTTGCAGCATGTTGACGCTAAAAGAGACCATTTGTCCAACAGAGTAAAGTACTGAATGTCCTGCAGGGGGAAGGTTGAAGGTCTGCCCGTGCCACGTACCTTCCTCCTCCTGAACCACCTCCTGTGGCTCTGGCTCTGGCTCAGGTTCGGGCTCAGGCTCAGGCTCAGGCTCTACATCTGGCTCTGCTTCTACCTGGGCCTCCGCCTCAGGGGCTACTTCTACTTCTACTACCTCCTCCTGGGCTACGGCACGCAGCATGCAGCAGAGGGAGGGTGTTGGAGAAGGCCATTAATGGAGACCACAAACATGACAGAACCATTAGAAACTAAAATTGAGAGATTACTTCAGTTACAGAGAGGATGGATGGGTGAACAACAGCACTGCTGGAGGACAGAGAAAGAGAGAAACAGGTGATGATGAGAGACAGTAATGGTTGACCTTAATCACACAACGGCCATTTTGAACTGTTGGGGTGGCAAACGTTACCTGAAGCAGCTGTTTACAGAGATACAAACTACTAGAGGAAGAACTACTGCTTGCTCAAATCTCTCCTCCTGTTAGAGTGTTTACAATCAATTGCAAACATTGCTATATAAAGATATAAATATCAGAGAAACACCATCTGTGTTGGCCTTGCTCAGCAGTAGATAAGTGTCCAGGCCAGACAATCACATTCATGCGCACAACTGCATTTCAAATTAATTGTCCTAAAAGAAGGTTCATCATGATAAAGACTAAGTCCCATCTGACTGTATTTGAGCCAACAACTTAGTATAGCACTATAGCTTCTTCGAAAGACTTCAACTGACAAAATAATGAAAGAATAGGTTGCTGAACAACCTACAACACTGTGAACAATGTTGTCTTTTTTTAAAGCCACTACATGCCAGTAGGGGACGCAGAAGTTCCCTGTTGCCAGAGCTTCAAGGATTTTCATGCTAGGTATGACAGGAACGCTTCCTGCTCTGATGCTGTCCTGGTGTCTTCATCCTTCTGCTGTCTGCTGTGTGTCCAGCTGAGTCCTCCTCACCTCCTAACAACCTACTTCAACCTATTTCAACCAAAGTCCCATAGATAAGTAGATTACAAACTCCAGTTTTATGATTGTCATCCAGATAGTTTCCCACCTCAAGTGTTGAATATATGGCCGTTGCATGAATGAGGTCAATGACAGGAGCACTGACAGGATGTCACATTGATAAATGATAATGTAAACATGTCACATGCTAAGAAAAAAATGCAGAGCTCAAAGCCCACGCGTATTTTTTTCCTTAACCATGTGCTTTGAAACTTCACTCCTTCAGAAGAAGTCACCTTTAACCTGGAAGTGTTTGAATGACAGCGGGCTGTCTGTCCGTCATTTAAATACATGTATTGATGAAGGTTATGAATAAATAGCTTACAGGTGGTGCAGGTGGTGTGCGTGTGTGTGTGTGTGTGTGTGTGTGTGTGTGTGTGTGTGTGTTTGTGTCAAACATTTCGGGTTAAGGGTGACTACAGGCATTTGGCTAATTAGTACATTTGAGAAAGGCTTTACAAAATGTAACTGAGTCAGTCATCTTTACCTTCCTCGTCTTCAGTTTTTGGCAAAAACAAAGCAGAAACAAACATAAGTCAAAGTTGTTTCATAGCGTACAAAGCACAAACATCCCAACACCTACAGCTGACTTTTACTTTACCTTCTGCACTGTTCCTTTAAGGTGGATTTCCAAATGCATACAGCATATTTGATAGAAATCTTTCAAATTCATCAGCAGTGCATTTGTGTTGTATTGCACTTGAATTTGAAGTCTCTTTCATCAGGTCAGATGCAGAAACACTCAAACACAATACAACATACTCAAATTTCTTTCGAGCCTAGATTTCATCACTCTTTCATCAGGTCAGATGCAGAAACACTCAAACACAATACAACATACTCAAATTTCTTTCGAGCCTAGATTTCATCATTGACCTTTATGAGATGAAATCACAGATACACTAGTCTACATATCTTATCGATGTTTAACCTTGACAGTGGGACTGCAGGTGTGTCCAATGAGAACTTGGGTCTTATTTCTCCTCCAAGTCAATGGGGGATAAACAGCTTTTAAAAGTCAGTTACTGTGTGAGAAATGGACGAAAAGCTATTCAACATTTCATTTAAAAGCAGTGTAACTTGACCTTGCTGTAAGGTGTGTAATAGATCTAAAGTTAGACCCGGCTGAATTGTTGTCACTTACCATCGACGTGCTCCCTGAAACATGAAAGACAAAATATTCAGAGGCCGGACATGATTTTACTGTTGACTCCTCCTTTATTTTAAAAGCCTCAAAATGGAGTCACAACAGACAGACTGCAGTGTGTGTGTTGGTGTCACTTACACATCTTCAATGTCAGACATCACAAGGCAGATTGCACACCTGTGGGGATAGATGAAGAGGTGATGTGTCTTCAAAGGTGGAAAATGTAGCTTAGTCTCAGCAAGGGGAATTTATTTCATAGGTTTTAACAATAATATTCACTCTCTATCCCATTCACTCCCTCTTTAATTTATTACACTATTTGGTAAATGTCACCTGCATTAAATCTATTTTATAAGATGTTTTAATTGATATTCGCCTCACATGGTTGATTTATAAATCAAGTTGATTGACAGGCTCTCTTAGTTGATCAGCCAGATCATCTGAAGTTGTAATCTCTTCAGTTCAAGCATTATAACAAACTTTTTATTTGTCATTAAGTCAATAAGTCAGCTATTTTAAAAACAACGTAGCTTTTGGGGTAACATAATGTTTTTCCCAAAATATAGACAGGCTACATGTCATGTGAGTTTGACTCAATTGATCTCTGTTAAAACTGCTGCCAAACTTTATTCAAAACACAAACTCACAGAACTCTCAAAGCATGCATCACTCTTCACAATGATGCTATACAAGTCTATACAACAAAATGCTACATAGTTTTTCCTTTCATATTGACATTGCACAGACGTTTTGATTATTCTATGTCATTGACAACTTGGTTCACAAAATATTGGATGATGTTTGTTGCAGAAACAAAATTCATATTACTTACATATTTTTCTGGTTATTTGCTCAAACATAACAATAGTTATATTACAGAATATATAGAGGTTGGTAACTAACTACTACTATTATTAGGACTTTATTAAGCTTGGTTGAAACTGAACCACTTTAATTACAAGTAGCTTCAAAGGTTTCAAATATATTTCCCCAACACCGATGAGGAGTGTATTTGGCTGGAATGCCAAAATGAAATGTCACTGAAGTTGACACCACAAATAGATTAAGCCTCAGAGAAGCAATTCATCGTCTATGCCAAGAACTACAGGACGATCAGAAGTCCCTATCCCAGAATGACCTCTTCCTCTCACAGGTGTCCCGTCCTCCTGAGCTGCGGCTCCTGGTAGTGCCTGGCACCACCTCCTCCCTAAACCTCTGCTCCACCATTAGTGTGTCGATGTTAGTAAGTGTGAGTTTTTCATGACTTGCCCAGAGTGTATAATGAAACGTTTGTGGGTTTGGTCCCTATAGAGGCTTTTCTCCTTTTGTGAAAAACACTATCCATTAGCCTGGGTAAGACTGACTGCAACGCATACTCTCAGGTATGTCTGCAGGGCTCAACCAGAGGAAAATGCAGAATCTACTAACAATGTAATTTCCATTGTTTGTTGTCCAGTTAACTAATGAGGCCCTTTAATAAATTTAGCATACCTGAACACACAGACTAAAACGCCAAACTCAAGGCTCCCATATACACAGTCTAATGCAAGAGTGTTCAACCACATAATGTCAGCCAAGACACATTCCTTGTGTGTGAGAACACACTTGGCCACATAAACCTGATTCTGATCGTTGCCAACAAGTTTATGGTAAACAGAGGTGTTGTAGCAGTGAGGTCAGCTGAGACTTGACTCTGGACAGAAAACGCAAACAAGCTGTTATTATTTCATATTCAACTTTAACTTTCGAATTGCTGCCGACGGTATCACGGTCAGTCCCTTACATGCTGTCATTGAGACGTGGACCTGCTTTAGTGGACCAGACAACAACAACAGCTTTCACTATTCTTGTATATTTCTGAATGTGACATCATCCTTAATGCTCCACTGAGCTCGGCAGACATCAGGGCATCATTTCCACACCCATAGGAGCAGCAATCTGCCGTCCTGTGTGGGAGGATTTCTGTTAACTCTACAACTGAATCATACAGTGAGATCATGTTTAATATATACTGTATATATATATAAAGTGCCTTTGGATGACTCCTTCACACTTTGTGGTGGGCACAGCTGCAGAGGACTCAGAGGATTAGGCCTAGATCATATTTCCACCCATCAGCTGAGGCTCGGCGTCCAAATAGCTGCTTTAATCCCCGAGGTCGGTCCCGCGGGAGGATCCTCCATGCATCAACAGCCAATCACCATCAGCTTCCAACAAATGAGCCCTTTGATCGACTTACAGCTGACAGCGGTCTCACCTCTGTGTGTCCAGCATTCACTCAGCCCGCTGCGGTACATACCAACACCTTGTCACTCTGTATATTTAGTGCCGGTTGCTTCATTTCTACAGTATGACCCCAATATTAAGTGTGGAGAAACTAAAACTTTCCACTGAAACTCAGTGATAAAAAAGTTAAATCAACATCCTTGGCTAAAGGAGGTTTTCACTTAAATATCATAACCTATTGATCAGTACAGTCTGATCGGGAGAGAGTAACTGACAGCTGAATGGAAGATGGGAAAGACCTATTGTGTCATTTCTATTTCCATACGTATCTATTAGGACCAACCAAAACTAGTTGAAATATGACAACAAGAGGCGCAGTTTAATGTTCAAGAGAGGTCAGAGGTCAGATAGACGTTAAGCACATCCAAAATCAGCATGTGCTCATGTAAAACCTGTAACATGATGCTGAATCTGTGAGTGTGTGAACATGCAGAGGGGTGTTGTACACAGATGTTCACATATGTATCAGCCTGCCAAGTAACATTACAACGTAATCCAGGGGGCGCCACAACTCCCCATCGACAACGGAAGAAACTGAAAAATATAATATAAACTAAATGTACAATACTACATAGCTAATAACAATATATTTTGATTAGAACCATAAGATGGTTATATTTGTTTTTTGAATGGCTGTGAAAGCTTATAAAGCTTCATGAATGGATATGAAAACAATGATTCGGTGGCATCACTGTGCACTGTGTGTCTGCTGCTTTCCCATACAGAACACAATCGGCACTCATTGCAGACAATGTGACAGTGATGAACACAACGCCAAAAACTCTCACCTCTGTTTCTGAGCTGTAGTCAGATGGTTTTGCCCTGCACTTGATCCCAAACCAGACTCAAGCAGTACACAATGCACGTGTTTCTACTTTGTCATAAATCGTCAATATTGTTATATTTTATCCCATTAGCATTATTTGTTTTTAAAACATATATAAATGTTGCTAAATTATTTGTGTCCTGTGTTATTTAGATTCATTAAACACTTTGAATTGTAAATTAAACAGCAGCAGCAGAATCTCTCCCCTTTACTGTAGTCACGGTGTCACTTGGTAGTAGCCTTACTATTGTATGTTGCTGCTCTAATTTCACGGAACATTTGCCAGTGTCATAGCTTACTTCTTTATCTGACTGTGATTTGTGAAAAGTATTGTTTTCCTCCAGAGCTGTAATGTTTGACGCTGAGCTACACATCCAAACTTACATCACCATTCTCAACATTGTGCATCTTCTCATGATACAGTTAATGACACTAAGCTCAGGAAACCAGATCCTGACTGTTTACCTTCCTAAACATAAACTACACATGTTTGACATGTCCTACAGCAGAACATTACCCACAATCCATGTCTATTTCTCCCCTGAGGTTTCACACTGATCTGTACTTTCTGTCGCTCTCGAAACTCTGCAGGCTCTTTTCTCCTGCTTCATAGAATCAAAAATCTGCCATCTGCTGATTGTGAATTAAATAAAAAATGTTAGAAGCATGTTGATTAATACAGATGAGGGATTTTGTGGATGCTGGCGATCTTACCTCAGAGAGGACGGAAAGCTCCTCCAGTGATGAAGATGAAGGACTGTAAGGATCTGCCGGCTCCGCTCAGAGAATAAATCCTTGTGTTATAGTGATACTTGAGCTTGTCAGACCCTTATTGGCTGTGAGATGAGAGTGAGGATTTGTGTGTGTGAGGGTGTTTGTGTGTGTGTGTATGTGTGTAATGGGGGGCGGGGGGGACCAATGACCCTGGAGAAGGAGATGGATGAAATACTGTGGATAGAAGAGAAGGGTTCAAGTTTTGGAAAGGAGCAGCTGAGAAGCTTCTGTTGCTAAATTTACAGTGATAGAAGTGGGGGGTGGTTACACATCAGGTTGGCATCCAGACAATGGAGAGCAGGGAGGCACATACTGCCAGCTAGTTTATCAAGCGGTCAGTCAATCAGTCAAGCAGTCGCTCCACTCAGACAGTCACTCCAAACCTGGGCGCACGCTTCCAAAGCCAACCAGCCACCCCGGCATTCCGATCGTTCAAAAGAAACATTGTTGTCAACTGTTCGGGTGACAAACAAAAGGTAAATTCCATGAAGAGCACTTTACTATCATTTAGATAACTTTATTATCATTTACCACAGTGGTTAGGTAATGGAACATACAGTACATATTGCAGATTCACACCACTGACCATTTAATATGTGCACACTTAATTAAGTTGCAAATATGCACCAGCAAGAGAAGCTTCAATTTTACGAGGAAAAGTGACACCTGTTTTACAATAAAGACGCTGCTGAAAATAGCAGGTGTAACTCTAATCTAAATAAATGAGTTCAGTTTGGGATCAATACAGTATATCTATCTATCTATATATCTATCTATCTATATATCTATCTATTACATCTATACTTTAACATACTATATATATATATATATATTCTGTATATATAATACATATTTTAAAGGCACTTTTTGTAGAATTTCTGAAAATTTCTGAAAATCTCCATTCAGCCTGTCAGTAATCCATGTAGTGCTCTGATGGAATCTGATTTGGGAAAAAACAAAATTTACCACAAGAGGACTTGCCTCGACTGTCCATCATGTCTCATGTTCTCAGGTGGGAGGAGTTGTTGAAGAAGGGCATCAGGTAAAGAAAGGCGGAGGAGGAATTACACCCTCTCCACACTCTGAGGTCCTGATACTTCGCTTGAGTATTACCATTTTTGTATACAGTTTCTCCAAAGCATTTTCACTGGTAAATATTGTACAATTACCCCACTGATAAAACAAATGGAATCACCGTTTACTGTGGTTATTTATTTTTGATGATTTTGGTGATTTAAAGGAGCACTGACAGACAAGATTTAATGTGTTGGTAAGATCGGCATCACTCGATGATGCTCTCTCCTTCATAAATGTCTGTCACTGGCCTGTTTTAGCTTGTGTGTTTAAAGAGGTGTGACTATGATTATTCCTCATTTAAACATCAGGTAAGCTATTCATAAAACACAACAACTGACTTAAATTAACTTCTCTGTCAGTCTAAAATAATTAGTATTAGTATAAGGATAAGCTATTATTATACTAATAATAAAATTTAGCATAGATGTTTTGATTTGTCCTACATGAATGAAGCATTATGGTTGACATCAATAATTAATGCATTTATCTGAAAGTATACATATATTATGAAGAGCCCCACCCACCCATTCTTTGCATACATTCTTGCGGCTCTGTGCTTAAACCAGTCTTCTTCCACAGGCGTCAACCTCTCTCTCATGTCTCCTCTCCTGTTCTGTCTCTCTCTCTCATGTCTCCCCTCCTGTTTCATCTCTCACTCATGTCTCCTCTCCTGTGTCTACCAATCTGGATGTCCACTCCTTCACCACTCTTTTTTTCATCATCCCATTCTAAGTCGTATATCACATTAAAGGTATTTGCTATACTTGCAGATCAGCTTAGTAAACCTTAGTAAAGGTGTTTTTTTTTCCATTACTATTATTACTTCAGTAAAATGAAAGATATGAAAATCAAAGAGATACAGATATGTATTATGAAAGACCTGTGTCCAGTGTCTCTGCATCTGCAGACAGATGTGAGCTCCTGCCACAGGCGGAGGAGGCTGCAGGCTGCCGGCTGCAGGCTGCAGGCTACAGGCTGCAGGCTGCAGGCTGCCGGCTGCAGGCTGCCGGCTGCCTGTAGGGGTTGCCGCTTAACCATCTCCGGTGGCCTGGAAACCCCCGTCTGCCCCTGCAACATGCACTGAAGGCAACAGTTTTATTTTTGGAGCAGCCACAGTCGCGGCAGTTTGCTCCCTCACCCTCTAGTTCACTTCAGGATGGGACGGCCCTGTGGCACTCTGAGCCGGGATTAACAAGCAGAGAGCAGTTTGTCTCAACAACCGCACGCCCAAGGTAAACCAGACAAACTCAGTGTCAAGTTGATTGACAAGCTGCTGGTACTGAAACATGTTCCTGATACCTGTGGACTGGATTTGGAGAAGCACTTGCATGATGTGAACATTTTAAACGCATGATGCATATGAGGCTACAATCCACGAGTGTAACGGCTTGCAATGCAATGTTAACCAGGTTGTGTTGTTGTGCACAAATTTCCACCGTATTAAATTGATGTATGCATGTATCAATGATTTAAAAAAACTGCAGCCATGACGAGCGATCACACTTCATTAAATCTTAGGTGAAAACCTGCACTCACAAAATTGTATGACATGAATGAATTATCGCTCTACCTTCCTCTTTACCTCGACTATTGTTGTTACTGAGTGCCTGTTTTAACCTCGAGGTAAGTGTTGCTCATGTTAATAATGAAGCAATGATCAGGCTAACCTCTCACACCATATTGTTTAATTGAGGTCTTCCAAGCTTCACTGGCAGAGGTCATGGCGCAATTTTTCGCAAAGCTAATCTTATACTTTGCTCTTTTGAGCTGCTCCAGTGGACGCCTCCCAGATATCCAACCCCAGAGCCTTAAAAGGGGGGCGTCTCATGTGTCAGCAGCAGGCCTCCCTGTCCCTGGGACTGCGCTCGTAACTTTGACAACAACACTTCATGTAAAAGCAGACAAACTGCTCAAAACACTCCTTTGACATGTTCAGAAAAACACCACATTGCATTTTCTCCAAAGGATTCGATCCAGCTTTAGTCAGAGCAAAGAGGTGATGACGTGAAGTTGACACGAAGTACACATATCACAGATCATACTTCTGCAAAGCCCGAAAAAGCCTAAACAGAGATGTTCATATTCTTTTCAATATACAGCACAAATTAAAAATGTAAATTGTATATTTACGTATGCTTGGCCAATGGCTGATTCTGATTCTAAACAGAAAGAAAGTATATAATAATGATGTATGAAAATTCTTCTGAGTTTATCTAGCTAATCAAGATACATCATAATGTGACACGTTTCTAGCCCTTTGTTGCTCCTCAGCCCCTTGATCTGGATCCTGACCTAGACCCAGACCAAAGAGCATATAATGATAGCGGTATTGTCAACCTGATATGCCTGATTACCGTCATTGGCTATGGGGTGAAACTAAATATGTATATAGTATAATTTTGGAAAGTTTCTGCCACCAATACATACACTTTTAAGACTTTGTTTTTATTAATTACGACTGTGTTTTTTATTTACTAGTGTGTTTTCACTGTTACCTGTAAATGCTGCTACGACAAAACTATTTCCCAGTTTGGGATCAATAAAAGTATCTATCATCATTTATCATATATTGGGTTATTCCCAATTCCATGTTCTCACCTTCCACCGAGTTTCATTAAAATGAACTGAGATGTTTTTGAGTAATTCTGCTCACAATCAAACCAAGAGACATCAGTGAAAACATAACCTTCTAGACTAAGGTCAAAAACATTCAAGCGAGCGACTGTTCCCAGCGACCTTAACTGAGAGCGGCCTGTGCTGGGCTCACAGTTGGAGCGGCTCAAGAGAGGATTTGGGCATCAGATTGATTTTCAGCAGACTGAGGCTGTTTTGAGTGCAGGACGGCAGGCAGCAGGTGCTTGCTGTCAGGATGTTTGCTCTTATTTCCTCTCCTCTAAAATTAGACCGTGGACCTTTCATAGTGTCACCCAAACATACTCCAATATTCATAAGGGGAACAATCCTGCTCGTGTCACCACACAAGACAACCAAGTATAGTTTACAGTAAACAACCCCAGCAGCTTGTCATCACTAGTACTGGGCTGCCTTAAATCTTTTTCCATTTCAGTGTCAGGACCAGTGCTTTCAGCAACTTTATTTTGGCTTGGTATCAGGAAAAGTATTATTTTGTCGTCACAGTATAATCTCACTGTTTCTATTCTACTACAGTAAAACAATGACATCTAAATTGCCACACAGTTTTAAGAGAGTTTTATTGAGAAATTCTTATTCCCACTTTGATTTAACCTTCTCACTAAGGTCTTTGTGTTTATATTGGAATACCTGTTATTTATTTATTGTACATTCATATGAATCCGACCTTTGCCCTCCCTGTTGTTTGATTGTACTACTGAACATTAAGGAAATTAGACGTAATTTAATGCTGCTCACATTTTGACTTGCTTCGGCTAAGAGCTGGAGCTGAGTGACAGTCAGCTCCACATGGGTTGAGTTTTATTTCTTGCAGAGGTCATTTTTTAAATCCAACACTCTCCTTCAGAGACTATTTTCACAAGTAGTTTGTCATCGTTTCAAAGTAGCCTTGCCATTAGCAACAGCTTTACATGCCTTTCTATTTCCAATTTGACGCTTGTAGCCCTGTAGCGTCTTCAGGACCCAATTAAGACGAGAGGTTTGGAAACGTGCTAACGAGCCATTTGTCATGAGAGCCCTCTGCTTTCTGAAGCAGCTGTAGATTGCAAGACTCTTCAGTCAATAGGCAGCTCAGCTGTACTGGGTACATAAGTAGACAATGACTTCATTAACACAGGAATCACAATGGCAGCAGAGAAGAGGCTTCAGGCACAACTTTAAAATGTACTTTATTTCTTTTTGATGCAAGATAATAAACACTGCTACTACAATGGACTACTAGTCACAGGACAAAATGCATACTTGGCCAATACAAACAGCAAAAAGTAACTTTGTTCCCCTTTTGAACATAAAAGATGAAGAATGACCATATCTTGGCATAGTTGCTAGTATAACTTTTGACTAAATATACCTTAAAAGAGCAAGATGAATCATTCATGGTTAATTGGGTGCAGTATTAAAGCTTGTTACTGTACATGATCCAGGCTTCACAATTTCCGCCAGGTGATTTACAAGTCATCATGAAATGGTCCATCTGAAAAGGAAAAAAACGTGTTGATATGATGATGGTGAATGAAAACAAAATCTGCATTAAAAAATAAATAAATAAAAACACAGTAAATATGATGAACAAAGTGCTTGTGTGTCTTCTTCTTTGCCCGTAGTACATTCATTCATTATCCATGATATTTTTTATCATTTGTTTTGAACAATATTAACACCTCAGTGAGTATTCCTCCAGCTGCTGCTTGATTCCGGCTCAAAAGGCTAAATAACCTGGTTTTATCATTAACGTCTCACCTCTTCACCAGACAATCTGCACGATTTCTAATTCTCTCTTTTGGAAAAAGCTGAAAATAACATTTGTTTTATTATGATTATCTGTTATCAACATGCACTGGAAATCAACTGTATAATACTGTAAGGAAAAATTGCAGACTATGATGATAAAACCTGAAAACATTGGGTGCAAATTATTTTTATAGAGATTTGGTATATGAGCGGCTGAATTTTGCAATATTCAAAAATAGAAAATGATAGACATATTTCATCTGTCTTCCAGGAGTCGAACATGCTGATGCAGGGCAGTTACAGTAACGGGTTGGAGCCTGACCTTTCCCAGCAGTATCCTCCACCCTTGCTACCAAAACCAGGCAAGGACAACGCCAGGCTTCAGAAATTGAAGAAAAAGAGGGGCAAGAAGAAAGGCAGCCTCTCTCAGACACCTGTCCCCTTTCGCTCCTGTTTGTCCCCTGTCAATGAAGCGAGCACAGACCTTGAGTTCAGTGACCATTCCAGCCCTTCAAGGACACCGGACTCGACCTACATTGCAGAGCATTCGGTGTCCAGCTTCCCCTTTAGCTCCCTATGTGATCACTCTGCATATCTTCATCCTCAGAGCAGCCTCTCCGGTCAAACTGGCTGCTTCCCCTCTCAGTCCTACACACCTCCGATCGTGACGTTTGAGGAGCAGGTGGCACCACTATACGAGTGCTCCTCTTTTTTGTTCGATGATGAAACTCCGGTAATGATGCCACCTTCAGCCTCACCTCCACCGGCATCACCTGAGCAGATTCCACCTCTCACCTCTCATTTAACCATGACATCAAATTCCTGTGAGTCAGTCACAGTGAACCCTCCAGCCCCTGTGCCACAGTCCAGACCTAAAATATCCACTCACAGTCTGACCCTATCCCCTGTGACCCCCACCGCTGGCCCAGGACTGGGATTTTCTCAAGTTGCTGACGTAACTCCAGCTCCAGCACAGCTATCAGTTTCAAACACTCAGACGCAACCTTTAATGCTCAGCCAGAGGGAGACAAACACCAAGTCAAAGGACACACTCCCAAGCCAGACGTCGCTGTCGACTGCCAAACCTGCCATTAATGGCAACTGCACTGTTAGTCAGACGTCTCCTGATGAGATCGCATCAAAAATATCATTAGTTGAACCGGTGAAAGGCACGTGGCTCGACTCCCAACAAGCAAGGATATATACATCAAAGGCAACGTTCTATGAGATCTCTAAACCACCCTCAGTTCAGGACCTTACAGTAATAAATGCATCTTACCAGGGAGCATCGTTATCTACCATATACAGGGAGAAAACAGCTGTGTCAATAGTGAAGACAGAACAGAAACTTTCCATATCCAGGACTCCATCTGGAAGACCTAAGACTCCTTCTTACACACCCTCAAGAGTAATGACGCCTGTTTTCCAAATATCCAAACCAAACCCACTGTTGTTTGCTGCAAGTCCTGTTTTCCCCTCCCAAGATCAACATGTTCCTGCTCTGAGCAACGAGGCTCCAAGACACAAATCCGAAATGCAAATTAGCAGCAACAACAAAACTCCTGTGGCTGCTGCTGAAGAACTGAGGAGGTCTGATATTAATCAAACAACTTCCAACGAATGCCCTCCAGAAAAATGCAATGATTACAAAGGAAACGAGGCTCAAGACATTAGAAGCACCACAATAAATTCAGGAGGTGTCAACACTGAGTCATCCCCCCATAAACATTTAGCATCAAACACAGCAGTTCTTCATACCACTGTGGTCAAGTCACAGCTAATAGAAGCTGCCCCCCCAAAACAACCAACAGACCAGATTTCAGATGAAGGAGCATCAAGTTTGCCAAAAGTCCCATTACTTCTCTCCACCATCCCAAAGCTCTCAAATCCCAACCTCACGCAATCAGCACAAGCACCAAGTCTAAACCCCCTGTCATTAAATCATCGACCTCCTGGCCCTCCTGTGATTGTGGCACGCAAGTCTTTGTCATCGTTATTGGAAACCCAAATATCAATAAAAACTTCAAAGTCAAAATCACGGTCAACATATTATGGGCTTACTCCATCCGAATATGCTGCGTATGGAGGGATTAGGACTGTAACATCATGTTACAGCCCTGAAGTCACCACGACTCATGAATCCCCCTCAAGCCAAACACAGTCTGAGGAAGTTGTAAATGAATGTGATGTCTCCAAGTTTGATGCAACCAAACCTCTGAATGAACATCAAGCTGTTCCTTCTGTGAGGGAAGTTTCTGTTGCTGATCAGATTTTACAACCTCCGTCATCTTCAAGGAATTCTGAGCTTCCAGCTGAATGGACAAACACACTTATCAATGACACATTGGGAAAAGGTCTATCTGAAGATTACAGTAATGGAGTACATTCAATAAAAACATCTAGCGTGGACGTTATTAAACATGAGCTTCCTCTTGGCTTCGCAGAGAAAACAATGCAACAATCCACAAATGAAGTATCTGCTACAAAAGCCTCATTCTCTGAGGCTCCAATACCAATACCTAAAGCAGGTGAGGTACACACACAAAGCGCGGCACAATTTTCAATAGGGGCAATAACTATTCCATGCCTGAATAGCATCAGCACTCAGCACAGTTCAAATGTCACAGAGGTCATCAAGAAAGCTGTCCATCTTGACAAAATACCCACACTAACAAGTCCTCAAGCTGATAAAAACTGTGAACAAGAATCCAACCTCTTAAATGCACAACAACAATCGGGGAAAGTAGAAAAGTTAAATAAACCAATTACTCCTGTTCAGTCACCCCAAATTCTTACTCATTCTACAGTGAATGGGCTGGATATTCAAACCAATGCAAAACATGAGCTCAGTCACAATGCAAATCCTTTTGCCATTGTGTTTGATTCTGCCGTGGAATTTGATGATAAACTTCGAGTGCCAAATGTGTTGGTCTTAGGAACACAACAACCTCCCAAAGTTCTTTCAGAAACATCAAAAACTAGCAAAGAAGCTTGTGAATCTGTTGTTCAAAAAACAAAGGAAGAAGTTAAGAAGCAGATCAAAAGTAGTACAGGGGTTTTGCTACCCAACAAGACCAACATGGGGAGCGAATTACCTTTTTTTGCAGATAAAGAACTTGTCTTGGAGAAAACTAACATTGAGGCCCAATTTTCGAATACATTCTCAGCCGAACCAAGCATCTCAAACAAAGGTTTACTACACAAGCCTGTCACAGCATCTGTATGTTCTGTGTCTACAGCCATGCAAAACACAGAAAGTAATAAACAGCTCAGTCTATCTAGTCAAATTCACAGAAAGGCTTCAAAAGAAAACAAGAGTTATCTGCCTGAACCAAGTTCTTTGTTGAAACCATCTCAGTTACTGATTGTTGCAAATACAACTGCTTTAGATGGTAAATTACAAGACAAACCTACCACAGACGCTAAAATCCCTGGCCTGTACATCACTGCAACCAAATCCGTCAACAAACCAGACAGTAAATTTCCTTTGAGAATGGCATCACCCAATATTTGCCAAAATGAAACCCAAAGTGTCAGTGAAAAAGCATCCAGTTGCAAGACAGACAAAGTTGGTAAAGCAAGTAGTCTCTTCACAAACCCAAGCAAACCCACAGTAGAGGCTACCTTAGTCAGTGAGCCTGCAAGTGAAACCATAATTAAAGTGCCTGTTCAAGATGCTGAACATTTGAAGCAACCAAATCTAGAAGCCATGCTCCCCTGTAATAATAGTGGTTCTAACATAGTCAGCAAATCAACAGCAGAATCAAAAGACAATCCAAACACCTCCACTGAAAAAACAGGTTTAATGATTGGGAACACTGCAAAAAGCAAAGCAGGGCGCCTACGTAGCACACCTACACCTGCTGAAAACATAACTAAATGCATTCTTGAATCAGCTCTTAATCTTTCAGTGCAGAACACTTTACTTAATGCACCAAAATGTGAAACCAAACTGTCAAACAATCTGTCACCAACCGCCAGCAATTCTGAGCAAGTTAAACACACAATTTCACATAAACAAGGGGGAAGTGTCGAGGCTCCCCAACACGCCAGGACTGCCACAGAAACACAGACAAACAAATCAAATCTGAATTGCAATAGTGACAGTATTCTTAACCCTAATGCAAATCTGAAACCACCATTTACCACGCAAAGCAACAAACCCACCATGCCATCAACTAGCCCTACCATGAGATGTATCACACCAAGAAGCCCTCAGCTGAGGTCTGAAAAGCCACAGAGTCAACCAGAAACAAAAGCAGCAGCTGATGGAAAATCTATTTCTGGACAAAAACAATCCTACACAAACAGTACACAGTTTGCCAATCCTCTTGCAACATCTGTGGCACCTGAGCCACAACTTAATGATAAAACCGTTGTAAACAACAAATTCTCTATCATTCAGCCAAGTATAGACAATAAACCAGAAAGTAAACCCTCTGTTACATCAATGGCAAAGACAAGAGTTTCATCTGGACACGTAACAGCAAACACACCTGGTTTCAGTGTTGAGACCATAACACAGTCCAGTCAAATCACAGTGTTGACCAATAATGTTCAAGCATCTGATAATGGCATAGTGAACTCTCACATTGATGCAAAACAATCAATCCAATCTATCACCGCGACAATGAAATCTACAGAAATTAACACAAAAGCTGTCCTTGCCCAAGCCCTGTCACCCTCAACTGTAAAGAGCAGAACTCTTCCAAATATTCCCTCTAATGATAAAACCAGAGGAGACAGTAAACCCCCATTAGGCCCCCCCACAGAAACCAAATACATAACTAGACCCTGGGCTGCTCCTTTACCCGAATCAACGGTGTGTAATACCCCGATGAGAAGCACTCCAACCTTTCCAAACTTGACACAGTACTCTCATATTTCTCACTCTTCCAACCAGAACATAGAAACTAAACGCTCACCAGTCATTATGAAAAGACGGACACATTCTCCAAATATACCTCTTCCAAATAATACACTTAGTGGCATAGTTCAGCCCCCTACAGAGAACATCCAACATCAAGAAATAGATAAAGTTGTAAAACTACCCCAAGCTATGGACTCTCTAGTGTTAACTAGTACTCAGGTGGTAAAAGAACATTCACTTACAAAAGAAATAAAAACAAACACAATTCCAGATTCCATTCAGAAAGGAAATCTCCTATCACTGATTACTGAACCTAGCATCCCCAGCAATACCTCTGATTCTATGTCAACCATTAAACACAAAACCCAAACTCCAACTAAGAAGGTAGATTCAAGATCGACCTTTGCCTCAGAGGAAACTAAACCCACAGAAATATCCGCTGCAAACACGGATTTATCACATAGTCCCCCTGATTGCATCCAGACTAACCTGCACAATACTCATGTTCAGCATTCACCAGAGCCACTATTAGAGAACATTTCCCCAGCAGAGCCAGCAACAGATACTGTCATAAAAGCGTCCATAGCTAAAGTTGCTGTGATTGATTCTGCCACTCCTGCCTCTCTGCCTCAGGCCTCAGTCTCAGTCAAAGCTCCATCCCCCAACAGAGGACCGTCACCGCCATCTCAGCCAAAAACTGGACTCAAAGCCAAGGATGTTCTGAAGACCAAAACTACAACCAAGCCGAAGGAAGCCCCCGCCAACACACCCTCTACGAAGTCAATGACATCAACTGCATCTTCAACTGACAAGAATAGCGCTACAGCAGGGACTACTCCCTTACCCGCCGAACCAAAGGCAGCACAGAAGCCAAAAGGTCTCAAGGGCAAGCTCAGTGGGTGGTCACGGCTCAAGAAACACATGGTGGTTGAGCCAGAGGAACCTACATTTCCAGAGCCAGAAGATGAATCTCAGAGCACATCCACTGGCAACACAAAAGAAGCAGATCAAAGTGGTATTAATAAGGATTCAGCAGACCAATGTATCTGCCAAGAGGTGGTCCCGACCAATGAGAGCCCAAAGGCATTGAAGATGTGGGATGCGCTTCTCTTTCACATGTTCTCCACCAAAGACAAAATCATCCAACAGATCACTTCCAACAAGAACAATTCAGATAAGAAAAATGTATCTAAAGACACCCCGGCAGAGGTTCCTTCTTTTGTTAATCGCCTGCCTGTTCTGCTCTACAGCCCCCGTTTTGATGCCAGAAAGCTGAAAGAAGCAGCAGAGAAGCCGCTCACCAAAATTGCTGCCGTATTTGAAAGGGGCTTACTGAAACGGAAATCTCAAGAAGATGAACGTAAGGACTTCAACAGATGTGCCAGAGGATTTGGTTCTAGGCTAAATGCAAATGTCTAACTTCAAGTTATGCTGAAGCATGTTTGCAATTATTCAGTGGCATGTTATTACTGTGTTTTTCATCTGAGGGAGAAGGGTGCATTGGTCTCAGGGAGGTGAAAAGGGCAATTTGGCAAATATGGCAATTTGAACAATCATTAGATTATTAGAGATTAGAGTATCGTAGATAGCTGCCATTAATTTGCTTGAGTGAATTCCTTGAGATCATGGCTGCACTGTGGAGGATGTAGGTCAGGGTACGTTATTCTGGTGTCTGAGCATGATCAAACTTGCCTAACTTGAATGAGAGCCTCCCTCAGTCTCTGAATGTAAAATCAGAAATCAGTTCCACCACCAACAAATGCTAAAATGAAAGAAACACTTAAGTGATGGATGCTCCCATATTTCCATGTGCCATCCTCATCACACTAACTGTCAATGCCAAGGTGAACTGAAACCATTTGGTGGTTTAAACATCAGCCTGTGTTCTATTTTGGAATTGACCTGTTCTTGCTTTTCGAGTTAAGAAGGGATAATACAGCTGCAATACATCTTTGCACTTTAACCAAATCAAAGACAACTATATGATTTGGTAAGAGATAATCAATATTTGAATAGATTTCTCTTCCGTGTTTAGTTTTAGTGTTGAATGCATGTAGATACTGAGATTGCTTTGTCTTTTTCTATTTTTGTAAACAAAGCAAGACTCTTAGTGTACACACCGCTGGCAGGCTGGTTTGAATCTCTGTAATAAATACAATAAATTGGGCTTTTACATTCCTGTAACAATGAGGCAGGTGGATATTCAATTAAGGTAGACAGGCATGGATGGCAAGGTGAAGGTTCAATAAGAAAGGACGAAAGTTTCTACGTGTCAGGTTGGGTGGGAAATGCAACAGGGCAGGCCTGGGCTCTCAACCAAGGCAGGACGCTAAAACCACAGAGATTGATTTGAAAAGGCTTCACATAGTGCCATTTACTACAAATCTGTACCTCATAACGTAATAAGCCATAATTAGAAGTAGACTGATGAAAAGCGCTAGATGAGTGCTTTAAATGTGCCGGTAATCTGCATCAATGAGCAATTTTCTGCTTTTGCGTTGAAAGCTGTAAGCAATATTGAGTAAAATATGATTCATTCATTGATATTACTATAGTGCATAATGATATGTGTTGTGTTCAGGTGTGTCTATTCTTTACACACGACTGTATGTTAAATGGAAACCTACCTCAAAATGTTGATCATTTTGTAGCTTTAAGACCAAAATTATCACATATTGTCCAACCTTAATTCATCATATAATTTACTCACACAAATCTGAATTGGGATTACTGGTAGGCTTTTTTGGAAAAGAGAAGGAGTATACATAAAGCAGCTTTATTTTTATTCCATAACATAGAGTAAAACACCGCTGATGTATGGGTGGCTTGTTAATTTCCTGCCTTGGTGAGGATATTCCAGAATGTGTGACTGTAATGAGGATGAACTGAAAAGTGAAGAATGACGATGATGTTGAGATGATAAAGGTAATGAGGCCTATTGTATAAAGACAAAGGAATGATGATGATGTTTCACAGCTTTGGAGGGTTTTGCTGCTGCTATAGCAACTATTAGCATGTTCGAGAGTTATTTTGATTCTTTTTTTTCTTCTGATGCCTGTCATGATGTGAAAATTCTGTTAGACTTTACTCCCGTAAGCTAAACACAGTCCTATTACGCTGATGCTTAAACTAAAACGTTTTGATTACTGTGTGACTGTCAAAAATGCTTAAAGTTGAATGTGAAACTTATTTTGCATTTGTCCTTATTTGTCATTATGGTATGGTTGACACTCTTAAGTTGAAGTTACAATTGAAATTACAAAGAATTAAAAGACATTAAAATCTGGTTGAATTGTAAAGGTGAATAATATGGGGGAAAAAAGTATAATAAATTATTATTCTTATTCTTATATTAAATTAATAAAATATAACTTCCAGATTTCTTGATAAAAAAAAGAATGTTTCAATGAGCATCGTTTTAGTTAGTTAACCTTTCAGACTCAAATGTCAAATGAAGTCTCGGTTCTTTATGCTACTAACTTAAATTTGATCTATTCACCTTTTCTGCTGAATGATTTGATATCCTTTCATCTTACCTGATTGGCATCTTGAATATTCACTGCAGCTTTTATCACCAGCAACCTTCTCATACTTTCCATGACCCGTAACCAGAAATTTGTATCGTTTCCCAGTGGAGTTGTCCTGAAAATAAATGCCAACATTAAAACACTCAACATCATTACACAAACTAATTCACACAGGTCTTTGTCATTACGTGCTTTTCATGAATGCAAGACAAAGATGAAAGGAGAAGAACTACGTGTGGCCGTGTCAGGTAAACAAAGTGAAGGCTAATTTGTCTCATAGTCTACGGCTTATTGAAGGTGACATAAACTCATCTGATTAGTGGAATCTTGCACTAATAGTGACATTTCCTTTGTCTGAAGAGGATAATGTGTCACCAAGGTGAAATGGACTTATTCAAAGCACCGGATACACACTTAGGTTTTGCATACACAAATCAGTTGTCTGCCTATGATGTGAACCAACTTGAGTAAGGCGATTATTACACCAAATCAAAAGTGTGAAGTTACATAAAACACTTCAGACTCTATTTACTCCATTTATATTCCACTATCATTTACATTTAATTACTGTGAAGATGCTTGAATCCAAAGCAATTTACATTTACAGTGAAATAGGGGAAAATGAGGAAGGAAACATTTTTGGTAGGCAAATTGTACCTCAAGACTGTCTCTGCTTTACACATGTTTGTGACGGAGATCTGATCAGATCTGAATTTGGTGTGGCAGGTCTGTGGCAATTTTCATCATCATTCAACATTTTTCCTTATCTGGAGAACAGATCTGGAGATATATTTTAATGTGTTGAGTTAATATGGCCTGCAGCATAGAAGGTATATGGCATGAAGAAGTTACCTGGGCTCAAAGAAAGATAAGGAAGTTTTCAGACATGTAGAAAGTTGAGAAGAGACTGAGAAAAAAGAGACGGAAGTTGAGATATATCACCAATTAAATCTTATTTCATAAATGGAAACAGAAAAAGAAATAGACAGAGACAGAGGAAATCAGTAGGTAAACCAGCTGACAACAATGCAGGGACCCATTCACAAAGAGGATACATGTGGTAAATGTTAGGGGAAACAGGGAAATGCATGCTTACTGCAGGTTTTGATGGGGAGCTGCTTGGACTCACATCTTCCCCTCCTTTCACCCACTGGTTGATGAGTTCAGCCACACCCACCTTTAATCCATCAGCATCCTGAGACACAATTGAGGAATCGTTCATCGACAGCACAGAATGACATAAAAACAAGGAGTATGTGTTTTTCATTCATTAGTAATATTTTTCAGTTTTAATACTTGTACTGAAAATACTGCCTACAAGCACAATACCACCAGTAGTTACACACATACACCACTCAGCAGTTTGAATGAGTCTGTGAACTGTCCCCCCCTACTCGTGATTCACCTTCAAAAACAATTTGATGAATAAAACAGACCAAGACAGCGGCATTTACTCCATCAACACAGTGACAGGCATATGAAAGTTTCATTCTCACTAACCTTGGATGGTGTAGCCATCATGGAGGTTTGGTTCCAGGCTTCAACAGCCTCAAACAGGTTCTTCTTGGAGGCGACGGGCTCGGTGGGACTCATCAGGTCCATCAGCATCTGATTCCCTGACCTGCCTTCCTTAGAGGACAGCTGCCATAATATACAGTGAGTATTAGAAAACCGGACGAAGTTACTGCTAAAATAACGCAGATTTGAATGTGAGGAAAGGCACCCAGAAGTCGAAGCAAGGTGGTGTGTTTTCAGTATATTTATGGGTTAAGAATCTTATAAAATTCCAAATAAGAGAACGATGAAACTGCATTTATTAAGTGAATAGCAAGTGTATTGAGCTTGAGAAAAGGTGTACGAGTAATACATTTCTGTGTGTTTAGACATTAAAAGTAAATAAATGTGTTTTACAATGTGAGATATAGGAACATGGACTGTACAGAACTGTTGGACTTCATTCAAAGTATCCTCAGGAGTCACTGTTATAACAGGAGTTAAAATTGGTTCGTTTTTGTATTTGTTGTTTTTTTTCCAATAATCATATGACAAAGAGAACATTGCAAGTTATTATTTGTAACCCAACGTGCACAGAATAATTTGGTATAGAGAACAATAATCCCAAAATTATCCCTTTAGTAGCTAAACATGTGTTAATAAAGGCCTTGCTCAAGTGGTTTTACCTCAATTGCATGGGCATACTGCTCAAGCCTCTTGTCAATTTTGGAAACAGGAACAGGTGCTGAGGTCTTCTTCATGCTGCTGGTGCTTTAGAAAGAACAGATAAACTCCACGGTTAATAGTTGGACTATTAATATACTATACTCAAAAGTGGAGCTGGATTAAGAATTGCTCTGATAGGTTTGGTGACGCCATAATGTTGGCTGCAAACAAAGACAGCTTTGTACAGCTACGGCTGTAGCAGCTAGTAAGATGGATGTTAGACTGCCTGATCATCATCACTTAACACACAAACAATAACTCACCTTTTTCTCAGAGACTCTGTTCTCTCAATGATCTGAGGAAAGAATAAAAACAACAGATTTATTAAGTAAGTAAAGGCATTATCAAAATTTAGAAACTTAAAAAAAGCAAAACTGTGGGAGCTTATGTTGAACTCTATAAGGAAATGTTTGTTTGTTGAATTTTTTGTCATGTTTTCAGAGCACAGTAGGAAGTGATGGTTGTGCATGGTTTGCATATTTCTTGCAATTTGTCTGTCTCGCACATCATGATTACAGAGTCATGTGCTGACTGCAAACTGAAAGCCTCAAATATCAAACATTAGCTTAAGTGAAAATTGGTAAGGTCATCTGGAAAGTTTTTCTTTTGGTGCCTGTTGTCTTTACTGACTGAAAAAGAAGAATCCATCAAAATAAGCAGAACCTCCTACCTCTCTAATATTTCAGTGGTAGCTGCTGACCTTTGACCCTGATCCTTCTCTACAGCAACACTCACCGTGCATGCACCCTCTGCTGAATTTCTGCTGTTCACTTCTTCCTGTGGAGACACAGCGTGCAGTGAGTGACCTGCAGCACACCAGCACATCTCAGCCTTCAATTACTCTCCCTCATTCATTCCCTCCTTAGTATCCAATCAAACTGCATTTCTTTCGTAAACTGATACTGTTTGGTTTACAGTTTTCTGTGTAAACAACATATCATTCTGTACACATAGCTACATTTGTCACTTTGTTTTTGTCAATAATCAATCATGCCTCTTTTTCTTGGGTGGGAGGAGTTGTGGACACGCTTCTCTGCGATACCACTCCCCAACACATTTGCTAAAATATTGATGTTACTCACATTCTGCCTTCCTCCATTTTATTTTAATATGGAGAATTAAATACTTTATCTACTCACTGGCAACATGAGGGGCTGAAAAATCATCATTGTCAGAATTCAAAGCTACTACTAAAAATGCTAATTGCAATTTGTTGTGCTAAAATGAAACTTCACCTCAGATGCAGTTGCAGCATTGCAAACAGTAAAATGCATTTGCATTTACATTTTGTCACAGTGAAAGTATAATATGCTTTGATAATAAGAGAATTAGAAGTATAAACTCCTGACACATGCATGGGACTTACTGGGTAAAACTGAATGAGGAGTTTCTGGTGGAACACGGGAGAAACAGGATGCGGTTAATATGACATAATGATACAGTTTTAAAAAATAATGAATAATAATTTTTAAATCATCACATTCATCTAGAGACATTTGTAGCAACATTGACTGCCATTTATCTGCCAAGACTGTTAACTCAACTAATGCTAAGAAGAGACATAGTTCACAGTGCAAGTGGCAACATCCTTACTTCCTTTATAGAAACTGTGGTTCTGAAGAAAAACTTCTATTGCTCCATTATTAACTGTTAAATGGCTTCAAAATGAAAAAAAAGCAAAATGAATGGGTGAGAAAGAACTGACAAAAATGATGTGAAGTAACAGGGAAGTTTCTGGAGCTGTTTGCCTCAATTTAATCTTGTATAGCACAGGTGTCAAACCCAAGGCCCGCGGGCCGAATCCGCGAGAGCAAAATAAAGTCTATGCTGCTTCTGAGTGTACATTTCCCACAATGCAAATCGATTTTGTGACCCGCGAAGTGACGGCATTCCGCCACTAAAATGCAGCGTTTCCACATCAGCGTCAGATTAGCGTTTAACAAAGGTGATATTCAAACTGTCGTTCCAAGTGGTGTGGAGAAATAGGCTACCTACAGATGGACTCAAAATGTCCAAGAGAAAAATTGATGCAGAAGGAAGGCAGTTTCATGAAAGATGGGAAAGCGAATATGTTATGTTTGTTTGTCAAGGACACGTTTGTCTTTGAATAGATTCTCTAATATTTCAGTTAACGATTCTTTCATGTAATCTCCGTCTGTGAGCGGCTTTCCGCGCCTTACAATCTTCTTGATGTTATATTTGCTCCGCCACAGTGTCGTAATCGCTCCTTTTACGTTCATCTCCAGCTTGGTGCTTTTCAAAAATGCTGCGTGTTTGCTCTGGAAATGTCTTGCATTACATTGATTGTTGTTTGCTATTATTATTTCTCTTAATTTCTCTCCAAATAGTAACAACATAATTATTAATAATTATTATTGTTTCCCTCCTGAATTGTTGGCAGTGAAAGCAAATGCATCTGTCCAAGCAGAATTAAACTCTATGTTCCTCAAAGACTTGTTTTGGAGTTATCCATGGATAGTGAGTCAGTTCACATTACTACACAGATGTGGAAATGTATGTAGATTTAAAATCATTTATAGATCTTGACAAGTTGTTTAAAATATCGAGTATTAATATTATTGTTTATTGGTGAAATTGCACTAGTTTTTCTCCAGAATATGTTTTAACAGTTTAAACAGTTTAGGTAGTTTGTTAAATGTAAACATTTTCAATATGTACGTCTTTGCACTAAAACAAAGGAAAAACTTGGAGTTGTCCATTTACATGCAATTATTGGTTATTATGCTACGATTTTACTAATCTGGTCCTGAAATGAGTTTGACAGCCCTGCTGTATAGCATAAACAATATAATAAGGTGAGTTAAAAAACAACAATATCTTGTTGTTTAAAATGCAAATCATATCACCATTAAAGGTTGGCTGCATCAATTGGATAGCATCCAATATTATAAAGCATGATGTACAGTTCAGCATTTGTGATTTTACCTTAAATGTGGGGCTCATGGGACCATAGCAGTTTAACGGCTCATCGTGCTCGACGGCAAACATTGTGTTTGTCTCTTCACTTCTCTCTCCGCTCTCTGCTGACCTCTGTGATGACATCAATATACAGAACATCGCAACTTTAGAAGGTTTGAGGTATAAATGCCATTCACTGATAATCTCAAAGTACTCAAATGATGCTCAAAGGGAATCAATTCTGTGTACAGACTCGTTTTGTCATTGTCTTTATGCTCATGATTTCAAGGTGTTCTAGATATCTTGCTGTGGGCCAATGTTTGGTGTACAGGCAGAAATACCAACAATTCCTGAAGCTACGCTTATGGATAAGTAGTTGTAGTACTGTTTCTAATAATATAAAGTCTAAAGTAGTAGCAAAGCATTAGTAGTAGTAATGATAATGGAAACTTCACCTCCTCTGGCAGATTGAGAACCTCTTCATCCTTCTCATTGTCCCTGAACATGTCCTCCCTTCTGAAGCAGAGGTCTCCAATCTCTTCTTGTGTAAACCTCAGCTCTTCCTCCTCCTGCTCCTCTTCCTTTTTGGGGCTCTGTAGGATCTCCGTTGACATACTCTCCGTCTGAGGAGAAACGCATTCTTTCTCCTCCTCCTCTTCCCCCTGTGCCACCTCCCTATCTGCCTGGCAGGTTCCTCTACTGTTGAGGAAACTTGACATGTTAGTATAGTGAGAAACTCACTTGTGGGAGTTACCAGAAATCAAACATAGCAAGATAATCAAATGCATGAGGTAAGTAATCTAAATCTAAATCTAAATCTAAATCTAAATCTAAATCTAAATCTAAATCTAAATCTAAATCTAAATCTAAATCTAAATCTAAATCTAAATCTAAAGCTAAATCTAAATCTAAATCTAAATCGGTGAGGAGGCTAATAATCAAAGAAAATGTCAACTTTAAATGTAGGAAAATAAGATAAAGTACCGTTGTCTCATCTTTCCTGCTACCTTGTAGGACATCATGTCTGTTTGCCCAAGGGCAAGTCGTGGTCTGACGTCCTGTGGCAGGAAAACCGTTGAGCTGTAAGACATCTTAATGTCTTTTTTCTTGTTGCATACCTAGAAATAATTGAAATGAAAGCATCATTACATAATGTTTTGAACTGAAAATATTATCTCCATATGAACATATAACAACATTCTATATATTGCAGTAATGGGCAAGGCAGTCTGGCCCTGTGTCTGTGTCTTTTTTTACCCGCTAAACAAACTTACTTTACTTAATGGTTACTGTAAAAGCCTCTTGCCTCCAGCAACATCCTCACCCTAATATTTCACCTGCTTCACCACAGTCCTACCCATCCCCCCTAACCCAAGCCTCCCATTACCCTCCTTCCTCCCCAAATGTTTTTGGCAGGTTTGGAGGCGATTGCAGGAATGGTGCTTGTTGCAACTCAATACAAACGTACGCACACACACACTCTCTAGAATAGACAAGATAAGATTTAGCAAAATTGCGAAAGGTCCTGAAGTGCCAGCACAGATTATATTCATCATTTTGTGAGTATATTGATTAAGTAGTGACCTTCTCTGGGAATATAGCTTCCTGTGATGCGTTGCCTCTTTCAGGCCCCCAGCCCTCCTGGTCTTCATCCTGCTGTTTCTCCTCTTTATGACCAGGTTTCCTCTGTGCTCTTGAGGGTCTCTGCTCTCTGGGCCTGGAGATGTCCTGCACCTCCTGCTCGTTGCTTTTGTCCAACCTGTGACTCCAGTCGCTGAAGCCTTCGTCCTCTTCCATAACCAAACAGCGGTTCGGCTTCAGCTCCTCGTCCGACCTGAGAACCAAGGGGAGAACATGACTGAGTGACAGGAAGCAAAGCTGACCTGCTTGTCACGAGTGTTTAGTGAAACATGGATTTCAGACCTGGATATATCACCTCAGAATAGTTGACGATTCTTTAAAGTAAAACCAACAAAGCCATTTGTTTTGAAAGCTGCAGTCTGACACTTTTTTATCTATTTTATCACGTATGCACAGCTACGGGACTTCAAACTTAGCTAAACAGCATGATTTGCGTGTGTAACAGATACAACTGATGTAAGAAATACAAGTTATACTAATGTAATGTTGTGACTATAATGTTTCGTGCTTGTATTGTATGTATAGTAGTACCTGCAATGCAGCCACTGTCTCCTCTGACTGGCAAATATAAAGAAAGCAAGACACCAACACAAAACAAGCAAAAAAACAATGCTCCAGTGTAGTGAAGTTTCTCTGACTTGACCAAGTTCCCATTTATATTGTTGAAAAAAGAAGTTTAGAAGCTTTGTGGAGCAGAAAATATGACATGGTGGATGCACAACTATCTAGTAAGCCCATCTTCACTATTTCAGACCTCAGGCCAAATCAGTTTTGATTTAGCATCAATACTGAGGTACCAAAACTTGTATTGGAACCATAGTCAAAAGTTTGGTATTGATCCAACACAAATGTGTGGGATTGTTAGCCAGACAGCAGGTGGCTGACAGAGCCCTCAGCAAACAGAGGGGCACTGCCGCATCCTGTGTCAGTTTAGCTTAGATCAACAGACTGAACTTCATCCCCATGACAGTAATATCATCCTTTAAATTGTTGTGATTATAATGTTTTGTGCTTGTATTGTATTGTATAGTAGTACCTGCATGCAATTCAGGCGTATCCCCTCTGACTGGCTAATATAGAAAAACAACAACACACAAGCCACTATGTACATGTGTATAGATATAGATACTGTATATATATATATATGTGTATGTGTGTCTGGTGTGTGTGTGTGTGTGTGTGTGTGTGTGTCAAGTCAATTGAACTTTATTAATACAGCCCAATATCACAATGTCTCAAAGAGCTTTACAGTCCCAGGAAAATTCCAGACCCTGCCCAAATCTGTCTAGGAAGATGAGGAAAAACTTAAGGAAGAAAGGAAGAAACCTCAGGACACGCAATTCCTAGAGAGATTCATGTGTGTGTGTGTGTGCAATACTTGATGATGTTACTACAGAAAATACCTAGATGCTTCATGTTTCGGAAAATGACACAATCTACCATATACAGTATACGCACCAATAATATGAACAAGATATGGACTGCATTTAGCAATCAGAACGTGATTTTTAATTAACTCCCCAACTGTTAATTTTATAGAGATGATAATTTAGAGGGAGCTAGAAAAGAGATTTTGCGAAATGAAGGCAACATTTATATTTTGTGTGAAAATGTGAAATGCATCAAGATACATAATCCAGATAAACGAAAACGTGTTAATGCACAGAACAAATGCACATAAAACACCTGCCAGACCCATACTGACGCATAGTGATCCCAGTCATGACTAAGTGTACATGCAATCCATACAGCTGGGATGCATTTGTGAGAGAAAATCTGTAACAAATTGAAAATGTCACCCCGCCTTGTCTCCCTGCTTGCTGAGTCTGTACAGCAGTCAACAGTCTCATGTGAAAGGGATGATTTCCATCACAGACATGCTCTGGCATCATCCCCGTGACCAAGCACACAAATTGATGTCACAGCTAATTTCTCGGCTCATTCACCAGCAGCATGTCTCACCAATTACACACCAAGTGCTTGCATCTGTAAACAGCAGAGTGGAGACTCACAGTTTCACAGGCATAACCTGACTCAGCCTCCGTATAATAAATAATATTTTGTGTCTATGTATCCCCTTATTGTTTGTGTTTCATAAACAGTTGTCAGATAAGGTGTTTTTGCTACAATGTTTTGATTCGTGTTTGCGTACCAGAAGGCATACAAACAAAATGAAAGTACATGTGTGATTCTTGACAAGTGTGTACACCACACAATTTGACCCACAATATATAAATGTGAGAGTAGCAAGTCCTCTATAGAAGAGCAGAGTGGGTTAAAGCAAGCTGTTTTTCATACTCACATGGGGTTTTGTGCAAAGTTGTTGTGCTCTGGGGACTCAGGACTGGCGGGACTCCTGTCTCCACTTGTCTTCCCCCTGGCTCTCCTCCTTTGCTCCCGCTCTACCTCCTCAGCATCCTCCAGGCTCCTCTGCTCTGTCACCCTACAGTCAGCGTGGACACCACCAGACTATCAGCAATCAATACAAAAGCTGAGCATTCACTCACGGTTCTTTCACGTTTTAATGAGGGTTCCAATGGTCCAACATTCTAAAATACTCAATGAAGACTGTTTGTGTATGAAAACATTGTTGTACTACTATTGTTCCTCAAGGTATCACCACGTCAGTGATGCTAAATAAACAGCTTAATCTGTATTGTGGTATTAGTAACATTAGTATTTTAGTAGCACACAAACATTTGTGCATTGCAAACACCCAGCGGTCACTGTGACGCCAGATATGTGATGCATATAGATAGAAAACAGTCTATCTAGAGATAGACTCTCTAGATAAGACTGATAAAGCTTGGATATTGACTTAAAAACTGAGATTTTACCTGGACTACCAGCCACTTTAGCACACAACCAAGTATTTGGCTGCTTTGCTTAGCATGCTGCCCCCGCAATACATATGTGGATAAGCAGTGGAAAATTTATGGATTGATGGATAGATGGTAAAATGTGAAAGGCATCTGTGGAAAAGAGAATATATGAGGCCTGCTCCAGGTGTGTGATTTAAAAAATTTCTCAAGAAGTCCAGTTCAAGTTAGCAGGGCCTTGGGGTTCAACATTCAGGAGACTTTATTTGCCGATAGCACAAGCACACAGGTAGGAATACATTGGAATTATGGTATGGTTAAGTATGGTTCTGAGTCAATTAAAACACACACACAAGAAGAAGGAAAGAGCCAAGACAGTAATAAAACCAGACAGCAGGTTGACTTTTGGAAGATGAATCATGACAACAAAACAGTGTGCATGATCTAATTCAATGAGGACCCTAAAGACAAAATGTGTAAAAAGAGTGAATACTGCTTATGTTATTTACAATTTGCATATTGTATGCAATGTTCATATTGAAGGTGCATCATATATAGGGTTCTTGGTGTGACAGGTTGTGTTGTTATTTTTCACAAGTAAGGTCTTGTTTCACAGTATGTACTGCAGAGAAAGGGCACATGGACCTTTGAATTAAGTAAATAAATATATTACAGGTCCAATGAGTGAGCGAGGTAGGCGTACCACATGTGTCTTTGGGTTTAGTTAGGACTCCAAGCTTTTGTCCTGAGCAACAAGTCTGGTTGCTGCATGAAAGAGGCTGTTATTGACACTGGCTCTCTGATAACAATAACTTGTTTTACTGGCTAAGCACATCTGGTATAGCTTCAGCCAGCCGCTGTGCTGTTTTACTTAACATCAGCCCCTGGGGAGAAACAAAGAAAGAGGGAGGAGAGAAGGAGGGGGAGGTGAAGAGATGGAGGAGGAGCAGGATGGCAAGAATCTTATGAGATCATTCCTCATAAAGTTCAGGGCAGTCTGGAGAAAATCGTATCAAAAATTTTGACTACCAAACCTTTGGAATCCTCAGGCAGCAATTTGATAAGTTGGTTAGTTCAGACTACATGCATAGCCTATGATCTAATGTTAATGACAGCAGCCAGCTGTGTCTCCATTCTGAGTTGGTTCCTGCTGCAGACTTTGCATCATGGAACCAAACGGGGCCAAATACTAGAGCTTGTTGCTCTTTGTTATGAAATCCATAAAACACTACAGAGCTGTGCCTCTTTCTATGGGACAACTGCAGGTCAGTTCAATGCAAAGGCTTCCACTAAAATATGAGTAGAAGCCAAGTACCCAATCCCAACAGAAATCATGTGCTGTCAGCCCCTTACTTCGTCAAACTGGATAAAAGCATAAAAATCATGTCTGAAGCTATGACATGCATTTGTAATGGATGTTAATGAGTTTCGCCATAAACACTTGTGTGTCAAACATTCGACAGCCAATATAATGTGGGAGCATGACCTACATAGTATCATCATACGTACATGCATACTGTACATACAAATTTAGAGGGAGCAGTATTGGTATGCGTCACTCATGAGTGCACTGTAAATCAATCTGCTGCATTCTGTGAGAAGGGGTGGTCATAGCGAATGGGTCAGCTGGGGACAAAGGATTGCATCATGTCAACGTTAACAAGAAGCCTACATGAGCAGCAGAATGAAGTCCTTAAAGGATCATTCAGCACATTAACTGCTATTCTTCATTCTTTTTTTTCTTTTTTTTTTTTGCACATCATATATTTGACAATATCAACTCTGATAGAGGATTCAAAGCAGGATTATAGTCATTATATACAGCTGGTTATAGCAGGGGTGTGAATAAAAGGTTGGAGATTTGCTAGAATCATCGCCTTCTTCTAATTTGGGTAGCAAAACTGCCTTTTTTGACATGACAGATTTGTGCACCGTGTCACCAATGCAATTGTTTTTGTATTTGTGTCAATATAAAGTTAAGAGAAAACATTGTTTCCTGAACTGTGTGGTTCAGGGATTTCCTGTATTAATTGGCTTTAGGTGATAAAACACGCACTGTGGCACTGATATTGCGTGCAGCTCATCTGGGCTTGATACAAGAGTGGATTTCTCTAAATAACTTAAGTGGTCTAAATCAATCTGACATTTTACATACATTTTGGAGACATTCTGCAACCGCAGTGTTGTAGGCCTCATGGGTACAGTAAAATTTAGAGTGTACAGGATTTAGAGTTATTGCAGTGTGGCTTTGTTACTGAGTATTGTCCCTGAAGGTCAGTTTGGACTTGGAGTTATGGAGGAAATCTGTCTGATATGCATCACTTTTTCCACCACTCACTGAGGCAATGGAGACCTGGGGAATGGCAGTGTGTATGTGTGTAGTGTAGTCAGGGTGCAGGACTTAGCCAGATGATGTCATGGTCATTAAGGAAGTTGCAGCTATAAAAGAAGCCATTGAACTCAAAGCTGAGTGTCATTTTCAGTGACGTCACACAGCAATGCTGAAGAAACAAAAACCCACCACACAACAGCACATTTGACTGTACTGATGGAAGACTGAACACAAGAAAATATGAGGGGGACTCGAACCCAACAACAACGAGTCATTTGGATGAAAACAGAGCATTGGTGAAGTTTTGTTGTTTTGGCCTGGTCATTTTAGATCTAAATGTGATCCATCAGACGACAAAAGTTGAGTGGTGAAACTGCTCATTGTATCTGTGAATATCTGTGAAACATGATATAATTGATGTATATGTTCACCTTATGTTATACAATAAGACCAGCAGTTCACTCAGCCCCCAAGTGTACACTATCTAACAGACAGATGACCTACGTATAACAATCATCCCCCAGGGTTTGATTTGGGTATTTTATTGTCTTATTTTATGCCCTTTATTAGCTTGAGCATTTTGCTGAAGCCTGGTTTTTTAAGATGGTGGTGCTGAAATAGCCACACCATCAAGGAGAGGGAATCTGTCTGTCAATTTCCAATCCTAAGGTTTCTTCCTTTTTCCTTACATGTCAGGGAGTTCGACGTTGTCCCCCTAGAGAGCTTTGCAATGGGTCAGGAACCATTTGCTGTGTGGGCCTGTAAAACCCCTTGAGACATGTTTTGTGAAATTTGGCCAATGTCATCTTGATAAATCTCTGATTGTATTGAAGTGAATGGGAAAAACTCCTAGCTTCTGTTAAGGAATGCAAAGTTTTCTCACTAGAAGTTCTACCTCTCAGTAGCCAAACTTTACTCGATCATAACAATTTTGGAAATAGTTTTCCATCAATAAAATATTACAACTTGTTATTTATGTGAGACATTTTTGGATATGTTGCACATTTCCCCCCTCAGCTCAACTTCATTTCCACAGATTTAGATTTTCTGTCTCCATTACCTTCCAAAGCTGGCAGAATATGCCAAACTCAAATTTGAAAACGTCACACCATATACTGTACAACGTGACAACACACTACTGTCATGAGTTTTTTTTACTATAGCGAGTATCATTCTATACATGCAGATAATGTATAGCTGTTACATTTCCATACAAGCCAGCAATCTCTGTAACTTGTTCTACTCCCCCCAACATTGCCCCAACATTCCACATTCCGTTATTTTGTTCAGTTCCTCAGTCCTATTCATTATTAACAACACATTGTGTTGTAAGTGAGTAAATTTCCCTGACCTCATAATTCCCTGACTCATCCACAAAAACCTTGTTTGCATACAAATGGAAAATGAAGAACATAATTTTTTCTCACTTGATGAGGTTTTGCAAGAGTTGTCTGCTGGAGTTTCTCCTCTTGATGGACTCCGACATACTGACAGGTCACTTCTGCTCTATGCTCCTGGTTGTGATTCTTGTCTAGCCTCTCCTCCTGGTTGTGTTGTTGGTTTCAATCGTGGCTCTGAAGTCTCAGCTCAAGAGCAGGAAAGTTTTCCTTCAGCTGCTTCTTCTTCTTCTTCTTCTCTCTCTCTCTCTCTCCCTCTCTCTCTCTCTCTCTCTCTCTCCCTGTTACAGCTTTCTCCTCCCTCCATGTGGTTTTCATTGAACCGTTTTAATTCCTCCTACCCCATTATGGGTCATATGACTTTCCCAAGGGGACATAGTAAGATGATATGCTTAACAATGGATTGGTGATAATATTTAATGCATTAGCCCTAAGTTGTATTATCAGGTGAGTGTCGTGGTGTGAGAATCGCAGACAGTAATCTTCATGTCACGTTAACATGGAATAAAGAATAATACTTAACAAATGAACAGCTCTGTTTTAGGATGCTATAAATGAGTCTGTTAAATAGGAAATAATCTATTTCCAAAGGAACCATGTTAAAGTGAGTTGTAATGCTTTTACCTGTGTGACCTTTGCACATTTTACTGTTAACACTTATTCGCACTTAATGTTTAATTATACTAATATTTTATTTTATTTAACTGGTCATTTATCTTTAGAAATACTGATTTTCTCAGGCCATTGTCAACATTTTTAAGTTTTTTGTGCTCAAGCATATTTACTGTACATATTCACAGTGTTTCTTTGAGAGTTTCGCTGACATTATGTGACTGTTCCTCCACACTACCAGTAATAACATTCTAGCTGGGAAATACATCTATTTATTGTTCTTGTTTTAAAAAAAAAAGGGTAATAAAAAAATCAGTGTAGTGCGAAAGTCAGTCCAATATATAACTGAACTTGAATATGACTTAACTTAACTTTCGATTGGAGGAAAATTGCTACTCTAGTTACCCAAACCCAGAAATGCCAGGAAGATGACATCACCTCGGTAGCTATGGCTCAGGGTGGAAGAATCCATAAATTCAGATTAGTTTTATTCTATAAAACTGTGTGATGTAGACTGCAAAAGTACAGAGCTTATCATCGATCACAAGCGCTTAAAGAAACTCCTCTGGAAGTGAACTTTAGTTAGTTCTGTCTATAAATCCACCAACATGAGCAGGAGCGTGTCAGTGAGGATGACAATAATGAAGCTGCTGTGTGCTCTGTTCACTGGCTCGGCAGCTTATGAATAAGATATGTCAGCACAACACACAACAGCTGCTGATCTGAGGCACATCACAGTCAAGCAGGGAGGAGCAAAGTATCACAATAACCTAAATGCATTTTAGCTTACATTAAAATGCATTTTATGCATATGGATATGTTATCTGGATGGCAAATATCTGGACTTGCATTTACCCGTTTCATTTAAAACTCTTCTTGTCATCTGGATTCTGCCTGTATTAGGATTGGCTCTGGTAATTAGGTGGCTCAGGTTTCGTCATTGTTTCTTTCTCTGTTCTTTTGATATCTACAGTCCAGGTATAGGCACCCATTTATATCGAGGGAATCACAAGGATGACATTTTCAGATCAGAATGCATTCTGATCTCAACACGATTCTGAATGCATTACATACAGTAACATACCGAGATTGGGCACTATGTTCTGGATACAGATCAAAGATGCAAATGCCTGAGAATCTTTCTGTAACAATTCAGAATTAACACACCAGACATCAGAATCAGAATTCTAAAATAATGATGTATTTTCAATTTGTGACAAATTGTATATTAACGACTTTCCACTGGGCAGGCTTAAGCTGACCTCTACGTTCACCTTTGTGTTTACTTCTTGTGGGAAATCGTTGGAATGAACGTATTGAGCAGTTTCGAACTTACGAGGGCCAAATTGTGTGATTGTGTGAGCAATTTTCTTGCTATTTTTCATGCATGATTCTTTCTTTTGTTAGTAAATTTTTCACTGTTTTATAAAAAAGAGCAGTGTGTTTGTTTGTTTGTTTGTTTGATTTTTTTTTTCACGTTACAACAATCAGTCTCTACTATTTGCCTCTGAGCACAAAGACAGAAGTGGAACTTTTGTCTGTAAAAATTCCCACTATATCAGTCCAACACACAGATGTGTGATGAGGTCACCCAGGCGCCTCTAGCCAACATTGATTTACACAGACATGCACGCACACATGTGCACACACACACACACACATCACTGCCCACCCCCCATCCCATGGGTGCTTGAAGAGCTCAAAAACACCCCACAAAATGGTTACCGTGACAACATCCCACAGCATTTATTAACACAGTTTGACTGCCGGTTATGAGGCTGATGGTGATGAACAGCCAAACTCAACATGTTCTCTAATATTTCCCTCGTTTAGACACAATACACTTGAGCATGAAAACCTTTACAGCCTCAGTTTCTGTTGTTTCTCACCTTCAGTTGAATTCTTTCACCTTTTCTGTTCAAAATGTCAAAGTTGTTTATATTCTTTATGTTTACATGAGCTGAAGTATACATTGTTTCATGCACTAATTCATTTTAATTTGTGAAATTATATTTTTTCATTTTATACATTTGTCTTGTGTATTTTTGTTCTAATATGTTTTGTCATGATCCAATCGCTATGACATTATACACATCATGACACCAATTAGTCAGTTGACATTTGTCAGTTGATTGTAGGTATAATTTTCCCTTATGATTCAAAACATAAATTATGCACATAAGCAGTACAGTACAGTAAACTAAATTAGTCCGAGCCTGGGAAGCACATGGCACATCTGTGAGACATTCCTGACTGAAGAGTTGCCTCTTTACGTACAGCAAACGTATGGGACAGAAAAGTTCACCTTCCTTCCTCAAGCTTCAAGTAATCCTAGATCTAGTCTCCTCACAAGTTTTAAATCTATTGCATAAATCTGTTCTGCAATCTGTTCCCAAAATTAGAATCCGCCATTTTCTCACCCCTCAGACTTCTCACTCCCAAGATAGCAGGAAAGGAATCCCAGCAGCTTCTTAGGACACTGATGGTGTGTGTGTGTGTGTGTGTGTGTGTGTGTGTGTGTGTGTGTGTGTGTGTGTGTGTGTGTGTGTGTGTTTGTGTGTGCGTGTGCGTGTGTGTGGGTTGAAGGACCTTCACCCTGCCAGCTTGGATTAATACTGATACTCATTCATCCAACTGCCTACAGTGATTTACAGTGAGTGTGCTTCAGCAGCAGGACTCAGTTTCAGCCAGTGTTTCCATTACAGCATGAACATGGTTCACAGTGAGTACTTGTGATTTTAGAAAATCCTGTGTCTGTTTTTGTGCATGTAAACATTGTATCCTGGTTACAGAGACACATCACCCTGAAAAAACAACTAGATACTAAAAATACAAGATATACTCAATAAAGGATGGAGATTGGTTGTCATAGTAGAGTGTGTTTTAATGAGAACTTTAATGGAACATAATGGATTCAGCATCTGATTATACATACACCAGAATGATACTATATGGATACTAGTAAACTAATGAACATCATTCAACATCTTGAAATGTGGAAATATTTAAATGATATAAAGTTAATCATGTTTGTAAACCGTAAAACATCTTGAAGCAAAATGTAAACATATCACTACCAGAAAAAAGGCCTAAGCCTCTCCCCACTCATCTCCTAAGATAAGCAAAACTATAGAGCATATAGTACACCCTAATATAAAACAAATACATGAAATGAAATGAATTAATATTACCTGAGTTTTGGTTAAGTGAGGTCTAAAAGGTCTTAAAGTTAACACATGAGCCAGTACCAAGGTAAAGTACCAGGCAGTATAAAGGAGAGAAAGAGTTTGTGTGTGTGTGTGTGTGTGTGTGTGTGTGTGTGTGTGTGTGTGTGTGTGTGTGCGTGTGTGTGTGTGTGTGTGAAGAAAACAGAACAATGCATAGTCACTGTGAAAAACTGTGTTGCTTATTTCTATTTTGAGGAAAGAATTTTATGAGATTTAACAAATTTAACAAACAAACTAAAATCTAGGTTCTTAGATTAAATGTTGGTATCCAGTTTGTTTGTTATCTGGAGGTATTGACACTCCAAGGCAACTGGAGAGTCAACACTCCATGTGCCCTCAACTACTGCTAAATTAGTTAACAGTAACATTTATGTGAGATTTACACTTTAATCATAACCTATGTAAGTGCATAATATACCATAGATCCTAAAAGACTTATGATCACTGTGGTCTCAGATTTTGACATTTACAAAACTCATTAATTCCTAGGATCAGCACCTGTGCATGTTGGTAGCATTTGACCGTAAACATGATGGACAGAGAGCCGATCTAGCAGTGACAGCCCTGATAAAGAAGGTGCGTTCCAAAACTCTGAAGATGTGGGGAAAATACATGAGGAAAAGAGGAATGACCGTTTCAGAGAAATTAAGAGATTTTTATACCCATTAATATAAATTGTTTGACATGAACATGTCCACACACAAACCACAATCTGACTGGACTTTTTAAAGATTAGTCCATCATTGTAATCAACTGTATTTCACATGTTCAGACAATTAAACTTTATTGATTATCAGTGAATCACAGAATCAATTTTGTTTCAAAAGATACGGATTCTCATGATTCTGTGGAGTTGTAGTCAGGGTGGTTGATATTCCTGATAAGTCATAATCAGGGTCGTTGATACTCCTGATTAGTCCTTCTACCTCCTGTGACCTGTCCTATGGTGGAGGACAGGTCACAATAGGTTTGAAGAGCTAGGAAATGATCAGTAAGAGCTTAGAAATGCACCTATAGAATTATTACACTCAGTAGCAGACAAAATGCCTCCTTTCTGTGCACACCCTGGGCTCTATGTTGGTTGTCTCATTTATGGTGAAGACTGCACAGTGCTCTTCGTTGAGGGGGCAGGAGGGAAGGTTGTTGTACAACAAGGGCATCCCATTCACCCACTTCCACTGACCACCCAGGAAACGCAGGCCCACCCACACCTAGAGAGAGAAGAGACAACGAGTTTGAGACAACCAATACTGATTTTTTCATCCATGAGATAAATAAGTCCTATCCTATCCAAATTAGGATGGAAGAATTATTAAGACGAGGAACACTAAAATTTAAAAATATAAAATAACTGCACTTAAACTGAGAATTACAGAACCAGACAGGTACATGACTGAAGGTGTAATATGTATCATGTTATAAAATTATAACTAGGGATTCTGCACCCACCTTGTCAAGGTTGACATCGAGCTGGGTGAGCCTCAACAAAACGTAGTCATAGTCATCTCCAGGGTCCACACTCACTAAGTCCTGCATCCTCGATCGGCAGTACTCCTCTGCCTCCTCCCAGGTTTTGTTCTCCTTCACCAGAACCATGTTGTCTCTGAAGCAGATGTAGGAAAGCTGAGAAGAGCAGGGACTTTCAGACATTTTTTTGCTGGTCGAGGAGATGGAGATGCAGGTGTCATCGCTGCCTGTTGGAGTTTCTGTCCAGCTTCTGTACTCAGATGCTCCTGTTGTCCACTTCCATTTATTCGCTGTTGACAGATAGTTAAATGTTAGAAATCAGTCTTGATATAAAAGTATAGTCTGGCTCTATTTGAGTGATATACACACAAACTTAAAAATCCTTTTAAGATAAAAGAGAAAGCTGTTTTTCAAAGACCAAATGGACCAACTGGTACATGTTTGATCTTTTCCACATCCACATTGCATGAGAAGTGAACACAATGAAACTAATTCAGCATCAGCAAAATATTTGATATAGCTTCATAAGAAAATGCAATAACCAGTGATGCTAATTTCTTACATAGAGTGAAGGCCAGCATAATGTGTTTGATACGAGATATGGCCATGGCCTATTCCTATATAATAATTAATATATTTGTTGAATCTGTATGTGCAACATTTTGGTGACTAAAACTGAGCCCAATGTATCAAAATAAGGAAAAGGTGAAGGGTTTGAATATGTTGGGAATGTATTGTTTTGTATGGCACAACTGTCACATTCAATTATAGCTGTTGGATTACTAGTGTCTATATTGGCTACTGCAGCTGGGTCACAACCTAACATTAACAGTATATCACAGGTTCCTGGTGTGTCATTACCGTCTTTATGCAATCCTATCCAGAGATTTAACTCCCGTGGTTGGACCACGCTCAACACAGACTGGTATTGGAGAGTTGACAGATGACCTCCTTTAGATATGCAGTTGTCTTCGGCGTCAGACCTGGTCATTGGCTCTGACACAAAGACATGTCCAGGTGTCTGACAATAGGAGACTGAAGGGATATCACAATCTCTTGCAGAAAACCTTTCAATAGAAACATGAACAACAATATTAGAGGAAGGTCAAATATATTATAAGACATTATAGGTAAATCTATGATATTAAGTGTCACAAAGAGGAATTGTGTGAGACCGCTGTTAACCCAATTTCATTAGGTGTGTTTAGTCTGTGAGCTTAACACCATCTTGAATAAGCAAAATATAAGGAACTTGTTGCCTTCTTTTATCTACTTTCCTTATTTCCATTGCTCTCTTTTCATCCTTTACTTTTTCAAAAAGATAAATGAAGGCAAAATGCTCAAAGATAATATTTATCATTTGTTAATCCTATGTTACATATGGCATGCCATTCAGATAATAAATCAGGGATTCAGGAGAATATAGAAATATGGATACTTAAGTACTAATACTAAAGCACAGTTTACAGTTTGGTCTCGGTTTAAAATGTAAAGCTGACTGAAAAACTTGGGTTTGTAACTTGTGTTGATGGCTTCTTATTCAACTACCACTGAGTGAGCTGTCATTGAAGTCACGTGAGTTCCTGATAAACTTAGTAGCTGTGTGATTCGGTTGTCCCGTGGCCTTTGATACTTGGGCTATCATTGGGATTCAAAATGTACAAGTCATGTGTTGTGTCATCTGAATGATCTCAGTGTGATGGGTAGCATTCTTTCAGTTATACAATGGTAACTGTCAACCCCTTAGCCTGGCAGCAACTAGCCCAAGAATAGTAAATACTGGACAAGTGAGCCAGTTGCATGTTGCAAAAAATACTTTTGGGACTGATCACATGTGTTTCCTAAACAATCACAAAGTCTTTGTCTGGAGTAGAATAAACGGAGGAGCAGCCAAATCATTTTTTGAGAGTTTCTCTGTGGCCAGAGTCTCCCCCACACACCTGACTATGTGTAATGCATTTTCGGTAAATATACCGTGCTACAAAACAACAAATGTAATGAAAACATAATCTCTTTGGAGGAGAGGTAATCACCATACCGTCTCAGTGGGAATGAAACAACAGCACAGTCCATTTCGGTGACCGTTTTGCCTATCCACATGCTGGTGTTGAACTCTTCTCCATTAACCCAATGCCAGGTGCTGTCTGCAGGCGATCTCTTCAGATTGACCCAGGCATAATAAACACTCAACATCATCCTGTTTTCATCTGATTCTGAGCGGATGAGGGCCAGGTCTATATATCCGCTTCAATGTGGAGATCATTTTAAGCAATTAATTATAAAATACACGTTATAGGATAAGACAAAATAAAAAGACAATGTCAGTGATTTGAGGTTTTTGCTAATTTTTATGGAGTCTGTTGTGTGTTTCACAATAGTCGTTTAGGTTTTACAATTAAGAACTGAATTGTAATGTAAATAACTGGATTATCTTTATTATCAATTGTCAATTTACAAAATAAATTAAATATGTGTAAATTTGAACACTCCTCGAAGGTTGTATATTCTGTGTTTAATCAATAAATGGATTGAGTTTAACCCTTTCATGCACGATGTCCACTTGAGTGTAGTCCACTATAGTGGACATTGCGCGTCAGTGACTACAATTCATGCAAGAATTTTTCTTCTTGAAAATGTTTCATCTACAGTAACTTTTTAGGATATAAATAAATGTTTTTAGATTTTATTAGAATAAATTAATTATAATTTATGTATGTTGTAATGTTTATACAAAAAAAATTATCATTTTATTCATTGATTTGTTAAATACACACGTTTTCTGTTTCTGTTCCTCTGATGCACAATGTCCACTTAAGTGGACATTTCAGTAACTCCTTAAATAATTAGTGTAAAAAAAAAAGAAAATGTATTTGTTCTTTTTATGCCTAAAGATAAATAAAAACACTTGGGAAAAAAATCCTGACTGGGGCTTTCATAATTCATGCATGAAAGGGTTAAATTGGATTTAAAAAACAAAATCCTTTTACAAGGTACTGTACAGTATAATTCCCAACTACAGTTTTAAATTTCTTACAAAAATGTCATTATGTTCTTGTGTTTTTGTATATTGTAATCGTAAATTTATCAGTATAAGCATTAGGACAACATCATTTCAGCTATCAACAATTAAAAAATTTAAGCAAATGAACCCTGATATTTATTTGATAATAAAGTTCATAAAAAGAAAATGAATATCTTTACTTTTTGCAAGCTTGATGGGATTCCTCCCACGTTAGAAACCCATTAGCCTGTGTGTAACTTCTTGTCACCGCTGATCCCAGCACAGACAGGCTGCTGCATAGCAGGTGGAGGAGGAGAACTATCACTGGGGAGCTGCTCTTCATCCTCAGTGTTATCACAGTTCTGCTGTAATGAGAGAAACAATCTGAACTTTTGCTTTATGAAGTAAATGGGATCCATGACACGCTCTAAAGTGATTTCTGGTTGCTTAGGTTGGGTATTTTGGTGGATTTTGTTTTCACTTCTTGTCTTTCCTTTTCAACCTCCCTCTCTTGTCTCACCTTACCCTTTCATGTCCGTGATGCCTTATGTGACTGTCGGAACGATGAACTGATGATCCTGAAAATACTCTACCTATGATGTCATAGTTTAAACAGTGTTGGTGTCACCCCAAACTCCAGGATTATATTGCCATGTCATGTCACCATAATTGGCTATGTTTTGTCACGGCTGCTTTTTAGCTTTTTTCACCTAATTCACATGTGTATCACATATACTTGTTTTAATTTTCATTTCTTCCTCACTGTGTATAAAAACCAAAATGTTCTATAGCAGCATTCTAATTGTGATGTGATGTGTTCAATAAAATATTCAGCAAAGAAATTCAATAAAATGATTTCAGACCACCTTGCAATAAGAATAGCATGTCTGATGCAGGAAAAATGCTCCTGAGCATACAGCAGACCTGGGTGCTCATCACTTCACGGTGAGCGTCTATAAATGGAGGGAATTACCTGTAATATAAAGTACTCTTATATTACTGCAAGAACACACCAAAAGCACAGTTTGTCCACTATAATAGAACTCTTTGGAACTGGTTTCATGGTTCATTCCATAGAGAACTGCTACATATCTGATTCCAAAAGACTTTGATAATGATCACTCGGGCTGTGCAACAGCTAAAAAGCCTAAAGAGTGCAACAGTGAGTGCACTTACGGCACTCACTTCCCCGTTGAATTTCCCTGTTGTGGGATGATTAAAGGATTATCTTATCTTATCTTATCTTATCTTATCTTATCTTATCTTATCTTATCTAATCTTATCTTATCTTATCTAATCTTATCTTATCTTACCTTATCTTATCTTATCTTATCTTATCTACTTGAGTGGACAAAGGTGTTAACTGGACAGATTAATGCACATAGGACAATGGTGTTCACAAAATCATTGCCAAAGTGAGGCTCTGTGCTACCAAGAATGGCTTGAACTTGCTAGCCCCTTCCACACAAGTAAGGAAGAGGCGCTAGCGTCTGACTTATTCGAATGTGTGAGTTTTACGAGGTTCTCAACAAATTTGTTTTGATCAAGTCATGAGGTCCCCCGACTTTCTCTGTTTGGATTGTCCTCAACATCTTCTCTATCTCTTGCTGCACTTTCTCTCTTTTCATGACTCTTTGCCATGTCGACTCCGTGTCTCTAACCAAGTGCTCTTGGTTGCTTCCCCTTCACATCACAAAAAGTGGTTAGCGACAGCTTGTGAGTATTTTGTGAATATTTGCTAATAACAGTCCAATATCAAACAACACAGATGAACAGATCCCCTCCTTGGTGGAGGTAACATACATAACATTGATGATCTATTACATCTAATGAGAATCCTGCATCAGTTGACATTTGTAAGAAATGTGAGCGTAGTTCACAATGCATTTTACTAATAGTAGTCAATTAGTAGTAGTTGATACCTCTCCAGTTGCTTTGCCCTCAGTGGCTGCTGTTTGTCTTTCCTTGAGTTGCTGCTGGGTGTAGCGTGATAAGTTCTGTGTGTAGCTGACAGATAGTCATCTGACTCTTTTAAATTGTTTCCCTGTGAAGACACCTGATGAAGACTTCCAACACAATTTGACTATTGGCAAATGAAGGTAAAATTTACATCAAGACAATATGCTGAGTAACAATACATGTTTTCCCTTACACGCAAGGTGACAAGGTGCCACTCTGTAGCATACACATTTTCCCTCTCTGTGTGTATCTGTGTGCGAGTGTGAGTGTGGGCCATTTACAATATTAGACACACTTTTGTAATTTTGTAATTTGAATCACAGCTAGGTAACAGCCAATATATATTTGTAATCCCTTGGCCAATGATAGAGAGAGAGCACTAAGCTAGATATAATGTCAAAGGTCCCATATTATGCAAAACCATTTTTTTCTTGAGCTTCTGAATGTAAGTCAGTGGCCATGATTGCAAACAACACAGAAGGTCTGAAATGGTGACACTGCCTGGTTCATGCAGAATTTTTGTCAAGCAGTCTGAAAAAATATGGCAGCATGATGGATATCAAAGACTCAAACATCAATTTCAATAACCTTATTTAATAACGACATGACATTTCAAACAACCAAGATCACCTCTGTTAACATCTAATGAGAATGAGAATGAGAACATTTTCATGGCGTCCTACCCCAGCTCCATTATTTACATTGTTTGTGCTGGTGGAGCTTTGGCGTCTGGTATTCTAATCCAGTGTTTTCCAACCTTTTTGAGCCAAGGCACCTTTTTAACATTCAATTGAACACTTTTGTTGCCGGTGGCGCTTTGAAATTTGCGCTGCGATTGAACGCAACACTTCTGTTGAGGGGGGCTGGGGGGAATGCGCACTTCGAAATTATCTTCCGGTCTGTCTCGCGGATCGGCTCGCGGACTAATTAAGTGAAGTTGGATAATTTCCCACGGCACACCTGACGATCTCTCACGGCACACTAGTGTGCCGCTGCACACCGGTTGAAAAACACAGTTCTAATCAACAGCACACAAGAGCATCTAAAGTTAAAAAAAATAGTATCGTTAGTGTAACAATACCAGTGTACCAGAGCTTACACTGGTTAGAGCATTGTTCATTGCAAAAAACATTTGTAGTTGATAATTCTTCTCTTGCTGGACCTGAAGTCCTACATGAAACACACTATATGTGACATGTTTCTTACAATAGAAACAAAACCATAACTGTATAAAAACAATGTAAACCAATGGAGCTGGTCACATCATGAGTTGAAAACTTAATATTTCTATGTGGTATGATGAATAGCACGAAGTCTCTATTTACAGATCGTAATGAACTATACTTTGTTGCTAATATTGAGCACAATTTGGGACCTTTAAAACTAACAATGTATGATCCAGTCATTTCCATACTTAATCATTGAACAAACAAAAATATCTACTTTAAAAAGCAGCATTCTGTAAGGTTGTGCAGTGGGTGGAATCTCAGAGGTGGTTCCAATGACTCCCTCCTCAATTTTGTGTTATATTTCCCCCACCTATAAGTTGAGAAGAAGATGTTCAAGCCCAGACATTTGTAGCCAATGCGTGAGAAAACAGGACAAGGATTAAACACAGAAAAGCTTGAAAGCTTCTTTCAAATGTGGTCATCTGTACAGAAAAAAGAAGATGGCAGATGGAATAAAGAAATAGTCTGACATGAATGACAACACTGGAGTAAAAGAGGAATATATATATTTTAAAAAAAAGACACAATGTAAAGTAAAAACAAACTAATTCAATTCTTCAAGGCCAAGTTCAGTTCAGTTTGAGGATGTGTCTGGTCGTCCATCCCGGATTGGCTTCCAGGCCCAACATGAAAAGATATGGCAGATGGCATCAATGATAGTGTTTAATTGGAATAGTGTTTAAGATTGTACAGGTGCTGTAAGAATCCGGTACTAAGTGTATGCTGAGTTTGAAATGTAAGAGGGAAAGGATATATATTTCATTAGAGGTGTGTGTGTTAGGAGGGTCTGTAATTTCAATGGTGCTGGTTGTTTTGGGCAGGTATTACAGAGGAGGTGAGTACGGATGAGGTGAGTAGGTCCTTTAAGCTCTTGTTTCTCCAGAAAGCTTAGGTCAGGGTTAGGGTTAGATAAAGCATTAAGTGCTTATTATTAAAACATGGCAGACAGACGAAAGATCTGGTGATCATGGTCCATTTTCAGGGGACTGTAAATAGACTACCCCTCAGTTTCTCGGTCGAAATGATGACGACCTCCCAATCTAAAATGAGGGTCACATGGGCGGGTGAGCTTGGACTTCAACTAGTGGGAGGAAAGTCATATGCAAACACACTGTCTCTTCCTGTGCTCATCTTGCACTCACAGTTTAAGGTTATACACAGAGTCCACTTCTCCAAATCAAGACTACCTGAAATGTACAAGGGTGTAGAGGACAAATGTGACAGATGTTCAAACGGACACTGCAATCTCAGCCGCATGTTTTTGTTCTGCCCCAGGTTACACAATTACTGGTCTGGATACTTACTTGGTCTGTGTTTACACAATGTCCACCATATTGCCTACTTTTCAGACCTACAGACTATGCCAGACTAACAACTGGAAACAAAACACCAAATACAGTAGTTTCTTTATCGCAGATGGGCCAGGATGGGGGTATGTGAATGTGGGGTTGTGTGGCTGCTGGGGTGGGGTGGGTTTCTGGGCGGGACCTTTTTTGTTGTTTCTCCCCCTATGTCTCCCCCCTTTTTATTTTTTCTCTCTCCACACATGGACCCAGCTAACAGAACACACTGACAATATAGCTTTACTAATATCACTCTGGTGTGGAACACAATTATTAATCACTAACATCGCTGTCACCCACCACCAAACCCGACTGTCATTAGCACAAGTGAATCTCATTTCCTAGGTCCCAATCAAGGTTTATTCCTTTCTTCTTTCTTTTGCTTTTCGCCCCTCTCTCTGTATATAACAAAAAACAATCTCAAAAATGTCCCATAACTGTATGCTTATTGTCATGTAAAATGCTTTGTTCAATATATTCAACAAATAAAAGATGACTACTTAAGCTGTTTATAGTAGCAGAAGAGGTTCTTCTTTTCAACACAGTCTCTGGCCTCCCCAATGGTCGTCCTTCTCTTGGGCTGGGCAGGACCTGGTGAAATAAACGTTTCTCATTCCCATTCCCATACCCACAGCCAGTGACCAGCCAGGAAGCGTAGGCCCATCCAAACCTGGAGAGAGAATATAATACGTGTCCCAGCGTTGAATAATTAGTGTAAACCAGTTTAGTTAGCACCTTATTTTATTATATTGTGACTACTTTGGTAGTAAAATTCAGAGTGGCAGTATTCCAGGGCTTCGTCGCGCGTCTTTGACTTAGGCATGAAACTGCACTATATAACCCTTTACTGCCATCAACTGTCACTATTTTGTGAAGCAGCTGTTACCCCTTTCCCTTAGAAGGTAGATTTAGTCTTTTAGCTAAACAGCATCTTCATTAATCAACACAATAAAGTTAGTAAATCTGACCAGCAGGTAAACTGATGACATATTCCAGTATAAGGACAACTGAGCTAGTATGAGCTAAATCATTGTTATTATCATTAAACAGTGTGAGGCTGCTGGAAGCTATGCTGGAGAACCATGTATGAGCTCCAGTACTCTGAAGGTCACCACATCATGATGGACTTATCTGAAACATTCCTGCCATATTCCTGCCACATTATCAAAGTAATATCCTGACAGCAAATGAACTGTAAAGACTATAACATTGTTGTTGCTTTATTTATGCACTTATGCACTCTCGCATTATTAGGATGCTTTTTAAGCTTTACTGCACAAGTGATATGACATAATCAGGTAGTAGATTTAAGAAAGCTCTTAAACCACGGTCAAGTATAACAGAAACTATAAGATGCTGGGAAAACATGCAAACACATACATCTCAAAGAGAAATTTGTTTATAAGACCCCAAAATGTGCAGTGCCACTGAAAGAAATAAGGCAGTAGCTCAGTGGGTAGGGCTTCAGCTTGGGGGACTGGAGGGTCGCCCGTTCGAGTCCCTGCCGAAGTGCCACTGAGCAAGGCACCGAACCCCCAACTGCTCCCCCCTCTGTAATGGGTGGTAATGTAATGTAAGTCGCTTTGGATGAAAGTGTCTGCTAAATCACCGTAATGTAACTAACAAACTGGAAAAATACATTTGTGAATCTAAAAGTTTATTTTAAATTAAGAAAAGACAGCAATAAACTGATAACCTGTGCATTTACAGTTTAGGTGTTGGGTAACCATAAATGACACCGTACATGGTATTTTATGCACTTTATTCATATTCATGAAAACCAAAACTATGAAAAGTTGAATTCATATCTATAACACAGCTGTATTCCTATCTGAAAGCTTTCACTGAGGCGCGGTTTAACTGCCTCAACTTATTCTAAAATTAGCGGTGAAGTCATTTTTCATGGAACACATTCCTCCATTATTTAACAACAGTGTCATTGTCGCTGTCGCGTTCTGTGTTGCTCGTTTTGTATTCCCAGGTCATGCTGCAAAGGGCGGTGTGAATTGGGCTCACTTGAAACAACTTGCCGCCCCTCTCAAGTCTACTTGTGGAACAACAACACGCCTACTTACAAAATGAACCAATCAGAGAGAAGCGTGCTGCTGGACGCGTATTTTGAATTGAAACTGCGCAGGCAGAGCAGCAGGACTGAGCTCCGCAACCTGTCTGATTGGATTCTACGTCGTTGGTTTCGCTGCTCTCAATAAAGAAAGACTGGTGTTCAAGGATGAGAAGGAGGTACGTTCGATCCAAATTCATACATTTTATCAACTCAAAGTTTGATTTAGTTTAAGTTCAAAGCTTCACGACGCTACTTTATTTGGGTTAGTTTAGCTACCAGCTAGCTAGTCAACATGGATGACGCTAAGATAATAGAGTTTATATTTATTTGGGCAAAGTCTTCTGAGTAATTTGCTACTTAAGGGGAAAACTAAGGGAATGTGTAGCTGTTCACTCTCTGTTTGCAAACTTAACTCCAACACGGGTTTCGGGTTTCGGTACACACGCGAGAGCGTTAGCGAGAGCGTTAGCGTTAGCGCATGTTCCAGGACAGTAAACACACGTCTTCTGCTTGTAAAAATGGAAGATATGAAGTTAGCTGTAGCCACCGTAAAAGTATTTTGACGTGTGTTCGTGCAGTGAGGTGCTGGCAGCGGAGGCCGTGTCCTGCCTGAATAAAGCCCTGTGTCACCTGAAGGACATTTGGGAGGAAATCGGTATACCCGAGGACCAGAGACTACAGAGAACAAATGTTGTCAAGAATCACATAAAGGTAAGGCCGAGCTGTGAACACAGTTCACCTGCTTAACTCTGTTTGGTTTCTGTGGAAGTTTGTTGTTATGCAATCAGAGAGAGACAGGTATGCTGCTGTTACAGGGTTTGCTGGAGATGATGATTAAAGAAGAGGAATCTCTGAGGAGCAGGCTCATAAACAGCATTCAAATGTGTCGGACTGAAATGGAGAAACTCTGCATCGAACTTCAGATGCCCATGTTTCAGGTAAATGCAACCACATTCATGACCTAAGTAGATGGAAAATTCCTCCATCTGCTGTGGTTTATTTTCTGTTGATGAAAAATGTCTAAATCCCATCATGCAGAGTGTGTTCATTGTTGCTGTTTCCTCTCCTTTAAATGAAGGAGGAGGAAGGTATCAGCATGCTCCAGCAGGAGAAAAACATCCGCACACGGGTGGAGGCTCTGGTAAAGGAAAAGAGTCAGCGAGTGCAGCAGCTGAAGAATCTGCTGGAGCAGGACCAGGACCTGTGCGACATCCTCTGCTCTCTGCCCTACAGCATCAGTCAGGACTCCATCCCTTCACTGGAACAGCTGGAGAACTTCTGCCGGCACATCACCGCTCAAAACGCAGAGAAGGTGGGTGCAGGGACTGTCTGGTATTGTGGCAGTTGTCACAGATTTGCCACCTTTTCAACCAAACAGTGTGTTGCTCTCCATATGTTCAGGCTAAGCGGTATGCCGAGTTCATGGCCCTTAAGAAGCACATCATCTTGCACATGGAAGACCTGGATCACGTCCCTGAGACCAGCTTTGAGAAGGACATTGTCTGTGACGATGAGGAGTCTTTTTGCCTGTCCAAAGAGAATATTGCATCGCTCAAACTGTTCCTTTGTCAGGTGAGATAATTTTATGACGTGCCATGTTTAGGTAATCTTTCAATTATTGAAGAAGTTTCTGTAAATCCTTAGAAGTTTGTATTTCAGACAATAAACATACGGCATTCAAGTCGAGTGGAAATGAAACGGATACTTGACCATGTACTTAAATTGTTTTAAGCAAAATGCAGCACCTCTGAAATCAATTTGAAGTTTTAATTTGAAGTCCTGATTCCTAAAACCGCGGGATAAATATGATGCACGTTCCCTGTGTTTGATGCTAACGGATGTTGGTGCTGCAGCTGGAGGAACGAAAGGCAGAGAACGAGGCCATGTGTGAGACTCGGCGAGAGAAAATCCAGCAGCTGTGGGACAGACTGCAGGTTCCTCAGGAGGAGAGAGAGGCCTTGTCTGAGCACATGTTCAAATCCAAGAAGAAGAATCTGGAAGCGGTGAGACAAAGCACCCCTGTCCTCTCTCCTTGTCCCCTTAACTTCTCTCTGCTATTCTTGTTCAGATCTTTTTGGCTTTTGTCTGAGCTGTAGTTTATTTGTTCTCCTCAGTTAAACGCAGAGGTCCAGCGTCTGGAGGAGCTCAAGCTACGAAACATTCATAACGTAACTGAGGCCATCCGCTCAGAGATCGCAGTGTTCTGGGAAAAATGCTTCTTTAGCCCAGACCAGCGACACGCTTTTCTGCCCTATTTCAGCGGTAGGTCCACTTCTTTAGAGATCCAGCATATTAAAATGGTTTTTACAGGATGTAAAATTACAACCTGAATCTATGACTGTCTTCTTTTTATTTCAGAGGATTTCACAGAGGAGCTTTTGGCTCTGCATGATGCTGAGATCCAGCGTTTGCAGCAGCATTACGAGGAGCACAAGGAGCTTTTTGAAGGGGTTCACCAGTGGGAAGACAGCTGGAAGCTCTATTTGGAGCTGGAGGTGAGCAAAAGTGAAAATCCTGATCTTTAACTGCAGTGCTGACACTCCACCTTGAGGTCATACACAGAGGCCACAATCCCTTTGAATGATCGTTCTCACTTGTCTTTCTCATTTCTAGAGAAAAGCCACAGATCCCACAAGGTTCACCAACAGAGGGGGGAATCTTCTTAAAGAGGAGAAACAGAGGACCGACTTATACAAAACCCTGCCCAAGGTAAATGAAGATGATCCCAGTGAACACTTTCTTAGGCACACCTATAAGTGATGTCGATTTTAAGCTTTTGACAATGAAGTTTTGACTTGAACTTAGGAGTCACGTGTGTATTGCTTTCTGTTAAGGTTGAGAAGAAACTAAGATCCCAGATAGAAGGCTGGGAAAGCGAGCAGGGTCGGGAGTTTCTGGTAAATGGCCAGAAATTTTTGCAGTATGTGGAGCAACAGTGGGAGCAGCATCACATGGAGAAAGAGAAGGAGAAACAGGAGAGGGTAAGGCAGAGCTAGTTACCCTGTACTCACTTCACTCACTCTGAACAAAGCCCCAGCTTAAATGCCTCTTTTACAAATTCCACCAGCATCTGAAGAAGAGCAAGCAGACGGAGGAGGATATGCTGTATGGGACAACCGTGCGGACCCCGACCAAACGGCGGTTCCTCTGCACTCCCACGCCCAATAAAAACAGAAAGGTGCTTACAGCCGCGCAGCATACAAACACAGTGCCTGCTCTCACCGCGTTTGAACGTCCGTTTCCCATCTGCAGCACTAACCTGCCCTCCGTCTCTCTTCATCAGCTTAACGCCACCACAAGTGTTTCTAGCGCCAACTCCAACAGCACTATGCGCTCTGTCTACGGTGGAACTGTCTGTCGCTCCCCGGTGCCTCGCCCACCCCTCTCTGCAAACAAGGTTGGTTTACTTTTTGATGTATACACGGAACATTGCTAACATCGTAGGGCAAAACAACATCCTTTAAATTGCACATCTTGCCCAGTCACACATACCTGCTCGAGCAATTAGGTCATCCATTACTCCTTTGTTGGTCACTAAAACCGTCATTCAAATATTGGCCATGCCGCTTTTCCACGTATGCCCCCAAATCATGGAATATTCTATCAACAAACAATCAATCAAACGGGCTGCTATTGCTTTTAACTTCTTTTGAAGGTTTTGTTCCGATATCCACTGTTTTCATCATTTTACTATTTGTCCATGTATTGTTTTCCTCCCTCTAATTTCTCTTGTTTTAATCTGTTTTAGCACTTTGGATTTATATTCCTTGTCTGAATTGCCGTATTTAGGAAAGTTTTGGATTCTTGACTTCTCCATGACTTTAATCTCAACCAGGCCAATAGCGCCTTGGTGACAGATAAAACTGTTTTACTGTCAAATTTAGAAACTTTTGAAACTGACATGGCTTCTACAGAAGTACATAAACTGCTCCTGTCTCGTGTGTGAATGTTGTCTCTCCTGCTCTGCCTCGCCTTTCCCAGATTCCAGCATTGCGGACTCCAGGTAGCAATAAATCCCCCCTTCCAAAACTGCAGGGCTCTAATAAGGAGAACGAGGCTCGGATGAAGGGAGCCACCCTGAGCGGTGCGTTGGTGTCGCCCGTTACGCCTCAGCAAAAATACAGCATAACCTCTGTTGCCAGCACGTATTCAGAGTTTGTGGTAATTCACATTTTTGTTCCTAATAGTTTCCTCTTTGCATTTCTACGCAGTAACTCTGTAGTATGTAGGTAATTATCATTTACATAATGCTAATGATATACCTTTATGTTTTAGAAGGACTTGGTCAACTCTGAAACTGTTCAGTCAAGGTGTGTTTAGGCGAGTGTGTCTAACACCAGTGTGAGGCTGACTAATGCCCTTCAACTTGATTGCATGTCTCCAATTAAAGGAAGAATCGCCAATTTAACATTTAAACTTTCAACAGCTGCTGCTGTTGATGAACCTTGATGTTTCCAAATCCTTTGCATATGGTATTTTCTGGCTAAATGTATGTAAATGGCATGATGTTACATTCAGATCTGAACAACTAAAACTGAGTTTAATAACAGAAGATGGCTCACCAAACACGCTCAACTTTGCTTTCTTTACTGTCTTTACTCTTACTCTTTAAAGATTGGATAAAGACTTAAACAATTCCTGTTTATTAATCACAATCGCAACGTTAACATCTTTTTGTTTCCATAGCGCGACCTGTCAAAGGTCCCTAACGCCAAGGTGCAGTCCAACATCCTGAACTCTACCACCAACAGCCTTTGACCTCATCCGACTGCATCAGCGTTAAGATTGATGTCCTTCCCGTGATGATATTAACGGATAGTAACGGATCACTACGTTCGCTACTATATGCTTTTATATATAAATGAAGGTAAACCTAATATATTGAGTGTTGAGGCGGTGCTAGATGAGGAACTCTTAGCAGAACATTGGCGTCACTGAGCGTTTTGTGTGATGCTAAAAACCACTTCTTCTTTCACTGTCTGGAAGGGAAAACACGTAAGAGTCATAACTTTAACTAACACTGTTTTCACTATGGAAAAAATGTAATAAATGTCTGCATTTTGTACTGCATACTTTATTTTTTAATTAAAGAAAGGTTAGCTTTCTGGTTTATGCAATCAGTCGCACACCAAATGTATTGTATATCCTTTGCACTTTTGAGGAAATGTACTGCAGTGCATAATGTCATTTACATACACACTTGTTCAGCCAAGGTTTTATATGCACGTGTTTGTGTAGATATTTGGTTACTGCTTCGTAGAAATGCCATGGTTTAACCAAGCTTCTTTTACAGTTGACAGGCTGTATGACTGTTGGTAAAATAAACATTTTAATCATATTGTTGTAGAAAATGTATAGATCATGAATTTTAGGACTTTTGACTGATTTTACAAAATAAAATAAATGTGTCCTCACTTGTCAGGCCTGGTCAGTACATGTACACACGCTTTTGAAGTGAAGTTTTGATTTGTTATTTAATTGAGCTAAATAACTAAAGTATTTGTCATTGAACATGGGAGGTCACGTGTTCAAACGCAAAGCTCAGCCTGTGATGGAGAACTCGATTTTCTTGATTTGCATCCTGTTATGTAAAGCATGCCAGCACTTGATAAATGTTAAAGAAAGAATGTTGGGATAGAATAAATAAAATGCTTTCACTTTTTACACAAACTGACTCTTACAGTAAAGCTTATGTGACTGGAGTAGTACGTGAAATTGAGGTGGACGAAACAATAAAACCGCTGTGATCTCAACGCTGAACCATGATGCAAATTTCCACATTAGTTTCCACAGTTCTCTCGTTGGTATCTGATCTAAACTTTTGACATCGTGTGTTTGTCGCAATTCAATTTAAATAAACCCAAAACAATTTATACTTGAAGCATGTCCCCGTTAAAATGTTGATGTTTAATTATTTTAAAAGTGACATACTCTGATAGAGAACTCTCACTTAGGGGATTCTGGTGAAATCGCCTGATTTAAAAATAAATTTCACGTGTACCTCAAATGTTGGAGCGACATTGCGCTGGTACTGCGAATGACTTTTGCCATTTTAAACACGAATGATATTTGTAGAGTTGACATGAAAAGACGCTCTTGTTTTGAAGGGTGTCGTCGCTGAATGGCTGAAGCATTTCATTAATTAATGCGCTAACTTGCCGAGCCCTAAATAAAACATGTGCTTGACAGCAAGAAAACATGACATATTTGATGACGCGGGGGTAAAGCAGGCTAAACTGTCGTACACTTGCCTACCTGTCACAGCAATACCCATCTGCAGTTCTACACCTCTGTTCGTTCCCTGTCAGTGAATTTATACGAGAGCTGACTATGCCGTAAAGCGGCGTGCAGTCTCAAATAAACTGTCTAAATAAATCCATTAATGTAAATGACAGCAGTGATAATAACACAGATGACGTAAGCAGCTGGGTTACACCTGCATGTTGATGTGTCACTATTCTGCAGATTAAAGTTCAAACCATTTCATATATTACATTGAAACAAGGTCAAGGAGAAAATATAGGCAATAACAAATGTAAGAGATTGCATTTTTAGTGTTTAGTGTTGTTACCTGTCCTGTTTCTTTGTCTTCAATGACTGCTGATGTCTGCTGTTGTGTGCTATGAGTGAGTGACAGCTGTGGAGTTGTGTTGTTGTTGCTGAGTTGACGAGCTTCCACACTCTTTTTTGTTGACACTGGGAACTACATGTTAAAATGTATTTAAATGATGTTGATCCCTGTATCATCAGTGAAGTCACTGCCACTGCAATTCCTATCGGTATTTGTTTAGTGGTAAATGAAGCTGTCATTTACCTATAAACTCTCACTCCGTGAGAGCCATCAGAGACAAACACGCATACCTTTTTGTCTCTCCATCACCCAACAAATGTAAACATAGATGGTAGTTGTGTTTATTGTATGCTGAGACAGCAATTTGGTTGCAGCACAAGACTGTAATAAATGAAATTCAGACAGGCCCAGCAGACAAATTGGCAGAGAGAATTACATTTAAAGTGATCTTCCTGGAAGACTTCGATTACTGTTTTTAGATTCTTAAATGCTCTACTTGTACAAAGTATATGTTATACATCTGCGCATCACCTGTGTTTTGATTGTCCATTAGTGTTCAGACTGTGTCCTTATTAAAAATCTGCAGTAAGGCAGAGAATACTAATAATATAATAAAGTTGTGCGATCCAAAAAGTCAATTTGATATTTTTGTACAACATGGTTTAGAGGCTAGAGCTCCTCCTGTCCTAAAAAATAATCTGGTGAACATTATTGTTAATGAAAACTGAACCAAGGAATCCAACATGTCAACTAGAAGCTCATCTCTGTGTAGTTAACTCAATTCAAACAAAGCTATAACTAAATTCAAATCAATCCATCCACTACTGTTTTTGGATGTTTTTTTGTTTGATAAATTTAAACAGTTCCTAGCATTTAATCTCGCGATCATCCTCATTTCACAGCATTTTTTATTGCATTACATTAAATTACATTACATTATGGTCATTTAGCAGACGCTTTTATCCAAAGCGACTTCCAAGTGTGTTCAACATAGGTACAGTATATGTTGCAAGTATTGCCTAAAGTGCACAGTGCTATACAGGTATATCGGGAAGACACTACACTTAGGGCAATTTCCACCAATTCTTCCTGTAGCAGAAGAAGTTCCTCTTCTCCATGCACTCCCTGGTCTCCACATCAGCTGTCCTATTCATGGTTACCACTCCACAGCGCTGCTCCTTGAGGGGGCAAGAGGGGAGGTGATCGTACACCATGGGCATCCCATTGACCCACACCCATTGACCAGCCAAGAAACGCAGCCCCACCCACACCTAGGGAGAGGAAACAACTAGAGGTCTTGACAAGTACACTCCCATGGCTACCATATAGCTCACACCCAAGGCTGAGCAGAGTCCCTATCAGCACAGATCACACAGTGCCTCGAACAGCTGGAGAAAAAGTGGAATCTGTTTTGCCATGTAAGGAACAAGTTGAAAGAGCAGCTGCTTGTTAATTGATGCCACATTATGGCGCTTCCAGGGTTGGTATTCTTTCTCAGGTCAACAATATGTTTCAATCCAATTCAATTCAGTTGTATTTATATAGGGCCAACTCACAACAAAAGTTATCGTAAGCCACCCAAGGATTGGACCTTATTATATTTTAGATAGGGTCTAACTCCTCATGTGCCTTTTGGGTCGGATCTCTTGGTTGAAAATTCATTTGAAATTTGGATAGCTTGTACATGACTGAGGATCCCGACTCTGATCTCTCATCTCATCCCACACACAATACTTGCTTATTATTCAAGACCACAAAATGATACTTCCTGTCACTTATCGACAGCAATAACATGCCTACTTTTAAAAGTCTCCCCAGCCAGGCAATATATAGAGTCAACCTTTTAAGAGTAGGATTAGAAGGAGCAGATTAATGATAGAAAAAAATCATGGTAACAGTGACTGGTGCTAACTAACCCACCTTGTCAGTGGTCGCCTCCTGGAGCTTGTAGTGGAACTCGTCTCTAGGCTGCACACTCAATAGGTCAAATGGTTTATAGTAATTATGGTATGGGTCATAATTGTCTACTATGGCTCTGCAGTGGTCCAGTGCCTCGTCCCAGGTCTTGTTCTCCTTCACTAGGATCAGGTTGTCATAGAAGCAGACATATGGAAGCTTAGTGGAGCACCTTTGAGCTGCCATGTCTTTGCTTCCAACAGTGATGGAGACACAATCGCCAGTGATGCTTGATAGATTAGATGACATATTTCCAAAGTCTGAAAACCCTGTTGACCACTTCCATTCATCTCCTGCAGACAGATGGTTGAATATTTAGTAACAGTGATTCACATTAGGAGGGGTGCGGTCACTGACAGTATAATGTATACGATTAGACCGAAATATCAGTTGCATTCCAGAATCCTACTCAGTGTTTGTTTGTTTATATAAACTCTTATACTTTGCACCTCGATTCTGCCTGATTTAGCATTTTTCATACTCCTTTGGATTTTGAACTTTGAGTTTTTGACCAGTGTCAAGAGGAGTTTCTGACTTTGTCCTGGTCCATTTGGGAATTTTACCCACCACACAACAATCAATGAAAATTCCACCAGGTCAGGCAGATGTTGCTGGCTGCTCCAGAACTGCCCATTTCTTGGTGTTAGCAGCATTTTGGGTCTGGTCATTCACCAGTACTGCCACTGTATCTGTATCAGGGTTATATAGTGGGGTTTTGTCCACTATATGCTCTTTGTGTTCAACTGGGCCGTCCTGCTTTGTAGAATGTTGAATTCTAGCCAACTCCTCCAGTAGTACTTTCTTAAAATCTGTACCACTCATTTGTGCAACCCTTTTCCACCCAGGGAGGCAGGATTGGGTTAAGATTGAGCCTACATTATCAGTGTAAAGGCAAGACGAAACTTGAATATGGTGGGTAATGTTGGGATCAGTGGAGAGTCTGTGACATGGAGTCATATTGGAGTATTGAATAGCTGTGCTAGTTTGAAACTGCTGTGTAAATCAGTGTCGGAACTTTCAACATTAACTACTCTTGCAATGGACCCATATACAGTAGCTTCAAAAACTCAATCACTTCATCATCTACCTTGGTACCAGTGAGACTACTGAGTAGGACTTAATATTTTTAGACTGAGTAACATCCATGTTGCTGTGCATGAAATTGTAAAACAATCGAAACACAACAATTTACAGTCTGAGAGAGTACAATGATTGTGAACAAATGTGCCAGTTGTTGGTTGTTCTGTATATTCACATATGGATAATCACCAAAGATTGCTCCTGGTTGGCTTGGCAAGATAAATGTAGCGCCTCTATTCTGAATTAGAAAAGGTAGACATAGAAGTATTGCCTCATTCATTTACCTGAGGCGGTACTTCTTCATATCGCTCCTTTTCCAATCCCGCGCCCCCACTTTGGGAACCACTGGCTTACACAAACAATAACAGGTTAAAGGTAAAGGTCCTTACCATCTCTGTGCAGCCCTATCCAGGCTGGAAAGTCTACGACAAAGTCTGTGGGATCAGCTGGCTGTTGTGTCTTGCAGTATTCTGAGGCTTCGTAATGCGTCTTCAGCTCTGGCACCAAATAGCCGATATTCTTCAGACAGAAGAAGAAGTGAAAACTATCACAACTGGCACTGTGATAGCTTTCAAGATAAACATGAACAACACATTACAAAGAGGAAGAAGGTGATGATGCATCAAACTTGCCATTTTGGAAGAAGACGTTATAAGGCATAATATGTTTTTTGTATGTTTCAGCATATAGTACAAAGATTTACACCACTCCTGGTGCCTATCTTCCCAGAGCAAATATTCATGGTGTTCATGAGTTTTATGTAAAAACAGCCATTTATTTATATACAATATATCTCATCAAGCACTTCAAGCTCAAACAAATATCACACAAATAAAACACCCACAATTTCTTAAAGTCTTAAAGCCTGCAAAGTCTAAATCCATGTTTATATTGTAAGCTTTTACTGTTTGGTGGTCTCCTGTTTCCCTTTTTTAATTGGCATTTTATTGCTCAGTATAGCTCATTACTGCCACCAACAGAAGTGTTTCCACCACATTGGAATAGTAAGTAAAATGTGTTATTTGTATAATATGTACTAGAATGCAAATGTATAGCAGCACAGCCCTTTAAGTACAGTTTTTAAGGCATATTACTTTTGAATTTTTAGTGAATTACTTTTTCCATTTATTTGGCAAAACCTATGTCAAAGAATAAACCATATTTAAATGGTTGTATTTCTCTACCCACCCAAATGGTGTAACAATAAGCAGTTAAACCAACAAGTATTTCACATATTTTTTTTGAAAAGTTTTCAAATCAGGTGTTTCTATTCATCTTTTTAATCAGATTTTCACCTATTTTTTAATATTCCACAAAAACTGAAGATAACACCAATATCAGTAATATAAAAAATAAGCACCTTAGTTGGGGTAGTTTCAACAGACCACATTTGTCTGTGGCCTTTGGCTCACCATGTGCCCACAAGTTATTTTGGAATTGGCTTCCATCTGACCATTTCCACTGGTTGTTATCACCTGATCTGAACTGGTTCCCCCACACAAAATACGAATGATTGTCAATAAGATCGGTATCGTATCTCCAGTGGATGTAGGCCAGGTCAATGTAGCGTGATCTGTTGGAAAACAAGAAAGCTCACAGACAGTGCAAACCTCTGTCAAGGCCAAACATCTTGCCATAATTAATATAATATATTCTATATATATAAAGTGTATTCTTTACTAAATGACAGTTCTATATTCTTTGAAATGATTGTGTATAGATTAAAGACTAAATATTAGTTTTTAAAATGTTGATCTGAACATCTTGAACTAAGATCCAAATCCACATCAAATTCTACCACAATGGACAATTTCAATGATTTTGAATACTTTCCTGTGTTTTGTGAAGTCAGTGCAGTGTGCCAGTGGAGTAATTATACACTTTTCATTGGGTGAATATAATTATTTGACTTAATTATGTATTTAAAAAAAAAAATATTCCATGTCACTAAATTAAATGAATGAATTCAATTTGATCAGTCTCAAGATTAAATGAATACATTTACAGATGGCAAATAAAAAAAAAATATATATATATATATAAAATTGAAAATAAAGACTTTCAAGAAGTCTTTTACCATGTACTATTTAATTGAACTTATTGTGTTTCAAAAGCAATCAACATGCAATTAATTGTATTCACTTTGTGTTCCAGTTCCTGAGAGCAAGTTAGAATACCAGGAAAAAGTAAAGCTTTGTTTAGTATAGTTAAGCTTTAATTTGTATATTTTACCATAACTAACTCTGATAATGTGACTAATAAGTGAACTGTACTCACTTGCAGAGTGCTTGGGCATCGTCCCAGGTTTGATGATTTGGGAACTGTACGTAACTTCTGTAAATCACAGACGGCCATTGAGCAGACACAGCACTGCTAAGGAAGAGAGGGACCAGAAAGTGTGCTGGGAAGCTGCTCTTCATCTTCATTATTACAGTTCTGCTGTAGTAGAGACAGAGAGCATCACATTTGACTATTGAACTGAGAGGAAATTCACATACATGTTTAAAGAGGTTTTCTTCCTGATAAATTATTTAATGTGTTTATAAATGATATACTGATATAAAATACTGTTCATCCAACAATAAGGCAATCAGAGAATGCAATACAAAGGAACTTTAAAGGGGAAATTTATCGGCGGGATACTGCACAAATTTGATTATTGAATTCATATGCAATCAGATATACTGTATTTGTATTTGTATTGTCGGTGTTACTACCCGTCCAATACAGCTGTTTTATGGAAATGTGACTTGTTGTAGTCAATATGAAGCCAAGCTGTGGTAAAAACAGGGAAGGATTTCTGTTTCCTAATGTAGATGAAGTATAAAATGAGTGTGAATAAGAGGTAGTGATTTTTCAAAAAGTTTATATAGTTCCTAGTAGCCTACGTGAATTTATTATACAATACAACTCATGACCTTAATGACCTTAATGGCCTCAAAAAAGTTTGAATAGTTTCTTTACCTGGCAAAATGAAGACTATAATAACAATATTTTTTTTACCTTCATAGCGCTTTACAATGACACATTCATACACTGATGGCAGGGGCATACTTTGCAAGGAGCCAAGTTAGGGGCTCAGTGTCTTGCTCAACAATACTTCCAAAGAGTCTGTTGGAGGAGCCTGGAATCGAACATTCCAGAGCCAAGGCCCTACCATCTCCACCCAGTTATAAGCAATTGGAGCAACAGCTCATATCCTTTCAATGTAGGATGTATCAGGCCATAAAATAAAGGAGAACCAGCAAATTAGATTTTTTCAGCTGAAAATTTTAACTTTGGGCCTAAAGGAGGAAAATCTAGAACCAGTTGTCGTTTAAAGGCAGAAAGAGTAAAAACGACACGCTACAGTTTAGCAGATGACAATTTCTGAAAGAGGACAATAAATCCTACACTTTTCTGTATGTATAGAGTTTAACACAATTTTAAATTTTAAATTTACAGCAATTATGAGTGCAGGCCTTGCTTCCACTCTAACAGGACATAATTGACAAACATGGAGAGGGCTGAAAATTATAGTTTAATTATATATTAAACTTGCAATATCTGAAAAATAGTGAAATATTTGGAAACACTGAATGTGTGGCTGAAAGCCTGAAGTCCTGAATGCTTGAATTGTTTCTCTGCCTGAAAGCATAAAGAAGTTAAAAGTGCCATGTAGTGTCTGAAGAATTTCCTATTCTAACGATGTCATAAATTACATTGAAACAAATTCACGCAGAAAATATAGGCAATAAGAAATGTGAAAGATTGCATTTTAGTGTTTCGTGTGGTTACCTGTCCTGGTGCTTCGTCCTGACTGCTGATGTCTGCGATGCTGTGCTGTGCTATGAGTGTCAGCTGTTGGTGAGTTGAGTGAGCTTCCACACCCTTTTATTTGTCTCTGACATTGGGAACTTCATGTTAGCGCATATTTGAATGACGAAGATGTTTGTCCCAAAGTCAGGTCACTTTTACTGCAATTCCTACAGATATTTGGCTACTGGTAAATAAAGGGGTCATTTACCTAAAGCCAATATACACACTTTTATTTACCCCGTGAGAGCCATCAGAGAAAAACACGCACTTCTGTTTGTCTCTCCATCACCCAGTGAATGTAAACATAGTTCTTTGTTAAGGTGTCTTTATTGTATGTTGAGACTACGATTTGTTTGCAGCACGAGATGGGGATAAACAGACAAGAATAAATACAGAAAGAAATACACCACTGTAGATACAAAATAAAATACATAAAGAAGGATGTAGTTACAAGTTATACAAGTTCAAGGTTAAAGATTATGTACAAAAGGCCTAACAGACAAAATGGCAGAAAGAATTACATTTTACATGATGTTCGTGGAAGATTTTGATCACTGTTTTGAGATTCGTAAATGCTTTTGACAGAGTTGTATACCCAGTATCTAATACATCTTTGGATCTCCTGTGTTTTATGTTCAGACTGTGTGAAACAGGCACAGAAGAGTTTTATAAGGGCATTTCTGTCATGATTTTAGAGCTTGGTATGTCAATCCAAGAGCAGAATTTATTTATTTACCAGCCCTCAGACTCAAAATGTCTCTGCTTGTACTTAAATCTCCGCTTCTTGCACTCAAAATATCTCTGCTTGCTCTTCTATTAGCAGTGCTTAGGCTCAAACCTGTTGTCTGCGTGGTTGGAAAGGTGGCAGAGGGAGCAGCAGATTCCTGATGGTGGAGCACCCCTGAGTCCCCCTGGGAAAGCAGCTGTCTGTCGGCCACGGAGCCACGGAGCTGAAAAACAGCTGACCCTTGGGCCAGAGAGGTGATCAGTAGACATCAGGAGACATAGGACGTAGGGTGAGAGGGTTAGTGAAGGATGGGAAAGAAAATCAGCTAATGTGCCCCCTGACACTATCACTAACCAGAGTGGACAAAGTCTGTCTGAACCCTGAGCTGAACTTGGGTTGGCTAATCACTCTCCTGTAAGTAGGAGACTGTGCTTCCTGCCCATTTAGCAGATATCAAAATGCACTGAAAAGAGGTGCGTCTTTAGGCGGGATTTGAACATTTCTAGGGATCCTGCCTCGTTAACGAGTGCGGGAAGTGTGTTTCAGAGAAAAGGAGCGTGGAGGAAAATGCTTCTATTTCCAGAGGTCTTTGTCTTGACCTTTGGAATGACAAGCAGGCCTACCTGCTGATCTGTAGTAACTTGAATGACATCTCTATCATCCAGGATCCAAATCCAAGTGAAAATCTACTATTGTGTTTCTTGCCCAACAACCCACGCACGCCCAAACACAAAATATGTGCTTAGAATAAAGTGTCACAGTAGAGAAGAACAATTTCAATGTTTTCGAGTAATTAAAGACTTTTTTGTGCTTGAATATCATTATTTGATTAATTCATGTGTTTTTAAAATCATAAATCGTCATTAAATTTAAATAATTAATACAATTTCACCATTCTGTCTGTAAAGATGAATTTATTACATTTCAAGATGGATCCAAAATAAAGACTTCCAATAACTTATTGTTGTTTGAATTTTTATTGTGAAAAAAAAAAAATTGTATTCACTAGGTATCCCAGTTCCTGAAAGCAAGATAGAATTCCAGAGAAAAATAAAGTGTAATCAGTATATTTAAGTTTTAATTTGTATTTTACCTTACCTTAACCTTTTAACTTAATAATGTTAATGCATCACATTTGACTGAACTATTTGAGAGGAATTTATATACATAGTTGAAGAGGTTTTCTTGTTGATGAAAATCATTTAATGTGTTTGAAAAGTAATTCATTGGTGGCCCATGAAATTGTTCCAGGCTTTTTTTTAAATCAACTAAATGAAAGATTAACTGTAAGCAAGGTTCATAAGAGATGAAAAGATAGAGATTCTGCTTCTACACCTCTTTTATTCCACATTGGAAAAAAAGGATATTTTTTCAGGAACACTAATTTGCATTTAGAGAGAGAGAGACACAGGCAACGGAAATTTACTGCAATATTGTAGATATATTGTTGCATGCAGTGTTCAGTATCATATCCAATACTAAAACAAAGATCAATGGAGAAGTGTGGAGGGAAATGATCAGTCATCTTATTCAATCATACATACAATGGGGTCCGAAAGTCTCAGACCTTTAGTGAAAATGCTTCTATTTTGCATTATTTTTTAAATTAAATACAAATTGGATGGAAATCTGAGGAGAGTCCCTGACACTCAGGACTCGTTGCTCTTTTTCTGTCTTCAAGTAGTAGTTGCAAAGCTTTGAGGTAGTTTTGGTCCATATCCTGCTGCAGTTTGAGTCCTTACACAAAGATCCAAACCAGGCTTTGCTCAAGCCCTGATTCATACACACACTAAAAATAATTCAATTGTTAGGATGCACTACCATGCTATGGACTGAGCCTGTGCTGTCTGAAGTTAAAACTTGGATGTCACTGTTGAGAGGATGGTGCTGAGGGTATCGGAATAGGACACCATCAAACTGGAGCTTCAGAATTTACAAGATTATTTAATACTCCTTGTTGCCCTCTTCCATGTGAAGGGAACATATTTAAGAGATCACATTTTATTATTGCTGTTTTAAGTGTTGTTACCTGTCCTGTTGCTTAGTCCTCAGTGTCTGCTTACATGCTGAGCTGAGCTGTGCTGAGTGAGAAGTTGGTCCCAACATCCAACTCATCTTCTGATTCCTTTGTTAGAGACGCAATACGTTTGACCTGTGGAACAATATTTAACAGGTCAGCTCAGACTAGCAATTTGAATATTGTCAAAAAGGGATAATTTACCTACACACACACGCACACATGCCTCTTCCTAGTACTGGCATGGATTTGGAATTGACCAATATCAATAGGCCATAAGTCTTTAGTTATTTTTGTCAGAATCAGAATCAGAATCAGAATCAGAATCAGAAAAGGAATTTGTTCTGGTTGTTAGTGCGCTCAACATACAAAATAACAACTTAAACAAACACAGAAAATTGAATAAATAAATAAACTAAATTGAATAAAGTTCAACGGGCAAGTTATTAAGTTACTAAGTGGTCAGTGGCAGACCCCGGGCCTTGTTGATGAGGCCCACTGCAGAAGGGAAGAAGCTGGATTTGTGGCGTGAGGTTTAGGTCCTGATGGACCTCAGCCTCCTGCCAGAGGAGAGGGTTAAAAACAGTTTGTGTCCAGGGTGGGAGGGGTCGGCCACAATCTTGCCTGCCCGCCTCAGGGTCCGGGAGGTGTACAGGTTGCAGCCGATCACCTTCTCTGCACAGCGGATGATACACTGCAGCCTGCTCCTGTCCTTGGCAGTGGCTGCAGCGAACCAGATGGTGATGAAGGAGGTGAGGATGGACTCAATGATGGCAGAGTAGAAGTTCACCATCATTGCCTTTGGCAGGCTGAACTTCTTCAGCTTCCGCAGGAAGAACATCCTCTGGGTCCTTTTAGTCATTAACATGGTTGAAGGATACCATGCACAATCTCAGGGGTGCAGTGCTGGCAAGCAGCACCAAACAGGCGCCCATCTCTTTCAGGCCCTCATTCAGGCATGGGATTCTCCCCAGGCTGCTGTTGAGGGGCTGGAGAGGAAGATGAACACCTACCTGGGAGATGGATGGCGTGTAGCTCCATTGACTATACAGGCAGCAAGCTGCAGCTGCCTGTAACACCCGCGATTGAAGAGTTCAAGGCAGCAAAAAATGCCAGTCCGTAATGCTGGGAGACAGCATGGATACAAGAGTTCACCAGGCAGACATTGAGGTCAGAACAGGCCACAAGTGGTCAGCCAGCAGAGCACAGAGGGAGGCGGAGGAACACTTCATTCACATCTATGTAAGGATGAAAAACCTCCCAGTTAAATCTAAACAGAGGTAGTTGAACTTTGTTTTATCCAACTCCATTAATTAACAAGAATGGCACTGCGATTTACTGAGTGCTGATTTAGCTTTGCAGAGAGGCATGGCACAATAGATATACATATACATACATGAGGAGGACAAGGGTACAAGTGCAGATGTGCATCTGGCAATATAACTGCAGCATACACGTGTGTATATATTATATACAGCAGCATGTAGTGCGACATACTATAAAGTGACAGTGAGGGGGGAGGGGATCCCTGTGATCCCACTGTCCCTCCCCGTCCCGAGGTAGATTTATTATAAAGTCCAATGGCCACAGGGAAGAAGGATTTCGTGTGGCGTTCAGTAGTACACCTGGGAGGAATTACTCTATTACTGAAGGATCTCTTGTATGAGGCCAGCACCTGGTGGAGAGGGTGAGAGTCACCGTTCATGATGCTATGTAGCTTGCGCAGCATCCTCCTCTCCGACACGCGCTCCAACAAAATCAAGGTCAACCCCCAGGACGGAGCCAGCTTTCCTGACGATCTTGTTAATCCTGTTGGCGTCCGTAGTCACCCCATTGATGGACACAGGTGTGGGGGGTGACTTCTTCTTGCGGGGGTCCACCACCAGCTCCTTATTTTTGTCAGTATTGAGCTGCAGGGGATTCAGCCTACTATTGCAGAGTCATCTGAGAAGGTGGCAGGTGGCAGGACTCCGAGCAGAATTGGAAGTCGGAGGTGTACAGGGTGAACAGGAATGGTGATAGACACAGTGTCAGGCACACATTCCTGCAGTCTGACAAACTGTGGCCGACCAGTCAGATGGTCAACTATCCAGGAAACCAGGGGAGAGTCTACCTGCATCGCTGACAGCTTACTCCCGAGTAGGGCAAGCCGGACGGTGTTGAATGCACTGGAAAAGTCAAAGAACATGACCCTCACACTGCTGCCGTGTCTGTCCAGATGGGCAGAGGCACGGTGAAGCAGGAAGGTGACGGCGTCCTCTACTCCCCAGGATGTCTTCCATAGCACCGGGACCTTCTCCAAACTGAGGCCCAGGTTGAAAATGTACTGTAGAATTCCACACAGCTGGGCAGCACATGCTTTCAGGACCCTTGGGCTGACACCGTCGGGACCTGCAGCCTTACCTGGGAGGAGTCTACACAGTTCTTTCCTGACCTGCTCTGCTGTGAAGATAGGTGTGCAGTGTGGGTTGGTGGGGGCAGAGGTGTTGTGAGGTATGGGGGGAGGCTGTGTGGGGCTGATACTGGTGGGGGGAGGTGGAGGCTGAGTCGCTTTGGTATTGGTGGGGGGAGGTGGTGCCAGGGGGAGGATAGCAGGTATTGTGTTGTTGTGGGGGCGGGGAGTCAGCGTGGCTGGAGGATTGAGGGGTGTCGATGGCTGACGAGCTGGAGGAGTGGGCAATCGGCCTCTCGTCAAATCTATTGAAGAACAGGTTTAATTAAATTGGTTTTAATAGGCCCAGTCCTGGTCCCCTCCTGCTGTCTGGCTACCTGTCCGCTTGTAGCCAGTGATGGTCCTCATGCCGCTCCACACCTCCCTCACGTTGTTTTACTGAAGCTTACGCTCAAGCCCCCTCCTGTAGGTATCCTTGCCCTGTTGGATCTTCTCCTTCAGCAGCCTCTGGACGCGCTTTATCTCCTCTCTGTCCCGGACGTGGAAGGCTCTCTTCCTCTCATTCAAGAGGGCCATGATGTCTCTGGTCACACAAGGTTTGTTGTTGTTGGAGGAGCAGCGTACAGTCTCTGTGGGAACAATACTGTCTACACAGAAGTTGATGCACCCTTTTACACAGTCCGTGAGATCATCAATGCGAGTCACGAAGCACGTCCCAGTCGGTAACCTCAAAGCAACCCTGCAGAGCCTCATCAGCCTCCTGTGACCATCTCCTCACCGTCCTTGTAGTCACAGGCTGCCGCTGGACGAGAGGCTTGTACAGGGGCTGCAGGTGGATCAGGTTATGACCGGACCTTCCCAGTGGAGGAAGGGCCACGGAGCTGTATGCCGAGCGACGCTCGCCGAGGGAGGAATGTAAACACACAAGAGGATAACATGTAAGAACTCACGCGGCAAATAATACGGCCTTAGACTCACAGCGAGCAATTCAATATCTGGGCTACACAAACATTCTTTCACGGTGACATGACCAGGATTACACCATTAATGAAGTCTTACCTGAAGAAACTGATAATCAACACGTAGAACATAAAGAGGGACCACTAACATCTCTGACGCTTACTTCATCACTTCATCATCATCATCATCATCACCATTATCATCATCATCATCAGCAGCAGCAGCATCATCAGCAGCATCATCATCATCGTCACACAGTGGCCTGTGTACTTCACTTCTAATGTGCATTCATTCTTCTTATATTATGACCATGCGCAATTCTCATTTTCTGAATGTAAATGAAATTGCTGTGCAACAGTTACAGTACAGTCGAGTATGAAATGAAAGAATCACCTCCAGAGCAAGAAAACGTGCAAGAATACATACAAGATTGGGGTACAAGTACACACAATAAGCGCTACAAAGTGCATAGATTCCAATAAAATATATCTGTCTTTATGTATCTGTAATGTTAATTCATGTGCCAATTGTAGAAGAGTCACAGTTATTATGTTCCATTTTCCAGCTTCTTAAATGTCATTGTACCTTTGTAGAGCTGTGCAGCATTGAGTGAAGTGTAAAAAGTGGCTCTGAGTTACAGCAGCAATAATATTTCCATAAATTGGACTGAAGGAGAAACGGCGCTCCCTGCTGCCCAGAGGGCGAAAAAGCTTACAGGACCAGGTATTCCCAGGCGGTCTCCCATCCAAGTACTAACCCGGCCGGACCCTGCTTGTCTTGTGAGATCAGACGAGATTGGGCGTGTTCAGAGTGGTATGGCTGTGAACGAGCAGAGCAGCCACACAGAGGATCTTTATAGGTGAGACAGACCTGGATTCCTTAGAATCAGAATCAGAATCAGAATCAGAATCAGAATCAGAATAGCTTTATTGCCGATTAAATTTACACTTAAAAGGATTTTTTTCTGGTCGTTGGTGCGTTCAACATATAAAACAACAACTGTCCAAAAAATTAAATTAAAACACACGAAATTAAATAAATTAATGAATTAAATCAAATTAAACGTGCAAGTTGCTAAAGTAATGTATGTGGTCAGTAGAATACCCGGGCCTTGTTGATGAGGCCCACTGCAGAAGGGAAGAAGCTGAATTTGTGGCGTGAGATTTTGGTCCTGATGGACCTCAGCCTCCTGCCAGAGGGGAGGGTTACAAACAGTTTGTGTGCAGGGTGGGAGGGGTCGGCCACAATCTTGCCTGCCCGCCTCAGGGTCCGGGAGGCGTACAGGTCCTGGAGGGTTCGTCCTACCATGGGGAAATTGACAATGTTACAGCAGCAGAGGGGATAGTGCAAAACAATAAAGGGCATTAAGAAAAATAAGAGCCTAACAACAGTACAACAATATATGGATGGAAAGTGCATGTCGATGAATAGGTTACATATTGCACATCGGGATATTGCACAGTGTTTCCGTTTTTGACCAAGTTTACTGGGAGGAGTGCCGATTGAAGAGTCTGACTGCTACCGGAAGGAAAGACCTGCAGTATCTCTCCGTGAGACACCGCTGGTGAAGCAGCCGGTCACTGAACCAGCTGCACAGGGGCGTTAGAGACTCATATAGGGATGGGACAGCTTGGCCATCATCCTCCTGCCCCCCGCCACCTCCACCAGAGAGCAGCCCTGGACAGAGCTGGTCTTCTTCACCAGTCTGTTCAGTCTTTTCCTGTCAATGGCTGAGATGCCACTGCTCCAGCAGGCCGCTTCATAGAAGATGGGAGCCCCCTCCCCTCCAAAACACTGGAGTCTCCTTATTAGAAAGAGTCTGCTCTGTCCTTTCTTGTAGAGAGCAGTGCGATTGTCCGACCAGTCCAGTTTATCATTCAGATGAACACGAAGGTACTTGTACGATTTTAAATCTCAATGTCCGTTCCCTGGATGTTCACCGGAAGAAAGAAATGATGAAAGAAATGATGAAAAAAAAGATCAATAAATAAATATTTTATTGCAAAGATGAGGTGAGAATCAAATACAGATCTTTAGAATGAAATCCCTATCTTAGTTTAACTATACTCGTTTTTCTAGTCTCCTATATTAAAATCAATGGCCTTGAAATTGTCAGTGAATCCCAGAGCTACTTTTGCCTGTTTGCATTTCCTGTGACATCAGACTTAACATTGAGCAGTAGGAGTGGTTCTTACTTAGTATACGTAAAACACAAATCAAAGGCTGCTGCACCTGATGAAACCCAGGAACCTTCAGGTGCTCCTCAAACTTAATAAACAGGTTATAAGAATTATGATTAATCATAATAACATACATTAAAAACATACATTAAAAACAAAACAAACTCAATTAAATATTATAATAAGCTTATAATTATTGCAATAGACTGTACATGATTGTAATGTGTCATTCTAATTCAAAGTTTACAGTGTGCTTTACAACAACAAGTCAGAGAACGTAGCACAACAATATCTTTCTGGTTATTGGACTTTAGAGGAAGGTGTTTGATAAAAAACAGCCTGTAGCATTATTTTTGCAAGCATTCTAAAATAAAATAAAATGTTTGCACAGTGCTGTATAGGTCTATCAGGAAAACACTCTGCTTAACTTCAACTCCACTACCACTTCTTGTAGCAGAGGAAGTTCCTCTTTTCTGAGCATTTCCTGGTCTCCACATCAGCTGTCCCATACATGGTTACCACTCCACAGTGCTGATCCTCGAGGGGGCAGGAGGGGAGGTGATCGTACCTAAGGGGCTGACTATTCAACCACATCCATTGACCAGCCAAGAAACGCAGCCCCAGCCACACCTGGGAAGAAGAAACAACTAGATGTCTTCACAAGTCCACTCCCACAGCTCCCATATACAGTATCTCACACCCAATGAGGTTTGAGCAGGTTTGAGTCCTAATCAGCACAGATCATGCAATGCCGACAACATACAAAGCCTACATACAACCTCTTAAGTCCTTTCTTTTCCTGGGAGCCATCATCTCCCAGGACCTCAAGTGGGAGCTCAACATCAGCTCCCTCACCAAAAAAGCCCAGCAAAGGATGTTCTTCCTGCGGCAGCTGAAGAAGTTCAGCCTGCCAAAGACATTGATGGTACGCTTCTACTCTGCCATCATTGAGTCCATCCTCACCTCCTCCATCACCGTCTGGTACGCTGCCAAGGACAAGGGCAGGCTGCAGCGTATCATACGCTGTGCCGAGAAGGTGATCGGCTGCAACCTGCCGTCCCTCCAGGACCTGTACGCCTCCCGGAACCTGAAGCGGGCAGGCAAGATCCTGGCCGACCCCTCCCACCCTGGACACAAACTGTTTTTAACCCTCCCCTCTAGCAGAAGGCTGAGGTCCATCAGGACCAAAACCTCACGCCACAAATCCAGCTTCTTCCCCTCGGCAGTGGGCCTTATCAACAAGGCCCGGGGTCTTCCACTGACTCACAATAAACCCCTGCACTTGCACTTTATTTAACAGTAGTCTTAAGTTAATTTATTTCAATAATCCCCTGCACGTTTTTTAACACCTTATTCATCAGCACTCATTTAGTTAACTTATTTAATTTAATTTAGTGTGTTTTTAATTTAAGTATTCACCAAGCTGCTGTTTGTACATGTTGTTTTATGTTGTTTAATATGTTGTCTTGTGTTGTCTTTTTCTATATGTTATATGTTCGCACCCAGAACCACAGCAAATTCCTCTTAAGTGCAAACTTAATTGGCAAATAAAGTGATTCTGATTCTGATTCTGATTAAGAGTAGGAGTAGAGGGAGTAGGTTAAATACAGAGAAACATCTTGGTAACAGTGGTGACTAACCCACCTCGTCAGTGGTCGCCTCCCGGAGCTTGTAGCGGACCTCGTCTCCAGGCTGCACACTCAATAGGTCATGGCTAAAGCGAAAAAAATTGTAATAAAAGTAATTATAGAAATTATGATAATATCTGTAGTAATAAACGTCGTCGGCCATGTTTCTGCAGTGCTCCAGTGCCTCCTCCCAGGTCTTGTTCTCCTTCACTAGGATCAGGTTGTCATCGAAGCAAACATATGGAAGCTTGGTGGAGCAATTTCGAGCAGTAATCTCTAGGCCTCCAACAGTGATGGAGACACAATCGCTGTTTTCTGATAGATCAGGAGACAAGTTTCCAGAGTACGATGACCCAGTTGACCACTCCCATTCATCTCCTGCAGACAGATGGTTGGAAGTTTAGTGAGCTGATTCTGGCTTGATTTGAGTTTTTCAACTTGCATTTTTGTATGTCATTAAAACTGGCACAGATCCAGGCAGGTAATAAAGAGGAATCTATATTCTCATGCTATATCCCTCCTCAGTCATTTAACTGTCCACCTGTTATCATGGGTGAAAATAGATTGAAGTTTTTGCTGGCACTACTACCCCAACCTTCATCGCTTCTTATTGTTCACCAGCTGTTCTCAGCTTCATGCATCCCTGAACACGAGCATTCCATTTGTTAACACATGTAGGATGTAGACATTAGAAACATTTGGCACTATGTATAACAACTGATATATTTAAATGCCACACAATAATTTGTGATTTTTGACAAAACTTTCAAAATGTTTTATATTCTCAATCAATAAAGCAAAACACTTCAAACATTTTCTACAGAGGCCTTAAGTAAGTTTATCCTCTTGCAAGACAAATTTCAAGTTGCATCTGATAAACATTGTGAATTGCATGTGACCTGACAAATAAAGTATCTTAAATCTTAAATCTTAAATCTTAAATCTTCTGAGTAATGGAGAACCATGTCACTTGTTGAGTTGGCTGCTCTTTTTCATTTGCTGCATATCTTGTTTCCAGTTTGCTCCAATGCTCAACTATGAAACAAGGCATGAAAAACAATCACAAATATGCTGGAAATGCTAACACAGCCAACCACAGAAATCGGTTTTGGAGGAATGATTTATTGTTTATCCTTGCCCAGCGCAAATTACACCCATCAAGTGTGTGGTTTGGACATAAAAAATAAAAAAAAGTACAGGATTGGTAAATCATTTGCAGCTCTATAATTTTTATATTGACATTATTTTACTGCCTTATAATAAGTCTTCAGTCCTCAAGTCTCTTTTTCTGAGATCTGTTGTCCACATAATATATACACATGCAGCTATACTTCATACAAACAATAACAGGTTAAAGGTAAATGTCCTCGGTGTGTCAGTCATTACCCTCTTTGTGCAGTCCTATCCAAGCTGGAAAGGTTACGAACTCATGAGAACCAGACGGCTCGAAAACCTCTTCGCAGTATGCAGGGTATTCATCCCATCTCTTTAGCTCTGGCACCACATAGTATGTTATGTGATTAGGATGCTTCCTCCCGCATTGGAAGAAGTGTGAACTATCACAACTGGCGCCGTGAAAGCTTTCAATAGAAACATGAACAACAATATTATAAATAGGAAGGTGATGCAGCATCAAACTTGACATTTTGGAAGAACACATTATAAGTCACAATACAAAACTACAAAGATTTACAATACACCTCCAAAGCAAATGTTCATGGTGCTGAGGTATGTTGTGGAGATTTCGTGTCAGAAACAGCCTTTTAATTATTTTCAAGCTCCAACAAATATTAATATTTATTTCACAGCCTCATAAATGCTCACAATGTTGATTTCTTAAGTCTTAAGGCCTGCACAGTCTTACTCCATGTCTATATTGTAAGTTCATACTGATTGGTGGTCTTCTATTCCTTTATTTTCTTTCATAGACCTGTTATTGCTCTATATAGCTCATTGCTACCGCCAACGGAATTTCTTCCACCACATGTGAGTAGTAAGCAATGTTCCCTCTAAGCTGCGCGCGTGAGCAATCGCGCACTACTCGCACATTCTCAGCGCACAAGAAAATCTATGCTGCGCATAAAATAAAATTCAACATAAACTGTAAATGAATTAGACCAATAACCTTTTTTTCTGTACCATTTTGCAATGTAACTCAGTGAGTGACAGGTGTCACTTACGCTACGCGTTGTTTTCCTGTTGTTTCTGTAGATGTACTGCCTGCCCTTGTGTTCCTGTCTTCCTGTGTTCCAGATTGTTCCTAGCTGTGTAATTGTCCTCAGCTGTTCCTTTAGGTTACCTGTTTTGTGAATATTTAATCTGCGCCTTTCCCTCACCTGGAATTAGGCAGTGCAGGAGCACTGTAATTCAAGCTCGGTTGAAGAGCTAAAGAAAACTCTTCTTTTATTAGCTTCAACTCCTCAAGACCACACACCACAACAGCGACCACAGCTAGGGTACTTGGGAAATCAAGTAAACAGAATGTATCCAAATACAGCACAGAAAACATCTGCATCAATACTGGCACAGTCACTGTGACTTATAATTGTAAACAAATGTCCGGTGTTCTATAATCAAGTGTCTGCCACAGTTTTGTCCTACTTTAGTTCCTGGCTTTGCTCTTGCATCTCATCCTGGCTCTGTTTCCTGTTCCTCTTTCATTTATCTCCTCGTCAAGTTTGTAAGTTTACCTTTCGTCCCTTTGTTTTGTGTATTTTTGGTTTCTCTCTTTTGCTCTGGGTTTTCTGTTTAGTCTAGTCTTTTGTCCTCCCGTAGTCTCATGATTGTTGTTCTTTTTAAAGTTTTCTAGCTTCCCCAGTCTCTATACGATCTCCAGTTTAACATTTTCCAGTAGTAGTTGTTTTTCTTTTTAGTGGTCCGCAACCTCTGTACTCTTCTGTTTAGTTTTGTTTCTTTAGTGTTGCTCTCTTAGTAGTTCAGGTTTATTACTTAGTTTATTTTGTATCAGTTATCTTTTTGCCTGTATTCCTAACTTTCTAGCATTGTCTGTGTCTGAGTGTTCTACTATCAAAACAGCTTTTCTGTACATCTTTTGGTTCTCCCTGTCTCCTCCTTGCACTCAGATCTACTTCGTGTTCTTTTACTCCATGCTACATCCTCACATAAACTATATTTTATTGGTTGTATTTCTCCACACACACAAAATTGTAACAATATACAGTTAAATCGATGAGTATTTCATGTACTATTTTGGAAAATGTTCAGCTCAGGTGTTTATTTATTTTGAGATGTTCTAACCCTAACCCCTACCTATTTCTCAATATTCAAAAATAAACACTATTTATATATCTAAACAAATAATAACAAAAACAACAACAACAACAACAACAACAACAACAACAACAACAATAATCACCTGTATATGGGTAGTTCCAACAGACCACATGTGTCTGTGGCGTTCGGCTCACCAGGTGCCCAGAAACTGGTGAATAGAGTTCCATTTTGCCATTTCCACTCTGAGTTTACATCTGATCTGGACAGGGGCATCCAAATAAAATACGAATGCACAGGAATAAAACGGCTCGTGTCGATGTAGGCCAGTTCACTGTTGTGTGATCTGTTGGAAAAGACAGCGCAAACCTCTGTCAAAGCCAACTATGTCAATCCAACTACATGCCAAAATACTCAAACTATGCATTTTTGTATATTTGACTTAAAATGTGACTCCTTTACATCTTGAAAAGCTATCTGTACTAACTTGAATTATATTTCTATCAATATTATTTGGACTGAGCTCCACAGCTATTGAAAATACAGTAAAAGTTTGTTCTTTACTGAATCAGCACAACCTTAGCTAGATGGTATACTGTTGGCAGCAGCACCCAGCTATGGCTAAATGCAGTATGTCTGAATGGTTGTGTATGGGCTAAAAATAAATTTTATAAAATGTTCTAAAACTATTATCCAAATCCATCTCAAATTCTACAAATTTAGTTTCTTTTCAATTTCAATGATTTTGTCTCCTTGCATACATTTTGTGAAGTAGCAGTGCACCAGTGGAGTATTTATAGACTCTTAAGTGCTTGGATATATTTTTCGATTAAATTATATATTTCAAGAAGATCAGAAAGGGATTGATAAAAACAACAAAATCATTACATTCATGAATGAATTAAAAGATGGACTTCCAAAATAAAGACTTCCAAGCAGTCTCAAAATGTACCATTTGTTATTACCTACTTATTGTGTTTCAATAGCAAATAACATGCAAATAATTGTATTCACTTTGTGTCTCAATCCCTGAGAGCAAGTTAGAATACCAGGACAAGCTGTAGCTTAGTGAAGTATAGTTAAGCTTTAATTTGTATTTTACCAAAACTAACTTTGATAATGTGGCTAATAAGTGAACTTCACTCACTTGCAGAGTGCTCTGGCATCCTCCCAGGTTTGATGATCTGGAAACTGTTCGTAACGTCTATCAATCACAGACGACCATTGAGCAGACACAGCACTGCAAAGGAACAGAGGGACCAGAAAGTGTGCTGGGAGGCTGCTCTTCATCCTTATTAACACAGTTCCGCTGTGGTAGAGACAGAGAGCATCACATTTGATTGTATTGAATTGAGAGGAATTCAAATACATGTTTAAAGAGGTTTTCTTCCTAATGAGAATCATTTCATGTGTTTGCAACATACTGTTTATCTTATCTCAGCTTGGCCTGCTGGCCATATTTAACAGAGCAGAGCCATAATGAGATGGCAGGTCTCCATGAAAGTGCGTGGCAGTCAGCACTCCTTGCTATTTTTTGGTCTTCAAGTAGTTGCAAAGTTTTGAGGTATGTTTTGGTCATTATCCTGTGGCAGTATGAATCCCTTCACAAAGAGCCAAACCAGCACCCATCATCTTCTATGTTTTACTCTTTTTTTTTTAAATCCTAGAACCTTTTATTTCCAGGTTTATATTTTTAAAAAATCCCAGATTTTCAATGGATGTCACTGTTGAGAGGATGGTGCTGAGAGTATTGGAATAGGACACCATCAAACTGGAGCTTCAGAGTTTACAAGATTAATCCTCCTTGTTGCCTTCTCCCATTTGAACACAAGACATTTAAGAAATCAAATTTTACCATTGCCATTTTAAGTGTTGTTACCTGTCCTGTTGCTTTGTCCTCAGTATCTGCTTACACGCTGAGCTGAGCTAAGTGAGAATGAATCATGTCCCAACATTGAACTCATCCTCCAACACTTTTATAAACTTCAACTCATTTGACTCTGGAATACTATTTTAACAGGTATGGCAGTAATTTGACTGGCAGACACTTTTGTGTCAACCATCAGCTCAGCAATTTGACTACTGGCAAAAAGGATAATTTATCTACACCCACAGAAGAATGTACTTTCCCAGAGATACATCAGCAACAAGCATGCGGGCCTGTTTGCCTCTCCTTAGTACTGGCATAGATTTGGAATTGACCAATATCAAAAGGCTATGAGTCTTTAGTTATTTTTGTCCTTTTTGTCATTAACATGGTTGAATGATATTGACCTGCTTCCTATTTTGATGTTTCTACAAGGACACGTTAACACACTATTGCTGCAAGATTCAAACCAGAAACTTGTGCTTTTGGGGTCATTCAAATGGTTCATTCCCCAAACTAATTTCCCTCTGTTTACTCAACTCAGCATTTTACGTGACAGACTAACCCGATGCACCACAAACAAGGAAAACTTTATTTTTTCAGGCCATTTCATGACTATATCACATTTAGTACATGTAGATACAGACTGTACTTTACTTTCTGTTTCAGTAATTAGTAAATCAAAACTCTTCTTATGGATCTTCAGATATTTACAAGAATGGCAAAAGAAAAGTTGAAAAAGTGAACCAAATAAAAATATATCAAAGAAACATATTGTGCAAGCCCAGATTCATTGTTTGATGTTTCTACTGCACTTGGACCTCAGATCACAGAGCAAACAATGTCTGAACCATATCTGGAAAAAAAGAGACATCAGTCATTAGTTAAAAAATCTTTTTCTTATAATCCATCCTTTGATCATGTTAAATCTGCAGTGTGCTATGGTGCGCTATGTCCTGTCATGTCCAAATTAGGAAGTGTAACGTGCAGACAAGTTAATGTAGCGACACACCCCAACATGTTTCAGCCCAATGCTGATTTATGGAGAAATATATCTATATATGTATATATCTATATATGTATGTAAACATGTCAGGGTGTGTCGCTACATTAACATATATACACACACACACACACACACACACACACACACACACACACACACACACACACACACACACACACACACACACACACACACACACACACACACACACACACACACACACACACACACACACACACACACACACACACACACACACACACACATATATTCCTATATATATGGAAATGCAAAAACAGGTAGACTTTGTATTAGACAACCATTTGTGATATTTAAGCAATTATCATATGCTTACCCTTAAACTCTAAACTGTATTTATTTTTTGTGTATATTTTTATTGAAGCATTGACATTACAGTTATGGGACATTTTTGAGATATTTTTTATACAGAAAGAGGGGGGAAAGGAGAGAGAGAGAAAGGGAGAGAAGGTTGTATAATCATTGTTATTGTTTAACCTTTTTCAAAGAGAGGCAGAGAGCCAGAGGGAAAGAGAGAAAGGAGGCTGTATTTCTAGAACCAAAAAGAAAGCTAAAATAGATAAAACAGATTGGATAATCGAGTCAGGCTTTGATCCCATCATGTTGAGGTGTCACTAACCAGGGTGGGACATGCTCCTCTTCAGCATTCTGAATGACTCTCCCGACAACATGTGAATCTCATCCCTCAGTCGCCGCCGGCCGTCCAGTGTCAAGTGCCACAAACACGACTTCCTCTTGCCGTCCCTGCACAGCTGGTGGGGGGTCTTTCGAAAGCTGTTGCTGAAGCACAAGTTATGTCGGATGGTGTTTTTCCAGCCATCTGGAGCCGTCTGGAAGAAGGGGAAGTGCTCTCTGGGAAAATGCCACGAGGGAAGATCTGTGAGACTTTCAGTTGCAATCACAAGAACCTCAAACCAACACTTTTTTCTCGGTGATAATGACCTGGTGAAGTTGTAAATCTGCTGGACGTTGAGGCTCCCAGTATGGCTGCTGCTGAGCGCCATGGCGATGAGGATGCAGTAATTTACTGGCGGCCGTGGCCAGCCTCCCATCTTCATGACCTTACAGTTCTGGGACTAAGCAGAAACTAGGAATTATTCAAATGCTTTTCAACATTGTAATGTTATGGGTTCATTTCACTTTCAAAGCTGAAAGTCTTTCTTCTGGTCTTCAAAAAAGGTTGAATGTCATATCATTGACTACAGGTAAATCTTAGTAACCACAGAGAGGAAATGTTACATCCTAATATGATACCAAAATGATCAAAGGACATTCAGTCTAATTATTTAAGAACTTTAAGGGGTCTTTGAGGGATTTTCTGGATGTGACCAGTCATAAACGGCTGAAACGACTCACAAACATTGACTGTACATGCAAACCCTGATGTCCTGTATGTAGATGAGGGCAAGTTTAAGTGTGGTGATTATTTCCAAGAATATCAGTCTTGGTGCAAGGAGAACCTTAACTTTTGGAAGGAAAGGCCATCTAGTGAGTGAGCGAACATGGCGGTTTGGGATGGACCATCTGTTAAATGACAGTGAATCAATATGGCAGCATTGTAAATGCTCTGTACATCATTAAAGAGGAACCTTCCCTGGGCCAACCTCAGCATCCTCACCCTGGGTTTGGGGGTCCTCCCCTTGCGTCCACTCTTGGCTGGTCGACATGCATGTAAATCACTGTAACCTTCTTCATCTTTGATCTAAAAGGGGGTTACATACACACACACTCACGCCGCTGTCTGAATCAGTTAATTGATTTTCCTTTTACACTGAAGGGATACTGGAGTCTTCACCAGCCACTCTGAGTTGCGTGATGGTTGAGTCTCTGCAGGCTCCTGGTGAGGCATGTGGACGTCCTCAGCAAGTACACATATCATCTGCTGATCTGCTGTGTTTTCTGCATACTGGATGGGACAGGCAAGGTTTGGATCCACTATCAGCCACAGGTTTGGCTGCACAAATGAGTCTGATGAACAGAAAAGTCATAGCCACACATTCAAAGTGCTGCAATATCCTCTTAAGAAAAGAAGAGTCTTACAAAAGAGCAACACAGACATTTGTTCTGTCTATAAGTGAGTCAAATGTCTGATTTTCTTGACATAAATTAAAAAAGAAATTATTTCCAATGCTTTGCAATGCAGAGCCATTGAATATTCTACAAACCAGAGACAAGGTTCCCTACTGAGGAGTGAAATCCCTACATTCAATTTACTGAAAAATTGATGAACATTTCCCCTCTATTCACCTGATGTCCGGTCGTGCCAAATGCACTCATCTTTTTTTCTTGAGATTCTCGCATAGTGCCACTGGACCAGGTACTGATCGTTCACCATGTCATCTGTCAGGGATGCACAAAAATAGCCATCAGCTTTATTCACCTCTCCAGTGACATTTGTTCCTGAGTGTGAAACTGTGAACAGAACTGAGTATGTTGCCACCACAGAACGTTTTACAGTGGTGGCAACTTACTGAGTCTTCATCATGAAGAACAGCCCCTTTCAGATTGATGAGCATTGATGCACGCACCACTTTAATGCTGTAGCTGCTCCGACTGGCACCAATTTTACTACTTTAGATTGATTAATGGAATGTGGAATGGAATATATTCTATGTATGTAAAGTATCTTTTGAAGGTAAAATGTTAATAATCATATCTACTGTGGTTGCACAGATATACTTCCCAATAAAAGGCTGTGAAGCATATGTATTAAGGTAACAATCTGTTATGTCTTGTTGACTTCAGTTGTTTTTAATATACACTACTCACAAAAAGTTAGGGATATTCGGCTTTCGGGTGAAATTTCAGGATGAACCTAAAATGCACTTTCAATATAATAATATAATAGACTTTTCAATGCACATGTCCAACTGTTTAATGTTTCAATACTTTTTTTGCACAACTTGCTGTTCTCAAACAAGGAGCTTAACGGTAAAATTCACAACAGGGGTTTGATCCATGAATTGACCATGAATGTCCTGGTTCAATCAGAATTGGTATTAAACAGTCCTCCTCGTCATGCTGTTCACATTTTGACATCATGAGACCAAGACGACACGTAACAACTGATCAACAGTACCTTTGCCATTGCAAGGCTTCAAACAGGATGTTCTCAGACGGAATGCTCCCTGGTCCATGCCAGACGATGACGCCTGTGCCTGGTGATGTGGTCAGGTACCCTTGCAGTTTGTCTAGTACAGAGACCACACTGATGTTAACGGTTTCGAATGGTCTGACACTTGGGTGCCTCTCACCACCCTTAAATGTGCCTGGAGTTGAGTGGCATTCATCATCCGGTTCCGCAGGAACACACAATGAAGCGGTCATCAGTGTGGGATGTGGCCAAAGGACGTCCACTTCTATGCCTTTCTGTGACTCTTCCAGTCTCTCCGTTGCAACCTGCTGATGACACTCTGTGACACTCTAAGCTCAGTGGCCACTTCCGTCTGAGAACATTCTGTTTGAAGCCTCGCAATGGCGAGGTACTGTTGATCAGTTGTTACGTGTCGTCTTGGTCTCATGATGATGTCAAAATGTAAACAGCATGATGAGGAGGACTGTTTAAATACCATTTCTGATTGAACCAGGACATTTATTGGTCGATTCATGGATCAAACCCCTGTTGTGAATTTTACCGTTAAGCTCCTTGTTAGAGAACAGCAAGTTGTGCAAAAAAAGTACTGAAACATTAAACAGTTGGACATGTGCATTGAAAAGTCAAAAGGTTCATCCTGAAATTTCACCCGAAAACCGAATATCCCTAACTTTTTGAGTAGTGTGTATATATATATCTTATATCTTATCTAATATATATATATATATCTTATCTAATATATCTCTATATCTGCTGAATATGTGCAGACTACGAAACTCATTGCACAACACAACTTGTCCATATAAAATACTTCAATCTTGATTCAGAAAGCTGTGCCAGTACCTACAACTGTGGAACCTGAGTAAATGTACTTAACGACTTTCCTCCTCTGAAGTTCTGATTGTAGCTTGGATGACCTTGACTCAATCAAAAGCCTCTATAGCTGATTTGTGTGACACCTGAAATGAATGAGTCTGTTTGGAAATAAATGGAAGTGAATGACTGGACTGAGCTATGTCAGAATTAAGATAAAATGTCAATCGAGATCCAGAACTTAAATCACATGGTAATTGTCTAAACCCTGAAGAGGGAGCCTGTGTCTCACCTTCTTGGTAGAACTGATCTGTTGTTGTTGTTAGCTTCATCTCATTGTACATGTCCCAGTCAGTCAGGCCTGTGGATCCATGCAGGCCAAAGATACCTCCTCTAGTCTGAAGCTGTAAGGTCATGGCTCAGCGGGTTGACAGGTCTGATCCAGATTTCCAGAGGAATCTTACTGACAAAGAGGAGCAGGTTGCAGACCTGCAGGCTGGATATGCTGCAGCTGCCACAGCACTGATTGGACTCCATGGAACCCAAGTGATTAACATAGAATTACAAAACATAGATTCTTCTTTTATCATACCCCATTGCTGGGGTTCTGGGTTTCACTGACACTACTTCTATAACACACTTTTGAAACACAAGCACATAAATCTCTCGCTGTAATATGTATTTCTTTACAATGTATTTAAGTTGGGACAATTCAAAAAAACAACATTCAAACTTGACTCCAGCTTATTCCAGAAGCATCATATGCAAGTATTAGGTTTACGACTCCCACCACATACCACATACGGACTATACCGCAGCAGAACAGCGGAATTAATGTAAATGTGAAATCTGTGGCTATATGCAGTATTTGCACATCCTAATTCTTTCCTTTCATCTTACTGACATTTGTTGATGAATCTCTTAACATACCGCAAACAATCATGGGAAGCGTAGCATTTCATACAGACCAGCATTGAGACGTGAGATCAGCATCTGTACCACAGCAGACTGAGGTGCACTTTCCTTTATTTGTTACATTTACAACACACATTTCACAACAAACGGATCGAAACAATAACACATTATTTTCTCTTTCTTTTTTTTTACAGCGTGAGAATGAACAAATCAATAAACATCTTTAAATATCTATCTATATATACTGCATATATCATTAAGTTTAAACATTTTAATTTGCTTACATACATTTTGCTTTAATCCAGTAAAACTCATTTACAGAGACTTCAGAGTTCACACAGACAAAGAGTGGAAAGTCACGTTAAACTGTTGTATTTTCATATCGAACAACAGTCTGATTCAACAACCTGTCTGGTGAGGTCTGTGTGTTTCACTTAGATTTTAAGGAACCCCACACTCATTTACTGGTGGAATACCAGAAACTGTAAAAGCAAAAATAAATCAAGCTGAATGATGCCAAGTCGAGGAATGTTTACGTCTTTGCTTGAAAGATCAGAAACCGAGTCTACACGCTTTAAACACTTCAGAATTATAATGAGGACCTTAAGTAGGAGCACTTTTTATTTACACACTGATTTGTCCTATCTAAATACAGGAGATTCACTCCTGGACAACACGATTTGCAAATGACTTAAGGTGATGCGTGATGTGGAGGGAGTGCCAGACAGGTCACAGTGTCCAAACGGGTAAGACAAACAGGGCCAAATGTTTGAAAGTCAAATGATCACCATAGCAACAAACGTGCAACAACCACCTCTACAAGACTAAATTCATGTTCACTGTTGTTCATCTGTTCACTCAGTATTAACCTTGATTATGTGTTTTTGATCCACACGTTAACAGTAAAGAATATGAAACAACATTACAAGAAGCATCTCTACGGTGGCCGAGAACCGCCACCGCTGCAAATAAAAGAAGCGCTGCAAAAATAAAAAGCTGGTGCAAAAATAAAAAAGGCGATGCAAATAAAAGAAAGTCTGCAAAAAAGAAACGCTACTGCAAATAAAAGAAAGTCTGCAAAAATAAAAAAGTCGGTGCAAAAATAAAAACGGTGATGCAAATAAAAAAGCCACAACGGAAGTGGGTTACCGGGGACTGTTTTTGCCGATGCACCTGTGTGAGTAGAAGACGACGCCGACGCACCTGTGTGAGGAGAAGAAGACGGCGACGACGACGACGACGAGAAGAAACTACGAGTAGGAAAACGAACTAGAAAGTAAGTGAACATGATAGTGTTTAATGTCGCTACGTGTACTTTTTAATGTGTTATTTGGTTAGGCCAGGTAACCCCAGGTTTGAAGGTGAACTGGAGAATGCCGGTGTATTGTTAGCTTCGGCTAACACGGGGAGACCACTAACCAGATGTCAGTTTGACATCATAGCTGGAGTTTGAGTTATTGGATGACATCGTTTTGTTAGCGTGATGCCATCACACTCATTTATTTAAGTAGCTTCAGATTCAAACAGCTTCAGCAGCATTGGAGACACACTTTCTGGACCAACATCTGACTGTGACTCTGTGAGTGAGCTCGTTTTGTGGTGACTATCTACAGTGAAGACAGCTTATTACTGTCGTTGTTGTTGTTTGTATCATTAATAATCATGCTAACAATAATCTAAGGCGTGGGTAACAGAAGTTATGTGGATGAATGTGAAGTTTAAGCTGTGTGGGGTGGCCAGGGACCTTTGAGAAAGAACCATGACCATAATGTCAGATTGAATCCTAAACTTGACTGTTTTTGCTTTGTCATTTACCAGGTCATGTTTTGTCCATTCTGTGGGGTGAACCTTCCATCCGTCCTGGTATATTGTGGCTCATGCTGTAGAAATGTCAGGTTCCTAAGGAGTCTTCAAGATGAAGGTACATTTCTTTCTGACAGTTAATGAGGTTCTTAAACATGATGGATTGCTATGCTTTTTCAGAGAATATACTGTCTGTTAGTCATGAATATACCACTTCATATGGTGAAATCCATAACAGAGGCATGTGGAATACAATGAATTTGAAGACATGAAAAATTAAGAACGTTTCTTAGTCTAGTAGGCTACTGATCCCTGTAAAAAAATCCTATGCAACAATTTTGAGTGTTTTGCACTATGCTACTTTTATATAAAGACATTTTCAATTAATTAACTTTAACGAGTGCATTGAATAGCTTGATTCCTCAATAACTAATCACTAACTACCATGTCACCCACACATGATAATCTTAACAATCTCATTTATTCACCTCTGTAAAAATTGAAAATGTTCATTATGCAGTTCATCATTTAGCCTCTAATATAGTGTCCTCCGTCCTACCCCTCAGGTCCTGAAGCTAGTACTCCAGTGGATGAACTTATCCAAAAATATTTCACAGAGGGCCATAGTTATGAAATAATAGTGGACTTACTGAAAACCAAACACAACACATCAGTCAGTTTTCGCAATCTACAAAAAAGACTAAAACATGCAAGCCTGACCAGAAGGATCAACTACACTCCAATTGCTACTGTGCAGGCAGCTATTTCCGAGGAGCTAAAGGGATCAGGCCAGCTTTTAGGGTATAGAGCGATGTTGCAGATTCTGAAACGGAAACACTCTCTTGTCGTCAGACAAGACGATGCACCTAATGGCAGAGCTGGATCCATGTGGAACAGAGAATCGCTGCAGACGTAGATTTGTTCGAAGGGCATATCATTCAATGGGACCAAACGAAACCTGGCACGTTGATGGGTATAATAAATTAAAACCTTTTGGAATTGGCATAAGTGGCTGCATTGATGGCTTCTCCAGAAAAATTATGTGGCTGAATTGTGGAAAGACGAACAACGACCCTTCAGTAATTGCTCAAAACTACATCAACTGTGTAGTTGAGCATGGAGTTTTTCCAAAGCGGCTCCGCACAGATTGCGGCACTGAAAATGGAATAATGGCCGCCATTCAATGTACCATGAGATCAGAGCATGCAGACGAGTTTGCAGGAGCTTAAAGCCACATGTATGGCACTTCAACATCCAACCAGCGGATTGAAAGCTGGTTCCGGAAACAAAGGTTTCTGTCACTTTTAATTCATTTATGTTTTACTTGACCCTGGATTATTGTATTTGCTGTATGCATTTATATTATTTCTCAGTTTAATGTATATTGCTGTGCTTTTTAAAGGAAAGGGTATATTGTAGTGAAATCTCCAAAAGGCATGAGTCAGTAGTAAGTGGACTTGTACATTAATCTAAACCTCTTGAAGAACGATGACCTGGATGAATTTGTGTTTTCTATCTAGGAGCCAATTTTGGATGGATCTGTTCAGTGACTTGAGGGAGAGGCATCTCTTCAATGGCAGCCCTGCAAACACAAAGTTCACCTCCTGGAGTCACCTTATTTATTATTAATTACGTAAAAACTGAAATAATGTGGTGCTCTAAAATGTGGGTACTTAACTGCACTTGAAAATATTTTGTAACATTTTGATTATAAAATTTAAGATTCACAATAAAGTTTTCCCTCATGTGCAATGCTTTCTCTAATATTTGATACTTAGTTTAACCTAAGATCATTGCTTGTCTTTGGGTCTCTGCATCCTTGTCCTGTAAGAAACTCTGGAGATAATTGTAATGACCATGAAAGTGAAACTTAATTGATGTGTTGCTCAGTGTGAACACTTTCCTGTACTTGCTCCTAGCAATTGTGGTTTCCCAGCATCTGCCCAAACCCTGAACCACATCACCAGCATCATGCCAGTGCCAGCAACTCCTGCTGGGGATGAGCATGAAACTCTTTTTGGAGAACTGCAACGACAGAGTGGTGTAAGAGCTCCTTTGCAGTGGGAATCAGCTGTAGAGAACTACATCACCCTGAAAAACATGGCTGGTCTGTAAAAATTTTAGGGACATATTTGTGTTGTGACAACACCAAAACAAACTTCTTTTTATGTGTCGTATTTGCTGCTGCTGTATATTGCTGCTGTCATTTTCTTCTCTCCCCTGTCATTTGGCAGAGGCTTTTGTCCAAAGCAACGTACAAATGTCTGTAATAAAGTTGTCTATGCCTGAAAAAATCTTAAAAAAAAAAAAAAAAGAACAGTCTGTAGTTTTTTTATTTATTTTTTATTTAAAGAAACAAGCTGAAGCTGCAAGCACATTCCTGATATCAAATACAATAAAAATGTGCGGTCTTGACAACAGTCTAAAAATGAAATGTTTAATATAATGTACACAAACATGGATCTCTAGGTCAGAGCGTGACACATTCTTTTAAGTAGTTTAAGCCTTGATTGTGTGACAATATTTTCAGACAAGGCTAAGTGTGAACGATAGACTGTTTCGGAGCTACAATTACCAGAGCTGCTGAATCAGTGCTTGACTCTCCATCTGCAGGTTCCCATATCTGGAAGTAAAAAACAATATATCAGTGAGCACTTCAAATTTGATTGACAGAACTAGAGCTGAACAAATTTGAACATAAATATTGAAGTTTGTAAAATATGTGTAGGCCAGGACACTGCAACATTTACTGTAATTTAAAATGCTATTTTGGCACGTTTCATCAGAAACATGGCTTCTATGTAAAATCTAGAAACATTTTCATTTTCAGACAGAACTTACAATATAATCAATGTAAGACACAACAAATGTGGCACTCACCAATGTATCAGCTGCACTGAATTCTGCAGAGCTTGGACTCATGATGATCACCTCTGAATCCGACAAAGTCGTTTCGGAGGCTGCTGGTGTCCACAAAAAGGACAATTCATTATGATCTGCAAAAAACAAACAAAAAAAACAAGTATCATTAGGTTGCTTTGGATTTAAATTGCATGAACATTTTAGCCGTCAGTTCAATACCTCAATCTGACATTATGGTCATGGTATTTTCACAAAAGTCCCTGGCCACCTCACACAGCTTAAACTTCACATTCATCCAAATAACTATTGTTACCCACGCCTTAGATTATTGTTAGCATGACTATTAATGATACAAGCAACAACAACAACAACGATAGTAATAAGCTGTAGCCGTCAGTTGCTTCCACTCTCGTTAGTGGTCTCCCCGTGTTAGCCGAAGCTAACAATACACCGGCATTCTCCAGTTCAACTTCAAACCTGGGGTTACCTGGCCTAACCAAATAACACATTAAAAAGTACACGTAGCGACATTAAACACTATCATGTTCACTTACTTTCTAGTTCGTTTTCCTATTCGTAGTTTCTTCTCGTCGTCGTCGCCGTCTTCTTCTCCTCACACAGGTGCGTCGGCGTCGTCTTCTACTCACACAGGTGCATCGGCAAAAACAGTCCCCGGTAACCCTCTTCCGTTGTGGCTTTTTTATTTGCATCACCGTTTTTATTTTTGCACCGACTTTTTTATTTTTGCAGACTTTCTTTTATTTGCAGTAGCGTTTCTTTTTTGCAGACTTTCTTTTATTTGCATCGCCTTTTTTATTTTTGCACCAGCTTTTTATTTTTGCACACCAGCTTTTTTATTTTTGCAGCGCTTCTTTTATTTGCAGCGGTGGCGGTTCTCGGCCACCGTACATCTCAGCTGGAAGGAGGACCAATTAACACCTATGAGCGAAGAACTGAGGGAAAGTAGCATCACCCTGTCATGATCTTTAACACAGAGATGAGACTGAGACACTGTACAGGATGGGAATGAGTGAAATGACAAGGGGAGGAGGAAAGAGGAGGGAGGAAGAAGAGGCTCAAAAGATGGGTATGTAGTTGTCAATCTTTGCCCGGTGGCGCTGGGCGATGCACTCGGCAATCCAGACGATGTTCCTGCACTCCTGCTCCTTCAGCTTGACGTAGGCATAGAAAACACTGAAGTGGAACTGGTTGAGGAAGGCCAGCTTGTTCAGCTTCACCTGCATGAGGAGAGAGAAGAGGAGGAAGATGGGTGAGAGGCAGTGAGCAAGCCAATAAATTAGCATATTACATGTTTCAGTAGGAAACTATTGATAATGTCTGTGTGTGTCACCTCGTGTTCAAAGAAGCGATCCTCCAGTGTTTTGTCTCCTGGGTTGCTGCCAGCTCCCTCAAACAGCAACTTGTACTCCTGAGGATGATGTGAACCAACATTAGTTCATTACAACGTGACAAACTGCCGACTGTTAGAATAAACTGAGATGGTGTCCAGATGACTCACAGGGTAGAAGTCAGCCACAGCCCTGACCTGCTCGTAGTCATCTGCTCTGGCCAGCTGGGCGAGGCCTTCTGGGTAAAGCTTGCCACAGTGTGGGAAGAGCTTCGCACGGTCCTCCTTAGACAGCTCAGTGCCAAACGAGTTGATAGTGATGATGAAGGCTCTCCTGTCTGCCTCAAACTGTAACAGAGAGCAGGGAAACGTCCCTGAATGAGACAACATGATCCAAAGCCACACACATGCAGCATATTTACATCGACACCAGCTGGATATTATCGTTATTGGCTGATAGCAACTTGTGAAGTACATTTTCTTGATGGGTCCGAGGTTTAATTAAGCCCTTGTCTACCAGGTATGCCACACATTACTCGTTATACGACTCATTAGACTTCACCGTTTCCAATTTCATAATCTTCACTGTGCTGTACTTCACTGAGGGATCCATGTAGTTCCTCCTTCAAGCAGTTCAGGGAACAGTAGCTTGAGACATTTGGTCTCTTAAAGACACTCACCTCCAGAATGGGGCACATGGTGTCAGCGGTGGTTCCTCCCAGGTTGGAGCAAAATTTATAAAAAGCCTCCAGGTAAGCCTGAGGACAAAAACATTTTTTTATTTAAAGACAAACACAGACCATATAAAATAGAAACATTTTGAATTAAGCTAAATCTTTCTACGTCATTGTAAAGACTTTATTTCACTAATCCTATTTGCAGTTCTATTCAAACACCCCGGAATTGCACAAATGTATATTATATGATGATTATTTTGAGATGTTCAGGATTTCTGTTGATCTTATGGCTTTGGTGTTACCTTGTAAAGCGTGTTACGAATTATTTCAATGTTCATCTCATCCAAGTCCTGTTCAGATATACAGTCCTGGAAGAATGCAGCTGAAAACAAAGGAGGTGGAGTCAAACCGACAGCAAGCGATGTTGACTGCCTCCATCTGCTCAAAGCTGCCCAGTGGGTGGCACTTAGGCACCAGCTCAGAGATGGCCCGCTGGTGCAGGGTGCCTGTGATCAGCAGGATGACGTTGTCGATCATATAGCTGTACCTGAGGTCATCATGGAGGGAGACAATAAGGAGAAGGAACATTCTCTTCACATTTGAGTAGTTGAGACTGAGACACAAGGGTTCCTCAGGGGTCCATTCAAAGACCTCCAGACCTTGTGGTTGAATGCTAGATATCTCCATAGTAATAGAACTTGCGTTAATAAAATCTATCACCTCGTTCTGACATAAATGACCTAAAATCCTTTAATGTACATGTTGGCTTAGCGCTTACGTGATGAAGTCCATGAAGCTGGCCAGTGGCTCATACGACTGGTTCCTCATGTTGCGAAACTCCACCACCATCTTCTCCTTCAGCTTGTCATCTTTGACAGACACAGTGAGAGGAGACGCTTCATTAGCCAGCAAGCTGCCATAGTCTGTGCTCTGCAGGTGGAGCTTCAGGTCTGCAGAGGATGAAAATGAGTCAAGAGGCATTCAAACTCAGACAAATCTGCCTTTAGAATATGAATTGTAGGATTAGAGCAGAATTTTTTTTCATCTTTACAATATTATGGAGAATAAAGTGTGTCACTGGAATAATTAAACAATTTGTTACTTAGTGAACTATGTGATTTTCTAATGCGACTATAGCCAATGTATCTCAAGTGCGTTTCGTTTTGCTGCACACTTTTCACATTTAGGTGTCTATGGATTGGAAGGTACCTGGTTCGAATAGGAAGCCTAGAGCGCCGGTTGTTGTTGTCTAGATCCATGTTTATATTGTAAGCTTTTACTGTTTGGTGGTCTCCTGTTTCAATTTTTTAATTGGCATTTTATTGCTCAGTGTAGCTCATTACTGCAACCAACAGAAGTTTGTCCACCACATTTGAATACTAAGTAAAAAATGTGTTATTTGTTTAATATGTACTAGAATGCAAATGTATAGCAGCACAGCCCTTTAAGTACAGTTTAAGGCATATTACTTTTTAATTTGGTATGTCAATCCAAGAGCAGAATTTATTTATTTACCAGCCCTCAGACTCAAAATGTCTCTGCTTGCTCTTCTATTAGCAGTGCTTAGGCTCAAACCTGTTGTCTGCGTGTTTGGAAAGGTGGCAGAGGGAGCGGCAGATTCCTGATGGTGGAGCACCCCTGAGTCCCTCTGGGAAAGCAGCCGTCTGTCGGCCATGGAGCCACGGAGCTGAAAAACAGCTGACCCTTGGCCTAGAGAGGTGATCAGTAGACATCAGGAGACGTAGGATGTAGGGTGAGAGGGTTAGTGAAGGATGGAGAAAGAAAGTCAGCTAATGTGCCCCATCCTTTTACTACACTGACACTATCACTAACCAGAGTGGACAAAGTCTGTCTGAACCCTGAGCTGAACTTGGGTTGGCTAATCACTCTCCTGTAAGTAGGAGACTGTGCTTCCTGCCCATTTAGCAGATATCAAAATGCACTGAAAAGAGGTGCGTCTTTAGGCGGGATTTGAACATTTCTAGGGATCCTGCCTCGTTAACGAGTGCGGGAAGTGTGTTTCAGAGAAAAGGAGCGTGGAGGAAAATGCTTCTATTTCCAGAGGTCTTTGTCTTGACCTTTGGAATGACAAGCAGGCCTACCTGCTGATCTGTAGTAACTTGAATGACATCTCTATCATCCAGGATCCAAATCCAAGTGAAAATCTACTATTGTGTTTCTTGCCCAACAACCCACGCACGCCCAAACACAAAATATGTGCTTAGAATAAAGTGTCACAGTAGAGAAGAACAATTTCAATGTTTTCGAGTAATTAAAGACTTTTTTGTGCTTGAATATCATTATTTGATTAATTCATGTGTTTTTAAAATCATAAATCGTCATTAAATTTAAATAATTAATACAATTTCACCATTCTGTCTGTAAAGATGAATTTATTACATTTCAAGATGGATCCAAAATAAAGACTTCCAATAACTTATTGTTGTTTGAATTTTTATTGTGAAAAAAAAAAATTGTATCCACTAGGTATCCCAGTTCCTGAAAGCAAGATAGAATTCCAGAGAAAAATAAAGTGTAATCAGTATATTTAAGTTTTAATTTGTATTTTACCTTACCTTAACCTTTTAACTTAATAATGTTAATGCATCACATTTGACTGAACTATTTGAGAGGAATTCATATACATGTTTAAAGAGGTTTTCTTGTTGATGAAAATCATTTAATGTGTTTGAAAAGTAATTCATTGGTGGCCCATGAAATTGTTCCAGGCTTTTTTTTATCAACTAAATGAAAGATTAACTGTAAGCGAGGTTCATAAGAGATGAAGAGATACAGATTCTGCTTCTACACGCTGCTTTTATTCCACATTGCGACTAAACGTGCAAGTTGCTAAAGTAATGTATGTGGTCAGTAGAATACCCGGGCCTTGTTGATGAGGCCCACTGCAGAAGGGAAGAAGCTGAATTTGGGGCGTGAGGTTTTGGTCCTGATGGACCTCAGCCTCCTGCCAGAGGGGAGGGTTACGAACAGTTTGTGTGCAGGGTGGGAGGGGTCGGCCACAATCTTGCCTGCCCGCCACAGGGTCGAGGAGGCGTACAGGTCCTGGAGGGTTCGTCCTACAATGGGGAAATTGACATTGTTACAGCAGCAGAGGGGATAGTGCAAAACAATAAAGGGCATTAAGAAAAACAAGAGCCTAACAAAAGAACAACAATATATGGATGGAAAGTGCATGTCGATGAATAGGTTACATATTGCACATCGGGATATTGCACAGTGTTTCCGTTTTTGACCAAGTTTACTGGGAGGAGTGCTTATTGAAGAGTCTGACTGCTACAGGAAGGAAAGATCTGCAGTATCTCTCCATGAGACACCGCTAGTGAAGCAGCCGGTCACTGAACCAGCTGCATTGGGGCGTTAGAGACTCATATAGGGATGGGACAGCTTGGCCATCATCCTCCTGCCCCCCACCACCTCCACCAGAGGGCAGCCCTGAACAGAGCTGGACTTCTTCACCAGTCTGTTCAGTCTCTTCCTGTCAGTGGCTGAAATGCCAGTGCTCCAGCAGGCCGCTCCATAGAAGATGAGAGCCCCCTCCCCTCCAAAACACTGGAGTCTCCTTATTAGAAAGAGTCTGCTCTGTCCTTTCTTGTAGAGAGCAGTGCAATTGTCCGACCAGTCCAGTTTATCCTTCAGATGAACAACGAGGTACTTGAACGATTTTACAATCTCAATGTCCGTTCCCTGGATGTTCACCGGAAGAAAGAAATGATGAAAGAAATGATGAATAAAAAGATCAATAAATAAATATTTTATTGCAAAGATGAGGTGAGAATCAAATACAGATCTTTAGAATGAAATCACTATCTTAGTTTAACTATACTCGTTTTTTAATGTCTCATTAATTAAAATCAATGGCCTTGAAATTGTCAGTGAATCACAGAGCTACTTTTGCCTGTTTGCATTTCCTGTGACATCAGACTTTACATTGAGCAGTAGGAGTGGTTATACTCAGTAGACAAATCAAAGGCTGCTGCACCTGATGAAACCCAGGAACCTTCAGGGGCTCTTCAAACTCAATAAACAGGTTATAAGAATTATGATTAATCACAATAACATACATTTAAAACAAAACACACTCAGTTAAATAATGGCTTATAATAATTGCAATAGACTGTACATGATTGTAATGTGTCATTCTAATTCAAAGTTTACAGTGTGCTTTACAACAACAAGTCAGAGAACGTAGCACAACAATATCTTTCTGGTTATTGGACTTTAGAGGAAGGTGTTTGATAAAAACTGCCTATAGCATTATTTTTGCAAGCATTCTAAAATAAAATAAAATGTTTGCACAGTGCTGTATAGGTATATCAGGAAAACACTCTGCCTAGATTCAACTTTACTACCACTTCTTGTAGCAGAGGAAGTTTTTCTTTTCTGAGCATTTCCTGGTCTCCACATCAGCTGTCCCATACATGGTTACCACTCCACAGTGCTGATCCTCGAGGGGGCAGGAGGGGAGGTGATAGTACCTCAGGGGCTGCCTATTTACCCACATCCATTGACCAGCCAAGAAATGCAGCCCCACCCACACCTGGGGAGAAGAAACAACTAGATGTCTTCACAGGTCCACTCCCACAGTTCCCATATGCAGTATCTCACACCCAATGAGGTTTGAGCAGGTTTGAGTCCCAATCAGCACAGATCATGCAATGCCGACAACATACAAAGCCTACATACAACCTTTTAAGAGTAGGAGTAGAGGGAGTAGGTTAAATATAGAGAAACATCTTGGTAACAGTAACTGGTGACTAACCCACCTCGTCAGTGGTCGCCTCCCAGAGCTTGTAGCGGACCTCGTCTCCAGGCTGCACACTCAATATGTCATGTCCAAAGCCTAAGAAATTATTATAATAGTATCTATAGAAATTATGATAATATCTGTAGTAATAAACGTCGTCGAACATGTTTCTGCAGTGCTCCAGTGCCTCCTCCCAGGTCTTGTTCTCCTTCACTAGGATCATGTTGTCATCGAAGCAAACATATGGAAGCTTGGTGGAGCATTTTCGAGCAGTAATCTCTCGGCCTCCAACAGTGATGGAGACACAATCGCTGTTTTCTGATAGATCAGGAGACAAGTTTCCAGAGTACGATGACCCAGTTGACCACTCCCATTCACCTCCTGCAGACAGATGGTTGGATGTTTAGTGAGCTGATTCTGGCTTGATTTGAGTTTTTCAACTTGTATTCTTGTATGTCATTAAAACTGGCACAGATGAAGAGGAATCTATATTCTCATGCTTTATCCCTCCTCAGTCATTAAATGGTCCACCTGTTATCAGGGGTGAAAATAGATTGAAGTTTTTACTGGCACTACTACCCTAACCTTCATCGCTTCTTATTGTTCACCAGCTGTTCTCAGCTTCATGCATCCCTGAACACGAGCATTCCATTTGTTAACACATGTAGGATGTAGACATTAGAAACATTTGGCACTATGTATAGCAACGGAGGCAGAGGCTCAGTGCGTAGTGCTTCCGCTTGGGAACTGGAGGGTCGCCGGTTCGAGCCCCTGCCGAGGTGCCCCTGAGCAAGGCACCAAACCCTCAATTCCTCCCCCCTCTGCGAAGGGTGGTAATATAATGTAAGTCGCTTTGGATAAAAGCGTCTGCCAAATGATCGTAATGTAATGTAATGTTTAAATGCCACACAATAATTTGTGATTTTTGACAAAGCTTTCAAAATGTTTTATATTCTCAATCAATAAAGCAAAACACTTCAAACATTTTCTACAGAGGCCTTAAGTAAGTTTATCCTCTTGCAAGACAAATTTCAAGTTGCATGTGATAAACATTGTGAATTGCATGTGACCTGACAAATAAAGTATCTTAAATCTTAAATCTTAAATCTTCTGAGTAATGGAGAACCATGTCACTTGTTGAGTTGGCTGCTCTTTTTCATTTGCTGCATATCTTGTTTCAAGTTTGCTCCAATGCTCAACTATGAAACAAGGCATGTAAAACAATCACAAATATGCTGGAAATGCCAACACAGCCAACCACAGAAATCGGTTTTGGAGGAATGATTTATTGTTTATCCTTGCCCAGCGCAAATTACACCCATCAAGTGTGTGGTTTGGACATAAAATATAAAAAAGTACAGGATTGGTAAATCATTTGCAGCTCTATAATTTTTATATTGACATTTTTTCATTGCCTAATATTAAGTCTTCAGTCCTCAAGTCTTTATTTCTGATATGAGATTTGTTGTCCACATAATATATACACATGCAGCTATACTTCATACAAACAATAACAGGTTAAAGGTAAATGTCCTCGGTGTGTCAGTCATTACCCTCTTTGTGCAGTCCTATCCAGGCTGGAAAGGTTACGAACTCATGAGAACCAGACGGCTCGAAAACCTCTTCGCAGTATGCAGGGTATTCATCCCATCTCTTTAGCTCTGGCACCACATAGTATGTTATGTGATTAGGATGCTTCCTCCCGCATTGGAAGAAGTGTGAACTATCACAACTGGCGCCGTGAAAGCTTTCAATAGAAACATGAACAACAATATTATAAATAGGAAGGTGATGCAGCATCAAACTTGACATTTTGGAAGAACACATTATAAGTCACAATACAAAACTACAAAGATACACGTGGGAAAAAAATAATACCTCCAAAGCAAATGTTCATGGTGCTGAGGTATGTTGTGGAGTTTTCGTGTCAGAAACAGCCTTACTTTATTTATTTTCAAGCTCAAACAAATATTATTATTTATTTCACAGCCTCATAAATGCTCACAATGTTGATTTCTTAAGTCTTAAGGCCTGCATAGTCTTACTGCATGTCTATATTGTAAGTTCATACTGATTGGTGGTCTTCTATTCCTTTATTTTCTTTCATAGACCTGTTGTTGCTCTATATAGCTCATTGCTGCCACCAACAGAATTTCTTCCACCACATGTGAGTAGTAAGTCTAGAAATATATAGTATTACAGCCTTTTAAGTAGAGTTTGAGATTCATTACCTTTTCATTTATTTGGCTTCTATTTCAGAGAAGAAACTCTTATGATCCCGTGTTTTGGTGTCTTTTTTCATCTTCATTTTTATTTTGTAGTATTGTTTTCCTGTTGTTTCTGTAGATGTACTGCCTGCACTTGTGTTTCCTGTCTTCCTGTGTTCTAGATTGTTCTGTGTAATTGTCCTCACCTGTTCCTTTATGTTACCTGTCTTGTGAGTATTTAATCTGCGCCTTTCCCTCACCTGGAATTAGGCAGTGCAGGAGCACTGTAATTCAAGCTCGGTTGAAGAGCTAAAGAAAACTCTTCTTTTATAAGCTTCAACTCCTCAAGACCACACACAACAACAAACACAGCTAGGGTACTTGGCCAATTAGGTAAACAGAATGTATCCAAATACAGCACTGAAAACATCTGCATCAATACTGGCACAGTCACTGTGAATTATAAGTGTAAACAAATGTCCAGTGTTCTATAATCAAGTGTTTGAGTTTAGTTTCTTTGGTGTTGCTCTCTTAGTAGTTCAGGTTTATTATTCAGTTTATTTTGTACCAGTTATGTTTTTGCCTGTATTCCTAACTTTCTAGCATTGTCTGTTTCTGAGTGTTCTACTATCAAAACAGCTTTTCTGTACATCTTTTGGTTCTCCCTGTCTCCTCCTTGCACTCGGATCTAGTGTTCTTTTACTCCATGCTACATCCTCACATAAACTATATTATATGGTTGTATTTCTCCACACATAGAAAATTGTAACAATATACAGTTAAATAAATGATTACTTCACATAGTATTTTGGAAAATGTTCAGCTCAGGTGTTTCAGTTTATTTTGAGATGTTCTTACCCTAACCCTAACCCTTTTTCTCAATATTCAAAAATAAACACTATTTATATATCTAAACAAATAATAATAATAATAATAATAATAATAATAATAATGATAATAATAGTAATAATAATAATAATAATAACAACAACAACAACAACAACAACAATAATCACCTGTATATGGGTAGTTCCAACAGACCACATGTGTCTGTGGTGTTCGGCTCACCAGGTGCCCAGAAACTGGTGAATAGGGTCCCATTTTGCCATTTCCACTCTGAGTTTACATCTGATCTGGACAGGGGCATCCAAATAAAATACGAATGCACAGGAATAAAACGGCTCGTGTAGATGTAGGCCAGTTCACTGTTGTGTGATCTGTTGGAAAAGACAGCGCAAACCTCTGTCAAAGCCAAACATGTCAATCCAACTACTTGCCAAAATACTCAAACTATGAATTTTTGTATATTTGACTTAAAATCTGACTCCTTTACACCTTGAAAATCTATCTGCACTAACTTGAATTACATTTCTATCAATATTATTTGGACTCCACAGCTATTGAAGATACAGTAAAAGTGTTTGTTCTTTACTGAATCAGCACAACCTTAGCTAGATGGTATACTGTTGGCAGCAGCACCCAGCTATGGCTAAATGCAGTATGTCTGAATGGTTGCGTATGGGCTAAAAATAAATTTTATAAAATGTTCTAAAACTATTATCCAAATCCATCTCAAATTCTACAAATTTTGTTTCTTTTCAATTTCAATGATTTTGTCTCCTTGCCTGCATTTTGTGAAGTAGCAGTGCACCAGTGGAGTATTTATAGACTCTTAAGTGCTTGGATATATTAACTAATTTATATATTTCAAAAAGATCAGAAAGGGATTGATAAAAACAACAAAATCATTACATTCATGAATGAATTAAAAGATGGACTTCCAAAATAAAGACTTCCAAGCAGTCTCAAAATGTACCATTTGTTATTACCTACTTATTGTGTTTCAATAGCAAATAACATGCAATTAATTGTATTCACTTTGTGTCCCAATCCCTGAGAGCAAGTTAGAATACCAGAAAAAGCTGTAGCTTAGTGAAGTATAGTTAAGCTTTAATTTGTATTTTACCAAAACTAACTTTGATAAGGTTGCTAATAAGTGAACTTCACTCACTTGCAGAGTGCTCTGGCATCCTCCCAGGTTTGATGATCTGGAAACTGTTCGTAACGTCTATCAATCACAGACGACCATTGAGCAGACACAGCACTGCAAAGGAACAGAGGGACCAGAAAGTGTGCTGGGAGGCTGCTCCCCATCTTCATTAACACAGTTCTGCTGTGGTAGAGACAGAGAGCATCACATTTGAATGTATTGAATTGAGAGGAATTCAAATACATGTTTAAAGAGGTTTTCTTCCTAATGAGAATCATTTCATGTGTTTGCAACATACTGTTTATCTTATCTCAGCTTGGCCTGCATATTTAACAGAGCAGAGCCGTGTTGAGATAGCAGGTCTATGTTGGCGCAGAGTTAATAGCTTTTTCAGCATTAGTTCAGGGTCAGGTTGTGGTTCCTGTGAATTGTGAATTTCCCCGTTGTGGGACGAATAAAGGATTATCTTATGAATTCAGCCCTGCCACTTCTGTGGAGTTGCTAGTTAAAAATCCACAGCCTATAAAATGTAAATCTCAGTCAGTGATTGTGAAATATTAAAACAAATATTTCATCTGTGTCATATGAAATGAGCCCAGGGAAGATAATTGTATGTGAAGTTCATAACAGATGAAAAGATACAGATTCTGCTTATACATCTGTTTGGTTTCAAATCCAAATTGGCGGAAAGTGCGTGGCAGTCAGCACTCCTTGCTATTTTTTGGTCTTCAAGTAGTTGCAAAGTTTTGAGGTATGTTTTGGTCATTATCCTGTGGCAGTATGAATCCCTTCACAAAGAGCCAAACCAGCACCCATCATCTTCTATGTTTTACTCTTTTTTTTTTAAATCCTAGAACCTTTTATTTCCAGGTTTATATTTTTAAAAAATCCCAGATTTTAAATGGATGTCACTGTTGAGAGGATGGTGCTGAGAGTACTGGAATAGGACACCATCAAACTGGAGCTTCAGAGTTTACAAGATTAATCCTCCTTGTTGCCTTCTCCCATTTGAACACAAGACATTTAAGAAATCAAATTTTACCATTGCCATTTTAAGTGTTGTTACCTGTCCTGTTGCTTTGTCCTCAGTATCTGCTTACACGCTGAGCTGAGCTAAGTGAGAATGAATCATGTCCCAACATTGAACTCATCCTCCAACACTTATAAACTTCAACTCATTTGACTCTGGAATACTATTTTAACAGGTATGGCAGTAATTTGACTGGCAGACACTTTTGTGTCAACCATCAGCTCAGCAATTTGACTACTGGCAAAAAGGATAATTTATCTACACCCACAGAAGAATGTACTTTCCCAGAGATACATCAGCAACAAGCATGCGGGCCTGTTTGCCTCTCCTTAGTACTGGCATAGATTTGGAATTGACCAATATCAAAAGGCTATGAGTCTTTAGTTATTTTTGTCCTTTTTGTCATTAACATGGTTGAATGATATTGACCTGCTTCCTATTTTGATGTTTCTACAAGGACACATTAACACACTATTGCTGCAAGATTCAAACCAGAAACTTGTGCTTTTGGGGTCATTCAAATGGTTCATTCCCCAAACTAATTTCCCTCTGTTTACTCAACTCAGCATTTTACGTGACAGACTAACCCGATGCACCACAAACAAGGAAAACTTTATTTTTTCAGGCCATTTCATGACTATATCACATTTAGTACATGTAGATACAGACTGTACTTTACTTTCTGTTTCAGTAATTAGTAAATCAAAACTCTTCTTATGGATCTTCAGATATTTACAAGAATGGCAAAAGAAAAGTTGAAAAAGTGTACTAAATAAAAATATATCAAAGAAACATATTGTGCAAGCCCAGATTCATTGTTTGATGTTTCTACTGCACTTGGACCTCGGATCACAGAGCAAACAATGTCTGAACCATATCTGGAAAAAAAAGAGACATCAGTCATTAGTTAAAAAATCTTTTTCTTATAATCCATCCTTTGATCATGTTAAATCTGCAGTGTGCTATGGTGCGCTATGTCCTGTCATGTCCAAATTAGGAAGTGTAACGTGCAGACAAGTTAATGTAGCGACACACCCCGACATGTTTCAGCCCAATGCTGATTTATGGAGAGAGATATATATATATATATATATATATATATATATATATATATATATATATATATATATATATATATATATATATATATATATATATGCTTATATATATATATATATATGCTTACCCTTAAACTCTAAACTGTATTTATTTTTTGTGTATATTTTTATTGAAGCATTGACATTACAGTTATGGGACATTTTTGAGATATTTTTTATACAGAAAGAGGGGGGAAAGGAGAGAGAGAGAAAGGGAGAGAAGGTTGTATAATCATTGTTATTGTTTAACCTTTTTCGAAGAGAGGCAGAGAGCCAGAGGGAAAGAGAGAAAGGAGGCTGTATTTCTAGAACCAAAAAGAAAGCTGATAAAACAGATTGGATAATCGAGTCAGGCTTTGATCCCATCATGTTGAGGTGTCACTAACCAGGGTGGGACATGCTCCTCTTCAGCATTCTGAATGACTCTCCCGACAACATGTGAATCTCATCCCTCAGTCGCCGCCGGCCGTCCAGTGTCAAGTGCCACAAACACGACTTCCTCTTGCCGTCCCTGCACAGCTGGTGGGGGGTCTTTCGAAAGCTGTTGCTGAAGCACAAGTTATGTCGGATGGTGTTTTTCCAGCCATCTGGAGCCGTCTGGAAGAAGGGGAAGTGCTCTCTGGGAAAATGCCACGAGGGAAGATCTGTGAGACTTTCAGTTGCAATCACAAGAACCTCAAACCAACACTTTTTTCTCGGTGATAATGACCTGGTGAAGTTGTAAATCTGCTGGACGTTGAGGCTCCCAGTATGGCTGCTGCTGAGCGCCATGGCGATGAGGATGCAGTAATTTACTGGCGGCCGTGGCCAGCCTCCCATCTTCATGACCTTACAGTTCTGGGACTAAGCAGAAACTAGGAATTATTCAAATGCTTTTCAACATTGTAATGTTATGGGTTCATTTCACTTTCAAAGCTGAAAGTCTTTCTTCTGGTCTTCAAAAAAGGTTGAATGTCATATCATTGACTACAGGTAAATCTTAGTAACCACAGAGAGGAAATGTTACATCCTAATATGATACCAAAATGATCAAAGGACATTCAGTCTAATTATTTAAGAACTTTAAGGGGTCTTTGAGGGATTTTCTGGATGTGACCAGTCATAAACGGCTGAAACGACTCACAAACATTGACTGTACATGCAAACCCTGATGTCCTGTATGTAGATGAGGGCAAGTTTAAGTGTGGTGATTATTTCCAAGAATATCAGTCTTGGTGCAAGGAGAACCTTAACTTTTAGAAGGAAAGGCCATCTAGTGAGTGAGCGAACATGGCGGTTTGGGATGGACCATCTGTTAAATGACAGTGAATCAATATGGCAGCATTGTAAATGCTCTGTACATCATTAAAGAGGAACCTTCCCTGGGCCAACCTCAGCATCCTCACCCTGGGTTTGGGGGTCCTCCCCTTGCGTCCACTCTTGGCTGGTCGACATGCATGTAAATCACTGTAACCTTCTTCATCTTTGATCTAAAAGGGGGTTACATACACACACACTCACGCCGCTGTCTGAATGACTTAATTGATTTTCCTTTTACACTGAAGGGATACTGGAGTCTTCACCAGCCACTCTGAGTTGCGTGATGGTTGAGTCTCTGCAGGCTCCTGGTGAGGCATGTGGACGTCCTCAGCAGGTACACATATCATCTGCTGATCTGCTGTGTTTTCTGCATACTGGATGGGACAGGCAAGGTTTGGATCCACTATCAGCCACAGGTTTGGCTGCACAAATGAGTCTGATGAACAGAAAAGTCATAGCCACACATTCAAAGTGCTGCAATATCCTCTTAAGAAAAGAAGAGTCTTACAAAAGAGCAACACAGACATTTGTTCTGTCTATAAGTGAGTCAAATGTCTGATTTTCTTGACATAAATTAAAAAAGAAATTATTTCCAATGCTTTGCAATGCAGAGCCATTGAATATTCTACAAACCAGAGACAAGGTTCCCTACTGAGGAGTGAAATCCCTACATTCAATTTACTGAAAAATTGATGAACATTTCCCCTCTATTCACCTGATGTCCGGTCGTGCCAAATGCACTCATCTTTTTTTCTTGAGATTCTCGCATAGTGCCACTGGACCAGGTACTGATCGTTCACCATGTCATCTGTCAGGGATGCACAAAAATAGCCATCAGCTTTATTCACCTCCAGTGACATTTGTTCCTGAGTGTGAAACCGTGAACAGAACTGAGTATGTTGCCACCACAGAACGTTTTACAGTGATGGCAACTTACTGAGTCTTCATCATGAAGAACAGCCCCTTTCAGATTGATGAGCATTGATGCACGCACCACTTTAATGCTGTAGCTGCTCCGACTGGCACCAATTTTACTACTTTAGATTGATTAATGGAATGTGGAATGGAATATATTCTATGTATGTAAAGTATCTTTTGAAGGTAAAATGTTAATAATCATATCTACTGTGGTTGCACAGATATACTTCCCAATAAAAGGCTGTGAAGCATATGTATTAAGGTAACAATCTGTTATGTCTTGTTGACTTCAGTTGTTTTTGATATACACTACTCACAAAAAGTTAGGGATATTCGGCTTTCGGGTGAAATTTCAGGATGAACCTAAAATGCACTTTCAATATAATAATATAATAGACTTTTCAATGCACATGTCCAACTGTTTAATGTTTCAATACTTTTTTTGCACAACTTGCTGTTCTCTAACAAGGAGCTTAACGGTAAAATTCACAACAGGGGTTTGATCCATGAATTGACCATGAATGTCCTGGTTCAATCAGAATTGGTATTAAACAGTCCTCCTCGTCATGCTGTTCACATTTTGACATCATGAGACCAAGACGACACGTAACAACTGATCAACAGTACCTTTGCCATTGCGAGGCTTCAAACAGGATGTTCTCAGACGGAATGCTCCCTGGTCCATGCCAGACGATGACGCCTGTGCCTGGTGATGTGGTCAGGTACCCTTGCAGTTTGTCTAGTACAGAGACCACACTGATGTTAACGGTTTCGAATGGTCTGACACTTGGGTGCCTCTCACCACCCTTAAATGTGCCTGGAGTTGAGTGGCATTCATCATCCGGTTCCGCAGGAACACACAATGAAGCGGTCATCAGTGTGGGATGTGGCCAAAGGACGTCCACTTCTATGCCTTTCTGTGACTCTTCCAGTCTCTCCGTTGCAACCTGCTGATGACACTCTGTGACACTCTAAGCTCAGTGGCCACTTCCGTCTGAGAACATTCTGTTTGAAGCCTCGCAATGGCGAGGTACTGTTGATCAGTTGTTACGTGTCGTCTTGGTCTCATGATGATGTCAAAATGTAAACAGCATGATGAGGAGGACTGTTTAAATACCATTTCTGATTGAACCAGGACATTTATTGGTCGATTCATGGATCAAACCCCTGTTGTGAATTTTACCGTTAAGCTCCTTGTTAGAGAACAGCAAGTTGTGCAAAAAAAGTACTGAAACATTAAACAGTTGGACATGTGCATTGAAAAGTCAAAAGGTTCATCCTGAAATTTCACCTGAAAACCGAATATCCCTAACTTTTTGAGTAGTGTGTATATATATATCTTATATCTTATCTAATATATATATATATATCTTATCTAATATATCTCTATATCTGCTGAATATGTGCAGACTACGAAACTCATTGCACAACACAACTTGTCCATATAAAATACTTCAATCTTGATTCAGAAAGCTGTGCCAGTACCTACAACTGTGGAACCTGAGTAAATGTACTTAACGACTTTCCTCCTCTGAAGTTCTGATTGTAGCTTGGATGACCTTGACTCAATCAAAAGCCTCTATAGCTGATTTGTGTGACACCTGAAATGAATGAGTCTGTTTGGAAATAAATGGAAGTGAATGACTGGACTGAGCTATGTCAGAATTAAGATAAAATGTCAATCGAGATCCAGAACTTAAATCACATGGTAATTGTCTAAACCCTGAAGAGGAAGCCTGTGTCTCACCTTCTTGGTAGAACTGATCTGTTGTTGTTGTTAGCTTCATCTCATTGTACATGTCCCAGTCAGTCAGGCCTGTGGATCCATGCAGGCCAAAGATACCTCCTCTAGTCTGAAGCTGTAAGGTCATGGCTCAGCGGGTTGACAGGTCTGATCCAGATTTCCAGAGGAATCTTACTGACAAAGAGGAGCAGGTTGCAGACCTGCAGGCTGGATATGCTGCAGCTGCCACAGCACTGATTGGACTCCATGGAACCCAAGTGATTAACATAGAATTACAAAACATAGATTCTTCTTTTATCATACCCCATTGCTGGGGTTCTGGGTTTCACTGACACTTCTATAACACACTTTTGAAACACAAGCACATAAATCTCTCGCTGTAATATGTATTTCTTTACAATGTATTTAAGTTGGGACAATTCAAAAAAACAACATTCAAACTTGACTCCAGCTTATTCCAGAAGCATCATATGCAAGTATTAGGTTTACGACTCCCACCACATACCACATACGGACTATACCGCAGCAGAACAGCGGAATTAATGTAAATGTGAAATCTGTGGCTATATGCAGTATTTGCACATCCTAATTCTTTCCTTTCATCTTACTGACATTTGTTGATGATTCTCTTAACATACCGCAAACAATCATGGGAAGCGTAGCATTTCATACAGACCAGCATTGAGACGTGAGATCAGCATCTGTACCACAGCAGACTGAGGTGCACTTTCCTTTATTTGTTACATTTACAACACACATTTCACAACAAACGGATCGAAACAATAACACATTATTTTCTCTTTCTTTTTTTTTACAGCGTGAGAATGAACAAATCAATAAACATCTTTAAATATCTATCTATATATACTGTATATATCATTAAGTTTAAACATTTTAATTTGCTTACATACATTTTGCTTTAATCCAGTAAAACTCATTTACAGAGACTTCAGAGTTCACACAGACAAAGAGTGGAAAGTCACGTTAAACTGTTGTATTTTCATATCGAACAACAGTCTGATTCAACAACCTGTCTGGTGAGGTCTGTGTGTTTCACTTAGATTTTAAGGAACCCCACACTCATTCACTGGTGGAAATGCCAAAACTTATCAGTAAAAGCAAAAATAAATCAAGCTGAATGATGCCGAGTCGAGGAATGTTTACGTCTTTGCTTGAAAGATCAGAAACCGAGTCTACACGCTTTAAACACTTCAGAATTATAATGAGGACCTTAAGTAGGAGCACTTTTTATTTACACACTGATTTGTCCTATCTAAATACAGGAGATTCACTCCTGGACAACACGATTTGCAAATGACTTAAGGTGATGCGTGATGTGGAGGGAGTGCCAGACAGGTCACAGTGTCCAAACGGGTAAGACAAACAGGGCCAAATGTTTGAAAGTCAAATGATCACCATAGCAACAAACGTGCAACAACCACCTCTACAAGACTAAATTCATGTTCACTGTTGTTCATCTGTTCACTCAGTATTAACCTTGATTATGTGTTTTTGATCTACACGTTAACAGTAAAGAATATGAAACAACATTACAAGAAGCATCTCAGCTGGAAGGAGGACCAATTAACACCTATGAGCGAAGAACTGAGGGAAAGTAGCATCACCCTGTCATGATCTTTAACACAGAGATGAGACTGAGACACTGTACAGGATGGGAATGAGTGAAATGACAAGGGGAGGAGGAAGAGGAGGGAGGAAGAAGAGGCTCAAAAGATGGGTATGTAGTTGTCAATCTTTGCCCGGTGGCGCTGGGCGATGCACTCGGCAATCCAGACTATGTTCCTGCACTCCTGCTCCTTCAGCTTGACGTAGGCATAGAAAACACTGAAGTGGAACTGGTTGAGGAAGGCCAGCTTGTTCAGCTTCACCTGCATGAGGAGAGAGAAGAGGAGGAAGATGGGTGAGAGGCAGTGAGCAAGCCAATAAATTAGCATATTACATGTTTCAGTAGGAAACTATTGATAATGTCTGTGTGTGTCACCTCGTGTTCAAAGAAGCGATCCTCCAGTGTTTTGTCTCCTGGGTTGCTGCCAGCTCCCTCAAACAGCAACTTGTACTCCTGAGGATGATGTGAACCAACATTAGTTCATTACAACGTGACAAACTGCCGACTGTTAGAATAAACTGAGATGGTGTCCAGATGACTCACAGGGTAGAAGTCAGCCACAGCCTTGACCTGCTCGTAGTCATCTGCTCTGGCCAGCTGGGCGAGGCCTTCTGGGTAAAGCTTGCCACAGTGTGGGAAGAGCTTCGCACGGTCCTCCTTAGACAGCTCAGTGCCAAACGAGTTGATAGTGATGATGAAGGCTCTCCTGTCTGCCTCAAACTGTAACAGAGAGCAGGGAAACGTCCCTGAATGAGACAACATGATCCAAAGCCACACACATGCAGCATATTTACATTGACACCAGCTGGATATTATCGTTATTGGCTGATAGCAACTTGTGAAGTACATTTTCTTGATGGGTCCGAGGTTTAATTAAGCCCTTGTCTACCAGGTATGCCACACATTACTCGTTATGCGACTCATTAGACTTCTCCGTCTCCAATTTCATAATCTTCACTGTGCTGTACTTCACTGAGGGATCCATGTAGTTCCTCCTCCAAGCAGTTCAGGGAACAGTAGCTTGAGACATTTGGTCTCTTAAAGACACTCACCTCCAGAATGGGGCACATGGTGTCAGCGGTGGTTCCTCCCAGGTTGGAGCAAAATTTATAAAAAGCCTCCAGGTAAGCCTGAGGACAAAAACATTTTTTTATTTAAAGACAAACACAGACCATATAAAATAGAAACATTTTGAATTAAGCTAAATCTTTCTACGTCATTGTAAAGACTTTATTTCACTAATCCTATTTGCAGTTCTATTCAAACACCCCGGAATTGCACAAATGTATATTATATGATGATTTTGAGATGTTCAGGATTTCTGTTGATCTTATGGCTTTGGTGTTACCTTGTAAAGCGTGTTACGAATTATTTCAATGTTCATCTCATCCAAGTCCTGTTCAGATATACAGTCCTGGAAGAATGCAGCTGAAAACAAAGGAGGTGGAGTCAAACCGACAGCAAGCGATGTTGACTGCCTCCATCTGCTCGAAGCTGCCCAGTGGGTGGCACTTAGGCACCAGCTCAGAGATGGCCCGCTGGTGCAGGGTGCCTGTGATCAGCAGGATGACGTTGTCGATCATATAGCTGTACCTGAGGTCATCATGGGGGGAGACAATAAGGAGAAGGAACATTCTCTTCACATTTGAGTAGTTGAGACTGAGACACAAGGGTTCCTCAGGGGTCCATTCAAAGACCTCCAGACCTTGTGGTTGAATGCTAGATATCTCCATAGTAATAGAACTTGCATTAATAAAATCTATCACCTCGTTCTGACATAAATGACCTAAAATCCTTTAATGTACATGTTGGCTTAGCGCTTACGTGATGAAGTCCATGAAACTGGCCAGTGGCTCATACGACTGGTTCCTCATGTTGCGAAACTCCACCACCATCTTCTCCTTCAGCTTGTCATCTTTGACAGACACAGTGAGAGGAGACGCTTCATTAGCCAGGAAGCTGCCATAAACCTGTTGTCTGCGTGTTTGGAAAGGTGGCAGAGGGAGCGGCAGATTCCTGATGGTGGAGCACCCCTGAGTCCCTCTGGGAAAGCAGCCGTCTGTCGGCCATGGAGCCACGGAGCTGAAAAACAGCTGACCCTTGGCCTAGAGAGGTGATCAGTAGACATCAGGAGACGTAGGATGTAGGGTGAGAGGGTTAGTGAAGGATGGAGAAAGAAAGTCAGCTAATGTGCCCCATCCTTTTACTACACTGACACTATCAGTAACCAAAGTGGACAATGTCTGTCTGAACCCTGAGCTGAACTTGGGTTGGCTAATCACTCTCCTGTAAGTAGGAGACTGTGCTTCCTGCCCATTTAGCAGATATCAAAATGCACTGAAAAGAGGTGCGTCTTTAGGCGGGATTTGAACATTTCTAGGGATCCTGCCTCGTTAACGAGTGCAGGAAGTGTGTTCCAGAGAAAAGGAGCGTGAACGAATATGCTTCTATTTCCAGAGGTCTTTGTCTTGACCTTTGGAATGACAAGCAGGCCTACCTGCTGATCTGTAGTAACTTGAATGACATCTTTATCATCCAGGATTCAAATCCAAGTGAAATTCTGCTAATATGTTTCTTGCCCAACAACGCACGCACGCCCAAACGCAAAATATGTGCTATAATAAAGTGTCACAGAAGGAGAAGAACAATTTCAATGTTTTCGAGTAATTAAAGACTTTTTTGTGCTTGAATGTAATTATTTGATTAATTCATGTGTTTTTAAAATCATAAATCGTCGTTAAATTTAAATTATTAATACAATTTCAGACCCTATGACTTCATTGCAACTCCAGCCCACTTGTATTTTACCTCAGGGTCTATGTATAAAGTTCAACAACAATAGTAGGGATATCACAACCTGCCTCCCTTCTCTCTATCTCTCTCTCTCCTCTTTCCCCTCTTTCTATATAAAAAATGATCTCCAAAATTCCCTTCACCTGTATGCACAATGTCATGTACAATATCTGCTTCATTAAAAACAAATTGCAAAAAAAAAAAAAAAAATACAATTTCACAATCTGTCTGTAAAGATGAATTTATTACATTTAAAGATTGATCCAAAATAAAGACTTCCAATAACGTACTGTTGTTTGAGTTTTCACTGGGAAAAAATGAAAAACAATTGTATTCACTCGGTATCCCAGTTCCTGAAAGCAAGATAGAATTGTGTACTCAAAAAAGTGTAATCAGTACAGTTAAGTTTGAATTTGTATTTTACCTTACCTTAACCTTTTTAACTTTAATAATGTTAATGCATCACATTTGACTGAACTATTTGAGAGGAATTCATATACATGTTTAAAGAGGTTTTCTTGTTGATGAAAATCATTTAATGTGTTTGAAAAGTAATTCATTGGTGGCCCATGAAATTGTTCCAGGCTTTTTTTTATCAACTAAATGAAAGATTAACTGTAAGCGAGGTTCATAAGAGATGAAGAGATACAGATTCTGCTTCTACACGCTGCTTTTATTCCACATTGCGACTAAACGTGCAAGTTGCTAAAGTAATGTATGTGGTCAGTAGAATACCCGGGCCTTGTTGATGAGGCCCACTGCAGAAGGGAAGAAGCTGAATTTGGGGCGTGAGGTTTTGGTCCTGATGGACCTCAGCCTCCTGCCAGAGGGGAGGGTTACGAACAGTTTGTGTGCAGGGTGGGAGGGGTCGGCCACAATCTTGCCTGCCCGCCACAGGGTCCAGGAGGCGTACAGGTCCTGGAGGGTTCGTCCTACAATGGGGAAATTGACATTGTTACAGCAGCAGAGGGGATAGTGCAAAACAATAAAGGGCATTAAGAAAAACAAGAGCCTAACAAAAGAACAACAATATATGGATGGAAAGCGCATGTCGATGAATAGGTTACATATTGCACATCGGGATATTGCACAGTGTTTCCGTTTTTGACCAAGTTTACTGGGAGGAGTGCTTATTGAAGAGTCTGACTGCTACAGGAAGGAAAGATCTGCAGTATCTCTCCATGAGACACCGCTAGTGAAGCAGCCGGTCACTGAACCAGCTGCACAGGGGCGTTAGAGACTCATATAGGGATGGGACAGCTTGGCCATCATCCTCCTGCCCCCCACCACCTCCACCAGAGGGCAGCCCTGAACAGAGCTGGACTTCTTCACCAGTCTGTTCAGTCTCTTCCTGTCAGTGGCTGAAATGCCAGTGCTCCAGCAGGCCGCTCCATAGAAGATGAGAGCCCCCTCCCCTCCAAAACACTGGAGTCTCCTTATTAGAAAGAGTCTGCTCTGTCCTTTCTTGTAGAGAGCAGTGCAATTGTCCGACCAGTCCAGTTTATCCTTCAGATGAACAACGAGGTACTTGAACGATTTTACAATCTCAATGTCCGTTCCCTGGATGTTCACCGGAAGAAAGAAATGATGAAAGAAATGATGAAAAAAAAGATCAATAAATAAATATTTTATTGCAAAGATGAGGTGAGAATCAAATACAGATCTTTAGAATGAAATCACTATCTTAGTTTAACTATACTCATTTTTTAATGTCTCATTAATTAAAATCAATGGCCTTGAAATTGTCAGTGAATCACAGAGCTACTTTTGCCTGTTTGCATTTCCTGTGACATCAGACTTTACATTGAGCAGTAGGAGTGGTTATACTCAGTAGACAAATCAAAGGCTGCTGCACCTGATGAAACCCAGGAACCTTCAGGGGCTCTTCAAACTCAATAAACAGGTTATAAGAATTATGATTAATCACAATAACATACATTTAAAACAAAACACACTCAGTTAAATAATGGCTTATAATAATTGCAATAGACTGTACATGATTGTAATGTGTCATTCTAATTCAAAGTTTACAGTGTGCTTTACAACAACAAGTCAGAGAACGTAGCACAACAATATCTTTCTGGTTATTGGACTTTAGAGGAAGGTGTTTGATAAAAACTGCCTATAGCATTATTTTTGCAAGCATTCTAAAATAAAATAAAATGTTTGCACAGTGCTGTATAGGTATATCAGGAAAACACTCTGCCTAGATTCAACTTTACTACCACTTCTTGTAGCAGAGGAAGTTTTTCTTTTCTGAGCATTTCCTGGTCTCCACATCAGCTGTCCCATACATGGTTACCACTCCACAGTGCTGATCCTCGAGGGGGCAGGAGGGGAGGTGATAGTACCTCAGGGGCTGCCTATTTACCCACATCCATTGACCAGCCAAGAAATGCAGCCCCACCCACACCTGGGGAGAAGAAACAACTAGATGTCTTCACAGGTCCACTCCCACAGTTCCCATATGCAGTATCTCACACCCAATGAGGTTTGAGCAGGTTTGAGTCCCAATCAGCACAGATCATGCAATGCCGACAACATACAAAGCCTACATACAACCTTTTAAGAGTAGGAGTAGAGGGAGTAGGTTAAATATAGAGAAACATCTTGGTAACAGTAACTGGTGACTAACCCACCTCGTCAGTGGTCGCCTCCCGGAGCTTGTAGCGGACCTCGTCTCCAGGCTGCACACTCAATATGTCATGTCCAAAGCCTAAGAAATTATTATAATAGTATCTATAGAAATTATGATAATATCTGTAGTAATAAACGTCGTCGAACATGTTTCTGCAGTGCTCCAGTGCCTCCTCCCAGGTCTTGTTCTCCTTCACTAGGATCATGTTGTCATCGAAGCAAACATATGGAAGCTTGGTGGAGCATTTTCGAGCAGTAATCTCTCGGCCTCCAACAGTGATGGAGACACAATCGCTGTTTTCTGATAGATCAGGAGACAAGTTTCCAGAGTACGATGACCCAGTTGACCACTCCCATTCACCTCCTGCAGACAGATGGTTGGATGTTTAGTGAGCTGATTCTGGCTTGATTTGAGTTTTTCAACTTGTATTCTTGTATGTCATTAAAACTGGCACAGATGAAGAGGAATCTATATTCTCATGCTTTATCCCTCCTCAGTCATTAAATGGTCCACCTGTTATCAGGGGTGAAAATAGATTGAAGTTTTTACTGGCACTACTACCCCAACCTTCATCGCTTCTTATTGTTCACCAGCTGTTCTCAGCTTCATGCATCCCTGAACACGAGCATTCCATTTGTTAACACATGTAGGATGTAGACATTAGAAACATTTGGCACTATGTATAGCAACGGAGGCAGAGGCTCAGTGCGTAGTGCTTCCGCTTGGGAACTGGAGGGTCGCCGGTTCGAGCCCCTGCCGAGGTGCCCCTGAGCAAGGCACCAAACCCTCAATTCCTCCCCCCTCTGCGAAGGGTGTTAATATAATGTAAGTCGCTTTGGATAAAAGCGTCTGCCAAATGATCGTAATGTAATGTAATGTTTAAATGCCACACAATAATTTGTGATTTTTGACAAAGCTTTCAAAATGTTTTATATTCTCAATCAATAAAGCAAAACACTTCAAACATTTTCTACAGAGGCCTTAAGTAAGTTTATCCTCTTGCAAGACAAATTTCAAGTTGCATGTGATAAACATTGTGAATTGCATGTGACCTGACAAATAAAGTATCTTAAATCTTAAATCTTAAATCTTCTGAGTAATGGAGAACCATGTCACTTGTTGAGTTGGCTGCTCTTTTTCATTTGCTGCATATCTTGTTTCCAGTTTGCTCCAATGCTCAACTATGAAACAAGGCATGTAAAACAATCACAAATATGCTGGAAATGCCAACACAGCCAACCACAGAAATCGGTTTTGGAGGAATGATTTATTGTTTATCCTTGCCCAGCGCAAATTACACCCATCAAGTGTGTGGTTTGGACATAAAAAATAAAAAAGTACAGGATTGGTAAATCATTTGCAGCTCTATAATTTTTATATTGACATTTTTTCATTGCCTAATATTAAGTCTTCAGTCCTCAAGTCTCTTTTTCTGAGATCTGTTGTCCACATAATATATACACATGCAGCTATACTTCATACAAACAATAACAGGTTAAAGGTAAATGTCCTCGGTGTGTCAGTCATTACCCTCTTTGTGCAGTCCTATCCAGGCTGGAAAGGTTACGAACTCATGAGAACCAGACGGCTCGAAAACCTCTTCGCAGTATGCAGGGTATTCATCCCATCTCTTTAGCTCTGGCACCACATAGTATGTTATGTGATTAGGATGCTTCCTCCCGCATTGGAAGAAGTGTGAACTATCACAACTGGCGCCGTGAAAGCTTTCAATAGAAACATGAACAACAATATTATAAATAGGAAGGTGATGCAGCATCAAACTTGACATTTTGGAAGAACACATTATAAGTCACAATACAAAACTACAAAGATACACGTGGGAAAAAAATAATACCTCCAAAGCAAATGTTCATGGTGCTGAGGTATGTTGTGGAGTTTTCGTGTCAGAAACAGCCTTACTTTATTTATTTTCAAGCTCAAACAAATATTATTATTTATTTCACAGCCTCATAAATGCTCACAATGTTGATTTCTTAAGTCTTAAGGCCTGCATAGTCTTACTGCATGTCTATATTGTAAGTTCATACTGATTGGTGGTCTTCTATTCCTTTATTTTCTTTCATAGACCTGTTGTTGCTCTATATAGCTCATTGCTGCCACCAACAGAATTTCTTCCACCACATGTGAGTAGTAAGTCTAGAAATATATAGTATTACAGCCTTTTAAGTAGAGTTTGAGATTCATTACCTTTTCATTTATTTGGCTTCTATTTCAGAGAAGAAACTCTTATGATCCCGTGTTTTGGTGTCTTTTTTCATCTTCATTTTTATTTTGTAGTATTGTTTTCCTGTTGTTTCTGTAGATGTACTGCCTGCACTTGTGTTTCCTGTCTTCCTGTGTTCTAGATTGTTCTGTGTAATTGTCCTCACCTGTTCCTTTATGTTACCTGTCTTGTGAGTATTTAATCTGCGCCTTTCCCTCACCTGGAATTAGGCAGTGCAGGAGCACTGTAATTCAAGCTCGGTTGAAGAGCTAAAGAAAACTCTTCTTTTATAAGCTTCAACTCCTCAAGACCACAAGCAACAACAAAACACAGCTAGGGTACTTGGGAAATTAAGTAAACAGAATGTATCCAAATACAGCACTGAAAACATCTGCATCAATACTGGCACAGTCACTGTGAATTATAAGTGTAAACAAATGTCCAGTGTTCTATAATCAAGTGTTTGAGTTTAGTTTCTTTGGTGTTGCTCTCTTAGTAGTTCAGGTTTATTATTCAGTTTATTTTGTACCAGTTATGTTTTTGCCTGTATTCCTAACTTTCTAGCATTGTCTGTTTCTGAGTGTTCTACTATCAAAACAGCTTTTCTGTACATCTTTTGGTTCTCCCTGTCTCCTCCTTGCACTCGGATCTAGCTCTGTGTTCTTTTACTCCATGCTACATCCTCACATAAACTATATTATATGGTTGTATTTCTCCACACACAGAAAATTGTAACAATATACAGTTAAATAAATGATTACTTCACATAGTATTTTGGAAAATGTTCAGCTCAGGTGTTTCAGTTTATTTTGAGATGTTCTTACCCTAACCCTAACCCTTTTTCTCAATATTCAAAAATAAACACTATTTATATATCTAAACAAATAATAATAATAATAATAATAATAATAATGATAATGATAATGATAATGATAATAATAATAATAATAATAATAATAATAATAATAATAATAATAATAACAACAACAACAACAACAACAACAATAATCACCTGTATATGGGTAGTTCCAACAGACCACATGTGTCTGTGGTGTTCGGCTCACCAGGTGCCCAGAAACTGGTGAATAGGGTCCCATTTTGCCATTTCCACTCTGAGTTTACATCTGATCTGGACAGGGGCATCCAAATAAAATACGAATGCACAGGAATAAAACGGCTCGTGTAGATGTAGGCCAGTTCACTGTTGTGTGATCTGTTGGAAAAGACAGCGCAAACCTCTGTCAAAGCCAAACATGTCAATCCAACTACTTGCCAAAATACTCAAACTATGAATTTTTGTATATTTGACTTAAAATCTGACTCCTTTACACCTTGAAAATCTATCTGCACTAACTTGAATTACATTTCTATCAATATTATTTGGACTCCACAGCTATTGAAGATACAGTAAAAGTGTTTGTTCTTTACTGAATCAGCACAACCTTAGCTAGATGGTATACTGTTGGCAGCAGCACCCAGCTATGGCTAAATGCAGTATGTCTGAATGGTTGCGTATGGGCTAAAAATAAATTTTATAAAATGTTCTAAAACTATTATCCAAATCCATCTCAAATTCTACAAATTTTGTTTCTTTTCAATTTCAATGATTTTGTCTCCTTGCCTGCATTTTGTGAAGTAGCAGTGCACCAGTGGAGTATTTATAGACTCTTAAGTGCTTGGATATATTAACTAATTTATATATTTCAAAAAGATCAGAAAGGGATTGATAAAAACAACAAAATCATTACATTCATGAATGAATTAAAAGATGGACTTCCAAAATAAAGACTTCCAAGCAGTCTCAAAATGTACCATTTGTTATTACCTACTTATTGTGTTTCAATAGCAAATAACATGCAATTAATTGTATTCACTTTGTGTCCCAATCCCTGAGAGCAAGTTAGAATACCAGAAAAAGCTGTAGCTTAGTGAAGTATAGTTAAGCTTTAATTTGTATTTTACCAAAACTAACTTTGATAATGTGGCTAATAAGTGAACTTCACTCACTTGCAGAGTGCTCTGGCATCCTCCCAGGTTTGATGATCTGGAAACTGTTCGTAACGTCTATCAATCACAGACGACCATTGAGCAGACACAGCACTGCAAAGGAACAGAGGGACCAGAAAGTGTGCTGGGAGGCTGCTCCCCATCTTCATTAACACAGTTCTGCTGTGGTAGAGACAGAGAGCATCACATTTGAATGTATTGAATTGAGAGGAATTCAAATACATGTTTAAAGAGGTTTTCTTCCTAATGAGAATCATTTCATGTGTTTGCAACATACTGTTTATCTTATCTCAGCTTGGCCTGCATATTTAACAGAGCAGAGCCGTGTTGAGATAGCAGGTCTATGTTGGCGCAGAGTTAATAGCTTTTTCAGCATTAGTTCAGGGTCAGGTTGTGGTTCCTGTGAATTGTGAATTTCCCCGTTGTGGGACGAATAAAGGATTATCTTATGAATTCAGCCCTGCCACTTCTGTGGAGTTGCTAGTTAAAAATCCACAGCCTATAAAATGTAAATCTCAGTCAGTGATTGTGAAATATTAAAACAAATATTTCATCTGTGTCATATGAAATGAGCCCAGGGAAGATAATTGTATGTGAAGTTCATAACAGATGAAAAGATACAGATTCTGCTTATACATCTGTTTGGTTTCAAATCCAAATTGGCCGAAAGTGCGTGGCAGTCAGCACTCCTTGCTATTTTTTGGTCTTCAAGTAGTTGCAAAGTTTTGAGGTATGTTTTGGTCATTATCCTGTGGCAGTATGAATCCCTTCACAAAGAGCCAAACCAGCACCCATCATCTTCTATGTTTTACTCTTTTTTTTTTAAATCCTAGAACCTTTTATTTCCAGGTTTATATTTTTAAAAAATCCCAGATTTTAAATGGATGTCACTGTTGAGAGGATGGTGCTGAGAGTACTGGAATAGGACACCATCAAACTGGAGCTTCAGAGTTTACAAGATTAATCCTCCTTGTTGCCTTCTCCCATTTGAACACAAGACATTTAAGAAATCAAATTTTACCATTGCCATTTTAAGTGTTGTTACCTGTCCTGTTGCTTTGTCCTCAGTATCTGCTTACACGCTGAGCTGAGCTAAGTGAGAATGAATCATGTCCCAACATTGAACTCATCCTCCAACACTTTTATAAACTTCAACTCATTTGACTCTGGAATACTAATTTAACAGGTATGGCAGTAATTTGACTGGCAGACACTTTTGTGTCAACCATCAGCTCAGCAATTTGACTACTGGCAAAAAGGATAATTTATCTACACCCACAGAAGAATGTACTTTCCCAGAGATACATCAGCAACAAGCATGCGGGCCTGTTTGCCTCTCCTTAGTACTGGCATAGATTTGGAATTGACCAATATCAAAAGGCTATGAGTCTTTAGTTATTTTTGTCCTTTTTGTCATTAACATGGTTGAATGATATTGACCTGCTTCCTATTTTGATGTTTCTACAAGGACACGTTAACACACTATTGCTGCAAGATTCAAACCAGAAACTTGTGCTTTTGGGGTCATTCAAATGGTTCATTCCCCAAACTAATTTCCCTCTGTTTACTCAACTCAGCATTTTACGTGACAGACTAACCCGATGCACCACAAACAAGGAAAACTTTATTTTTTCAGGCCATTTCATGACTATATCACATTTAGTACATGTAGATACAGACTGTACTTAACTTTCTGTTTCAGTAATTAGTAAATCAAAACTCTTCTTATGGATCTTCAGATATTTACAAGAATGGCAAAAGAAAAGTTGAAAAAGTGTACTAAATAAAAATATATCAAAGAAACATATTGTGCAAGCCCAGATTCATTGTTTGATGTTTCTACTGCACTTGGACCTCAGATCACAGAGCAAACAATGTCTGAACCATATCTGGAAAAAAAGAGACATCAGTCATTAGTTAAAAAATCTTTTTCTTATAATCCATCCTTTGATCATGTTAAATCTGCAGTGTGCTATGGTGCGCTATGTCCTGTCATGTCCAAATTAGGAAGTGTAACGTGCAGACAAGTTAATGTAGCGACACACCCCGACATGTTTCAGCCCAATGCTGATTTATGGAGAGAGATAGAGATATATATATATAAATCTATCTATCTATCTATCTATCTATCTCTATCTCTATCTCTATATATATATCTATATATATATATCTATATATATATATATATATATATATATATATATATATAGATATATATATATATATATATGCTTACCCTTAAACTCTAAACTGTATTTATTTTTTGTGTATATTTTTATTGAAGCATTGACATTACAGTTATGGGACATTTTTGAGATATTTTTTATACAGAAAGAGGGGGGAAAGGAGAGAGAGAGAAAGGGAGAGAAGGTTGTATAATCATTGTTATTGTTTAACCTTTTTCGAAGAGAGGCAGAGAGCCAGAGGGAAAGAGAGAAAGGAGGCTGTATTTCTAGAACCAAAAAGAAAGCTGATAAAACAGATTGGATAATCGAGTCAGGCTTTGATCCCATCATGTTGAGGTGTCACTAACCAGGGTGGGACATGCTCCTCTTCAGCATTCTGAATGACTCTCCCGACAACATGTGAATCTCATCCCTCAGTCGCCGCCGGCCGTCCAGTGTCAAGTGCCACAAACACGACTTCCTCTTGCCGTCCCTGCACAGCTGGTGGGGGGTCTTTCGAAAGCTGTTGCTGAAGCACAAGTTATGTCGGATGGTGTTTTTCCAGCCATCTGGAGCCGTCTGGAAGAAGGGGAAGTGCTCTCTGGGAAAATGCCACGAGGGAAGATCTGTGAGACTTTCAGTTGCAATCACAAGAACCTCAAACCAACACTTTTTTCTCGGTGATAATGACCTGGTGAAGTTGTAAATCTGCTGGACGTTGAGGCTCCCAGTATGGCTGCTGCTGAGCGCCATGGCGATGAGGATGCAGTAATTTACTGGCGGCCGTGGCCAGCCTCCCATCTTCATGACCTTACAGTTCTGGGACTAAGCAGAAACTAGGAATTATTCAAATGCTTTTCAACATTGTAATGTTATGGGTTCATTTCACTTTCAAAGCTGAAAGTCTTTCTTCTGGTCTTCAAAAAAGGTTGAATGTCATATCATTGACTACAGGTAAATCTAAGTAACCACAGAGAGGAAATGTTACATCCTAATATGATACCAAAATGATCAAAGGACATTCAGTCTAATTATTTAAGAACTTTAAGGGGTCTTTGAGGGATTTTCTGGATGTGACCAGTCATAAACGGCTGAAACGACTCACAAACATTGACTGTACATGCAAACCCTGATGTCCTGTATGTAAATGAGGGCAAGTTTAAGTGTGGTGATTATTTCCAAGAATATCAGTCTTGGTGCAAGGAGAACCTTAACTTTTGGAAGGAAAGGCCATCTAGTGAGTGAGCGAACATGGCGGTTTGGGATGGACCATCTGTTAAATGACAGTGAATCAATATGGCAGCATTGTAAATGCTCTGTACATCATTAAAGAGGAACCTTCCCTGGGCCAACCTCAGCATCCTCACCCTGGGTTTGGGGGTCCTTCCCTTGCGTCCACTCTTGGCTGGTCGACATGCATGTAAATCACTGTAACCTTCTTCATCTTTGATCTAAAAGGGGGTTACATACACACACACTCACGCCGCTGTCTGAATGACTTAATTGATTTTCCTTTTACACTGAAGGGATACTGGAGTCTTCACCAGCCACTCTGAGTTGCGTGATGGTTGAGTCTCTGCAGGCTCCTGGTGAGGCATGTGGACGTCCTCAGCAGGTACACATATCATCTGCTGATCTGCTGTGTTTTCTGCATACTGGATGGGACAGGCAAGGTTTGGATCCACTATCAGCCACAGGTTTGGCTGCACAAATGAGTCTGATGAACAGAAAAGTCATAGCCACACATTCAAAGTGCTGCAATATCCTCTTAAGAAAAGAAGAGTCTTACAAAAGAGCAACACAGACATTTGTTCTGTCTATAAGTGAGTCAAATGTCTGATTTTCTTGACATAAATTAAAAAAGAAATGATTTCCAATGCTTTGCAATGCAGAGCCATTGAATATTCTACAAACCAGAGACAAGGTTCCCTACTGAGGAGTGAAATCCCTACATTCAATTTACTGAAAAATTGATGAACATTTCCCCTCTATTCACCTGATGTCCGGTCGTGCCAAATGCACTCATCTTTTTTTCTTGAGATTCTCGCATAGTGCCACTGGACCAGGTACTGATCGTTCACCATGTCATCTGTCAGGGATGCACAAAAATAGCCATCAGCTTTATTCACCTCTCCAGTGACATTTGTTCCTGAGTGTGAAACTGTGAACAGAACTGAGTATGTTGCCACCACAGAACGTTTTACAGTGGTGGCAACTTACTGAGTCTTCATCATGAAGAACAGCCCCTTTCAGATTGATGAGCATTGATGCACGCACCACTTTAATGCTGTAGCTGCTCCGACTGGCACCAATTTTACTACTTTAGATTGATTAATGGAATGTGGAATGGAATATATTCTATGTATGTAAAGTATCTTTTGAAGGTAAAATGTTAATAATCATATCTACTGTGGTTGCACAGATATACTTCCCAATAAAAGGCTGTGAAGCATATGTATTAAGGTAACAATCTGTTATGTCTTGTTGACTTCAGTTGTTTTTAATATACACTACTTACAAAAAGTTAGGGATATTCGGCTTTCGGGTGAAATTTCAGGATGAACCTAAAATGCACTTTCAATATAATAATATAATAGACTTTTCAATGCACATGTCCAACTGTTTAATGTTTCAATACTTTTTTTGCACAACTTGCTGTTCTCTAACAAGGAGCTTAACGGTAAAATTCACAACAGGGGTTTGATCCATGAATTGACCATGAATGTCCTGGTTCAATCAGAATTGGTATTAAACAGTCCTCCTCGTCATGCTGTTCACATTTTGACATCATGAGACCAAGACGACACGTAACAACTGATCAACAGTACCTTTGCCATTGCGAGGCTTCAAACAGGATGTTCTCAGACTGAATGCTCCCTGGTCCATGCCAGACGATGACGCCTGTGCCTGGTGATGTGGTCAGGTACCCTTGCAGTTTGTCTAGTACAGAGACCACACTGATGTTAACGGTTTCGAATGGTCTGACACTTGGGTGCCTCTCACCACCCTTAAATGTGCCTGGAGTTGAGTGGCATTCATCATCCGGTTCCGCAGGAACACACAATGAAGCGGTCATCAGTGTGGGATGTGGCCAAAGGACGTCCACTTCTATGCCTTTCTGTGACTCTTCCAGTCTCTCCGTTGCAACCTGCTGATGACACTCTGTGACACTCTAAGCTCAGTGGCCACTTCCGTCTGAGAACATTCTGTTTGAAGCCTCGCAATGGCGAGGTACTGTTGATCAGTTGTTACGTGTCGTCTTGGTCTCATGATGATGTCAAAATGTAAACAGCATGATGAGGAGGACTGTTTAAATACCATTTCTGATTGAACCAGGACATTTATTGGTCGATTCATGGATCAAACCCCTGTTGTGAATTTTACCGTTAAGCTCCTTGTTAGAGAACAGCAAGTTGTGCAAAAAAAGTACTGAAACATTAAACAGTTGGACATGTGCATTGAAAAGTCAAAAGGTTCATCCTGAAATTTCACCCGAAAACCGAATATCCCTTACTTTTTGAGTAGTGTGTATATATATATCTTATATCTTATCTAATATATATATATATCTTATCTAATATATCTCTATATCTGCTGAATATGTGCAGACTACGAAACTCATTGCACAACACAACTTGTCCATATAAAATACTTCAATCTTGATTCAGAAAGCTGTGCCAGTACCTACAACTGTGGAACCTGAGTAAATGTACTTAACGACTTTCCTCCTCTGAAGTTCTGATTGTAGCTTGGATGACCTTGACTCAATCAAAAGCCTCTATAGCTGATTTGTGTGACACCTGAAATGAATGAGTCTGTTTGGAAATAAATGGAAGTGAATGACTGGACTGAGCTATGTCAGAATTAAGATAAAATGTCAATCGAGATCCAGAACTTAAATCACATGGTAATTGTCTAAACCCTGAAGAGGAAGCCTGTGTCTCACCTTCTTGGTAGAACTGATCTGTTGTTGTTGTTAGCTTCATCTCATTGTACATGTCCCAGTCAGTCAGGCCTGTGGATCCATGCAGGCCAAAGATACCTCCTCTAGTCTGAAGCTGTAAGGTCATGGCTCAGCGGGTTGACAGGTCTGATCCAGATTTCCAGAGGAATCTTACTGACAAAGAGGAGCAGGTTGCAGACCTGCAGGCTGGATATGCTGCAGCTGCCACAGCACTGATTGGACTCCATGGAACCCAAGTGATTAACATAGAATTACAAAACATAGATTCTTCTTTTATCATACCCCATTGCTGGGGTTCTGGGTTTCACTGACACTTCTATAACACACTTTTGAAACACAAGCACATAAATCTCTCGCTGTAATATGTATTTCTTTACAATGTATTTAAGTTGGGACAATTCAAAAAAACAACATTCAAACTTGACTCCAGCTTATTCCAGAAGCATCATATGCAAGTATTAGGTTTACGACTCCCACCACATACCACATACGGACTATACCGCAGCAGAACAGCGGAATTAATGTAAATGTGAAATCTGTGGCTATATGCAGTATTTGCACATCCTAATTCTTTCCTTTCATCTTACTGACATTTGTTGATGAATCTCTTAACATACCGCAAACAATCATGGGAAGCGTAGCATTTCATACAGACCAGCATTGAGACGTGAGATCAGCATCTGTACCACAGCAGACTGAGGTGCACTTTCCTTTATTTGTTACATTTACAACACACATTTCACAACAAACGGATCGAAACAATAACACATTATTTTCTCTTTCTTTTTTTTTACAGCGTGAGAATGAACAAATCAATAAACATCTTTAAATATCTATCTATATATACTGCATATATCATTAAGTTTAAACATTTTAATTTGCTTACATACATTTTGCTTTAATCCAGTAAAACTCATTTACAGAGACTTCAGAGTTCACACAGACAAAGAGTGGAAAGTCACGTTAAACTGTTGTATTTTCATATCGAACAACAGTCTGATTCAACAACCTGTCTGGTGAGGTCTGTGTGTTTCACTTAGATTTTAAGGAACCCCACACTCATTTACTGGTGGAATACCAGAAACTGTAAAAGCAAAAATAAATCAAGCTGAATGATGCCAAGTCGAGGAATGTTTACGTCTTTGCTTGAAAGATCAGAAACCGAGTCTACACGCTTTAAACACTTCAGAATTATAATGAGGACCTTAAGTAGGAGCACTTTTTATTTACACACTGATTTGTCCTATCTAAATACAGGAGATTCACTCCTGGACAACACGATTTGCAAATGACTTAAGGTGATGCGTGATGTGGAGGGAGTGCCAGACAGGTCACAGTGTCCAAACGGGTAAGACAAACAGGGCCAAATGTTTGAAAGTCAAATGATCACCATAGCAACAAACGTGCAACAACCACCTCTACAAGACTAAATTCATGTTCACTGTTGTTCATCTGTTCACTCAGTATTAACCTTGATTATGTGTTTTTGATCCACACGTTAACAGTAAAGAATATGAAACAACATTACAAGAAGCATCTCAGCTGGAAGGAGGACCAATTAACACCTATGAGCGAAGAACTGAGGGAAAGTAGCATCACCCTGTCATGATCTTTAACACAGAGATGAGACTGAGACACTGTACAGGATGGGAATGAGTGAAATGACAAGGGGAGGAGGAAAGAGGAGGGAGGAAGAAGAGGCTCAAAAGATGGGTATGTAGTTGTCAATCTTTGCCCGGTGGCGCTGGGCGATGCACTCGGCAATCCAGACGATGTTCCTGCACTCCTGCTCCTTCAGCTTGACGTAGGCATAGAAAACACTGAAGTGGAACTGGTTGAGGAAGGCCAGCTTGTTCAGCTTCACCTGCATGAGGAGAGAGAAGAGGAGGAAGATGGGTGAGAGGCAGTGAGCAAGCCAATAAATTAGCATATTACATGTTTCAGTAGGAAACTATTGATAATGTCTGTGTGTGTCACCTCGTGTTCAAAGAAGCGATCCTCCAGTGTTTTGTCTCCTGGGTTGCTGCCAGCTCCCTCAAACAGCAACTTGTACTCCTGAGGATGATGTGAACCAACATTAGTTCATTACAACGTGACAAACTGCCGACTGTTAGAATAAACTGAGATGGTGTCCAGATGACTCACAGGGTAGAAGTCAGCCACAGCCTTGACCTGCTCGTAGTCATCTGCTCTGGCCAGCTGGGCGAGGCCTTCTGGGTAAAGCTTGCCACAGTGTGGGAAGAGCTTCGCACGGTCCTCCTTAGACAGCTCAGTGCCAAACGAGTTGATAGTGATGATGAAGGCTCTCCTGTCTGCCTCAAACTGTAACAGAGAGCAGGGAAACGTCCCTGAATGAGACAACATGATCCAAAGCCACACACATGCAGCATATTTACATCGACACCAGCTGGATATTATCGTTATTGGCTGATAGCAACTTGTGAAGTACATTTTCTTGATGGGTCCGAGGTTTAATTAAGCCCTTGTCTACCAGGTATGCCACACATTACTCGTTATACGACTCATTAGACTTCACCGTTTCCAATTTCATAATCTTCACTGTGCTGTACTTCACTGAGGGATCCATGTAGTTCCTCCTTCAAGCAGTTCAGGGAACAGTAGCTTGAGACATTTGGTCTCTTAAAGACACTCACCTCCAGAATGGGGCACATGGTGTCAGCGGTGGTTCCTCCCAGGTTGGAGCAAAATTTATAAAAAGCCTCCAGGTAAGCCTGAGGACAAAAACATTTTTTTATTTAAAGACAAACACAGACCATATAAAATAGAAACATTTTGAATTAAGCTAAATCTTTCTACGTCATTGTAAAGACTTTATTTCACTAATCCTATTTGCAGTTCTATTCAAACACCCCGGAATTGCACAAATGTATATTATATGATGATTATTTTGAGATGTTCAGGATTTCTGTTGATCTTATGGCTTTGGTGTTACCTTGTAAAGCGTGTTACGAATTATTTCAATGTTCATCTCATCCAAGTCCTGTTCAGATATGCAGTCCTGGAAGAATGCAGCTGAAAACAAAGGAGAGGAAGTCAAACCGACAGCAACTATGATTTTTCTCCAGCTTTGGTGCCAGAATAAGACACTACTATTATGTTTTTACAGTGCAACCTGCACGTGAGCTCAGGGTTCAAAGGGCGGCACGTATGTAAATATGTACCGAGGGGCGTGTCCACCAAGATGGCGTTGTAGAGCTCAGCTGGAGTCTGAGCGATGTTGACTGCCTCCATCTGCTCAAAGCTGCCCAGTGGGTGGCACTTAGGCACCAGCTCAGAGATGGCCCGCTGGTGCAGGGTGCCTGTGATCAGCAGGATGACGTTGTCGATCATATAGCTGTACCTGAGGTCATCATGGGGGGAGACAATAAGGAGAAGGAACATTCTCTTCACATTTGAGTAGTTGAGACTGAGACACAAGGGTTCCTCAGGGGTCCATTCAAAGACCTCCAGACCTTGTGGTTGCATGCTAGATATTGCATTAAAAAATCTATCACCTAGTTCTGACATAAATGACCCGAAAATCCTTTAATGTACACGTTGGTTTAGCGCTTACGTGATGAAGTCCATGAAGCTGGCCAGTGGCTCATACGACTGGTTCCTCATGTGGCGAAACTCCACCACCATCTTCTCCTTCAGCTTGTCGTCAATGACAGACACGGTGAGAGGAGACGCTTCATTAGCCAGGAAGCTGCCATAGTCTGTGCTCTGCAGGTGGAGCTTCAGGTCTGCAGAGGATGAAAATGAGTCAAGAGGCATTCAAACTCAGACAAATCTGCCTTTAGAATATGAATTGTAGGATTAGAGCAGAATATTTTTTCCTCTTAACAATATTATGGAGAATAAAGTGTGTCACTGGAATAATTGAGGTAGTTACTTAGTGTTACTAAGTGTTAAACTTAGTTTTCTAATGCGACTTTAATGTAGCTCAAGTGCGTTTTGTTTTGCTGCATACTTTTCACATTTAGGTGTCTATGGATTGGAACTTTCTGGTTCGATTAGGAAGCCTAGAGAGCCGGTCGTTGTTGTTGTTGAGCAAGGCACTGAACCACTATCTGCTCCTGATGTGGCGGCCGGCTCCTTGTGTGGTCAAATGCAGTCCATTTACCATTTACATGCTCAGCAGTGATCGTGACACTCGTAAAGCTCTTTACAGACTTAATTCGTATTGACACGATTCACTTCTCGCTTCTGCATAAACGCAAACAGGAAGTAACCCCTGCAATAAAATAGGAGTGATGACAAATATTTAACTCAGAAACATCCCGCCGTAAGCAGCTGTCCAGTCTCACTTCCTCCGAAAAAATTCCATTATTTGTCAGTGAATAAGACACTGCTTTAGGCCATAGCACTACGTAACCATTTCAGCTAGCTGTAGGGCTAACAGTCAAATGGTAAGAAAATGTCTCCGGTTGTGTTTGAGGCGCGCACAGTAAAGTGCTATAGCAAATTATTTATTTATAGTGTGGTTTAAAGTGTGAAACAACACAAGCGAGATTGTAATTATGTTGAAACCCAACGATATCGTTGCAATGACAGCGGCTGGTATTAGCCTTGGCCGCTAGCTCTAAGCCGTCAGCTGCCCTCGTTTTCTACTCACCTTCGAGAGTTTCGCACTGGACGAGATTCAAATAGTCTGCTTGAGACAGAATCCCGGCTTTAAAGCCTCTGACCAACCCCTCCAGGTAGCCATTATCGACGTTAAAATAGAGCTCGGAGAAAGGCATCCTGAACGGTCCGTGTGTGCCGCAGGAGAAGCGTCCGGGTTAGCGTTAACATCAGCTGACTGCACCATGTGACCGTCACCTGCTGTCATCAGAGATGTGCTTATTGCTGCGTTACTGTCTTACAGCTATTACGGCATTATGGGATGGCAAAATGAATTTTGTCAAATAGGTTTCAATAACTTCCAATATGACGTCAGGAGGTTGCAGTATGTTTCAATCAGCGGTTAGTCTCTTCATTCTTATGGGTGAATCACTATGTCTGGGATTGAATTTGCACCATAACCACACAATTTACTTGTGACATGTAATGATAAAAACTACTAAGATGATAAGACTACTGACTCTTAACTTATTTGAATACATTTTGTTCCTTCAGATAGGTAGAGGGGATGCTTTCAACATAATGTAGTCCAATGGAACAGCGAAGTATAAAATACTGCTGAATTAAAACCTGGGGTAGAAGTCAATACAACAACTAAAACATATTTTCAACAAAAACAGCGCACAAATTAATGAAACACTTGATTTAAACATCAGGACAAGAATGCATTAAAAGCTACAGATTGTCTTTAAGTTAAAAAAAATTCACATCAGGATAGCAGCAGCACTGCCCTGCCTATACGTTAGGTGTCGGTATGCACAATACGTTTGCTGCGGACCACAATCACATTAAAAAAAGAAGAAGCAGGTGCTACAAGCTTTTCGTTCCGATGTGAGACTGGCCATTTTCCCTGTGTTCCGGATTTACGGGGAGCAAACATGGCGGCAGAGGGAGATGTGGATTTGGACCTGGAAGCTGAGGAAAACTGCACCGGGAAACCGGCAGAGAAGCCTCGAAAACATGACAGCGGAGCCGCCGATCTGGAAAGAGTCACAGACTACGCAGAGGAGAAGGAAATATCCAGCTCTGATTTAGAAACGGTAATGCTAACGTTAGCTAAGTAACATGCGGCCACTCCTGGCATCACTGGCGTCACCGATAAACGAGTGACCGTGGTAACTAGTGACTTCGGCCCAAATGAGACGCTTTTCTTAGCCAATAAGATAAGAACAGTGACGTGTTTTTGAAAGAGACACCAATTCGGATCAGCTTATTAAATGGAAAGAAACGGCAACATTTCATCCAGTTGTACATCCAAATTTGTTTTTTTTCTGCTGTCACATTCAGCAGGTATTCACTAGTTAGCATGGTCACTATGTAAACTGTCACACATGTCATTCGTCCCTGTACCGTCAGTGCTAACTGTAGCTTGAAGTACTGTTTCTTTATTAAATAGCAATAATTTCCAGTTGGTAAACCCGATGAGTTGGTCACGAAAAAAACCCTCCGATGACTTTTAACATTGAATACTCAGACTTTACTTTAATAAACGTAGAAAAAGACTAATTCCATTGTTAATTCTGTTAAAAAGTTGTTAAAACTAAATATTGGACTTTTAACAAATAGTAATAATTGATAAATAATAAATATAAAGACATATATATACACAATAATGAAATTAGTGGCGTTAAAGTTGTACCAATGCCAAAGAGATTTGTTAACATTCAGTAAATACATCAGGGTTCCGTTTTGTGCCAACAGAAAGAAAATAATTTAGGAATTAAGTCATAGTTTTGGGTTGATTCCTAAATATGCCGTATATCACCACTGTTACTCCAGGTTCCCAGTATTTACACGCATTCTTGGTTTCTTGTCGTGATGATGATACGAAATTTTTAATTCCCCAATAAACCACACAGCTGATTGGAGCAGGCAGATGAGTTAAGAAGTACACTTTGATCTAGAATATGGATGCTACATAGTTAGTGTCACAAAATACATATGCTGTGTGTGTGTGTGTGTGTGCGCGTGTGTGTGCGCAATGAATTAGAATATTGTGGAAAAGTTAATTTATTTCAGTAATTCAATTGAAAAACTGAAACCCTCCATATTTTATAGATTTATTACACACAAAGTGAAATATTTCAAGCCTTTATTGGTTTTAATTTTGATGATTATGGCTTAAAGCTCATGAAAACCCCAAGTTCAATATCTCAGAAAATGGAAATATTGTGACTGGCATTGACCTAATTTAATTTAATCGACTGACATTGACTCAATCAGCTCATGAACTCAAATCACCTGCTGAGGTTTCCTGAACCTTTTAATAGTCTCTGTCTGGTTCAGTTGGCGACACAACATGGGGAAGACAACCATATTCTAATTTATTGAGCTGCACCTGCACAGTATGACCATGTTTTTGTTGTGTTCCAGGCCATGTCCGTGATTGGAGACAGGAGATCACGAGAACAGAAAGCCAAACAGGAGAGGTAGGAGGAGCTTTACTCACACACGCACGCACACACAGGATGTGTATCAGCAGCATGTGTTCCTCTTCCTTCAGCTATTAGCTAAATTAATAACCTCAACACATCTAAAATGTGACTGAATTTGTCATTTATCGCTGAGGAACACCGTTTGGTCTTGTAGGCCTCAACATAATTATTATGAAATAGTATTCATAATTTGAATTGTAAATTAAGGAAATGTGGAGGCCAAAATATGAAATGGATCTGTTAGTTTGAAGTAGAGAACCATCTGGCACTTTATCCTCATATGAATCTGGCGGAATTAGTTTATTGTTGTGCTTGCAGAGAAAAGGAGTTGGCTAAAGTCACCATCAAGAAGGAAGATGTGGAGCTGATGGTAAGTGTTTTGTAGAATTATCTTGGGATTTTTTTGTCTATTACAACTCTGGTATGTGCTGTTCACCTGTGGCTGTCATCTGAAGGCTGACTGGAATAAACAAAGTGTAAAATAAAAAGAGTGAAGTGAAAGTTATTTTGCAGTGACGTTGTGTTGGGATGCATTTGTTTCCGCTGCAGATGTCAGAGATGGAGATTTCGCGGGCGGTGGCCGAGCGTAGTCTGAGAGAACACATGGGGAACGTGGTGGAGGCTCTGGTGGCTCTGACCAACTGAACTCTCAGCTTTGACACTGGACTGCATTTTCACACCACAGCTGTCACTCCACTGTTCTGCCAGCTTTACCCCAAATCCTTACTCTTTTGGGTTTTTTTTTTAAATAAAGTTGACATTTGGCTTGCCTTTATTTGAATGTTTATTAATTCACCCAGAAACTTGAACTAACTCTGTGACAGAAGGTTTAAAGGGCTTAAACATCACCTTAAACATAAAGATCTGACCCATTCTTGAAATGATGCTGGATTATACCAACATGGTGGCGCCTTATTCCTGAACAGCGACTGTGTTAAGTCACATACTTGAATGTTTATAAACCTAGATTAGCTCAGGTTTTGGATGGATTGTTACAAACTCTTGGGCTTCATTAAAATGGCACCAACAGACCACATCTAAGCCCCATTTAACACGGACACACACGGTGACAGACACCCTGCCTGCATGTATCGACTTTGTAAATCATATTAGAGACGGGGAATCACCAAGCAATAAGTAAGAATAATTCTCTCATTCTGGATCACAAAATACCGTATAGTGGCTGAACGCTCACTGTGACACAACTTTGTGAGTTCCACACTATTGACAAAAACAAAAGGCCTGGAAAGTCAGAAAAAGGCTGTCAAACACTTGAGAGAAATGGATTTATACTAAGTCGCCTATAAACTTGGACAAAATATAAAAGTTTAACAGCATTTCTGAACAATTGAGATTTGAAAAGCAGTTTCTGTTCTCCGGCAAAAATAGAACAAATGACGCCACATCGACAGAATCCTAGAGGAAAAAGTGGAATTCAAGTCTTCTGAATGATCTCTGCCCCTCCTGGTGAGAGGACACTTCTCTCTCTCTCCCCCGCAACAGAAGGTCCAGTTCACACATGGGACGCAGCAGATCCTGCGTCTATCCCATCAGTCTCTTAATAAAATCGTAGCATCTTAAGTCTTCTTCCTCTTCAGCGTGGGTCGGTCGAACACGTCCCTCACGCCCGCCGCCTTCTGCTTGAAGAACTTGCTGTTCTGTGCGCTCTCCTGGGCCCAGGCCGAGTCGAACGACGTGGTGTCCTGGTCCACCAGGTGAGTGTACTTGGTTCTCCCAGAGCGCCCAAAGTTTTTGACCTTAGTGCAGAAAAAAACCACAAGAGAACAAATCAGACCTGAACCTGATCATCCAATAGCAGCTAGCCTGTTCTAAAAGGCCTTACATTACATTACGGTCATTTAGCAGACGCTTTTATCCAAAGCGACTTACAATAAGTGTGTTCAACAAAGGTAGATAAAAGAACTTCAGGTCACAAGAAATCGTAAGCGCATTTCCTTCCTAAACCAACAGCTAAGAGCATAACTAGAGCTAGAGTAGAAGTGCAATAAGTTAGGTACTATGATGAATGAGAAAAAACAAAAAACAAAGCCTTGACTGATAAGTTCTGAGCATGACAAGTCTGGACCACAGCTAATTATAACCACATCTACAAGCTTTCTTCTATCCCGCTTGGCTGGGGACACGCGCGTTCACAGTCACATCACAGGCTGCAGCTTTGAGAAATGGTTCCATAGTTTAGATTTACACGTTTTGCTGGAGTGACAACATGAGTGAGTAAGTCAATTAACTACAGCTAATCAATGGGTCACAATAACAACAACAGTCAGAATCGCAGCACAGCGAAACACAGGAAACACAGCTGACCTGCATGACTTTAGGCAGGATGGTTTTGTTGAAGTGATCCTCCAGAGTCGGTGCGCTGAAGTCTCTTCTGTACACGTCCTCCTCCTCGTCCTACCACACACACGAAAAAAAGGTTAAACACACACGCCACACACCCGGGCGGGAACCGTGTCCACTCCTTTGCGATTGGCTGGCCCGAGGGGTCCTTCCTGTGTGTGTGCATGTCTCACCATGAAGAAGGCTCCCCTGTGGTAGTACTTCTGCAGGAACTTGTATTTGCCCTTGCTGGCTTTGTTGGTGACGAACTTTCCGTTGTTGCGGAGCTCCGCCCGCCGTTCCTCCTCCGTCAGGCTGTGGAATCGGTCAATCTCAGCCTTCTCCTTCTCCATGCTGCAAGGAAACGCCCCACAGCTTCAGCAACAGCAACACTGTGCTACCTCATGTGTGACTCACTACATGTCATCATATCACTACAGGGTCCGATAGCAGTTTAATATTGGCCAAGTGTAATTCAGATTTCAGTATAAATTACACCTGAGCTGCAACTAAAAACATTATTTAACCTGTTCATTTTTTAGATGAATCATTTACTCTAAACAATAACCAACATAATAACAAAAGCATCTGCTAAGATACATAGTTGAACTTTATAAGTGACTTCATTGATACATTATGAGTATTACAGCTCATATCCAAATGTAAATGTCACCACTTTTTGCCATGTCCATATTCTATCAGTGCTATATTAAGTATTTAGTAGTACTGTTTGATACTATAGAAGTGCAGTTGACAGTGTGTGTGTACTCACAGCTCTCGGGCCTCCCGGTCCCTCTTGATGCGCTTCAGCTCGCGCACCTTCCAGCCTTCGTACTCCTCCTCCTCGTTCTCTCCGTCCGTGTCCAGAGCATCCAGAGCGGCCAGCGTGCGGCGGTTCTCCTCAAACTCCTTCTTGGCTTCCTCCTCCACGATCTTGAGGGTATAGCGGCGCCGCTCCTCCGCTGTACGCTTGGCCTCAGCCTCCAGCTCTCTCTGCCGCAGCTCCTCGGCTTCGCGCTCCGCCACTGTCACTCTGTCCTTCCTGTGGGACAGACAAGGAGAAGGGAGGACTGAGGTGAGAAATGCTCTTTCTGTGGTGTAAGTTTGTGTCAGTGGCTGTGTTGCTCTGTCATCTATTCAGGTTCGGGTGCAAACAAATACAAATCTACGGCTGATGGACTTTCATTATTGCTGTCTGCGGTTTAACCAAAAAGCCTTTTGTTTCCGTTGGAGCTTCTGGAAATCTCAGCCTTCTTACTTGCGGATGAAGACGGGTTTGAGTCGCGGCTCTGCTTCATCCTCGCTGTCCGTGTACTCCTCGTACTCAGACTCGGACTCCGATTCCTCTCCCGACTTCCCCTCCTCCTCTACCTCCATGACCTCCATCTCCTCGTTCTTTCGTTCTACCGCTCTGAGGCGCATCATCGACCTTCGCCTCTCAATTTCCTGCACAGAACCAAACAAACTTGTCAACAACGGAAGTGCCTGCGATAAAAAATACTCCGACCATAGTGACCGTATAAGTCACCTCATCATCCACTTCTTCCTCTTCCTCCTCTTCCTCCTCGCTGCTCTCCTCCTCTCGCTCTGGGTGCCACGTGCCTTCGTCTGAGTCCTCACTGCTCTCTGCTATCAGCTCAGGCTCTGCAATCTGCCTGTGTCTCGCGAGCCTGAGGACAGAATGTCAAATAATCACATCCAGACCCCAAATACCTCATGTCAAACCTCCCACGGACGGACCGTTACCTTTCCTCCACGTCCTCGGAGACACGGTTGAGTAGACGTTTGAGGCGAGGGTCAGAGACCTCCTCTTCCTCCTGCTCTATCTCCGGCTCCGTGTCCTTCCCCTTCTTCACAAACTGGAAGTCCTCTTCTTCCTCATCTGATGACTCCATGGGTGCGTAGTCTGGACGCTTACCCGACACGTACCTCTTCACCTTCACCTTCTCCATGGAGATCTCGCCTGGAATACACAAAGTGAGGTGTTTAAGTCAAAAAGACGACATAATGATGATGAAGTGAGCGAAGGGATCTGAATGTTTTTCAAACACGTTATCTTTGGATGATTTACAAATTAAGTATCTATGGATTGTGGGAAATGCTGAATGTGTATGATTTATAAATTAATTTAGATTCAAAGCGGCACTTAACCATTCAAGATAATTACATATAAGTAATTAAAGGCAGGCAGCATTAGGGATCATGACTGAGCGCGTGCAGTTTATTAAAGGAGTGTTGTATTTGGCTATTGTTTACTTTAAATACATCGTGTTATTATAATTCTTCTATATGTCTGTTGCGCGTGTTGTTTTGTCTTATATATTTAATAAATGCGGAGTTAGTGGCTGTTTGCATGATCGATTATAAATAAAGACTAAATCCTGTATTTTATATGAAGCGTATCTTCATATTAGCATTAGCTGTTAGCATGATTCTAGCTAGACTGATACTCCGGCTCACCTTTCTCATTCCGGATCGGCACGGCTCCGGCCGTGGACTGGATCGGGGGAAGCTTCATGTTGAGGGCTTCGCGACTAGACATGACTGCCCGCTCAACAATAACAACACAACAGAAACACTTATTTGGATTGTACGTCGACAAGAAAAATGCGCTCGGCGTTTCCTCAGTTAAGCGGAAGGTTTGAGAAGCGGACAGGAAGTTGATTTCTTCCGACAGACGTTTCCGCCCAACCAGGGAACGACAGGTTAAAACATTTCCAGCCTTCAATTAAACCTCAACATGAAATATGTTTCCTCGATCGTAGAAATTTTGCGACAGCTGGCGATAATCACTTTTATGTGTGCTTATATGTGTGGGAATCCTGTAGTAGAAATGGTTTGTCAAAAAACATTTTAGGTTATTTAGGTGTATGACTGCCCTCCGGCGGCTGATGGTAGCATCTTCGGTTATTCGGGTGTATGACTGCCTTTAAGCGGCTGATATCAACATTTCTGTTAGTTAGGTGTATGACTGCCCACTAGCAGCTGGTATTAACATTCAGTTATTCAGGTGTATGACTGCCCTCTGGCGGCTGATAATAACATTTCGATTTTTTAGGTGTATGACTGCCCTCTAGCGGCTGATATTAAAACGTCGGTTATTCAGGTGTATGACTGTCCTCTAGCGGCTGATACTAGCATTTTGGTTAGTTAGGTGCATGACTGCGCTCTGGCGGCTGATATTGACATTTCGATTTTTCAGGTGTATGACTGCCCTCTGGCGGCCGATGTTAATATCTCGGTTGTTCAGGTGTATGACTGCCCTCTAGCGGCCGATAGTGCCTAACTTTGTGTCATGTCTGTGTATGTATACATTTCGTTCCTTAAATCAGTGGTTTTCTACATATTAAGTATTTCACAAGACACCTGTTGTAAGAGCCAAAGTTTAATGACATCAAATTTGTTAAAGTAGCTTTAGAGTTTTGACTGTACATTTAACTTAACAATTTTGTGGTTTCTGATGACACATTATTAGAAAAGTTCCCTAGTCTCATGGTGCATGTGACTAACACTGTTAACCAGGCTTATCCAAGAAGTGACACTCTATACTGAAGAGGAAGCAAGGGTATACAATGGTTGATTGATAAGTGTTGAAACTGGAATACAAATGAACCAGATGACATCCACGTGAGTTTGAGCTCAAATCTTTTCCCTGTTGGGGAAGAGATGGATGTCTGAGGCCAAATGAGGCCCTTACAGTGGACAGGCATCTCTCCTTGCTACCAACACATGATTAAGCTGTATCACGTAATTAAATGAGAAAATAATCATAAAGTTGCCAAACAAATGCAGAAATAGAAATCTTGTTTATTTAGAGTTTAGTGCTTGGCGTGCTCTCAGAGATGAGCGCCCCTCTGTCTGAACAGCTCGTCCAGCTTCTCCTCCAGAGCTGAATTTGTTCCCCTCAGTCCTTTCACCACCTGACAGGCCCAGATGAAATACTCCTGCACCCGCTCAGGTGTCCAGCCTGTAATAACACACACACACACACACACACACACACACACACACACACACACACACACACACACAAACAGATGGGTACAAGACAGTAAACAGTTCTGGTCACAGGTTCTGATATTTAGACAGTGCTGAACACATAAACATCACTGCTAGAAGTTGAAGCATTGAATTAAAAAAAGATCAAAGTGGCTTAAGTCTGGATAGATAATAGATATAGTTTGTTCAGCCTCAGCAGGGAGTGATGTCATAAGCGTCACAGCACCTTTCACAGCTGTTAGCCTTCATACAGCCGTCTTCACAATTTCAATAGTTGTCCACATAAACAAACTGAATGTGATGGGTGAGATCAGTGGAGTCTCTAGGCTGTCAGTGACTAACCGACGGGAGTGCACCGGTTTAGGTCCCGCAGGTTGTAGAGTTTGTCAGCCAGTTTGACCAATTTGGCCTGTTGGCTGCAGTGGGGGGCGTGAACCACCTGCATGCGCTTCCTGTCCTGTTTAGACAGACTTTTGTCGTCTGTCACCTCCTGAACAATTCGAGCCACAACTGGGCCGAAGCTGGCTTCCAACTCTGCAGGGCTGGTCTCTGTATCTTCCACTGTGTCGTGAAGCAGAGCGGCCTGTGGAAGACAACACACACACACACACACACACACACACACACACACACACACACGCACACACGCACGCACGCACGCACGCACGCACGCACGCACGCACACGCACACGCACACGCACAGTTACTCAAAGAGATCTGAAGGAGTGTGACAATGATGATCGCTAGAAGATGACACACCTGCAAAACCTCAATGTTTGTGATGCCTCCTTCATGGCTGAGGATTCTTGCAACGCCTAAAAAAATGTGCACGCGCACGCACGCACGCACGCGCGCACACACACACACACACACACACACACACTTGTGAATGCCATAGAACCAGCTACAGAAGGTGATTTGAAACAAAAGGTGATTCGACAGTAAACTCAAAAACGTCATCACTCACGTTCACATACAAGCAGACAACCTGTGTTAATAATCTCTTAACAAAGACAACAGAGACTTAAAGACGACAAGATACCAAAGTTACAGTTTACAAGCTTTTTGAAGAAATGCCCCTCACGCAACACTTAACCCCAAACAAAAAAAGTTAAAGTCAGGCTTGTTTATTGCTGAACTTTGATTTGTGTGGATAATATTTAGAGAGAAGCGGTTTCCCTTTAGCTTACCTAAAGGATGATTAATGTACGGCGTTTGTTCGGGATCTTTGCGCCGTTGATTGCGATGTTTCTCTGCGGCAAAATTGGCAGTTTCTAATAACAAAGCCACGTCTGAATTCATGATATAGCCTCAATGAGGAAACAGCGTCATATGGTTGTTTGGAGCTTTAAAGTCGCTCCGGTGAAATGTCAGCAGCCAATTCCGGTTTCTTCTTCAAGTATATTCCTTCTTCTGTGTGGTTAAGGGCAGTTTGCAAGCAGCAAAGAGGCCTTAAGCGCCATCTACCGATCTGGAGTCTGAACTGTGAAGAATACGCACAAACGAACAAATTTTACCTCTTAACCTCTTAGTCCCCCAGTTCTTGTATTCTACCCTTCAACATTTCATCTCTTTCTCTATCGTATGCATGACAGATGTGTCTGACATGACAGGGTTAGGGTTAGTTTATACAGTTTCAGTTCACGTCTACCTGATTCACGTATCTTGTTAGAAATAAGTAATTATACTTATTATACTTACTTAATATATAACTTATCAATCCTTTATTAAAGACACCATCGGATGACATGACTATGAGTATGAGGTTGTTGAATAGTTTTGTGATAATTTCTTCAAAGCATAGAGAAGAAAACAAATGAATGATAAGTAATATGAAGAAATAGTCACACGAGAAATAGTTTCAATCTACACCCCTTTTCCGAGTTCTCTTTTCGCAAATTCGCTAATTTGTCTACAATTTAATTCCCTATTATTCTAACATGAGCTCGTAACCACACGCATTTCACACATAACCAAGGTCCTCTTTTCCAAAAGAACTATATAATACATTTGGTTAACTTTGTATAAAATGACTGTGTAGAGATTAGTTTTGATTCCAGATATTTCACTCTTTGTGTTGTCATATCATGTGGTCCGTCCCTTAGAGTGTCCGGGTAAAACAAACAGCTGACAGGGGTTTATTTTTTCCTGCTTGTGTAGCTACGGAAGCAGACAGCTGCTAAACTCTCCTGTTTGGTTCATTGGCTCATTGTTTAGTTGCTGTCATTTAAAAAAAAAACATTGATTCGAATTTATGTATATATTGACGCCAGGTAGTTCAACTCGTCAGGATGCTCGTAATGTCAAGGGCTGTCTTTAGCCAGGAAACTAATCTAGCTAACAGGTTAGCCACAGTGCAGGTTTAGACATTTTTGCCTTGTATTTCTGGAGGAATAGTCAGGTTTGGTTTGTGTGCCTGCAGAGGCCAGCATGGCGCACAGTAGCCGGAGGGATTCACCAGAGCTCCCTGACTTCTCTCTGCTGAAGAGGCTGGCCAGAGATCAGCTCATCTACCTGCTGGAACAGGTCAGGTTTGACTGCAACACCTAGCTGCAGCTGCAGCTGCATCAACATCAAATTATTAATTTAATAATAATTAAATGTATTAATGACTTAGTGAGTGTTGCTGATGATGTAGGCTTCATCAGTCTGTGGCCTCCAGCAGAGCTGCTGTGGTCGTTTTCACTCCTGAGGTTGAGATAGCTTGTGAGGTTGATTGAACTGATGGGCAATACCAGTTGATCTATCATGAAAGAGGCGGCTCAGCCATCAAGAGGGAGCTTGGAGTACAACTGCTGCTCCTGAATGACATGGCTTGGGCTTAGGTGTTCTCCAGGGAGGTCCAGTTAGGTGGAGACCATGGAGTCAGAATACGCTGAAGGGGTTAGATTATAGTTCTATCTGGCCTGGGAACATTTTGGGATCCCCTCAGGAAAAACCGGATGATTGGGAGAGGGCTATCTGGGATACTTTGCTTAGTTTGACCATGACCTGGAATAAGCATAGATAGATAGATTTTTTTCATTTATTTGAAAATCCTACATGCAGTGAGTGTGTTTCAGGGTGTGTTGACTTCTCCTTCTATTTTTCTTCATCTCTTAGCTGCCTGGGAAGAAGGATCTCTTCATCGAGGCAGACTTGATGAGCCCCCTGGACCGTATTGCCAATGTCTCTATACTGAAGGTAAACCAGCTGCTCACCAGCTGTGACAACCCAGACTCCACACCTCACACAGCTGTAATACAGACATTTCATCACACATTTTGTCTCTTTTCTTTTACAGCAACATGAAGTTGATAAACTCTACAAGGTGGAATACAAACCCATCGTCAGCACCTCAGATCAGTGAGAAATTGCACACACACACACACACACACACACACACACACACACACACACACACACACACACACACACACACACACACACACTGTGATGGCACAACAACAAGGCTTCCTGACGATGTGTATTCACTCTCTCTTAGGCTCTGCTTTCTAATTCGGCCCAGAATACAAACAGTGAAGTGGATTTGTGGTAAGTAAAGTTGTTTTTGTAAAAGCATCCCTAATGGAAACTGCAACATTGACCATTGTTTTTCCTTCAAAAGTATGATCAATAAGCACAGTTTGCCTCACTGCCTGTTTTGTCTTTTCAGAATTCTAAAGTTATTCAATTGTAGATATTAAACAGACGAAAGCGGCAAATAATTAGAGAATTTGGTGCTGGTGATAGTTTTTACTTGAATAAATGAAAAAAGAAAATCTCCCTTCTAAAACATTTTGTGTCCAGTTTCTGTTGGTGGTCTACCTGTTTCATTGCTCCATAATGTAATCATTCATCAGTTAGTTATGAGATAATCCCAATCAGCCAACACAATCGATGCTTTCAGATATTGATTTGATGTCTTTTCCTGTTCCAGATGTGGCAAATGCAGACAAGGCAGCTGGAAGATTCAGAAGATATAAGATCATATTTACCCCTCTGAAGGTACTTGCAGTCCTGCTGCCTTTTTTGGCCTTCTACCTAGCTTTAGTCTGGACAAATCCCCTGATATGTCATCTCTGCCCCTCGTGTTGTGCAGTTCTATGCGTGTGAGACGGTGCTGGAGGAGCAGGGCATGTATGGAGGTATGCAGCTTTGCTTCTTAACAGTTTTTTCAGAACATTCAATGTCTGTGTGAGCAGATGAAAGTGTTGATAACGTTGTCCATGTGCAGATGTGACCACAGACGAATGGGCTTTCTGTCTCCTTCCACTGGACGAAGACATCATCAGTTTGGAGCTCCCAGAATTCTTTCGAGACAACTTCCTGGTAACGATGCACACAGGGTCTGAAATTCTGAAAAATGTTTTTTCTAACAACCACTTAGTGTAACTGTGTTAATATCATAGTTACACTAAGTGGTTGTTACTAAAAACATCTGAATATCTAACATATCTATCTACAAAATGGTGATCTGTCCATGCATGAAAGAACCAGAGGAGCTCTTCATCCTGAACCCTCACATTGTGTCACTTGTGCTTTCCCAGGCAGGGAACCAGCACTGGGTGAGGACGGCGGGCAGCGCTCTGCATCTCCTTCACTCGCTTTACGGCCCGTTCTCTAAGGTCTACGGGATCGGACGATGCTCCAAGGTAGAGTCGTAGGCCAAAGACAAAGACTGTCACATCAGCTAATTAAACTGGGTCTCATGTAGTGACGGATGTGGCTTTAAAGTTGTGTATGATTAATTATATAGCTTCCATTAATTTGGTCTTTCTGCTCACCAGATGGTGTGTGAGTCATGGAGGGAGCAAGTAAAAGAAGGAGAACAGAGAGCTCAGAATGCCGAAATTGGAAATGTTTTTGTTATCGACAGAGGTATGGAGCACATACATACATACATACATACATACATACATACATACATACATAAATGGAATTAATAGGACTCTATCATTTGAATATACAGGACTTAGTAACGTTATTAGAGCAAGCAAGCAGATGAGGAACTGTGCAGAATGCCTCAAAGGAGAGTTTGAATGAGGTTGGGGTGTTAAACTGACTGAACAATTAACCTGTTGCCTGATCGGATTCCAATCATTCAATGTGATCGTTTGCATTTTCCCCCCCTTACAGTGTGCCATTCTCTTTTGCAGATGTGGACCTTGTGACCCCTCTGTGCTCGCAGGTCGTCTATGAAGGACTCGTGGATGATATATTTAGAATCAAATGTGGTAGGTGATACACCAACTTGTGATTTCAGACACTCGACTGGAACAAGACGGGCTGGTTGGATGTTTGAGTGATTTGATTGGAGCTGGAATAGATCATTTCAATCAGAATCCCTGGCTAGTGGAGCTTCCTGTGAGCAGCAGTCTGGGTTTAGTTTCTCCTGCAGAGTTCGGCCTTGCTTGTGGCAGAGATACTTTTGTGTGCTTGTCTCATCTTATTCTTTGTTCTGCAGGATGTGTGGAGTTTGGACCTGATGTCACCTCATCCGACAAAAGTGTGAAGGTCATGCTGAACTCCCAGGATAAGGTAGAGTCGATGTCAGAGTTGTTCGCCTGATATCAAGTTAAATGATTCCCTGAGCTCGTGTTTGTGTCTTTTAGGTGTTCAGTGAAATCAGAAATGAGCATTTCTCCAACGTCTTTGGCTTTCTCAGTCAGAAAGCCAGGAATCTCCAGACTGCATACGATGTAAGAATGAATGAAAGATGGTGTCATGTACTCATCAGTGCTTATTGGAACTAAGGCCACTAACCCAGATACATTTGGTTTCTTCTTTTCATGAATTCCTCAGAAACGTAGAGGGATGGACATACAGCAGATGAAGACGTTTGTGGCAGAGGAACTAAAAGGCTTAAAACAAGAACATCGGCTCCTCAGTTTACGTGAGTTTCAGAATAGATGAATGACTTTCACACCATATTTGTAATGTGTCGCTGAACATCAAATATTCTTTCAGATATCGGTGCCAGTGAATCCATGATGAAGAAGAAAACAAAGCAGGATTTCCAGGAGATGCTGAAGACAGAACACTGTAAGATTATTTTATAATGCAGCTAAATGCAATGTTTGATCTTTTTCTTTAAATGTTTTCAGTTCTTTTCTGTTAATACGTCTGTCGTCTCCTGCTCTTTTTCAGCCTTACTGGAAGGCTTTGAAATCCGTGAATGTATTTCCTTCATAGAGGAACACATCAACAGACAGGTGGCTTTACTAACACATACAGTCCTCGTCCTAATACATGAAGATGCATGACTGTATCTGTGTCCTGTGACTGTCTGCTGTGATTGGATGGCTTAGTCTCTTTTTTTATTTCTTTTTTTTTTTAAAGGTCTCCATGTTAGAAAGTCTCAGGCTGCTTTGTCTTCTGTCTCTCACAGAAAATGGTGAGTTGTCTCTTATTTTATTCCAAAGACAGAGTCAAATGATAGTTTACAGTAATAACAACTTTTCCATTTCCCTCACAGGTCTCTTGCCTAAAGATTATAGATCATTAAAAGCACAATTTCTACAGGTAAACACATGAATGAATATTTAAAGTCAAATTTTATTCTGCATTTCAGGTCAAATCAACTTCTTACTTTATCAATTGATAGGTGATTACTAGGTATGCACAGTACATAAGTATAAATGTTTTTTTAAATTATTCAGTGTTTTTGCAAATTAACTCTTCGCATAATATATAGTTGTTTTTGTATTGTATTGATTTTGATGAACAGTGTTGGAAGAATGGTGCATAACCCAGGGAGGCTTTCTTCTAGGCTAGCCAAAGCCTAGCCATCTAGGCTTTTCTTCATATTGGGGTCATATATGTAAATCAATTTACACAAGTACTACTTAAGATAATTAAACCTGATGTTAAATCAGGTTTAAGTATCCTATCGTTTGTCATATCTTTAAGATTAGTGATCATGTGACTGTTTTACAGAGTTATGGGGTGCATCATCTTCTCACGTTTGCCAACCTCAAGCAGTTGGGCCTGCTGGTGGAGCAGCAGCCTGGAGAAACTCTGACTGTCATGGAGAGCAAAGTGGGCAAACTGGTCAATGACAAAACTGCAGGTGAAACTGACTTCATGTCTCAATGACACGAGTGACCCTCTGCTCACAGACAACTGCTGAGTGACTTTGTGTATGTTGGAAGACACTAGTTCTGAAGTTTTGTTCTTTTTTTACCAGGAAAACTGACAGATGCCTTCTCCTCTTTGGCAAAGAAGAGCCATTTCAGAGCCTTGAGTCGAAAGCTCAACCTGGTAAACAATGATGACTTTACTTTTCTGCTATTACAGGCTCTTTATTTATATTGGCATGATTGTTGCTGTGTTTCTGAATTCATTACCCATTTTGTTGTCATCTAAAAATCTAACATTCTAATACTCAACATGAAAATAAAATAGTTTTTTTTTTACTGAATCCTCATTGAGGTTACGGGTCATGTTTACATTTGATCTTCATCTTTTAATTCAGCATAACGTTTGTATGGTGTATAAAGCATTCATGTAATGGACTGGAAATGACAAACCGCATGCTGCCTTTTCGTATTCTACATAATAGAACTAACTAAGAGCTGGAGTAATTGCAGATCAAAACAACATGTGCGATATTTTCACACTGTTTCCTTGCTGGATCAACAAATGGCAGTGATATGTAGATAGAAATGCAAAGCAACATCTGTAGCTGTGTTGTCATATTTTCTCCACAGGTGCCAAAGTCAGATGAAGAGTATGACCTGCGTGTCCCAAGAGATATGGCTTACATCTTCAGTGGCGCCTACGTACCGCTGAGCTGCAAACTGGTTGAGCAGGTGAGAAAACCCAGCAGGAGTGTAAGATTCCTGTACTCCACGGTGCCTGATCATCTGTGCCGTTAAAAAAGACAGATTGTGTCATCATCAAGCTTTTATTGTGCTGTTTCTCCTGATGTGTCATCCACAGGTGTTGGAGCGTGACGGCTGGACGGGGCTTGAAGAAGTAACCAGGCTTCTCAATGGGCAGGAATTTGCATTTACAGGTGAAATCACTGTGAGATTTTGATATTCTGTTAAACATGAAATGTGTGTGTTCAGTATACATACAATACATACATACATCAATACCTATACAGTGAAACTACATTTCGACATTTCTATGATATTGATATGAGTGTTATAGATTCTCTGTCTTTCATCAGGCAGCAACGGAGGCGATTTGAAAGGAAAAAACGATGCTCAGCGCGTCATCCTGGTCATGTTCCTTGGTGGCTGCACTTTCTCTGAGATTTCAGCTTTACGTTTCCTTGGCAGAGAGAGAGGTAGAACATGTGTGATGCACTTTGTGGCATTAAGAAACTATAATACTTTGGTGGAGCCTGTGTGTTTGTGAAAATTATATATGTAATATATTAAATTAGGCTTCTGTTTTTTTTGCAGGGTACAAATTCATTGTGGTAACAACTGCAATTACAAACAGTGTGAGGCTGCTGGAAGCTATGCTGGAGAACCATGCATAAGCTCCAGTACTCTGAAGGTCACCACATCATGATGGACTTATCTGAAACATTCCTGCCACATTCCACCACATTATCAAAGGAATATCCTGACAGCAAATGAACTGTAAAGACTATAACATGAATAAATGTTTTAACATTTTTGTTGCTTTATTTATGCACTCATCCACTTGCACTTCATTGAGATGCTTTTTTAGCTTTACTGCACAAGTGATGACATAATCAGGTAATAGATTTAAGGAAACTCTCAAACCATGGTCAAGTACAAAAGAAATTATAAGGAGCTGCAAACGCATACGACTCAGATACATTTATTTATAAGACCCCCAAAATATGCTGCACTGCTGAAACAACTAACAAACTGGAAGAGATCTTAAAAAAATACATTTTTGAATCTTAAAGTTTCCTTTAAATTTAGAAAAGACGGCAATGAACAGAAAACTTCACTTTAAATGACACGCGTGTCAAACTCAAGGCCAGCGGGCCCACGTCATTTTATGTGAGGGAGAGCTTTCCTCCACATGAGGACACATCGCAGTTTAAAGCTCGTTTTTCATGATTTGCATCCTGTTAAGTAAGGCACGACAGCATTTGACAAGAGTTTAAGAAAGAATGTTTGGAATAAATAAAAATTCTTTCACATTTTGCACAAACTGACTCACAGTGAAGCTTATGTTACTGGAGTAGTGCGTGAAATGACGATAGATGAAACAATACAACCGCTGTGATGTCATCAACGCTGGTGCATGATGCAAATTTACACATTCGTTCACAGTTCTTTAGTTGGTGTCTAATCTGAACATTTGACATCGTGTATTTGTCGCAATTTATTTAAATAAACCCAAAGCAATTCATACTTGAAGCACGTTCCCCTTAAAATGTTGACGTTTATTACTTAAAAAAGAAATATACTCTGATAGAGTATTTTCACCGAGGGTATTCTGGTGAATCGCCTGATTAAAAAAACGAGCTGTTGAAATGTTAGCGAGACATTGCGCTGGTACTGTGAGGGATTTTTGTAATTTTAAACGCAAATGGTATTTGTAAAGTTGACATGAAAGGCGCTTTTATTTTTGAAGGGCGTCGTCGCAGCATGGCGGAAGCATGTGGGCGGAGTCACCGGTTGACGTCAGGGAGGTCAGAACCTGCTTGGGCAAAGTCAGTTCAGTGTGTTCGTTGTCCACGCGCTCAGCCATGTCTGCAACGCTAGCCAGGTTCCTCTTCTACCCGACATTAGCCTACAATGTGCTGATGGAGAAGGTGTCCTCCAGGCGGTGGTTCGACCGGGTGGACGGGACTGTGATTCTGGGAGCGCTGCCGTTCAGATCCATGACCAAACAGGTCAGAATGAGGAACAGTAACTTTATTGGTAGCTGTAACCGTACCTGAACATCCAACGGTTGTATTTGGTATTAATGATTACCGATTATAAAAAATAGCGATCATTGAATAAAACTGCGCATATTGAAGTGGAAACAATTATGTTGATTTGTCATCGCTGTTCTGTCTCTCAGTATGTGCTGAAATCCTCATTACATTGTCTTTAAAGTGACAATGTAATATTGTATATTATATATATATTATATATTATATATACAATCCTATATCAACTGGTGGACTCTCATGTGGGAAAAAACATTGAGTAACCGAAAATGTCCAACATTTGCCTACAGGGGCTCAACTGTCAATCATGTCATGTTCTCAGGGTGTTGTTCGGAGGCAGGACTGTGGTGATGCACTGCTGGAATCAGCGATTTCTCTTTCTCTCTCTCTCTCTCTCTCTCTCTCTCTAACCTTCCAGAGAGCTGTTTGAATAGCTAAACTGAGACTGTGACAACTGAGAGTTCTTTGTTGTTCTTTGTTTCACAGCTTGTACAAGAAGAAAACGTGCGGGGAGTTGTGACCATGAATGAGACATATGAAACCAAATATTTCTGCAACTCAGCTGAAGTGAGTTCACTGCACATCTCTCTCTCTCTCTCTCTCTCTCTCTCTCTCTCTCTCTCTCTCTCTCTCTCTCTCTCTCTCAGCCTATCCTTTAAAGTTTAGTCTTAATTTCACCATTTCATTAATCTACATATTTTTAATTTTGCCACAATAGTCACAGGTTGTGTTGATTTTTGTGTTGTGATGTCAGACGATGCAGGTCACCAAAACTACTGTGAGAGGTTTAATCACTGTGCTTGTTGGGGTGTAGTCTTTGCCAAAAGGTGAATCCTATGTGCAAGTAGTCAACGTTCGCACTCACTGCTTTAGTCAGCTGCGACACATTAAGGGTTAATAACGCACCGCAACCCTACTTAGACAACATGTACTTAAGAATTTGATATGCCAGTTCTGTGTATTAACATATTCCATGACAAAGCCTCAGTGTATGTTTCCCATTGTGCTGTGTTGCCTGCAGGAGTGGCAGGCAGCAGGTGTGGAGCAACTGAGGCTGAGCACCGTCGACATCACAGGCGTTCCCACTCTGGAGAACCTGCACCGAGGTGTGGAGTTCACCCTGCAGCACAGAGAGCAGGGAACCACCGTGTACGTCCACTGCAAGGCAGGACGCTCCCGCAGTGCCACAGTAGTTGCTGCATACCTCATACGGGTCAGTCTTAGTCTTGAATTGGGCCTGATGTTTTGAAACAGACCAGAACCACCACATTTTTTAGAATCCAACTGAGCATGAACAGTCCCATTGGTTTCAGACAGTGATGTCAAGCTGGAGTCAGTCTATAAATGAATCAAACATCAGTCATCTTCAAATCAGCATGTGTGTGCATGTGGCCTTGACATTTTGCTCCTATGTTCCCAGTTACACTGCTGCACTCCAGAGGAAGCATGTGAGAAGCTTGCATCTGTGCGTCCACACATACTCATCCGCTCCGCTCAGCTGGAGATGCTGAGGAAATACTACACACAAGTGTGTGGACAGTCGAACTGAGACCATCAACCACATGTGGACATTTGATGGTTCCTACTGGATGTGGAACACTGGACTGAGAGCTTCAATTAAATCACAATAATGAGTTCACTTTTAGATCATCATATTTATCATGATAAAGAACACATTTAGATTTTTTCCATTTGTTTCTAAATGTAAATTGCATCACGTAAGTTTCCTGGCAAATGACAGATTATAATGAGTTCATGATTACTTGGTAACATGAACATAATGATCATTGCAGATCTGTAAGTGTCAACATGGTTCAGATTTCCTTTATGTAAGATTCCTCTGCATCTCAGCTATAATTTCTGAAATCAAAACATGGAATTTGTGAAGCTCAAGCCTTATGTTAAAACAATCATTTGTTTCACACAGAAATACTTTTGAAATTTAAGAAGCAACACGAGATCCTCAATAATAAAGAAACTTCAGTTGTTCTGAATGTGAATTTTCTTCGACACAACTAAAATACATAGTTGTGCACAATTAAGCAATGCAACAGTTACTGTGTATACTGGTATGTATTGAAGTATCTTTTGTAGAATACAATGTTTAATAAAAATGTGTGAGGTGGACACTGTGTGTGGGAATATCAATGTTTTAAGAAAATTAATATCACATATGTAAATATGAGGGGGGTCTTGAAGGATTTCAGTTTTGCATTTGTAATGAACTCTGACAAGCATTCATACAATTCTCAGAAGAATGACCCCTATGATGTCATAATCAATTTCTTTGACTTTGCACAGCATCATCAAGGTCACAAAGTCGTTATTAAGTCGTTATCACCTTTATGGGGCTCGTGTGGGTCCACATGTGTCGATGGGGCTCCACTTGATCAATAAATTGTATTAAATTCTACTGTCATTTACCTTTAATACATTAAAATTACATTTATTTTAATAAATTATAATAAAAAACTAAAAATGTTTTAATCTAACTACCTTTATTGCATAAATGTATTTTGATTTATTATTGTATATTTTAATGTATCATACGAATGGTAAATACGTTTCAGGTGAATTAGCACATCCGTACACTTTAGGGATATTTCAGTTTGCCTTCCCACCCAACAGGTGGCGACAAAGCACGAACAGCACCGGTTCTTATTTGCGGCGAAAACAGCAAGCGGGGAAAACATGGCGTCGTCTCTGATGCGGCTCGTCCGCGGAGGTCTTGGAAGGAGTTTTAACAGTAAGCCCACTTAAACATGCGACCTCCTCCAAATATTGCACTCTGTAGTGATTTAAACTAAACGACATTAATGTGCCTACTACTGAAAAACATGCTGTTTTATTCTACGCGGCCCAATATCTTAGCTTTGACCTTCGTGCTAGCTAATGCTAACAGTAGCTTGGTGGTAACATTTTCATCAAACGTTGACATATTTATTTACAAAGATAACACGAGATGGGTGATCTTGTTGCTGCAGGGTCTTATTGTGTCTGTTGGGGATCCAGAGTCAGTGCGGTGTTCAAGAATTTCAGAATGTGAACTAGAATTGCAAAGACGTTTCCTGTGAAGTCAGAAAAATGCCATTATCAGTGCAATGCTTTATTCTTCTTGGACTTGTTTTAGTTGCTAGTCGGAGTTCATGTCTGGTGCAGCAGCAGGTCAGACTGCAGGGCTCAACCTCTGATAGCAAACGTAAGTACTCACTCATATGCTGATCAGAAGTGGAAGTTACTGCTCTGAAATTTCATCAAATGCAAACTGTCAATGGAGTAAACTGTGTTTGAATGTTTCTGAACCTCATGTTTACTCTGCAGCTACAGTCCGACCAAAGGATGAAGTCACTCACAAGCAGCTGGCATCGTTTGGAGAATATGTGGCTGAGATGATGCCCAAATACGTCCAGGAGGTCCAGGTCAGTTCATATCAGAGTCTAACTCAGATACAGACTTGTGTGTGTGTGTGTGTGTGTGTGTGTGTGTGTGTGTGTGTGTGTGTGATACTAAATGTAAATCCCATGACTCCAGGGATCAAACAATGTAGTAAGTAAGTATGCTTGTGCTTATGAAAAGAGCTTTGGAGTGTAAAGAGCAAAAATCTGCACTGTAATGAACTGTGATGAACATGAATGATCCTGCTACCTGTCCCTACACTGAAACACACAGGTACTCGGGTTTGGTGCAGTCAATTGTGGCATAAAAGCACCTCAAAGAATACATTTTATGTCATTTCATTTCATCAGCAACCAGTCTGTCTTGATTCTTGTGGAAAATTCTGTGTATTAAATATGAGAACTATTGCTTAATGCCACTGGCTTATATACCAAGAGTTAAAATACAGTTAAATAAGCGAAATCGTCATGTTTGAGAGGCTGAAACCAGTTACAGGTTTGGGTTTTTACTTGATAAATACGGAAAGATGAGGATTATTGCAGTTGTTGTTGCCCTCTAGTTGTTTGAGACATCAGACGTCAATACGTTCCAGCTTTTGTTTCTTAGTTCTTTCATTCTGAAATTTGGGTTTCAAAGATGCACAGGTGCCTTGAACTTGTGTGTTGGTGTGTCTATGTGTTCAGGTGACCTGTTTTGATGAGCTGGAGGTGATGATCCATCCTGACGGGGTGATCCCTGTGCTGACCTTCCTGAGGGATCACACCAACGCTCAGTTCAGGAACATGACTGACCTCACTGCTGTCGATGTCCCAACACGGCAGAACCGCTTTGAGGTAGCTCGCTTATCACACACACACACACACACACACACACACACCACCACCCACTGATCTGAGTCTGAGGTTATTTCTGATTATATGCGTGGTAATGTGTGTGTGTGTGTTGTGACGGTCTCCAGCTCGTGTACAACCTGCTGTCGCTACGCTTCAACTCTCGCATCCGCGTCAAGACGTACACGGACGAGCTCACGCCAGTTGACTCTGCTGTTCCCGTGCACATTGCTGCCAACTGGTATGAGAGGGAGGTGAGTGTTCACTGGGCAGAAAACATAAACATGCCCGCTGACAGAGTACACACAACTTACTGTGTGCTGGCTCATCATGAACAGACGTCACTGCCATCGACTGCCAAAAGACAGCACGAAATGCGAAGGATGGTGAAAATGTGATGAAAATGGATTTACAGGCCGTTTGTGAGTAATGTGGGCATGTCTGCATTCCACAGGTGTGGGACATGTTTGGGGTGTTTTTCGCCAACCATCCAGACCTCCGCCGAATTCTTACAGACTACGGCTTCGAGGGCCACCCGTTCAGAAAAGACTTCCCTCTGTCAGGATACGTCGAGGTGAGCTTTCACTTTGTATGAGCCTGAGAATGACGGACAGAATGCAGAAATGTCACACGGCCAAACTCTGTTACATCATTTGTTTTGCTGATGTTATTGTGCTTGCCTGACTGTTTGTCGTGAATGTAAACGCTTTTCAAATGGGAGCACGTTTCTCTTCGCAGGTACGTTACGACGACGAGCTGAAGCGCGTGGTGGCCGAGCCCGTGGAGCTGTCGCAGGAGTTCAGGAAGTTTGACCTCAGCACACCCTGGGAGGTTTTCCCCGCTCACCGAGAGCCCAAGGTGGCCCCTCCCAAACTTGAAGCAGGTGACGCTGAGAAGAAATGACCTGTGGCTGTTCTGTCTGCAGATACACACACACATACGTCTGTTTTTTTCATTCAGGGATTCTCAGCCCCTTAGAAATGACCTGAAATATTTATGTAAATAAAAAAACCAATAAATGAGTCTTTAAATGGTTTCTGTAGTGCTGTGGGTGCTTTTATGCAGTTCCCCCAAGTCGGCCAGGAGATGGTGCTAGAAGCAAACAATACCGCAACCCTATTGAATTGAATCCTTTTCTCCATTCATGCCCTTCAAGGAGCTTATGCTTCTGCCTGTGTTGGGTTTGTCATCACTATTACTCAACGTTATGAAACGATTAGGTGGGCATCTTGAGCATAATCCAACAAGAACTCATTTCATTTTGCCACCAGTTTGTTTTTTTGACATTGTGACTAATCCCTTGCCAACCAGTGAAGAGATCTAGCCAAGAAATGTTGGCATACACACCCTAAGGTGTCAAATTGATGTGACCTGGTGCGAATCAGTATGTATGCAAGAATCAAAAAGGGATTTTTAAGTAAAAGTACCACCATGATGTTGCCATTATGCTGATTCAGAAAGGGCAAACTATTTGGGTATTCTTCAGTCATTGTGGATCTCGATCCAGAAGGAGATTATGCTCATGAAATGTGATTAATCATTACATCCTCAGCCAACTATGGAGTTTATTTGCTATGCCATGCTCTAATATCCAGGTTACACAGGTATATATATTCAGAATAGTGTGGAATAGGTGTTTTTCTCTGTAGGCTCAATCAGTGGGATTAAACTCCCATTCTGTCATCAGAATTCAGTTAAACTTCAGGGATATCAAGTCAAGTCAAGTTTATTTGTATAGCCCAATATCACATACAATGTCTCAAAGGGCTTTACAGACCAGACATTAGGACAATTCCCGACCCAGCCCGAAGCTCTCAAGGAAGACGAGGAAAAACTCCTGAGAAAACCTCGATGGAAACGATTCTCTGTGTGATTTGGAATCCAGCCCTAAATGGTTTGATGATTGTGGTTTCAATGGACTTGTCACATCATTTTCTCCTCAACAAATTTTACATCACATGTACATCAGTAATCATCAATTCATCAACAATCAATGTGCGCTTCAAGTGTTCCCTTAATGTTTTTGAGCAGTGTATAATGGCGTGTATGGATGCAAATGATGAGGTTTTAATTGTAAGGCGAAGTTGCAAAGGTCAGGGAACCAAGGAGGCCTGGGAATGAAGATCTATGCGTTCAGTTTGTTGATTTGTCAATGGGGGGTGCTTGTGATCCATTTATCAGGTTGCATTTCATCACTAGATCACAGGACCGCTTGGCCCTGGAGGAGGTACTGTATATACTGAAACAAAGTTTCTGACTGATTTTACATCTTGTACACATGTAACCTGTTATGTTAAAGCAATAAACAGGACATTTAGATTTCTTACATTTTTTTATTTTGACAAACATTTCACTGAAGCATTCCTTTTACATGTAACAATACTCAATACTCACACAGTGTCTGCATGAGTCAGACTGTTCCTGATATGTTTTCACACAGCTGAGTCTGCGTTTAGTATTTTAATCAGGTTTGTGCTTTAGTTTAAACACAATCTGACCCATGTCTGTCTTACATGGTATCTAATATACAATTAATCATTCTTCCATCAGAAATACTTTACTAGAATAAAAGCACAGACCAGACATCCAACGACAAAACTGTACAAATATCTCACATAGAAATAGAAATACTTCTGCTTATGCAGGTATTGACAGGAGTGTGTGAAGTTGATCAACACTGAGAACTCTTTATTTCTATGTATTTTTTTTCTGAATGTTTTTATTGAAAAAAACATCTGGCATTACAATGAGAATCCAGTTATGGGACAGTTTTTGAGATTATTATATATTCAATGTATTTTCAATGACGTGCATGCAGGACACTAAGTACTTACGAGTATGTCTGATGAGTTGCACTCGAGTCACTTCACACACCACCAGTTATGTGCAGGTTGTTATCGCCTTTATAAGCCAACCGGGATTTGATAAACTGGGTCACTGTTCACTCACATGAGACTGAAATGGGAAAGTCAAACTGTGACAAACTATATTAGTATCTGAGACATTAAATATCATCCTGTCCAATCAGGCATTGTTGCATACTCAGAAGTCTTTGCTGCTGTAAGGTGTGCTGTCAGTAAGATGTTCAATATTACTGTAACGTGATCAAACTGAGCTTAGGATACTTCCTTTTCTCAGAGAAGGTGCCAGACTATTTCCGCTGCTGCACACATTGCTGATAGGTGTGAGACATTTGTGATGGGGAAGGAATCTCACCTTTATCCCTACTGTGGCCAAACCGAGGTGTTACATCTCCAGAATTAACTCAAGTATCATCCACTTTGAAGCTGTTGTGGGCTTTCATATTTCATTCTAAATGCAGAAAAGAAGTGATCTAATTTTACCATTATGCAGGGCTTTGTTGTCTCAATGCAGCGCTTGTGGGAAACCATATGAGTGCAAAAAGCTATCATGTTTTTTGGCATCAGTTTTCAGTCATAATTCATTTAATGGGTTCATCAATTGTGGGAAGATTATTCTATTAAGATAATTTCTTTCAAGAAATTCACATTTGTACATAAGGAGCTTTACAAGTATAATATCTCAATAAAAAGTAGGAGCAATTAAGATTGATGGACATATAACTTCATTCCACTGTCTGATGTTTTGGAAGCACCATGCCTTAATAGTAGTAAAAGGAATAGCTTCACCAGACAAAAACAAAAATATATAGAAGCAACTCACAAGTATAGGTGTAAACATAGATGTAAACAATGGAGATTTAAAAGTTGGATTTGCGAATGAGTTATGAGGTAGAAAATGCTTTGAATGTTTTCTTTTGACTTTATGGATAGTGAATATATTAGTGTAAATGGAATAGGAAAAGTAAACAGTACGCATCCTGGGGTAGTTATACTTGTAACACTCCTTGTCTTTTAGTTTTGTGTAGGTGAACACCAGAACACACAAGCCACACTATTGTGTATTCTTGTGGCTTTTCAAGTGCATCGCCTGGTCGCAATGAACTCAGTGTGGATGTCAGATCACAACTTGACTTCTCACACTTTTACATTGAGTTATCTGTAATAAGGAAATGCTAATGCTCTATCAAAGTGAAGTACGCCTCCAAATGATGCCTCTCAAAAGGAGAAGGTGATTTCATATAGTCAAGGTTCATTACAGTTTGAGCAGCATCATCAGTCTCCCGGCAATGTGAAATTAAACAGACGTGCTTACTTCAGTGCCCTGTGAGAAGCAATTACATTTCCCCCACAGTGAAGAAATGGATTAAATGCTTCTAGAATTAGAAATCAATTATGGTCTAGAAGGCCGCAGGCGCAGAGGTGACATGTGGTCAACAGCAGGTAAATGATGAGTACAGACTGAACTGCAATCCTCCCAAATTTAGGCAGTCAATTTCATGCTTTTGTCCATTCATGCTGTGGCCAAATGTTGTTGCGAGATAAACACCAAAATGAAGGAGAAAGAAAACTTTGGCACAAAACACTCTGTTTGTATTATCTTCATGTCTCTAATGACCGATAGAGACCACTTCTGTCACAAATGCACTGAAGGAAATAATCATCATCTTCAAAATGGAAAAATGTCATCTCCTCACAACAATATCAGTCAAAGCAACCAAATTCGTGAGATGATACATTTCCAAAAAGAGCCTAAAGCGTCCATGTCAAATCTGACAAATCAATATTGAAGCTTCTCCCACCAGAGCAGAGTCAGGATGTTACTGTAGAACCAGTATAAACTCAGGAAATCTGTGTGAACTCAAAATGCTTATTTAAACTTATCAGCTGTGAAATGTAAGCATTAGCTGTTGGTTAACAGCTAAGATAAGTGAAGAATTGATGAAGGAGGAAAGGAAGGAAGGACAGATGGAGAGAAAGAACGGAGATAGTGACACTAGCAGTATTTCCCTATTCAACGTAACTCACACCGAATAAATGAAAGCCCTCGAAGTACTGAAATGTGTCAAAACATCTGTGTTGTTCCATTGCAGGAAATACAGGAACTGGTAGTAGATGAAAGGACAGAGGTGAGAGGATAATGGCTGATTTTTCATTTTGGGCTGAGATGTTAATGTTACAGAAACCATGTGAGATCCCGCAGAGCCGCCTGACATTGAAAAGCAGCCTTGAATTAATGTTCAGTGGAAGCATCAAGGATGAGCACAGAGCAAAATCCATCACCAAAACCCTCCTGTTCTCTTATCAGACCAGACCACCCATGACACCAGGGGAAATTCTTCTCTAATGTCTAACAGCAAAATCCAGGTGAAAAAAATAAATATTTTCAATAATCACTTTTGCTTTTCGGTCAATTCTTTTCTGTTCATTTATTAATAACATAATGCTGTTTCATGCTGTCCTCCACAGACCGACTAAAGCTGATACAAGGGTCATATATTCAGAGTGAAAATAAGTTTAGAAGAGGTTCAACCAAAAACAATGGTTTGGATTGCCCAGTTTGGCTTTTTAAAGGAGCAGATTACCTTAAACTAATTTTCACTCAGATTGTATGTCCCCCACAAATGGTTTTGGAGTCCTATCCATCTTGCATGAATTCCGGTCCCCCGACACTGTTCAGTCCTGAGCTGGCGGCTCCAGCTAGGGTTTCCTGCTTGTCTGTGACTGGCTGTTGTTGTTGGTGGCGGGCACATCCGGGTAAACCAGGAATCCAGTAAAGGTGATGTATTTGGCATGGTTGCTGTAGGCCCCAAATCCGTCTCTCTGGTGCGAGTAGAGCCACACCGTGTCTCCTGGCTTCAGGGCCAGCATCAGGCTCTGGCTCTGCAGCGCCTTCTCCCCCTGGCTGTCGTCGTAGATCATCGCCTGCACCTCCAGGTGGTTCTTCATCAGCTTGACGGACAGCGTCTTCTGCGGCAGCTTGCCCACGTTGAAGGAGAAGTAATAAGCTCCCGGCACGCGGCAGGTGAATATGCCCTCTGTCACGTTGAAGTCCTCTCCGATGTTGACGAACGCTGTGTCGAAGCTGACGGGCTGGTGCTGAGGCAGGCCCACCTGGTCTACTCCCACAATGCTCTGTGTGCGCCCCACTGAGAAGGCAGAGCGCTGGTCGTCCTCGTCATTCTCCTCATCCTCATCCTCATCCTCTTCCTCTTTTTGTTGCAGATCACTCTTCTCCACCATTTCGCTTGTTCCAGTTCTGATGGTTTCTGTGGCCTGATCTCCGTGTAGCTCTGGGATGTTCTCCTGCTGGGCTGAGTGGGACTTGTAGGTAGGATGGTGGTACGTCTGGTAGCCATATGTGTCGGGGTAGATGAGGTAACCATTGAAGGTAGTGTAGTGTCCCGTGTTACTGTAGAGCGCATAGCGCGGATCACCATGGAGACGGAGCCAGACGGTGTCGCTAAACTCCAGCTGCAGCATGACACTTTGGCTCTGCACCTGTAAGGATGAACGGAGGAAGAGTCATGATCCATGACCTATGTCCTATGACCTATGACCTATGACCTATGACCTATGACCTATGATCTATCTATCTATCTATCTATCTATCTATCTATCTATCTATCTATCTATCTATCTATCTATCTATCTGTCTACATACTGACACCAACACGTAATCCCATCATTTTCCTCATGTTGCTGTGTGTAATCCTATGTATTGCACGCACGCACGCACGCACGCACGCACGCACGCACGCACGCACGCACGCACGCACGCACGCACGCACGCACGCACGCACGCACGCACGCACGTGACATGCATCGACTCTACCCGATTCAGTAAGATTAAAATGTACGATTATTTAAAGCTATGACTCAGTGGTGACATGTTTGACTCGAACACCTCATATTCCAAGAGGATCTACAAAAGTCATGGCTGTCATCATCCAATCTGCATGATTATCTGTTACTCTATGTAATTTGAAGCAGATGTCCAGATGACAGAAAGTATCTGAACCTCTTCAATTATAACGTTATTATCATCCATCAATCTCTGCACCTTTGAACAGTGGGAGGACACTGGAGCACCCAGAGGACACCCTTCTCTTCCATCTTCACACAGAACCACCTACCTTCCTCTCCTCCCCAGAGTTTTCCTCGTACACGATGGCCTGCACCTCATTCCTGTTCTTCATCAACATCACAGACAGGTCTTTGTGCGGGAACTTTCCCACTGTAAAGGAAAAGTAGTAAGCTCCAGGGATACGGCAGCGAAATAGGCCACCTTTGACTTCAAAATCCCCTCCGATGTTGACATACACAGTGTCAAAGGTCACGGTCATCTTGGGCCCACCCTCCATGCTGCTAGTTCGAGCAACTGAGAAGGCCGAGCGTAGCTCTGCATCATCCAGCAGACGGGCAAAACCCTCTGCGCCCTTGATGTGGCTCAGGCACAGCAGGCCAACCAGCACGGTCATCTGGAGGAGCATCCTCTCTGTGGAAAGACGGGAAACTGTAAGTGCAACTGCCAAGTGGGTTTGGAACTGAAACAACCAGAGTTCATGTCATTTTAGGGTTTTCTTCTTTCAAGATTCTACCTTTCTGCCTCATTTACTACAATGCCTTTTAACACAACGAGAACACGTCAAGTTATACTCATAAGCTAAATGCAATCATCAATTGAGATTTATAGCTGGGAATATGTGGAGGCTCAGTGAGGAGAGAAACAAATAGCTCATGGTTGTTAAGGGATTCTTTGTCACCAGAGCCTATTTTAATTGGTTTTATTAAACGCTGCACTACAGAAACGCAAACACAAAGCACAAGCATTGATTTCACAGCCTTATCCTCCACTTTGATGAGTCACCAGCTCAATGCATTTTAAGATCAATCCCACACTCCCACAGCCGCCTGAGTGTTGAGTTTGTTCGCTCTCGCTGCTCCTGTAGCACAGCGAGGACTTTTGAATAATACGACGACTTGTGCTGTCCCATTTCCCAGAACAGGAATCTTTGTCTCATCACGTGGTTTCCTGCTCCACAGATCCACCAGAGTTGTATCAGATCAGCGCTCCCTCAGTGAAACTCTTTGCTCCAGCCTGCTCTGCTTAGCGTGGGATTCAACTTTTGGATTGGCTCAAACCAAACATGACTCGTAACAGCCGCAGTAATGTCTCATCTGAAAGGCACGTGGGCATCAGATCAGCTTTGCGTCTTTGAATGTGGCTCCACGGTGTCAGCTGGATACGCAGATAAAGCTCCTCTGATAGTATTAAATGTGTTATTTGTGTTTTCATCAAGCAGCTCCAGGAAAACAGTCACAATGTGTCACAGAAGTGGCTCTTAATGTGTCACTCCTGAAACTAAACATTACTCTTGTTTGTTTGCACTAAATCGACTTGTTTAAATGGAATTACACTAGTGATTAATTGTACTTAGGTGCCGTTTTCCTTACTTGTCCCTTACATAATGGATAAATCCATTCTCTACAAAAGCAGAAATGCTGCAGTATCAGCTGACTTTCCTCTTTGACAGAGCAGCGCACATTTTTTACTTTCCCTTTAAATCAAAAAAACTAAAGATACAGCTTTGACCTTGCACCACTTCGCCTCGCTCCTCTAATGGCTGCTCGCACTAAGAGAATGCGTGTTTGTCTGTGGAATGGCAGCAGTTTCATAACGGCGTGTTGAGAGATTGTTCTCCTCAGAGTGTCTGATGCTTCAGGTTCAAACAGAAGCAAGATAATAGATCAAACAATCCTCTTCAGTAATGAGCACCCACGAGAGTTAAGCACAGAGGGGTAATGGAGCAAAACCGAACAGAAAAAAGAAGAACGGAATCACCAAGCATCACAAATTCACCATAACACGCATCTGTGAATTTAACTACTCGCTCAGCTTCCTACATGATTTGTTTGTTTTGGCTTGGTTACATTTCCCTCCAATGGCCCTTTGAATTTAAGTCTAGTTTTGGAAAGAGACTGCGACTGGAGATTACAGAGAAAACGACAATAATGCGATTAGGGATGAATAATGAATATACAAAATGATTCAAGGGTTGATTGTGTCCCTGGATAATAACAATATGTTTGTCTGCATTAATCTGAGCATTTACACTTGGGACATCTGTACATTCATACCTACGAGCTGCTCACCGTCTGTTTCTGTTTCTCCACTAATCAGCTTCACTCCACATGTGAAGTTGCCTTGTTGAAAGTTGTTGAGTACACTCATTTCAGTGAGGAGAGGACGTTTAACGGCCATTTAGTCCTGACAAGAGTGTCTCTGCTTGTTCAGAGGGGAGAACGGGTAACTCTCCAGTTTGTGTCAAGTTTATTCTAAACCAGCACTTGGCGATTATGATACAGAGGAACGATATAAAGTTAAGAGGGGAGGAGGAAACAAGAACAGCAACAACCTCAAGGTGCTGAGAAACCTTGGTTTTTTTACTTCCACCCATGGTTGAGTATTGATTTCAGTGAGATATTTCTTATATTTGTGGCCCTGTGTCAGTGCTGCTCATCATAACATCATCAGATTGCAGAAAGGATTGAGAGATTTAGTGTTACATCAACACGTAACACTCAACTGCATACACACATACACGAGTTTAACACTTGCCAAAATACAACACTGAGCCAGGGCTTGGCCAGAGTGTGAGTCCGTGCGTCACAGTGCTCAGACCCGATGCCAAACTGAACAGAGAACACTTTTCAGGCTTAAGACAACACCTAAAACTGATTGTTGATAATTGATTGTTTTCACTCTGTATGTACAGCAGAGGAGAATAGATCACATCAAATCGTCGTTTATCAGGACCCCTGTCTCAGCACATACCCTAATCCCCCACATTTCTATCAAGATCTGTAAATGGTTCATAGTTCACACAAACCTGAAATTTGTCACTTGAAATTGATCTCAGTTTTTTGACAATTGTGTCAACAAATGCCCTCTGTAATCTGATCACCTCTGCCTTGCTGCAGGTCCTGTCTATCTCCCAAACTTGAATCAAAATCCATCTTAACCTGCTGACAGAGAGGCAGACACACAAACAAAGAAAAAACATCCCAAAAAGTAGAAAAATCTATCATTTTAGAAGATTTTCAAGACTATATCGAATTCCTGCATTTCTTTATTAAACATAAAGACTAGCTTTAAGCATTTTGGTGACTGTTGGTGATTTCAACAGGTTGCAGCTTCTACAGGATAATACTTGTCTCGTCCTCCTCACATACAACAGCACTCATTATTCTGCACATTTTACAATCAAGGCGGCACTGCAGAAGGCTTGTTTACTTCGTCCTACTTCGCCTGATTCCTCTCACACTTTCATCATCTTCATGTTCTTCTTCCACTGCGGGATAATTACCCCAGCCCTCAAAATGCTGTCATCTGATCTTTCATATCTACGAAATCACGGCGACTGTGATTACAACAGTGTTTGACATTCTGAGTCATTCTGCTCACGTTTTAATGATTGATGTGCCCTTATAACCAAAAAGAAAGCATGGAGTAGATAAATGAGAACAGCCTGTGTGGGTTATTATCTGCATGTTTCCTGAACCTTTTGTCTCCAGAAGGTCAGGGTATGAGCGACTTAAAAACCAGATGTATTTTTAGATTGACCTTCATGCATTTTTGAAAATATACGCTGGATTTTTTGAAAGGGGTTCACAGGCTCAGGGGTCGTTTGATTCCTTAATGCCCGAGGCTCCGTGGAACTTGAAATAAAAACGCAAAATTATGAATATTTACAATGTTTTTTTGGACATTTTGCAGTGGGGGTGATTTCATTGTGTTGACAGTAGAACATCACCACATTTGTTTCAGGGTGCAGCATTATGAAAATCATTGTTTTTTATCACTTTTTGCCATTATATTAGGTGTCCTATCTCTCCCTATCAGTTGTTTCTGTGTTTGTGGCACTCCCCCGAGACCTGCTGCCTGACTAAAAATAGCGAGAGGAGAACGGAGTCGTTGCTGATTTCTTCTCCCCGGGGACAGATCAATAACTGATGATTGAGACGGCGATGAACAGAGGACAGGAGAAAATGGAAGGTGGTGATGAGTAACGAGGGAGATGCAGAGATGATGAGAAGGAATGTTGAGCGAAGCGCGCCACACTTTCCTCAGAAGGGACCCAGTTTGGAATAGAACATGTGAAGATCTGTGGGATGATTTTGGCCGTGTTGGTGTTGTGTGAATGCAGCACAGTAAATACAGTATGTGTGTCTTCTATGTAGCATTGGGGTGTGGGTGGTAATGTGTGTTTGAGTAGTTACGGCTGGGGAGTTTGGCTGTCAGAGATGTGTGTGTGTGTGTGTGTGTGTGTGTGTGTGTGTGTGTGTGTGTGTGTGTATGTGTGTGTGTCCCATCTTGCATTACTGTGGAGCATTGTGTGTGCATGTGTGCTCCTGTATATAATGCATATGGATGAATATGAAAAGACAGGTATAATACTCGAATATTCAAACAAATGCTTGAGGTTGTCAAGTCCTGAACAGATGAAGTGCAGCTCATGTGTATGTGTGTGCAGTGTATTTAGTTGTTTTTCTGCACCTAAGTTGATTTTAATAGTAAAATATTGTGAAAAATAATATATGAGTTGATTTATGACTTGTAAAATGGTCAAACCTCGTTGTGTGCATACTGTGTATCTGTGTCTATTTGTGTGCATACATGTGTGTGTGTCCTGTGCCCGGAGTGTTTATTTTATGTCTAGGTTCGCGAGCTTATTGATGTTCTAGTTTTCCTGCAGAAATCATCAAAGCAACTTCATCGCCTCCATGACGCAGGAGTCAATTTAACCCCCACAAGCTCCCGAAATCATCTGTCAGCTGCTAAAACTCAAAATTTATTTATTTTTTTCCATTCTCATACCCCAGCAATAATTTCTGTCTCCCCAGAGGAATGTAGACACACAGACAGAGAATGAAATGAAAAAATACAATGAAATGTAGTGGAAAAGAAGAAGAAACCTGCACAAAGCACTAAAGTAAAGAACAAGGACTTGAAAAAACGAGTAAAAGTTTGGAGAGTGGCTGCAGTGTTTCAGTCTCAGCGTGATGCAGGTTCTAATCCGCCTCTGATGTCTGCTTGAGTGAGCAGCCTGGTGCTCTCTCGCCCTTTCTCTTTCTCTCATAAGATCAAAGCCACACTGAGAGAAACTGTTGTGCTATTGTATGGAAAGAACATTGCTGCCTTCCTCCCAGAAGCACTTGTCTCACACACATGCACAAACAAACAGATTTGTAATTGTTTTGCTTATGTTGCTTCTTGGAAATGTTCCAACAGTATCACCATAAGGCCATTTTTAAACAACTTGTTTTGGCTCATACTTCCTGGGCTGTGACAGCTTTCATTTGATCTACCCCAGCTCCAGCTCCAGTACACAATATTCTGTATGTGGATACACCTAAAAATCTCAACTGAATATTCCAGCAAAAATAGGTTGACATGAGCACTTACAGCCCTACTTGAGTGGTCAGAGCTCTGATGCACTCACGCTCACTTGACCTCTGTACGCTGGTTATTTGTCTGAAAGGTGACCAATCAGCATCTGTGTACTTTAATGCAGATACATATACAGGTGAAGGAAAGATGATCTGAAATTATAATTACAAAGGAAAGAGTTATGCAGCATTGGTGGAGGTATGACCTTTCTGACTGTGTGAGTTCATGGTTTGCTTAAATATCCACTAAACAAACTGTGATATCAACATACAGTGCATCATTTCTGTGATCAGTCTCAAAGACACATCTGGCTATGTGAGTGCAGACAAACATCCATTGTGAAGCGGCAGCTCAGGCAAAACAACAACAAAAAACAGTAGCTGGAGCAAAAGCAGTTGCTTTACTCCCATGACAACTGAGTGAAACACCTTTAAAAATGAAAAAAGTGAAAGCCGCACACTGACACAAAATCAGAGCGTAGAGGACCAAATCCTCCACTGAGAGGAGAAATGCTTCATCCTGCTCAAAAACAAATCAATATCTCTGACACTTGGGCTCCATTTACACCTTGGAGGTCGTTCTTTTCATGTTTCCTCTTTGGTCCATAGACAAAATTCATCTATTTTTCACTTTCTCAATGTAGGCTGTCACTGTCTTCATGTATAGTTGGTACATGTTTACCACTAATTCAAAGTTACTTTATTAAGTAGAACCCATGGGATGCAACTTGTGGGTGCATTTGATCGCATTAATCTGTCCTGCATGCACTGCATTTACTCCACACCTCATCTGTATGAGGTCAAATTGCATTCCATTCAAAATGCAAAGGGCTACCTAATGGTACTTATCAAAGTTTCTGAATTGGTAAGAATGTGAGACTGGTTTTGTGGTTATTCCTTCTTATCATTAATGTCATGCAAAAGGATATTACTGTAGAATAAAGCAGCAGTCTGACTATGGAGTGAGTGGAATCGCTGTGAACATTTGGAAGAACTTCCTCCTCCCTCCAGCCTCCAACCATGGAGATGAGACATGATTGACAGTTGAGCAGTGATGCCCCTTGTGGTAAATAGTGGCCTTTTTTTTTTTTTTTTGCCCAAATCAAATTCTGCCTGTAGGAGGCGCTACATAAATATGATATTCTTTACATAGAACTAATTTTCTGGATTTCTATTGGGATAAAATGAGGATTTCAGCAATTTTGTTTCAATTTAATTCAATTTATACTGTACCTTTTTTCGCAACTATCCACTTTGTATCACCTCTCACCATCACCGTCAGTAACTCATTTTGTGATCAAATGAAAGATGAACCTTCTCTCACTCAATCAGCCTTATCTGTTTCTATAGTAGCAGCTGAGTATTTTTATTGCTCATATCCATTTTGACACTATGCAGGGAGCATGTCCAGCCGTGTTCCAGATCATTACAGTGACACTGTTGCACCAGTTACAAGAGAGCTTGCTGTTATAAATGTGTGTGCAAATTGCTCTGTCCATCACTTCCACTGCAGATTTCTCCCAGTTGGAATGTTGGTTATCGGTGCAAAGTCAGATAGAAACAGTTTTCCTATCAAACATGGGTAATATCTGAATGTGCTTCATTTTTCACAGAGATTTACTGATAAATTAAAGCTACATCGTCTTCAGTACACATTTCTTCACACTTGTTGTCTTTAGCACTAATACGGAGAGCCATGTCATATCATAGAGCTCCATCTTCCACTACAAAAGCCTTTGTCCTTAAGAGTGGATTTGCCTGAAAATGTTGTCTTTACTTTTCCTTTGTTGCAGGAATTTTCTAGAAATAAGTGTCACTGACTTGCACAGATTTTGGCAGATTTCTGTCAAACTGCACACTTTATTCAGTTGAAACGGAAACATGTTAACACAATTTTGCTGCAATGACGAGAAATGATTTTTTTTTGCAGTATGTTAAGATTTTCACAGGTGTGATTATTCCATCTAGGGATAAAAGATTGTATCATGTTCATTAGAAAACAGCTAACCATCCACCAGTTTGCCATTTTCAAAAGGTTGAACATAAAAATACAGCTCAGCACACAACCCCCCCGCAAAATTCACTGGCCTTTCCCATCTATCGAGTGCTGCCAGTTTGAAAAGAATGAAAATCGATGTGATGAAAATGTGTTTTACCTGCTGCTTTTGGCGCCAGCCAATTGTCGAGTCAATCCTCCAAGGACTCAACAAAAAAAACAACTCCTTCCTTTCACTTGCTCCAATCTATCTGACACAAAGCTCAAACAAGACAGATAATATTGCTCATATGCATGTGGCTTACACACACACACACAAGCGCCCAGAAAAAATTCCAGCACACACCGGACCGATCCCATTCTGCTATTCTGTGCAGGATGATGGGTGTGACAGATGATATGAGCTGTGTGAGCCGCCTCAGTGGGCCTCCGATCTGCTGGGGGCCAAAATCAAAGCCCAAACTTCAGAGGGAGCCTGAATATGAAAGTTCATCACCTCTGACAGGAGCCATACAAATATGTGGATGGACACCAAAGTATTCACTCTGGTGTTGCGGTCAGGTCTATCAGCAGGATGTGAGAGGCAAATTAAAGTGGATCATATTTCTATTGTAGAATAACATCTTTGTTGTACATTCAGCACAGATTGTTACATTTGCACGAGTTATCTGTTTATCAGGTACACCCACACACACCCTCATGGAATCCATTATGACAGCTATATAATGAAACCCGACAAAGTGAGGCTTATAATGCTCATGCGGCATTTTGTGGACAACGAAGTGTGGACATCCTGCTTCTACATGTTTTCAATGATGATTCAATCATGCATTAATATGCATGATTGAATCTCAGCAGGTGCATCGTTACGTGGTTCATGTTTCCTCCTCTATGTTTCTTTTTTTCAATTAAGATATCTTTGCTGTATTACTGTCACTGCACCCATGCCACACCACGGATAAATCCCTGGATCTGGAAAAGCACTATGTTACTGGCTTTCCATAAGGCTCAGAGTGAGAGAGTGAGTGTATCAGTGATGACTTAGAATAATCGATGCCACCCATAGCTATTCTCCATTCAGCTTTGGATTTATAATCTGCACAACATCTGTTATAAACATGCCCTCCCCTGCTTCTGCTCTTCCTCCCTTTACAAGTGCAGCAGGCATAAAGAAAACGAGCACGGGTGTCTAATAAGCGAGCCCCCACCCAGCCGTACAAGCTGAGGATGGAGCGACCTGGTCACTCGGGACAGATATCAAAGAGAGTCACGGGAGCTGTCGCATGTCAGACCCCTGCTGCCGCCGTCCCTCTCATTAGTCGCTCCTTCAGGTTCCTCCCTCCCCACCCTTCACCGCTTCACATCCCTCCCATCCTCTCCACACTTCACTGCGATGTCAGCTGCCTGCTCAACTGTAGACACAGGACGCCGCCTGGGGACTGGAAAGGATTGCAGGCAGACAGCGAGAAGAGGAAAGAGAGAGAGTGAGAGAGAGAAAGATGGAGATGGAGAGAGAGAAAGCTTGGCTTGTCAGCTGAAGTGAAACAACAGAGGAGATCCATTTGTGAGCTCTAATCCCCTCCTGTGTACACCTCCTCTCTCCTACTACAGGACAAAGGAAAGCCTAGAGCAGAGAGAGAAAGAGAGAGAGAGAGAGAGAGAGAGAGAGAGAGAGAGTGAGAGAATAACAGCTGTGGCAGCAATTCAATGTCTTGCCAGGAAACACGGCAGGGTTCGATCCACCAGTGACAGACGAGCTGTGATCCATGGCCAATTGACGCCAGTGTGTGTGTATTTTGGCGTGTTTCTATACTTATGGGGTCCCGTTATTTAAATGAGCCCAGACCTCTGTGACACCTTGTTAGTGTTAAGATAAGACGTGGGTGCTGTGGTTCCATAGCCTGCCCCTCCAAAGCATATCTGGCTTCTGCCCACATTGTGACAGGGTCTCAATCGGCTGGTTTGGTTTAGTCCCCTCCACACTCCACGGACAAGCTTCATCTATTTGTTTGAATAACAACTAACTTGTCTGTGCATCAGTAATAATTGAGTTTTCTGCAGTACTTTGTGCGTTCTACAGCCAAGATTAGGAGTATTTCTTCCACCTGGGATGTCTGCATCAACTTCACAATTCAGCAGCCATAGTTCAGGCAATTTGAGCAAACCCGCCACCTGTTTCCCCACCTTCTCACCTCTGTGTGTGTGTGTGTGTGTGTGTGTGTGTGTGTGTGTGTGTGTGTGTGTGTGTGTGTGTGAGAGAGAGAGAGAGAGAGAGAGAGAGAGAGAGAGAGAGAGAGGGAGAGAGAGAGAGAGAATGAAAGTCTTGTGTATCTTCTGGTTTCCGCAATGTGACAAACCCACACGACAGGATTACAGCAGAACACAAACACACACTGGTGCTGTAACTATAAACAGCATATGATTCAACAAGGGATAATCTCCACTGATGAGTCATGATAAACGTGTGGCCCGGAGCCGACATATGCTGCACTGATGTGGATCAAATCAAGACAACAGGAGTCAATGTGTGAAAGAGTGAGGAGATGAAAGATGGAACAGCTGCATGCCAAACACAACTTAACACTCTCAAAACAAATGGGACTAAAGTGCTTTTACATGATTTAATCGAAATCATTTAAAGCTCCATATCCATGAGGTTATTATTATTCACACACACACACACACACACCTTCTGAGATCACTGCACCTTTCCTGACATCACATTCTGTCTTCTCATCTCAGGCTTGAGGTTGTGATTGATTAGCAACAATGTTTTGTTTGTTGCTGGCTCCTCCCTTTTGTCTCCCCCCAATCCCGTGTCCTGACTGCGCGCACACAGACGCACACACCGACACACGCACACACACACAGTCAATACATCAGACTGAGGTGTTGTTTAGATCGAGCAGTACACTGAGCAGAATGTAAAGCAGCTGATCCAAAGTCTATAGGACGCTGTGATGCTATTTCTGTTTCCGTATATGCGCATGTTTGAAAACATTTAGGCTGATTCTACATGATCTATAATTAGGGGACGTGAGCCTATAGTTCCTATAGCTCAGTCAGCTTAACTTCAGTTTATAAAGTTGGTCATATATAATACTATACAGGCTCAAATTGAATTATTCATTACAATAATGAAGGTCCGATTGTTACCAGGAATCTTTACGGAAAATGTCGCTTGTAGGGTTTGTGCCATATCCACTGTCAGATCAATGAGACACACTATAGCCATACAGTGTGTTGTGCCATAGCTGGGCATATAAATGATGCAGCTCATCTCCCAGACTGTCACACGTGATATCAGCCCTTTGCATCTATAGAGTGTATGTTTCGCCGAGGTATCGCTGTTTCTGGAGATCAGTGCAGCTGAATAATGCATGACTGCTCACACACGGCATGACTGCTGAACGCACAGACACTATAGCGCTTTGTGCACAGCATGCAACACTTAGGGAACCATTCATTAATATCACAGCAATACTTACACCCCTTTGTTTTGAGGGTACATGCAGAAAAAACGAGACTTTGGCTAGGAAACATTAGACTGTGCGCTATAATGATGATGCCCCGCTCTTTGTTTGCACCTGTTTATGTTGGTAGCTATTTCTCAGTAAAGAGCTGAAGCCTCAATGACCGAAGCACCGCGTAAATGTGTGTGTTAACGCTGCTGCATGCCTATACACTCCCAACTTAAGCTGGCGTCTCAGCTCACTCATACCAACTTCATCGCGTTCACGCACACACACACAGACACACACACACACACTCACACACACACACGGAGGCGCTCAGCCTGCGGCTGTCTGACGGCACACGGGCATCACGTGTCTGTAAACAAAGAATCAGAGTCGTCTTACCTGTGTTTGTGCGTGTGTGTGCTCAGTGCTGGAGTGTGCGGAGGAGCTACAGGATCAGCATCAGTCCTGGCCGTGTGCGTGTGTGTGTGCCGCTGAAGCAAAGAGATGAAACTTCAGCCTCACCAGAGTGTTGGATAAACCCTCCCCTCTCTCTCTCTCTCTCTCTCTCTCTCTCTCTCCCTCTCCCTCTCTCTCTCTCTCTCTCTCTCTCTCAATCTGCTCTCCTTTCCCCCTTGTTCTTTTCTGTATCTGCCTTGCTTCCCTCTCTTTTTCTCTTGTGTTAGCCCCCAACCTGCTGCTGCTTTCTTTGAAGCCAGCATTAGGTAACCACATCCCCACCTCCTTCACACACATACACTACATCTATCTATTTATATATATATTTATATATTTATATATTTATATATAATGATAAGGCTTTTTTTGGAGGTGCAATGCGTACCACTGCAGCAGTAGAGCGACACAAAGGGGGCTGGTAGTAAGATGCAGTTAGATGTGATGCTCCGATAACCTATATCCGAGTGTGTGTGTGTGCTTGTGTATGGTGTGGGGCGCTTGTGTTTTTGTGTGTATGCACATAGATTAATAGGAGGAGGAGGAGCAGCCGTGCTGTAATAACCACCAGGCTTTGCCATGTGGTGACAATAATGCCAACTTCCTGCCTCCTGCTCATTGTTGGGAGTTATCCCACCTTTGGGAGTGGGTTGGTGGAAGGGTGGAGTGTGTGTATGTGTGAGAGAGAGAGTATGGGTGGGGGGTAGGGGTGTACATGTAATACTGTCAAATTGAAATTCACCCTACTACTTTTCCCTCTATAATCTCATTCAAATTCCACAGTCTGTTGCTCGCTCATATTTAAATGAGCACTTGACTAAATCCCTCCTGTGCTTTGCTTTTCTTGGCCAGCATTTGGCAGACTGCCTCTCTCTCTCTCTCTCTCTCTCTCTCTCTCTCTCTCTCTCTCTCTCTCTCTCTCTCTCTCTCTCTCTCCTCTCTCTCTCTCTCTCTCTCTTTTTCTGTGTGCGTGTGCGTGTGCGTGTGCGTGTGCGTGCGTGCGTGTGTGTGTGTGTTTGTGTGTTGCAGAGCATCCTGGCTTATTCTCCGTAAACTGGTTGGCGCTTCTGTGTTTTGGCCAACACGCAGAAATAGAATTTAAAAAGTGGGCAGCACAGACGTGTAGTGAGCAGTTCTCTTGCCGGGGTAGCAGTGTTGTCCAGTTAGTGTGTCCTGAAACTGGGGAGATGTAGGGGATGTAGACATGAGAACATGGAGGTCATTTCCTTTTTTGTTCTGAGGTTGTGGGGCAGAGGATGGGGGTTGAAGTTACACATCAGCCTATTTCTAAAGCTTTTACAAGCTTTTACAGCTTTTGTTGATTTTGTTGAAAATGTTCCTGATCCAACCTGTGTTGAAAGAGTTTTGTGAGCCAGAGAGAAATTTCACAGAACACTAGAACACGACACACAGAAATCATTCAAATCAGAGGTACATCTGATACAGTGTGGAACCTGCGTGGCATATGGTAAGGTGTGAAAGTTTGGCTGCATTTCTCTCTCACATTCTCTTTTTTCTCTCTGTTTGTGCTCTGCCTGTTTCTATTCCCATTTATACTTGCGTAGAGGTTACAAAAACACACAGAAGATGCAGCTAACACTGTTAACGACCCATCCCCTCTCTTAAAGTGACAATTTGTGCAATTTCCCAGTTGATATGAGTAACTGTGTTGAGATCACCCAAACAAAGACACACACACACACACACACACACACACACAGACACAATTTTCCTTGCGGAGAAATGTCTCGGGCCAAATTTACAACCTTAGTATTTCTTCTCTATACATTGGAAGCCTGTTGATTTACTGTCAGGAAACTATACATCCTTTTGCTTTGATGACAGTAGGGCAAACATCAGTGCTCACCATAAGTATGTGAATGTGCAAAAACATCACAGGTTATTATTTAATGTATGTCTCCTCCAGTAGAAGTTACAAGCATTGCTTCTTGATTTGTCCCTGTCCTCCGGCAGTTATTTACTGTTTTTGTCAGCTTTTAGATCCTCAATTTGTCCATTTTTTATGGGAGGAGAATGCCACGAAAGTAGGACAGGAGCTGACTTATCTACCTTGGCTCACTTGGCTTCTATTTCTGGATGCTTTATTCTGCCATCTGCCACCTTCAGCAGGTGTTTCCCATCCTGCACCAAGCAACCAGCAGTCTGGACAGACTCAGCTAATGACCCAGCCGGGCTATTAGTTAATGATGGGAGAAGATGGCAAATTGGTCCCTATGCCCCCCCCACATTTCCTCGTTTCCTCCTTGACATTTTTTAGCAGGCTCTGTTTCTCTGCTTCTTCATGGTCATCAATCCCTCCATCCACTTGGGATTTGCCAATTAACCTATGAAGAGCATCAATACCCGTCTCTCTCTCTCTCTCTCTCTCTCTCTCTCTCTCTCTCTCTCTCTCTCTCTCTCTCTCTCTCGGTGTGTGTGTGTGTGTTGGTGTGGGATAGCCAGAGCTTTAATTGCTGTGAAAAGCATCTGCTAGAAACCCATCACTCATCCAAAACCCTTTGAAATTCTGATCACAAGATGTAAATTGTGAAGTACGTGGAAAGAATGAGAGAGAGCACCACCATAAACAGAGATTAGACTTTGGATTTATTTGTTTTCTTAGAAAAGATTGAATTTCATCAAAGGTGACATGACGCGTAGACAGCAAGCAACCCCGGTTTATGACAAAGCTCCTTTTCATCAGTGGGAATAGAGCTATAAGCCTGGGACATGACATCTTCATCCCTCCCTGACATCATGCTTTATTACGCCGATCTATGACACCCAGAGACACAGATGATGGAGGGATAGATGGCTGGATATGGCGGGAGGTGCATTGGATGAGAAGGAACCCGGGGATGACGACAGAGGGAGAAAATGGATGAAAAAAAGAGGCTTGTGGGAAGATCTTACATGGGATGTCATTTTTAGTGAGTGTGAATGTCAGGGTTCCATAAAAAAACTGTGGCTGTGAATTATGAATCTTTACCCTGAGGCTCTTTCCTTTTTTAAACTAACAACAGCTATTATTCCTATGTGTGCACACTTTGAGGTCATAGTCAAAAGCCACAATGAAAAGACTCTTACCATGGTGTACTGTTAGTGGATTGAGTCCGGTGAGATGTTGTGTGTTGGTACACGTGGATTGAAATTGAATGAAAACACGAAAATTCAAGCTGATCATTTGCAAATTGAGCGTTGAATTGAGTTCATTTATCCTGAACAAAAGTTGCCTTTCTAATGTATCTTATGAAAGATACTGGAGATGGATAGAATGAATCATAACACTGATAACGACTATTTTGTTAATATACACGTCTATTTGTCGGGCAAATACAATTTAAACCAAGTCAGAAAATAAAATCAATTTCACTTACATTTCCGAATCTGTCTGAATAAGTGTTTTTTTTTTTTAGTGTAGGAAATTACCCAACTGTTATGTCTTAGCTAAGAACTGAGGACTAAGAGCCAAGACTCAGAGCAAGGGAGGAGGACTCAAAGCTGGAGCAGAAGCTGGCGAGGAGTCAACCGCCCAGTTTATGAATGAGGCGGCATGACTGCATGACGCTATATGTCCTCACCACGATCTGACTCTCTCGCTCCAATTGGAGGGCATGGTGGCAGCTACACACTACAGCAGTACCACATAATGAAATAAAACCTGAGAAATGTACAATATTCAATATTCTGATCTCTAAATGTTGATTTACAGATTATTTAGCTCTGTGTTCGCCCCTTTATCTTTGATTCATTTCTATGTATCTGCAGTTGTGACATGTTACTGACTTACTTTGTTTCTGAGATGGAGAGATTGAAGACGATCACTCACACATTCTAACCACATTGTCTACATCACTAGCTACTGAATAAGAGAGTGAAACTGAAAGTGTGTCCGCCCAAAATAATATTTGCGTGCTGCATTGAAAACATGTCTCAACAATTACAATAAGCAGATCAGATCTTATTGTGAGGGCTGCTGCTGTCCTCATATCAACAGCAAGATAAATCAATTAACTTGAGCGAGTGGGAAGACAGCATTGGTAGAAGTTTTCCACATGTGGGTAGATTTTATTTCACTTTTGTCCCAGGATCGCAACTAAACCATGTCATCTGCATGCATTTACACTTTGCTGCATGTTTCTGGATAACATATCTAGTTCAAGTACTGTTACAGCATCCCTGGATCTTAGTAATGAAGCAGTGCTATAAATGCTATCAGACCCATTCATCAATCCATTTCCTGTAACAACCCAGGTTGTAAAAAAATGTATTTACTGTTTAATATCCTTGTAGTCTGCATACATCTCACACTTTCTAATTTGAAAACCCTTCAGACCCAGATTTAAACCAAGTGTGCTGCATACACTCTTACACTCACATTTGCTGGTTTGCAAAGTAAGCAGTTCCATTCTGCATTCACCATTCTCCCATCTGTCCCATTCATCATTAAAACTCAATAAGAGAGAATGTTGATTTTCTTTTTTAGATCTGCTTACTGTGCATTACTAACACAAAATCTAAATTGGACCGCTTATGTATTTAGCTTACCTTTACCACAGGGTGTTTCAGTGAAAAACAACATGAGCATGATTTGTGGTTATTTATAATTCTGGGGCATGTGGTGTGTGTTGTGGGTCGTATCTGTCATTGGGTGAAAGTGTCACTGGCTGCCCTAGTTTCATCATTACCTTTGTTTCTAATGCAGCAAGCTGCCACACTAAATATAGCTGCACAGTGGACGCAGATGCACAGCAGCAAACAAATCCATTGCTGCTGTTGACGCTGGGAACTTAATTAATCCGAATCAGGCACACTGATTTCCTCAAATGCATTAAAGGACTGCCAAGGAATTTCATTTGTTTGAGGATTCAACTTAGAAAAATGATCACGCTGCTCACCAGCCACCCTTTCACAACACTAGCATTGAACGTTGATAAGAACTGAAGGTTGAAACCAAACTTGGTTTTAAATTAATTAAGTCCAAAAATATCCGAAAAGGAAAATGTAAAGACGCCCTAGCTTATGTCCCTTATTTTATTATTATGATTCGGGTGCTTGTGTAGCTGTGAGCTGCCGTGACCATGACACCAAAGGAGTCAGGTCGGTCAGATCCCTGATTTCAAGCTCAGAAAATGGCTGACTGCTAACATGACACAGCCCTTTAAAGGAAGATATCCATGGCGATCACCTCAGAGCAGGTAAACTAGTTCATCTAGTTTCCACGCTTTCTTGTGTCTTTCAGGCTCCATTTGAAGCTCAGCTTGTTTCAAGGAAGATTTCTGTGAGAAGCAGCATTAGTCTCTTTCAAAACAAACACAGCAGCAGTTCCCAGCTGTGATTACTCTTTGAGAAAATTCAGTAATGAGTCACTGCCACTAAATACTCTCTCCCTTTGGATAAACACATAATGCTACTAAGGAGATGGATTTGATTTAAAATCAATGTATAGATGACAATCAACTGCCAGTGAACTGAACTTAATTTTAATAACGAGCCATACCATCATTATTTGATAGTTAAATGTTTAATTTGTCTTCTCACTTTCTTCTTAATTGATGGTTATCAACCATTGCAGCATTTTAGATATAGGGCAGATAGATAGATTGACAACCAATGGGGTGAAAGACCAACATATCACATGATTCATGACGTCACAAGAAAGATCTCTATATAACTGAATATGGTGACACATCCTAACTCGACCTTAAGTGTCCTGACAGAGATCCAGCAATCATATGCCGGCCTGATTTCAGATCAGATCTGCTGGTTACTCCTTATCAGATCAGATGCTAAATTGGTCACAGCTAGGTCTCGATTTTCTGCTTTTGTTGATTTGCTAGCATTTTACTGTTGGTTTATTTATAGATGTTGTATTGGCACATGCTGTAGTGGCAAAATTGATGAGAAGTGGCTGCCCTGAAAGCAAACGGCTTGAAGCTGAGGAGAGGCGACGTGTGAGCCACGAATGACAATCTGCAGATAGCAGATACACTTGCATTCACTCATGGAGGAGCCTGTGTGCAACCTGCTGTTTTGTGTAGAAAACCTACAAGTGTAAATGAGCAGTAATTAATGTGGCTCATCCAGAGGCACACAATCCTTCACACAGCGTCTGATCGCTGAGAAATGTGATGCCCATCACAGCGTGCCTTCGCAGTGACTTTGCCTCCTTCATTTTCCCAATGTCACTTTGACTTTTTTCATCTGTTAGACACAGAGCTGCCTGCTCACCTGACAGACATGCACTGATTCTATTTTTCACTCATAACCGAAATCCTGTGAGTGGATGTTATTTTCAACTGGAAAAAACAAGATGTCATATACCTGTCTTTTCATACATCGCTCTCATTCACCTATCTCTTCTCTCCATGTGCCCATTTTATTATAGTGTGTGTGCCTGTGTGTGCCTGTGTGTGCATGTGTACGTACCCGCATTAACCACAGATGGGAGGAGTGACTGTCAAAGCAGCACAAATATCCTTGCGTGAGTCTTGAAGATGGTGATGGTTGGCAATCATTCTCACATATTGCGCACGCACGCACACACGCAGGCACACACACACAAATACACGCACACACACGCACGCGCGCACACGCACGCACACACACACACACACACACACACACACGTGGCAGTAATCTCTCGGTGCTGACATGACCGTCTCAATCTGTCTCTGTGCCCCGAGGCCTCCTTTGCAGAGCCGATTCAATTTGCCTCCATCAAAATGCAATTTCTCTGCTTAGCCATCACTGCTTCACTACGTCTGTCCTCCCCTATTCCTCCTTGTAACTGCAATTTTTAACATCTAAACTTGTAAGGCAACTCAAGCTTCTTATTTATTTCATTCATGCAGTAAAACTCAGCAACTAAATTCAAAGCCAAACGAAGAGTGCATTTGCAGTCATATCAATCAAACTTTGTTACTTGACTGAATTTTTAATATATTTAGATTTTTTATTTTATCATAACCAGTTTGATTGATTGATTGATTGAACTGAAAAACATGATTTTTACCATTCCATAAAAAACTGAGCTCCCCATCAACTGCTCGTAAAAATGTGAGGTGAATATAAGGTTCGGTTAAAAGCTACACAATTTTAAAATTGGACAGCACAAAGCGTACATATTCAGGGTGATAATCTGCTGCTACTCGTCTGCCCACCCTCCTATTGGTAAAGTCCACCATGCTGCTACATCCTGTATACTCTTGTTAATAAAGTTATTTTGAATCAGGAGTTATGATTTGCTGAAAAGTGATACATGCACCCAAAAAGTGAACAGACAGTTCTATAATGACCCACCTACTAAGATCCAGTCACAAAGCAGAATACAGATACACATAACAAGAACAATTTAAATTTAAATTTCATCCAAGTCAAAGTCCAATTTCATCCACTTAATGTATCCGTACTCAGAGATCACATTTTGATTTAAGGAGTAAATGGAGCAACAGGCAAACTCATTCCAAACCTGTATAAGCAATTCAGAGTTTCCAGTTCATCTACACTTCACATCTTTTCATTTGAGGATGACTTCCACACAGACACTTGCATAAAGACAAAACAAGTGGGTCAGGAGAAAGATGAGACAACCCGCCGCAGATTCTGATTAAAAATCATCAATCATGATCAGTCACACAGACAGTTGCCTTGGCCAATAATGAACTCGGCAGTTCATTCCACAGTTATTTTTTCTAGGAATTGATTGTTTTTCTCTGTTCTTCCTTCCTTTTGTCCCTGTCCCAATTTCCTGTCATGTTTTTCTCTCAGTCGTATTTGATTTCCCTTTTATGCTTCCCTTTTAATTGTCTTCTAAACACTTTCACATTTAATTTGAAGGTGTTTTATATGCATTTGTAGCTGCCTTGGTGTCTGAACGGTGCCATATAAATAAACTTGCCTTTCACCCTTTCCCCTCCTCTCATCTCTCTCCCCCACTCCCTCTACTCCCCCTACTCCCCTGTTTTCATCACTCATACCTTTTTCCTTACAGGTTGCTTCCTGATATTTCCCTGGGGTTCCCTGCCAGCCCGTCTGCTGTTGTTTCACCCTGAATGATGCGGTCGTGATGGAAAGGAGGGAGGCAGCGGGCAGACCAACACTCTGCCTCTCACATCGCAGAGGTTACGCGAATGACAAGGTGCTTAAGGTGAGGGTTTCTGGAGACCATTTCAGCCGTTCTGCCGCTTAGAGCTGGAAGAAATTGTTGACGGGTTCAAAAATGATGAAGAAATGCACGTAAAAATGGCAAACTGCACACAGTTGCATCAGACTCATTCCAGGATTCCTGCTGCCAGAGGAATAGAAAATAAATTCAAATCATCAAATTGTTGTTTTGTATTCAGCATATCCCCTCTATGATGAGGAAATATCACACTGATTTACATATCGTACTCTACTAAAACAACAAACATTTTAATAAATCAATTTCATCAACATGAAATCTGTTTGTTTAAAGGAACCATGGTGATTTTTTGTCGCTGTATTATTTTGTATCTTAGCAGAGCACACAGACAAGGACGCATATGAATGCCAAGTACACAGGGTTGACAGGATGCCTGCAGACTGCGGGGTGCAGCAAGAACGACAATGAGCGGACAAAATAATGAGTCCACTATCTGTTATGATTTGTTTTATGAAAT